>NC_138209.1:41957639-42595139 GCF_964194415.1 Vipera berus | reverse complement strand
CCTCTTGTCTCACTTATTGCTTGCAAAGAACCGGCTACACAACAGTTGTGGCATCCAGAATTCTTCTGCCAGCCACTGCCCAAAATTTGGCACACATAAAATTCACATGCACACACAATATCATTCTTTCATATGCTGTTATTTAGATATTAAAAGAGCAGAAGTGAGACAGTTTAAGAAACATCAGATCATTAAAAATGGATGAGTACAAAAAATAGTTCAGCCATTGAGCCCAAATATCATTTAAGGGATCTTTGGCTTTCACATCCTTCCTTGTGAAGAGTATTTTGTAAAGAATTTTAAATCTTTGATCAAGATCATTCTAGTCTGATGCAGCAAAAGACCAAAAAATAAAAAATAAAAATGGTGAGGTTCGGAACAAATGAGACCTGGAAAACCAATTGTCTGTATTAGTATGGAAATGCATGATTATGGTTGGATTATTATTATCCTGCCTACTTTTAAATTATCCTAAATTAGGATGTTACGCAGAAGAAGCATTAAGTATGAAAAATACATTTTGCTAATAGTGTTAACACTAAATGGGGAAAATGTTATCAGCATCAAATCTCATTATATGTTAATTACTAAGTGCTAAATCTACTAAAATAGATTAACTAGCCATTTCAATGGCATCCTCGATTTAATCTCAGAAAAGATACAATGGTTGCATTTAAAAAATATGTGCAAATAAAGTTTCCTGGTTTCCTAAAGCAGATTGAAGGTATTTACTGTTGATACTTTAGTTAAAGTTAACATAATTGATAAGAGTAGAGGAAATCTGATTAATTTTTAAAAGCACATTGTTCTAGAATATAAGCCATTTCATCAGGTCCTTTACTATCTGAAATTTAGATAAGCGTTCATTCCACTTCTGTATCCAAGTCATTAAAAGAAAAGATTAAAGAGTATGGAAATCAGGATTGAACCTAGTTGATACCACATTTGACATCAGTTTGAGGAGAAACTGATGACGAACACTGCTTCATTAAATTTTTCAGAACCAATTATGGATCAATGAAATACACATGCCACTCAGGGGTATTTAGATAACTTGACATGGCTGAAACTTACATATGTTATGCCCACAGCATTCTCATGATCAACTAAAGAAATTACCTAGTTAAAAAGAAAAAGAAATACAATTAATCTGAAAATACATATGTGTTGAAATCTGTTGACTCACAGAATAGATAGTAGTAAGATTGCTCCTAGAAACCTCCCAGGTATCATGTCATTAGCTAAATCTTTCCCAGCTTTTTTGAGATAGGAACAATAGTTATCCTCTACTACTCATCTGAAGTTTCATCTGTTCTGTTCATCTGTTCAGTGACCAGAACTGTAGAGAATATTCTTGCAGAGTAGAAACATGGAATGTTTGCTTTTCCATACACTAATTGAACACCTTCTTTGATTCAGTTATGACCCCAATATTTTTACTTGGTTGTTTATAGACAGATCAGATAGTGAGGGGGATACCTCAAAATGTAGTACTTTAGTAATACTTTACATTTTACTTTAAACTGGACTGTATTTGCCATTTGGTTCAGGGCCAATGGACAAAAAGTAGCCAGGGTGACATCATTTTTTTAAAGGGACAAAGTATGATCTGGAAGTTTTGTGGCTGGTCAGGATCACTTGCATTCTAGGCAAATTGGTAGAAATGGTAATAATAATAATAATAAAAGAACAAGCCTTGCTGAAGAAAAATCAGCATGGATTCTGTGACTGTAAATCTTTAATTTAATTTAATTATTCCAATTTCCTTTCTAAAGTTTAAGAAATTTAGAATTGTTTTTAAAGAATATCTTCTATAGTAAAGGCAGATGCAAACAATACACTTAGTTTATCTGTAATTGTCATGGTTTCCTTGAGCATCTTTCTAGCAGTTTTCTAAACAGCTGTTTTTTCCTGTTTTTGTTCTCATTCCTCCTCTTCCTCCTCCCTTTCATCCTTTATATAATTTATGTATGCTACATATTATTGTGTTATAGTTACTGTTTCCATAACACATCTCACACTGTTCTTTTTTAAGAGAGGAGAAGGAGTGCAGTTAGCTGGCCACTGCAAGAATAAATTACTGAACTTGATTAACCCCAGGTTCTGATACACCAGGGCACTCTGAGCTGGAGGAGGAGGAGGAGGAGGAGGAGGAGGAGGAGGAGGAGAGGAGGAGGAGGAGGAGGAGGAGGAGGAGAAGGGGAGGATAATATTTATAGCTGCCCATATCAACTAGTGACCCTAGGTCGTGTACGTCATAAAAATATAAAACAGTGTAACATGATAGAATACACATGCATATACATATACAATATAGTTGCTTATTAAACCTATTGCTATAAATGTTAATATAGCCAAGAAACAGGACCCCCTAACACAATCAGGGCCCCAGGCCCAGGCACATAACCAGGTCTTCACAGCTTTACAAAACACCAGCAATGCTGGGGTCATCATGACTTCTGCAGGGACAATGTTCCAGAGGGCATGGGATATGGCAGAGAAGGTGCATCTCCTGATCCTCATTGGTCAACATTTCTGGCTGATAGGATCCATAATATGGCCATCCTGCCAGATCAAATTTGGATGGATAGAAATAGCTGGGAGGAGATGATCCTAGAACAATTAATGGAATAATTTATGTACCCCAGCTTGATATACAAAATGTCTGTTCCCAGAGAAATGAGATGAATTAAAGTATAAACTGAAACATCAAATAGTTTGCAGTTCAGTGCAATATATTAATGAATGAGGAGAAAGAATCCTGCCATCCTCCATTTAAATATTCAATACAGTGTCTACATGCAGAGCTTCCTGCAATAGTGTGTCCATGTGTCTATGTGTCTGCTGGGGAATGGAGAGAAAGTGCAAAGCAGGTAAATATAGCTAAATTTGAGAAAGTGACGCAGCTGTTCCTCCAATACCAAATGTAATTCAAGGAAAATGACTCTTTCATCTTTTATGAAACTTTATAACAATAGACAGGGAAAGGGAGGAAAAAGATAAACAATTGATAAACATTACTAATGCAGATGCAAATAAACAGTAGCAGTAGATTGTCAGTATCTGGTCAATAGCCAGTCAGCTTCTCTCTCTCTCTCTCTCTCTCTCTCTCTCTCTCTCTCTCTCTCTCTCTCTCTCTCTCTCTCTCTCTCTCTCTCTCTCTCTCTCTCTCTCTCTCTCTCTCTCTTCCCCCCGTCCCCCCCCCGCTCCCACCACAACTTCTAAGTGTTTCCAATCTATTGTTTGCAATTTTCCTTTTCCTCTTTAATGTGATGTGCATATAGATTAATTGAACTGGATATAGATTAAAATTTATATTTAAGGCTGTTTACATAGCTAGTTGTCACGAGCTGAATTTGCCTATGTCAGAGAGAGAAATCAGAGATGGGAAAAGAGATGGAAATGGGGAAAGAATTGTGACTGATTAGTTCTACTAAGACAAGAAGTAACCATGGAAAGAACAATTAATAAGCCCCACCAGTTAACGAATCCCTATTAATATTTCTGGATGTTCAGCTTCAATATCCAAATATCAAGTACCTATCCTTTTCTTGCATTCCTTGGGACCACTTGAGCTTTTTCCAGTGAGAGTTTTTCTTTTTCTTAAAGAAATCTAGGGGGTTTCTTGGAGTGATCTTACTGCTATCTATTCAGTAAGACAACAGATTTCAGCATGTATGTGAAATGGTAAATGGGGGGAGGGGCGCATTGCTTTGTTTGTGTTGCTCACTCCTGCTCCTTCTATTATCCCACACTCATTCCACAGACATTATGCCTCAAGGATCACCTATCAAGAACATAAACAAATGATACCTCCCATACTTTGACCAGGATTTAATGGAGAATGCTACATCCAGGTTTCTTTTTCCTTCTAGTGATGCTGCTTCAGGTTGGCTTCTATTTACCAAATAGAAGAAAAACCAAACTATCTTTGCTTGCTTCTTGGTAGCTGGTCAGTCTACTAAAATGAGTTATACAACTATCATGGCTATATGTGTGGTGTTGTTTGCCCTCCTTTTCCTTGGTGTATGGAAATAACAGACAGCAGAAGAATCACTTCCAGAAAGACAGAAAAAATACGTCTGATAAATTCATTTTTATCAGACTTTTATTATGCCTGACCATGACCCTGATACTTACAAGTTTAGTGGATTAAAAATGGGATAAGTCTAGCAAGACAAATCCATGTTGACTTTTGTTTGTAATAGCATTTTAAGGTGATTATAGGTCAACTTTTTATATCTGTTTTAAAATCTTTTCTGATATTAGTATCTGTCTGACTGACCTTCATCTAGTCAGCTTTTTGTCCCTTTTTAGAAGCAAGAGACAAGAGTTGCTCTCCTTTGGTCATTTTGCACCCTTTCAATTTTCCTGGATTTCTCAGAGATAATACTTAATATTTCTGACAAATCATCAGCTAGTTTCCTTAGTACTGTAGGATACAACTGGTGTCTGTTGGGAAATTTAACTCATTCAAAGAAAACAGGCATTCACTGATATTTCTATCAGGCTCAGGCTTTAGTGCTGTTTCTTCGTGATCCTTTTTATTTATTTATTTATTAATTGAATTTCTATACCGCCCTTCTCCCGAAGGACTCAGGGCGGTGAACAGGGCATATAAATAGAAGTACAAAAGTTAAAAAGGATTAAATTGTTGCCCAAATTAAAACAATCAAAATATAAAAAACATAAAAACCCTAACATTCCCCCATCAGGCCAGGCCAGCTTGTTCGAATAAATGGGTCTTTAACCCGCGCCGGAAGGAGCGAAGATCCGGTGCCATCCGGAGCTCAACCGGCAGTTGATTCCATAAAGCCGGGGCGCCCACAGAGAAGGCCCTCCCCCTGGGGGCCCCTGGGGGCTCTGACTGGAGGCACCCTGAGGAGGCCCTCTCTGTGGGAACGCACAGGGCGGAGGGGAGTCGATGCCGGCAGCAGGTGGTCCCCGAGGTATTCCGGACCCATGCCATGTAAGGACTTAAAAACCATCACCAAGACCTTGAACCTATGATAAAAAAAATGAATCAAAATACCACTGTAGTAGCCCTGCCTTTGCATTAGAATACTGCCTTCTTCATTGACTATAATTATTTCCCTTTTTGGTTTGAACTTATTGAAAGGAGCCTTTTCTCTTATACTTGGCATCCTTAGATAACTTATTTCATTTTGAATTTTGTTTTCCTGATAATGGCTCTTCAGTTCTGGCTAGCCTGGATCTCTTTTCATTTCCTATACATTGTCCTTCTTAATCAATGCTCTGAATTTCTGTTTAAATCAACAGCTTACGCATATACTGTGCAACATAGCAATAACTGTTAGATTGCAGTTAGATTTAATAAACATGCACCAGCACCATACCTATAGCATTCCAGCTATTTCCACTTTAACACTTCCATATGGAAGTAAAATTCCATATTGATTGATATCAATGCAAGAATAGTTGATTCTGTTGTGCCCTTTTCCATTTCCAAAGGAAAAAATAATAATATCAGCAGACCTTGTCCTGCTTTAGATAATTAAAGTTCTTCACAATTCTTTGAAATATTTGGAATTTGTTTTTGGAAATTATCTTACATTTCTTCTCTTTGGTTGGAAGGAGGCTAGTAGACACCAACTAAAGTATTGCTTGTATTTATTCCTTTACTTCAACCTAATGCTTTCTGCAGCATTAAGTACATTCACTTTGATTTCTGAGCAGGAATGGATATTTTTTAGATACAGTGTAATTTTCCCCTCTCTTTTTTATTGCTTCAATTTATTTTAAACAAATTATATCCTTCAGCTGTATTCCACTAGGAATAATTCCACTGGGTCCCCATTACAGCTATTAAATCAAATTTTCCCTTCTGTACAAGGCTCACGCTCATATTGCTTATTTCGCATACCTTAGCATTAATGTATAGACAGTGAAGGTCCTGGACTTTAAAAGCTGGTGTAATTTTTTTTATTTGTCCTTCAATAGTTTAAGAGATACTAGCAACCCTCCCACTTTTGACAATGTATAACTCTTTATAGCAGGCTCTTATTTCAGGGTTTTCATTTCAACTTCTTAAGGATTCAGTATAAAGTCTTTGTAATTAAACTCAGTATAGTTTAGACATTTATTTATTTATCTATGCTTTTGAGTTCTAATCAATCTTGTATCAGTAATCCTTCATCTGGGCTACTCAGATAATATAAACCAGATCTGTCCTGTTGTTACTATCGCTGTATCCAGCCATTGACTTGCAATCTTCTTTTTTTTTTCTGATCCTCATTCATGGCCTAAAAGAGGTATGAACATGCTACCTGAGCTCCTTGAGTCCTAGCTTCTTTCTTTCTTTTTTAAAAAAACATCTTTTATTGGTTTTTCAGTTAAAATCTACATATTTAGAAAGCATCATGATGACTGGGTAATCAGAGATTCAGTAACAGAGTTTTCAGTACATAATTCAGGTTACATTATCAAACATCCCTCTCAATTTCCCTTAACATTTCATACAACCAGTTTAAACTAGTAAATTTCTAGAAATAGCATGGTCAGTTGAAAAATTTGTCAATTCAATTTCATTGAAATATATCTATGTCCTGTTATTAAAGTTTATCTAATTTTAATTTTATTATTCAATTTTAGCCTTTAACATCCCAAATAATATTCACAACCCAAATTTCCCTTATTTCATTACTGCAAAAACTATAGCATCTAACATGTACACAGTGGCTGAGTAGCTATGTTCTACCTAACAAACATCGTCTGTTTCACATCCTAATACATCACACGTTACTGACAGGACCACAGCCTATGTTTATCAATCTACACCTATTTATACACAACCAGATTCTCTTTTAAATTTTAGCTAATTCTTAATTCTTAAATAGAATAATCAAATGTCTTTTAACATCAAAAGCGGGATCTATAAACCAAATTTCCATTATGTCAGTGCACAAATTATAATGTCTAAAATAAGCCTAATAGATACATAAACACATTATAGTTCTATCTCATAAACATTTTCTATTTTAGATCCTGATAGATCACTCATTACTAAAAGGATAACCTTTAATGGTTCTCTAAGAACTCACTTTTTAAATCTAACTCTGGGTTTCTTTTGTTGCCAATCAGGTTTCCAAACCAAGGCCTTTGAATTGCCAGATAGGTCTCCCTTCGCTCCAATACATATTATTTGAATCGAAGAAAGTCATCCAGTCATCAGTGATCCACAAAAACCAAACCATTTGTAATCATTATGTTGTTGCCCTGTTAGTTGTAGTTCTATTTGCTCTAAAAACTTTATCTTCAGTTCAGTCTGGATTCCTCTTCCATCTGGGTTCATCTGCTTTAAGTAAAGAGTCTTATCCAATTTTGTAATTAATGCTTGGGTATCCAGGCTTTCAGAAAACTGTCTTTGTTGATCTTCCACATCCTCTATGTTAGCATCACTATCTTGTACATAGTATACTTCTAAACGTATAGGCTGTTTTGATGGAGTCAAAAGTTGAGTATTAAGTTTTCCCATAGTTTGTTGTTGGTCCTTAAGGTTATTTGCCATAGTGATAGTTCCTTGTACTTTTAGAGTTGTCAGTTCTTTGGATAGTTGTTGCTTATATTCCTCTGTCTCAATAGTAATATCTTCCAATTTTGTTATATTCTGAAGTATAAATTCTTTAGTTGCAGTCTGGGTTTCAATTTGTGACTTAAGGTTGGCATGTAAATTATTAAATCTGGAGATAGACATCTCAGTGACTCTGTAGATTGTTTCAAGTATGAGGTTATAATCAAGCAAGGTTTGTGGCTGATCCTTCTCCATTTCGTAATAATTATAAATAGTCCTTGGTGGAGGCTATGTTTCAAACAAAAATCAGTAAAAGTCCACCTCCACAAGTCTAAGCCAAATTCATCTCCAGCTGTTTCAGGTTTTTATCTTAATGCCAAGGTCAGTCCAAAATGTAAGCAAGCTTGTTTGCCAATAGTATTCACTAGATGTCCCCAGAATACTTCAAATCCTTTTCAGACAGTATCTTTTTTTTCTTTCTTTTTTTGTCCCTTTTTTTTAGACTAATAGGTAGAATAGTCCATTTCTGTAAATATAGGAAATTTGGGCCAAAAGTAGAAAGGCAGTAAGTCCAATAAGTCAGTATAATTTAGTAGAAGACTGTTTCTTTTCTTTCCCAATGTAGACAAAGGCCACTCTTAAGGAGGGTGGGGAAAAAATTCCTTCCCTCTCTCCTTGCAGGGGAAGCAAATTCAAGAAGCTTTTGACAGGGAATGTAGACAATTAGGAAAACAAGAAGGCAATTCTCACCCAGTTTTCAAGTGCTTTGTTGTGCTTTTGTCTTCGGCAGGAAACGGCTAAATGATGGGCCATAGGAGTGGCCGATCTTTTCTTCTTCGGTTCAGAGAGTAGCTCCAAGCCGATGGGAGGGCCACCACCCTTCTACCGCTGACTGGAGAGACCTCTCCCCCACTCATCGCCCCTTCAGGGTGACTTTTGACCCCTTTACAGAGGCCCCCCGATGAAGAAATCCAGGCGACACGAGGAACAATTCCCTTGCATGTCTGGGAGCACCGAAAGTCTGGAACCGGAAACCTAGTCTTAGCTTCTTTCTGAGATGTTCAAAACCTGTGGTAATCCATAAATAATGTCTTCTCAGATTTCAGTTAAACACAATATGTCACATTTGCTAGGAAGTAGGGGTATTAGGAAGCCAATAAAGCTCTAGCCTTGGATTTAGTATATAGAGTACCTTAAGGGAAGGTTCATGGATCTCTAGAGGCTTTGTAAAGAGCAGAGTCTCAATTTTACTGGCATGTGAGATCTCGGTGGTGGAGCTTAACTGCATGCTGCAAAAAGGTTTTTTTGTAATCTGACTGTTCTTTGTTTTGTAATCTCACTGCTACCCCATTTTAGTTTGTGCTTCTTGTCTTCTTCCTCACTTCTGCTACATTATGGTTCAATTTCTAACTATCTGTCCAGAAGTACCATGTGGCATTTGAACTTTTTTATTTTTAATTAAAGTTGTGTTATTGTAGCAAAACATGAATTTAAAACTACTGCATGAAATGAAAAGAAATGTCACCTGTAACAGGCATGGAACATATAGATAGGAGAATACATAAAGGCAAAAAAGATTTTGGAAATTATGCAAGGTTAACAAATGGAAAAATCCTAAGGTACTAAACATATGTTTATCATTGTTAGTACTAGAAAGTTCTATACAGAAGAAACTATGCAATTACAAGGGTGTGTATGAGAAGGGTATGGAAAAGAACCAAATCACCCATTATTTAAGGCCAATCTTTTTGGAGAATCGGATGAAGGAAATATCTTCTCTTCTTTATCATCATACTTCTAAACTTAGCTCTGATCTGCAAAATATGTATTTCAATTTTCCAACTATTTATTCTGTATCTTGCTGAAAATATAAATGTTGGTGCCAAGCATTTGCAGTACAGTCATAGAGCACCCATAGACACAGCTACCTAGGAACCACAATTAAATGTGAATGATTTCTATGTGCATTCTGCTTAATCTAACTTTTGTATCAATACTGGTGGGATTTAGCTCCTTGCTTTAGTGTCTATGCCCCAGGATTAACAGATTAACATTGTCATTTGTTCATTCATGAGCAATAGTGATGTCCCTATCTGGTGCAAAATAAAACACCTTTCCCCCCACAAAGAGATTAATACAGTTCTTCTTTTAGAGTTTGGAGCTTATTTAGACGATTGAATTTAACTTCTGCTAAATGCAGGAATCTAAATTAAATGGCATCAAGAAATAATTAATCAACTAGTACAAACAAACCAACGAAGTCTATCCAATGTTTGCTAGAAGATATGTAGCCTAAGGTTTTACTTCCTGTATTTTCCTTGAGGGCAACTAATCCTATATTGGGTTGTACTTTTAGGAATCTCAGAAAATTAAATCAGTATATAAGTGTAAAAAAAAAGACTGGTATGTAAGTCCATTCTCCTCTGTGTAGGGAGCAGTTATAGTAGCCTTGACAGACAGCCATTCCATCTCTGCTTCAAGAGTTCCAATGAAAAGGAGCTCTTCAGCTCCTCAGGCAATCTAACCCCTTAACAGAACTTTATCATTATCCAGTTTCTCCACATCTTTAGCTATAATCTGTCTCTCTGAAATGTTCATGCCTTAGCTGTAGCCTTGTCCTCTGCACAACAGAACAAGTTATGCTATATTTTGTATGCCATCCCTTCACATATTTTAAGCTGTCTATCATGTCTATCCTTAATCTTCTTTTCTGCAGGCTAAAGTAATATCCAGTTCTTCAAATGTTCTCTCATGACTTAGGACCTCTTTTGACACTTAATTTAAGGCTATTTTTAAGAGTTTTGCAAAGCATACTTGGTCATTTTCTTTTAAGTTAGAAAGTTTTCTGGCATAAGATATTAAATCATTATTTTATCTAGCTTCTTTCAAACTAGTTCAGTTTGAAAGTACTTTCATAATTTGTTTCTGGTAATAGGACATGTTAGAGAACTTCAAAAGGATTTTTTCACTAGTACTCTGGCAAAGAAGAAGAACTAAAGAACAAAACACCCTATGCGAATGAGTTTCTTTACATTAACAACATAGTTGATTTCAACTTTCATTCAGGTCTGTAGCATGGTTGGAAGGCCTTGGATCTTCTCCTGCCCTGGTGTAATCTATATTATGCAGATGCTTTTCTTCTTGTGGTTTGTTTGCATTTTTCAAACAAATGCAAATTTCTGGTCCTGGATTTTCCTCTTCAGATTTAGAAGGCATATCTGGTACATTCTTTGGCCCATCCAACTCACAAGTCATAAGATTGTGTGCTTAGTTCTATTTCTCTACACCTTTACTTTCAAAAAAATCTCTCATACTGCTTTGTTTAAAAATGGTGATTATGCTGCCAAGCAGTTTAATTCTTCACTATCAGGCTTGGATCTTTAAGGATTTTTCTTTAGCAGCTTTTGATCTATGGAGGTCACTGCTGTATCAAAGAAGGCAGGAGTGTTCAGAAATTTCTAAAATCTCTCCCTTTTCATGGTAGATCAAGCAGTATCTGACAGGAATGAATACCCTACTGCATTTCAGATGGGTAAAATTGTCCCCCTAGATTCCTTTTCAATATGGACTTTTTCTACGCCCACAGGTCAAGCCTTAACACCCCATGCTTAGCTGGTATGTGAAGTTCTTGTCCTCTTTCCTATCATTGTGTGCAGTATCAGTTTAATATTAGAGGTGTTCCTCTGTGGGTAAGTGCACAAGAATGAACTTAACAAATCTAATAAGTCTTTTCCATCTCTAACTAATGCATTTCTATTTGGATTGTAGTGGAGAAATAAAGTTACACTCTTGATAGACACCATTTGCCATCAGCCTTTGGAGTGTTAAATAGACTGCCAAGTCTCTGGTGTGGAGCAGCAGTCAAAAGATTTGTTGCACACATGGGAAATACTCATTCCCTGATGTGTGCACTGCAGTTCTTTTCTTAATGGAGTTCAGTTTGTTTTTGTTTTATTGGATTCAGTTTCAGACTAAGCAAGCTGTCCTGAGGTGTACATGGAAGGAAATCAAGATGGTAATTTAAGAGGCATTTAAAATGGGAATTAATTAGAGGAGTAAAACATGAATCCCCTGCTTCTGTTTTGGCCAGGGCACAACATAACCTTGCTACAGATGCTGGGAAAGTCAGTTTGGTTTTAAAAACATCCTTTATTTTGAGTAGAAAAACTTATACAAAAGTTAATAAGGCCTTAAATGTGTCATTCATCAAATAAATTAGCATACTTGGAACTAAAAATAGCTGACAATACAAGGTGGTTCAAAACTGGCTCTTGTCAAACAGTTCTAATTATTTAACTCAGTTTAAATCACATATATAGTTCAGATGAAACCTCATATTTATCATCTCTTCAATTTATTAATTTCTGTACCTAAGAAGCAGCAGATAGAGAATAAGAGCTAAGGCCAAACCAGCAGAAGATTAGCAATGATAACTCATATTATTGTTGGGGTCACTAGAAAAAAAAAACTTTGTTCATTGATGAAGCAATAAAATCAAATAAAAATATTGATGTAAAATGTTTTTTCTACTTCTCTAAGATACAGTTCCTGGTTTTGAACCAAAACCAAAACTAAAACCAGTGAGTCTAACTTGTCTGGTAGAGTCTAGCAGAATCTAGATTTGTGATTCTCAATTTAGGAGAATTGCAAAGCAAGGGGAATGGGTGGTTGGTTGCACATATTATATATGAAAATTTGTAATGTAATCTGGATTAATTTTAAAACTGAAGCCAGCAAGATACATTCCTGAATATGTTAAATTTTATGTTTAGATAAAAAATTATAACATTGAAATTATAATTGCTAAACTTTTAACCATGGCTATAAAAAATTATTAATCTTTACTAATACATTCATAATTTTGAGGTTTTAAAACTTTTTATATTATACTTTAATCTGCCAAACAGTTTCATCCTCAGCTAAACTCTTTGACTGTATTTTTATTTGGCTATTTGGATCTTTATAAATAATAAATACTGCATACATACACATTTGTAATAAACTATGTTATCTTGCTTTCAGCTATTGAATATTATTGCAAAGCTGTCTTTGCAGAAAGAAAAAAATTAATAGGATTGTGCCATGCTTCCAATCTAGTTCCAAAAAGAAGTTGTGGAGCATATGGGGATGCATGTTTCCTAAGTCTGCTTCTACTTAAAATACATCAATTCCCAGGATCACAAGGCAGCTGCAGAGGGAGCTGTATGATCTCTGGAAGAGATGCAACTGCTTAAAGGGTTGAAAATGATATATTTACAGTCAGCATCCCGTATCTTTTCAAAATTATTTCTAAAGCACTGCATTAAACTTATTATTACAGCCAGAAATTTAGACTGGATTTGACATTTTTATCTTTCCAGTCCTTCCCAAGGACCTGGGATAGGCAGATGTTCTTGTTTAATGATGTTAAAAGTATCATCACAGGATGTAAGCTGTTCCAAGCAAAGCTGACATATGCAGATGACTGATTTTGATTTTGTTCAAGGGATACTCCAGATGTTTTGAGATTGCATCCAAAGTGCCTATTATTAGTAGTACTCTTTGTTTCCCTTTGCCACAATTGTTATACTTCTGCTTGCAGGTCTTTGTGTATTGTGATGTTATCCAGTTTTTTTCTCTTTTATTCTGTAATAATGAATACGTTGGGGCAAAACAAAGGTAAGTAAAAGGAGGAACAAGATTGGTAGACTAAATCAGTGTTTTTCAACCTTTTTTGGGCAAAGGCACACTTGTTTCATGATAAAATCACGAGGCACTCCGAAAGGGGGGGGAGGGGAAATAGACATATTTTTCCAAGCTGTCTTTCTACCAGCTCGGTCTAGCTAGCCGTATCAGTTTCATGCCTTCCAAAGGAACCGAATACCCAGCATGCATCTTTCCCCTAAATACCAATTTAAAATTGTATTCGAGTATATTATATGCAGATTGAACAATGACAAGAGATCCAAGAGCTTCCCCTTCAGAGGTCACGTGAACGGAAAAAAAAGTGTGAGCCGTCCCGCCAAGGCCTAAAAGAATACCATAAAGGCCAAGGTGGTCAAACTTCACGGTATTGGAAGGAAGCGGGGTGGGGGGGAGAGAAAGGGGTTACCTTACGACGTTTGCTTGTTCGTTCATGTTTTGTTTTCTTTAGCGAGCCCAGATCTCCCAACTACCAACCTCCCTCCCGTTTCTAGCCACCCCACCCTGACAACCGCATAATCATCTCTTTGCGACAGCGGGACAAGAAAGGAGACTAAAGAGCGAGAGCGAAGCTCGCAGCTTCTGGAGAGCGCGCGGAGATGGGGAAGACACCCCATCTCAACCCGAGGAACTCTCCGCGCCAAGCCTCCGTAGGGCTGGCACGACCAAAAAGGGGGAAGGGGGGGTTGTGTGCGAGGGGAAACACCCAGCCCAAATCGCACTTCGGCTGCTCTGCAAGCTGACGTGGGAAGGGAATCGCCGAGAACTTCCAGGCGGACACGAGAGAGACTGCCCTGCGGTGACAAGACTTGCAGCCCCTTTTTCTCCTCTTTCCCCCTTCCCGAGCCAAGCCCAAGTCACGGCAGTAGCGGTCATGGCGCTCGCAAGAACAGTCACCCCCCACTCCCCCCCCGAAAAAGGGAAGGAGCCGAACGGAGAGGGGGGGGGAGGGAAAAAAACCCTTCACCTTGGCTCCCAAGAGGCGCGCGGCCGCCCTGCTACCGGCAGTCAACAAGGTCATGGTGAGCAGCGACCAAACTGGCGTGGCGGCGAAAGGGAAAGCAGAAGCCGCCGCCCTCGTGAGGGGAGAGTCTTTTTTTTTAAATCTTTTGAATTTTTCAATTTTTTCCACGGCACACCAGGCAACATCTCGCGGCACACTAGTGTGCCGCGGAACAGTGGTTGAAAAACACTGGACTAAATAATTGTTCCTGTTTTCTGAAATTAGTTTTATTAATTTTTCGTTTCGAGTACAGATGAATAACTTGTTCTAAATATTAGAAAATGTTGCTATGAGGAAATTTAAGGCCAATTTGTGATCAGAATATAACAATCACTTATAAATTTGTTTCCACCAGGCAATACTTTATGTGGCTGCCAATATTATTTACAGTGCATCTTTTTAAGCACGATGGAGGAAGTTCAGTTGCTTGCATTTCACTCAGCATGTGATTAATTTACCAAAAACAGTTTCAAAATCTATATTCAGTTCTTTGGCAGATTAAGATAAAAATAGAAGTAACACTGAATGATGAATAATCAAATTTCTAATGCTTGCTGTAAAGGTTAAAAGGAGAAGAACAATATTATTACAGGATATCTTTCTAAAAAGACCCCCTTTCTCCACTTGTATAATATAATAATAATAATTTAATAATAATAATTTAAGACCTTTAAGACCTTGCTTCAACCACAGTTTTCCACCTGGGAGTAGGAAACAATACAAATATTTTATTCTTACTCTCTTCCTCCTTTCTGTGGTTAACTTTGGTATATGCCCATGAGTGTTACACAGGTATTACATGAACTGGGATAGAGAAGAATTTCTCTCATTCTGAATTTGACACTGACCCAATTTATTTCTTAGAATAAATGTTAAGTCATTTATCTTTTGGATTGCAATGCTACTTATCTGTAGCTTTTTTGTTTATTTTTTTATTCACAAAGGTGTAAACTAGGAGAAGTGATATATTATTTTGAATACTCATCTAAGTACAAGTTTTCATATCAATTATTGGAAAAAAGGCAGTGACAGATAGAGAAAAGAATAAAATGCATTGTGAGTCAATTCTGACAGTTTGACATGAACTGGTTCCATTTCTTTGTATAAAGGCATCAGAATCTAAATCCTTTTTTCTTTGTTTCTTATGAAATTCCTTGGAATTGAGACTTGGTAACCATCACTGATTTGCTGGTAATATGAATGTAAGAATTTATCCATTTTAAGTGGAGCAGACAACCATATAATACAGTCAACATTTAGAACAAAGTTGAAAACTGCTTCTCCTGTCATATAGAAGAAATCTTCTATAACTGAATTGCATTTTCACATCTATGCTAGCATAATTTCACCCCTTGTACAAATGATTAATTGTGTTGAATGTACAATGTATGAACTGAGGTCATTGTGATGAAGTAATATGGTGATTGGAATTTCTCTCACATTGTTTATGCCATAACATTTATCACATATTTGATCGATCTATCATCTCCAACCTTTCAAAAGGAGGTCAGTAGAACATCACCTTAGATGTGAATTGTGGAATACATGTGAAATACAACTGGACTTTCAATTCTTTTCTATTTGGGGGGGGAATGAATATGAGTATTTAAAATTGGGTTTTTGGGTAAAGCAATGAATGTTTAGACAAAAAACAAAAAATTTCTGATGCAGGTACCAGGAAACAAAGTGGCTCTATGCAACACATTTTTCCCTCCACAGTTATTTTAATAACTTAGTACAGAATATCATAATAAAACTGTGGAAATGAACCTTAAAGAAAATACAGAGCAACAGTTTACTTTTTAATTTTTGGAGTGTAACAAGAAACCTCATTTGAGACTTTTAATTTCCCAAATCACCATGAACAGTTTCATCTTGATAAATATTGACATGTTGATGAGATATCCAACCAGGGTATAATAGAAAGAGGGACAAAGCCTGATACCAATTTCTTCTCCTTTAAACTGACCCTTCATCAAACAAGATAGAAAGCAACCACATAGTCCTATTATGAGATTATTATTGCATGGATATGCCCTTAAGGGGTTGGCACTTTTGCTCAGCAGTGAAGACCCTGGGATTATTGGCTAGAAAGCCAACAGCCCAGTTTTCAGACCTGAGCTCCTGTCCTTGCTCCAGTTCCTGCCAATCTAGCACTTTGAAATCATGCAAATGTAAGTAGATAAATAAGCACCACTTTGGTAGGAAGGTAACAGTGCTCCATCATGACAGGTTGGCCACATGACCATGGAAATGTCTTCAGACAGCATTGGTTCAATGGCCTTGAAACAGAGAGGAGTACCACCCCCTAAAGTTGGTAAAATCTACAGGGACTCCTCTTCTTCCTATACCCTTCAGGTGTCATCCTGAAAGTTCATGAAAATTCTTGGAGCCATGGTTCCTCCACTCTCCCAGTCATCTTCATCAGCAATGTTAATGGTGAAATACTTTAAGTTCTCAGAAAAACAGGGGAAATTTCAAAAATCTTAATCATGGAGCAGTTTATCATGAGATGCATTGGTAAATGGTGGAAGCATTGACTCTACAAGTCACTGAACATTATGCAGTTCTAGAGAAATTGCAGAGGTAGAACCCTTAGACAATTTATCCATCACTGCTCACTCAGATGTCTATCTGAACATGTTAGACTTTCTTTTCTGTGTCAAACATCCATCCCTCACCCCATCTCCTTCTCCTTTTTAAGATGGACAACATTTACAAAAATTCTTTGTTCAGCTCTCCAAACTCGCACCCAGGGAAACTTATGGGGGTGAGATGAGTGCACTATTATTGTGATATAGCCACCCCTCACATTTGTAATTATAAAGACCCGTGGTGCCTCTCAAACCTGTGAACTGCAGAATTACCACCACCATTTCCTGTATATAAATTAAAATATAAAAATAGCAATTCTTAGTAAAGCAGAATCCCTAAATATTAAAAATGGAATTGCATTCTGTTGAAATTACATTATTCATATTCAGTAGCATGGATTATCATATATTGACACATGAATACATGGCCACCATACCATTCCTTGGGGGTAAGCAATGTTATACAATTGCAAAAAGGAAATAAAAATAGTATGTCAAAATAATTGAAACATAAGGGAAAAAAAACTAATTTTATTTCCCATATCCACCATTCACAAGTAGTTTTCCAAACATTCTCTTCTGCAAACCGTCCTTGCTTCTAACATGCTCATGCCTTGCTTCATACATTATCATTTGATCTTTGCTATTAATTTATAGGTCCATTAAGGTATTGACTGGAATCTCAAATTCATAAAAATGGTGTGCCAGTTCAGTGATAGTATTACGAGAAGCAAATCAGCCAAATGTGGTCTGTTCACATCTTGAACAGTTTGTGGAAGTAAACTTCAGCTCTGTAAATTAAAGATTGCGACCTTACCCTTGCAAATGAAATCATTTTTCTATTCAGGTCAAGCACCACAGGCAAAACCAAAATGACCAAGTTGGCTTATGTTTTCAAATACATTAGTAAAATTACCATCCTTAGAGGATCTTTTTGTTTTAAATACCATAGCAGACTATAGCAGAGATGATAAACATAGCAGACCCAGACTACTGAGGAAGAGGAAAGCAAGTTTTGCCTTTCCTGGCCATGATAATGTCAGCACCTGCAGAATTTCTCCCTCTTTCCTTACAAATAATTTGGCAGACGATTGTTGTTTGCTTTTAAAAAGGTACCTCAGATGGGAGCCAATTTACTCTGACCCCAAGTATTCAATGCAAAGTATTTGGTACTGAATGTTTCTTTCTTAGCCAGATTCATCTGGATCCTCTACCTTAACCTTGGTTGGAGATGTTGTATGTATATCAATCATATTGTAGATAGATCAGGTGGAAGTCTCCTGCCCTCTAGCTGTTCTTTTTCAAATTTTATGGAAGAGTTGTTTTTCACAAATTTTTGCTGAGGGAAAAGGAAAACAAGAAAGACCCGATAGTGGATTTGAATAGGTTTCTTACCTGTTATCATAAACAGCCCAATCATGGCATGGGTCCGGATTATCTTAGGGAGCACCTGCTGCCAGCATCAACTTCCCATCATCCTCCTTAGGGTGCTGCCGGTTAGGGAGTGCCGGCGGGTGATCCCCAGAGGGAGGGCATTTTCTGTGGGCGCGCCTGCCCTTTGGAATGATTTACCTGTGGAACTCCGGACCGCCCCCAATCTGCGTTCATTTCGCCAGGACCTGAAAACCAGGCTTTTCGATCTATCAGCCCTGGACTGAAGGGGTTTTAGCTTTTTAATATTGTTTTAATTGTTGGGCTTTAATTAATTTAATTCATTTTAATTTTATATTATCTTTTTATATTGTCTTTTATATGCTGCCCTGTAAACCGCCCTGAGTCCTTCAGGAATAGGGCGGTATAGAAAACTAATTAAATAAATAAATAAATAAATAAAATGTTTTCTTGGATTCCTCTATTCTAAAAAAGATTCTTTGTCTTTTGGCAAAGTCATGTCATGTATGAAATTCCAAAAACATGTTTGGGTGTTTTTTCATGAACCTTCATTCCAAAAACTATTGGCGATGTGAGAATAGTGAATGCCAACCTTAGAGACATTTTGTGTTGGGCCTTACATGCCAGAAAGTAGGATCAGAGTAGTCAGTTAAATACAGACAAAATTAGATCCATCCCTATTTGCCGGCAATATCTTATCTAATTCTGCGCACATGCGAACAAAGTGGTGTTATAGGAAAGCAGCAGAATTCAAATAAGCATAACCATTATCTTCTGCAGACCTTATTAACAACTCCATGTGATATGAAAATGTAATTTCTTCAATCCCTTTTCTGTGGTTTCTGATTCTAGTAGTGTAAACCTATCATTACAATGTATTTCTCCTAAACTTCTGTGTTACTCAGAGTTTGAAGTCTCCATTCAATATTTCATGCCAATTGATTGTAAACACTGAGGAACTTTGAGGGAAGGAGTGGCAGAAGCAATAACAATGAATCAAGCTGCATTTTCAAGTGCAGTATTAAAGAAAGTCCTTTAGTTCAGGAAACATTTAATCCAGATGCTAGACAGCTCAGCATAAAGAAAAAGAAAAAAGACATCACTGATGGGTGGATAATTTTGAACTTGCTGGTTTCTTGGGGTATTTAAAATGACACAATAGTATAACCAATTCCTGTACAATGTCACAGATCCCAGTTTTAAAGAAACTTTGAAGTTAAATATTGATATATTTACTAAAGAATATACAGTATCTTCAGTTTTGCCATTTTATTCCATACTGATCTGTTGGGGCTGACAATTCAACCTGGCATTTTTTATTTTATCCTATTACTTTGTTCCCTTATTTAATACTATTATAAGTGAGACATAAAGGAGGAGAAAGCAGAAGTGAGAAGAGGTTCTTGCTAATGGCCCACAAAGTAACTTAAGTAATTGATTGATTAAATTTGTATACCTATTTAGTCAAAGAAGGTTCAGCAGAATTTGGTGGGGGATTCAAACTCACAGATGTGCAGTATAATTCTTTTCTTGTGGTTTTTGCTTGGCTCCCATCTGTCACTGTCCAGAGAAAAATATTTTTTAGGAGAAACTTATATATTATAGTAACTCAGGGGTGTCAAACTTGCGACATCATGTGATGTGTCATGATGTATCGCAACGTTTTTTCCCATTGCCAGCAATGGGGTGGGCGCAGTTTCGGGATGACACGTCCAGCCCATGGGCCAGCAGTTTGACACCCCTATAGTAACTGAACAGTATTCAAAGGGCTGCAGTATATTACAGATGTTTAAATGACTGGCAACATTTCTGAGATGGAACTCTTTAATCTCAGAGAAGGCAGGTCAATGTTGGAAAAACTTCTTCCAAATGTCTTTCATTCTCCACAGTTAAACTTTTCCTGATGATAGCAACTCCCTAACTAAGAATAAAGAAAAAAAATGGAATAGTAAAGATTTGATAGAGTATTGTAAGGGTCCTAGAACTTGACTGAAAAGAGAAATTGATTCTCTGATTCTAGTCTCTTAGAGAAAACCAGCCTCTTCTTCCTACACAAGTGCCAGTCTCAGAATTCTCCTTGCCCCAAGCAAAAATAATTTGATCAAACCCTTACAATGTCTGGAACTAATATGTCCCTACTTCACTTTAGCTGATTGATAGAACAATATCTGCTCCATCCTCAGCTGCTTAAGATGTCATTCTATATGTTCTTTCAGACTAATTGAATAATCATAGAAAAATTGGATAATTTATGCCTCTGTTTTCCACCTTTGACATACTCATTCAGGCTGTTGAGCCTCGCTGGCTCGCCACTCTCCGGGGACGCCTCCCCACTCCGGGGGGACACCAGCCAGTCCAGGGGTACCTACCTCCTTGTCCCGATGTGCCGGCTGGCCTCCGGTTCCTCCCAACGGGTCCGCAGCAGCGCAGAGGGCTCGTCCAACTGCCCACATGGTGCGGAACGCCTGTGGAGCAGCCGAACATCCGGGGCCAGGGCAGGCAGCTGCCGAACAGCCTCTTCCCTCTGTCGGGCCTCCACCAGGGGTCCTTGGGCCTCTCCAGTGACTGGCCGGTCATGACTGTTCTGGAATGACACAAACAGCTCAAGCAGAACATGGCTGTCAGGCTGGACAAACGGCGGGGACGAGTCGGACGCGGCGAGGGGTGACAGGGGCTGTGGGCTCGCGTGTGAGGGAGGGTCTGCACAGTATGGGTGGTGGGGACATGGATATCCTGGGGGAGCGCGAGGAGGGGTTTTGGAGACTAGGCCAGGTGTTGCCTGGCAGACTCACCTAACTGTTGCCGTCATCACGCAAGGAGCGGAGCTGGCGCACAGGGAGGAGATGGGCGGGGTCTTTATTGGATTGTGGGTGGATGTTGGTTTGTGTTGGCGGGGTGGGGCTGGGGTGTGTTCAGACGATAAAGGAGCGTTGGAGCAGGATGCTGCCAACGCTGACTTTAATCCAGTTTAGTCTTTCTGGTTGCAAGAAGAATAAACAACGTCACCCATACCTTGGATGTGTCTGTGGTTTGTCTTCAAGGACGCAGCGTGACACAGGCACTATCACTTAGTTAACCTGCTTTCACATTACCCTTTTTAAAAAGTAGAATGCACTTCCAAAGTATATTTAGAAAAAAGTGCTAAAATTACCACATATTCTAACTGGTGCAGCACTCTTTCATCAAAATGATGGTGCCTTGATGATGCATTTAATGTACTGTGTTATCAAAGTGTTGGTGACATACTGCTATAATGCATCATCAAGGCACTATCATTTTGATGATATACTATGCTACTGATTTATTAATTATTATTATTTTTTATCCAAAGAGCAACAAATATCTCAAAAGACATAAAAAGATCTTGCAATTTATGAACTGCAGTTCAATGCAGATGGCCCCCATTGAATTTTTGTTTAAATAGCTGGCACCCTCTTTGGCATTTAAATTGACTTAAGAAAAGTGAGAATGCATCTTGCTGGCACTTTTTACTTCTGTCTGAAGATGCAGTTAACATTTTCCCATCTTGGAGTCAATGCTAATGAAATTTTATACTGGCGGACAGTTTCTTCAAGCACTTTTATCAGTGTTTTCCACACTGAAACTTTCATATATATACTTCAAAAATTTGTATATTTTGTCCTTTGTTCAATCTCTCTTTCTCTGCATGCATTGTGTTGTGCCTCTAGGAGTTGTGGATGGATTATGACTTTACTTTAGGCACATTGTAGTTGGAAAAGCGATCAAAACTGATGAACAGTTCTGTGCTTATGTCACATTTATTGTCTCTGTTGAGGCATAGCTTGAAAATTTCCCTGGCTGGCTGGCCAATATTGCTTTGTAGTGAAGAACTATGCAGAGCCTATAAAGGACAATGCTCCATGAGATCCCTAGAGAACCAATAGCCTTAAATTGTTGAACATAAAGACAGAGCAAAGCAAATAGTTCCTTTTTGAAACAGTTTTGATTGTTATATTGTGCCAACATTTTCTTTTGCATTTATCTAATGTTGTCCTTCAATTCAACAAAAAAGGGAAAGAAAATATTGATGACTTTTTAATGGCTGGAGCCTGGTATTAAGACACTTAGTTTAAATATTATAATATCTATGCAATATATATTTTGTTATACAATAATCTCTAGAGTTGTCTCCAATTTTCCCAATAAGAATTATTTCTAGAAAAAATCTAGGAGGGAACTCCTGTTCTGAAAACATGAATAACCAGGCACTAGGTATATACTCCAACAAGTGGGGGTTCAAATGATGAAACATGAATAGTAACCTCTGTCCTGGTCCTATTAGACCTCTCATCGACCATGATATCTTGCTGCGACGTCTTGAGGGGTTGGGAGTGGGAGGCACCGTTTGACGGTGGTTCTCCTCCTACCTCTCGGGCCGTTCGCAGACGGTGTTGGCAGGGGGCAGAGGTCAACCCCTAGGCCCCTTAGTTGTGGGGTACCTCAGGGATCAGTACTCTCACCCCTTTTGTTCAACATCTATATGAAGCCACTGGGTGAGATCATCCGTGGTTTCATGGTGAGGTATCATCAATATGCTGATGATACCCAGCTTTTCATCTCCACCCCGAACCAACCCAGTGATGCCCTTCACATGATGTCCCATTGCCTGGAAGCGGTACGGATTTGGATGGGGAAGAACAGGCTCCAGCTCAACCCAGCCAAGACTGAGTGGCTTTATGTACCGTTATCTCGTTTAGTCCAAGAGGTTCCATCTTTGGTTATGGGAGGAGAGGTGTTACCTCCCGTTGATAGGGCACGCAACTTAGGCATCCTCCTGGATTCACGGCTCAGTTTTGAAGATCATATAGGAGTCGTGGCCAGGGGGGCATTTGCCCAGGTTCACCTGGTGTGCCAGTTGCACCCCTATCTGGACCGAGATGCCTTACATACGGTCATTCACACACTTGTTACCTCCCATATAGACTACTGCAATGCTCTCTACATGGGGCTGCCCTTGAAGACCACCCGGAGGCTCCAGCTGGTGCAGAATGCGGCCGCGCGGGTAGTGATGGGAGCATCCTGATATTCCCATATTACACCCCTCCTGTGTGAGCTGCATTGGTTACCGGTTGTCCTCCGGATGAGATTTAAGATGCTGGTACTTACCTTTAAAGCCTTACATGGCCTAGGCCCGGGATATTTGCAGGACTGCCTGCTGCCGGGAATGACTTCCCATCGCCCAGTGCACTCACACTGAGAGGGCCACCTCAGGGTGCCGTCGGCTAGACAATGTCGGCTGGCGACCCCCAGGGGGAGGGCCTTCTCTGTGGGAGTGCCAGCCCTGTGGAATCAACTTCCCCTTGAGCTTCGGACAGCCTCGGATCTCCAGTCCTTTCACCGTGGCCTTACAACATTCCTTTTCCATCAGGCTGACTTGGACTGACGATAGGGATTTTTAAAATGTTTTTAAATTTTAACTTATTAATTTTAATTATTTTATTGGGGCTGTTAGTTTAATTCTTTTTAACTTTTACATTGCTGTATTTTTATTGTTGTTAGCCGCCCTGAATCCTTCGGGAGATAGGGCGGCATATAAGTCCCCAAAATAAAATTAATTAAGTAATTAAGTAATTAAATAAATAAATAAATAAATAAATAAATAAATAAATAAATAAATAAATAAACCTTGCAGTTATTATCTTCCAAAGATTCAGTAGACCAGTCCCAACCTAGTCCTCTGGATGCTATATAACTAGTCCCTACTTTGGCCTCTGGAGATCAGGTGGACAGGTTCTACCCACCTAGCCCACCAGAGGCCAAGTAGTCTCACTAATGGCTGCAAGAGGGGCTTTAGCTGCAGTCAAGTTGGCAGGAAGTTGAAAATTGCTTCCACACCCATTGCTTTTTTGCACTTGGCCATTCTGTTTCTTAGGAATGGAAATATCTCTGAAACAATGGCTCAAGAGATCATGGGTTGTCTAGTAATGAATATAACCAAACAAATGTGGATAGATTTGAGAAGATGCTTAGACTTTAGTTTCCTGTCCTGAACAAGGAGTTGGATTCTGCCTAATGGCTTTTTCTGTCTTCGTCTCTGGAAATGTCACAATGGGTCATCTCAGAGCTCTTCTTTCATTAAACCAGCATCCTTGGTACCAGTTTATTTTCCAGAAGCTTGTTATTATGGCCAGTGACTTTCTAATTCCTATTCTCTCCCAGGGAGTATTTGTTGGATTTTTATTATTGGAGACATTATCTTTGTTGACAGGACAACAATTTAGGCCACAGCTCCCTTTCTCATGAGAACTATCTGCAGAGACGCTGTGGTTTTATTGCTTTGAAATCCTTCCTTCCTTCCTTCCTTCCTTCCTTCCTTCCTTCCTTCCTTCCTTCCTTCCTTCCTTTCTTCCTTTTCTTTCTTTCTTTCTGAAAAATGATGTTCCATTTCTTGTGTCACAGTTTTATTTTTCCTTGTTTAATACTTCAGACAAGAATTTGATCCTAATCTGAAATCTTGTTCCTGAGTTTTAGTTCCATCGCTACTTCTTCATGTTCCATTTCCATCACTCATTGATCTCTGCCATTTGTGTATTTATATAAACTTTTATTGCTTCGATTTGGTTCCAGAACAATCCTCTATTCCTTGTCAGCTTAACTTCCCTAATGGGATTTTAGGGCATTTCTGCTTGGCTTAATTTTGTTTGTTTTTCTGATATTTTTCTGTTCTTTTCTGTCATACGTTCCAGAATGAATAATGTGGGATTTCTTGCTCTCTTATGGATTGTGAAGAGTGCAATTTAACTAGTTTACTCTTAAAGCCCTAGTGATTTTAGGAGTATTTACGCAGTTTCTCTTACAGAAGCTGGACTTCTTTAACAAGATCCTGCTTATATATTTGATCACTTCTTTTAAATATTACTCAGTTGTTTTTAAAAGTATATATGCCACTTTCCAATTTAACCAAAAAATATTTAACACTGCAGCTCAGTCAGCAAGAAATATAAAATAACTTTTAATATATGAAAAAGGAAATCCAGCATTAATTAAAAGAGGAGAAACTATATTTAATTACTATGCATCAATCATCATCCATAAAAGTATTCCAGTTAAAGGAAAGATTAATTAGTGAAATAAAGAGCCTCATTTATAGTTAGACATATTTTGCAGTTTTTTTTTCCTCATGCATTTTGTTTGTCAGTATCAAGTACTGTCCCACCCAATGTATCAAGAAATTTATTTATTGTTTGTTTATTTATTTGGCTGCCCATCTTACCACAGGATAGCTCTGGGCAGTTACAATAATAGTTAACATCTCCACAAATGAAATAATAAAAACAAGACAAAACATTGCTAATTAGATTCACCTATAGCAGGGGTATCAAACTCCTGGCCCATGGGCCGGACGCATCATCCTTAAGCCACGCCCACCCCATTGCTGGCAATAGCAAAACTATCCCGATATATTGTGCGATGTCACGTGATGTCGCGAGTTTGACATGCCTGACCTATAGTTAAATTCCATGACTAAGCATTATTGAATATCTGAATATGCTGTTATACATCTGTGGTATTTGTTTAATTAAATAATAAAGGGAGATTCTTTCTCTATTGCATTGGCATTGTTTGTTATTGATTTTTATGATTTTTTTCTTTACTTGGCTTTTAAATGATACAGTGCTGTCTATAGGGGATGTCTCAGTACTAGACAGGACAAGGGAAAGTTTTAATAAAATACCTATTGTCTTTGTAATGAAAGATGCTGTTGAAAGAAAACCAGTCAATGCAAAATCATGTGGTCAATCAACTCTATTTCCTTAGTAATAATTGAAGTATAATTTTTTAAAATTGTTTCTTTAAAAATTAAGGGTTGTTTATCAAAATAGCATAAATTTTCAATGTTCACATAAATAATTTTATAATCAAATTGATGGAAGGGCACTAATAAAAGAAAGTAACCATAATTACATAAATAATTATTCATAATTTTAAAAATATATATTAAATCTACCCAAGGGAATAGGAATCAGAAGGTAGAGAAAGAATGATTACCTATCCCCAAATGTACAAATTATTTCTCTGTTGTATGTTTGGAACAAAGTTCTAATTTGATTTATCTGTAATGCTAGGCTGTTCTTTAATTACTTATTATCCCGTATAATGAAATATTTCCATGGAATTTGGCCTGATTTTTGGAAACTTCATGGAGTTTTTGGAGGGAGCGGGTGGGAACAACATGAACATGTTTTGCCATTGCTTTTATGAAGTTTTTAATTTAAAATGTTACTCCTGGCATTTTATAATGGTTTTCCATATCAGCACTAACCAGAACTTAACTTTTTGACTACTAAAGTTAGCTAAGTACTGTCATCTACCTGGTGAGTATGTTGAAAGATGAGAGCCAGGATGGAATTTTAAACAACTTTGTAAAACAGTTGATTTTAGTATGCTTTCATTTTTAAAGAGATGGGTGTATGTTTTAAAAACTTTGGGAAAGAGTGTTAAAATATTTGGGGGTATCTACAGGGTGTCATCAAAATAGTAAAGAAAACAGTTGCAATGTGCACAGATCAGAGAGAGCTTTGACTGCCCTTTTTCATGGCCACCCTCTTAATTTTTTTTTACTCAAGATACTGCTTCAAATATTCCTCATCTGTAAGTCATAATGGAATTTGTTTAATTGCTCTGCCATAGAAATCAATGTTTGTTGGTTATTATTATTATTATTACTATTATTAATATGATAGGGAAGAGATGTCCAACCCTGGGAACTTTAAGACTTGTGATTAAACTTGATGACATTTTTAACTTCATTTCTTGTTGGAGGTGTAGAAGATATTTATGTTGTTCTATATTCCACAACTTTCCATTGTTGCGCACGTGTGTGGATGCACAAGAAAAAAAATTCCTCTGGGAAAGTCCATCTTGATAACTTTCTTATTAGGCTGAAATATTGGAAGCCAGGAAGATTATAGATTGCCAGAGTAATCGTGTAACCCTAAAAGCAAGACATTTATTAGTATCTTGTGGGCAGAAATGCATGACAAAACTCCATAGGCCACTAGGTAGCTAAAAACTACCATTAGACATCTTCTGAAATTCTCTTCACTTCTGAAATAATTTGTAATGCAGTTTTATTTATTATTACATTGGGTCACCATTTCAGAGATATTTTCTTATTTAAATAAAGAAACAGAATGACCTTGGGTGAGCAAAATGTCAGTGGGAGCAATAAAGGTTTCTGACTGCCTGACGGTTTCTCCAATGAGTTTGCTTCTGAGAAGCTGGCAGTGAGCATCAGGAACCTACCTTCCTTCCTTCCTTCCTTCCTTCCTTCCTTCCTTCTTTCCTTCCTCCTTCCCTCCTTCCTCCCTTTCTCCCTCCCTCCTCTTTCCTTTCCTCCTTTCCTCCCTCCCTTCCACTCTTTCTTATCCTTCCTCCCTCCCTTCTTCCTCTCTCCCTTCCTTCCTTCTCCCTTGCTCACCCTCTCCCTCCCTCCTTCCCTCCTCCTTCCTCCCTTTCTCCATCTCTCCTCTTTCCTTTAATCCTTTTCTCCCTCCCCCCTCTTTCTTCTCCTTCCTTCCTCCCTCCCTTCCTTCCTTCTCCCCCTCCCTCCTCTACCTGTTTCTTCCTTCCTTGCTTCCTTCTCTACCTCCTTCCCTCCCTCTGTTCATTACTCTTTCTCTCTTTCCTAATGGGTTCTGGCAATTAGTAAGTTAGCCCATTTGCAGTACCTTTGCTGAAAATTTTTTTACCCTATGATTCATCATTTCACTCAAATGAATGTTGCAAAATATAAAACAGAAATGAATTTTTAGTAGTAGTCTCCATGCCATCCTTACAAAATGGCTCAGGGCAATGTATATTAAATCGTTAACCACTTAAACTGCATAAAATTCATACGCAAACCATTTGAAACTATTTATTAAGTGTCATTAAGTTGGCTCTCAATGGCACTCTTGAAGGTTTCTAAAGAATAGAGAGTCCTGGAATATATACAAAGCAGGTGACTAGGGGCAAGGATTGAGATGACCAAGTGAAAGGACCATGCAGAGAATATTCTCTCAGATAATCTGATCCTAAGATATTCATCTTCACCAAAGTCTTTAGTTTTATGATAGGTAAACATTTGAATAGAATTATTCACACAGCTAGTCATCTATAGCAGATTCCTGAATAGAAGCTGGATGAGGAAGAAGGAGGATAAGATATACATGCAATAAGTTAGCAGAAAGAGAGCTCTTTCTGCTAGGGACATACTGGACTATGTCAGATGCAAAACATTCATTGAAGTACTGAAGAGTTTATTTCTTCCTATACATAAGAATCTAGTCAACTAATGGTCAAAACTAATTTGGCTCTAGATAAGGGTGAACAGAATTCATGGAGGGTTGGACTTAAGTCTCTTGTGGCAATGCAATGATTCCAAACTGATGATACATTTAACCCCATCTTCCAGCTCAACCTGCTCATCTCCTACATTCTACATTCTAGATTAATAGGTTTGACTAAGGATGCATTCTTACCTGACCATTATGTCTATTAAATACAGTGAGAATAACATACAATAATTATGCATTAGATTGTTTTAAAAATATCCCTTCAGTTTAAAAAGAAGCAAAAAGCATAAAGTCATTTTTTTAAAAAAAATCTAAAGATAAATTCTGGCCAAGATTAGCATACATGCACATATTTGAAAAAATTTTAGGAACAGAAAAACCTGCATAGTTTGAACTTGAACTTTTTTTAATGAGGGATTATAAAAATATTGCACAATGGCTGACAGAGAGCAGAACAAAGTAACAGCTTAGAATAATGGCTGAGGGCAAAGAAACAAAATATTTAAGTAAGAACAATAAAGTGGAGATGGGCTATAGATTAAGAATCTCTCACATGATAAATTGGCACCATAATACAGTGTAATTATTCAGTACAATGCACCATGATAATAGCTACATGTCTTAGCAAAATATTAATAATTAATGATACTAAAAAGGTCAGTTACCTAAAGGGATTTTGTCTACTATAGAGAAAATATCAAAATACATTAAGTGTATGAACAATGAAATTGAGAAAAATAAACCATGATGGATGGGTATATTAACAAATGGAACAAAGAAAATAAATTTTTGAAAATATGAATAGAATGGTTCTTTATAAAGTAATGATACAAATTTTTTTATACTGTAGTGAGTTCAATATAACTATATTAAGTAGACAATAAATATTTCATAATGAGATGTTTTGGATTCAGCCAAGTTATGGACTAAATCAAGCTGATTCAAACAGATTAGTCCTAGTCTAGAGCATATACAGTAGTTAGATGCCTATTTATTCCTTTCTATTTTATTATTTTAGAATTTCAAAAGGGAAGAAATATTATTCTTCATTTTCTATGGTAGAAAATAGGAGAGGTAAACTAAATAAAAACAGATCTTCATAAACACACATGCACACAGAAGCCTTGATCAGCTATAGCCTATCTATCTTCAACAATCCTTGATTTATAACATATTTTATTATTTTAATATATAAACATTAGAAAAAATATACAAGACAATCATAGCGCACATGGTACTATAGTTTTAATCACAGCAGAGAATATATGTAGCTCAGGACTGAACTGACAAATTCTTGGTGATCCCTGAGCTTGGTTGTTTGCTTGTTTCATTACCCAACTACCATAGGTAACACCATCAATGCAAGTAGTAGTACAGTATTGATAAATGAATATGAACTTTTTGTGAACAAGGTTTCAGATGGGAACAAAACCTAGAACAGGGGTGTCCAACCTTGGAAACTTTAAGATCTGTGGACTTCAACTCCCAGAATTCCCCAGTCAGCATGGTGATTAATCACCAACTACTCTGGGAATAATGTAGGAAAAGGATAAAAGTCTATCTGCTATGGCATGATAAAATTCCATGCAATTCCATTTTCACTACAGCATAGCTTTACCAGAAAAAAGAAATCACTTGACTGATGTGGATTTATAGGCTTGGTTAACATCTGCAAGAAACCAAAGTCCATTTCTTCCTAGCAAGCCATCCATACCAACCAGCTGGGCAATGAGGAAATGAACTGGTGAAGGTAACACAGGGCTGATCATGGCTGGTTACACTTTTGGATGTGACATATTCCTTGAGAGTGACATATGCTTTGAGAGAATAAATAAATTATAACTAATTTATATTGAGATACAATTATGGCCACCACTTCCTATTTTTGCCATGTTTACTGCCTGATTTAGTAGCTGTTTGCATGTATGATTTTGTATTTGTACTAGCCTTTTGCAGTAATGGAATAAGTTGATACCAGCTCCTTAATACTATTGCAGTTTGCTTCCCATACAGTATTTGCAGTAATTAACTAGTTTTTCCTTTTTTGACAGTGGCTCAGGCCTAGTCCAGCATTAAGAGCAATATCATCATGTCATCTCAAAAGACTTCAGATTACGCTGTAGTTAATGTCAGTTTTATTGGCCATGGAAGGATTTTTTGGTAATAGCTGGGGAGGCACACTTTTCCCTCCTAGAAGAAAAATTCAGTTTTCTGTACACAAACAGATAACGACTACAATCAGAAAATAAATTATTGCAAATACTGGGCTTCAGACATATTTTTATTAAGAAACTATGGCAAAAGACCAACTGGATGACAACACCTTAAATACTTTACTTTGCATGGGACATACTGAAAACCACCATATATGTCAAATATTTATGCAATTATATGATGGGTTGTCTAAGAGGGGTAGGGATGAGTCCTTGACATGGCACAAATGCCAGGTGTGAATGTATTGTAGAATACTCTTCTAAGTAGCCATCAGGTTTCCTGTTTCAGCTGACTTATGAATTAATGAGTAAATGAATATTTTAATGCTGCAAAGCAAAGTACTAACCAGGCTCCAGTAGCATACCTCTTTTTGAAAATTTCTCTGAGCCCCAAATGGGTCCCACAAGTTTTCTTAAAACAATGAAAACAAAGATTACTTGGCTTATACTTGTACTTGTTCAGAATATAGGCAAAGACACTAGAAGCTGGAGAAAGTATTCAATTGGCAAGAGACAAGAGGAGGTAATATGTGACATTCTGCTAAATTGAGGTTTTTTATCTGGGTTAATCTCTCATAGCAACCATTTTGTGATAGAGCAAAAATCTTTTCTGAAGCCATTTCCCAAAAGCATTCATGGTATCTTTTCCAAATATTTCATTTTCATTTTCTATTTCTTTTTCATTTCAAAGAAAATTCTGTCATGTTTAACTGAAGAAAGATAATAAATTAAAAAGAAGAATATTCAGTTGATCACTAAAAATGTCACATTCCTCTCCCCCTCAAATCTAGTATTCTGCTAATAAGTATAAAAATACTGGAGTGTTATTAGAGAACACTCTAATGGTATTAATGTTATTAATATTCAGTATAGTTAAATAAGTTATTAGTATCTTTTGCATTTGCAGTTTGAATGAATCACATTAACCCTAATATTCTTGAGTACTCCTAACACAATGTCCTGTCTTCTGCTACTTCTAAATTCTTCCAGCATTCCCAGCTAGCAAAACCAGTATATAATTCCAGCCTATCTGGCAATAAAGGGTTGAAGAATTATCTTACCACACAGTATCTGGCTCCCCATTTGAATGCAATATGTGTTACAAGATGCCAAGAATTATCTTCATTTAGCTAATGCTACAGTGCCCTGGATTATGGGCTTTATATGGGAATTAATCTATAGGACTATAGACACATTGAAAATTAAAGACTAGTTGGGCGAAACTGTATTTTTAACCATATAATGTCCTTGCTAGCATAGTGAGAGATTTGGAATAATGAAGAAGACTTAAGCAAGAATGCCAAACATGCCAAACATGCAAGAGTAACAGATACAGTGAAGGCAAATAATATTACAGACTGAAAGATAAATTACAGAATGCTAATTAGTGGCCCTTGAAGACATGAGCAATATTCAGTGTCTAAAAGTATGAGTTACAAATTAAAAGCAGAGATTTTTTTACTTCATTTCAAAAATAGAGTGCTGAATTGTTTTTATGCTTTGTTTGTTTTAAAGGAGAAATTATGCGGCGTCGTGTGCCTCCCCCCGGGCTCCCCCTACCGCCTCTTCACCACCCCCACCCCTGCACTCCCCTCCTTCCCAGGTCACTTGCTGCTGGAAAGCTTGCTGCTTGGCAGCGGCCTGCAAGAACCCTACAGAGGGCACGTGCAGGTGCAGAGTGAGGCCCCACTCTCCCCAGGGACTTCTTGTGCAGCAACCGTATTGACTTCTGATTGGCGCTTCTTCAGGGCACACATGGCCGGTAAGGCGCGCCGGAGTCCCAGGTACCGGTAAGGCGATTGGCTGGCTCCTCCCCCATCACCCGCCAGCCCCGGGAGAGCCCCGCACGAGCGCCTCGCCAGCTGCCGAACTCTCCCTTTCAAGCAGGAATGGCCTTGCCCTGCTTGCCCTTGCCTGCCTCCACGGGTGCTGCTCTAGCGCGGAGAGGGCAAGGCTGGTCCCCGTTTGGCTCACCATCCCCGGGAGAGCCCCATGCGAGCGACTCACCGGCCACCGAACCCTGCCTTTTGAGCAGGAGCGGCTGTCGAGCCCCGGGCTCGACAATCAACTGGGTTGGGGGGTGAATCTGTGCAGCAACCCAGCTACCTGGCCTGCCAGCTGCTCATTGCTCCACTGATCAGCTGGGAGGCTGAGACTCTGGATTTGAGCCACCGACAGAGTGCACTGCAGGGAAGATGTGCCAAAGATTGCCCCGGAGCCTCTGCTGCCAGAAGCCTGCTTGCAAAAAGTGGGGCAGGTGGCAGCAGCTGCTCACGGCACCAGGCAAGAGCAAGCAGGGCAAGGGGGCTATGAAGCCCCGGGCTCGACAATCAACTGGGTTGGGGGGTGAATCCGTGCAGCAACCCGGCTACCTGGCCTGCCAGCCGCTCATTGCTCCGCCGATCAGCTGGGAGGCTGAGACTCTGGATTTGAGCTTCCAACAAAGCGCAGCGCAGGGAAGATGCACCAAAGCCAGCCGTTCATTGCTCTGCTGATCAGCTGGTTTGCTGTGTGGATTCCTCCCCCAACACCCACTGAGTTGATTGTCGAGCCTGGGGCTTGATAGCAGCCTTGCCCTGCTTGCTTTTGGCCAGCGCCATGAGCAGCTGCCACCGCCTGCCCCACTTTTTGCAAGCAGGCTTCTGGCAGCAGAGGCTCCGGGGCGAGCTTTGGCACATCTTCCCTGCAGTGCACTCTGTCGGTGGCTCAAATCCAGAGTCTCAGCCTCCCAGCTGATCAGTGGAGCAATGAGCGGCTGGCAGGCCAGGTAGCTGGGTTGCTGCACAGATTCACCCCCCAACCCAGTTGATTGTCGAGCCCGGGGCTCGACAGCCGCTCCTGCTCAAAAGGCAGGGTTCGGTGGCCGGGGAGGGCGGGGCCTCACTCTGCACCTGCGTGCGCCCTCTGTAGGGTTCTTGCAGGCCGCTGCCAAGCAGCAAGCTTTCCGGCAGCAAGTGACCTGGGAAGGAGGGGAGTGCAGGGGTGGGGTTGGTGAAGAGGCGGTAGGGGGAGCCGGGGGGGCACACGACGCCGCATACCACCGGCCAGGTGCTCGCATACCACTAGTGGTACACGTACCACTGGTTGAAAAGCCATGATGTAACCAATTGAACTTCCAGTAATAATCTATGGGTGTGAAAGTTGGATTTTTAAAAAGCAGGATAGGAGGAGTACTGATACTTTTGAATTTGGATGTTGAAGAAAACTCCTGAGAATACCATGGACAGTCAAGAAAACAAACCAATGTATCATCAAAAAAATCAACCCAGATTTCTCACCGGATGCAAAAAGATCAAGGTCAAATTAGACTACTTCAGAGATATTATGCAATGACCAACTGCCTAAAGAAGGTTCTAATGAAGAAAGAAAAGAGGAGAAGGACAAGCAAAATGGTGGGTAGACTCATTTACATAGGTAACGAGTGCACCATCAGAAGACCTGAAAGATCAAATCTATCTGTTTGCTCACTAAGGGTTGATAACTTGATGGGACATAATCAATCCCTATCAAAACTGAAACAACCTCAGTTTCAGATTATTTGGTATTTGTCAAGATGAAAATGTTGCAAAACCTAGTTCAGGTTTTCCATACCAAATGTATTAAAGTCCCCCCCCACCGGTTGATTGTCGTGCCCGGGGCTTGATAGCAGCCTTGCTCTGCTTGCTTTTGGGCGGCGCCGTGAGCAGCTGCTGCCACCCACCCCACTTTTTGCAAGCAGGCTTCCAGCAGTGTGAGGCTCCGCCTGCTTGCTTTTGCCCTTTTTGCTTTTGGGTGACGCCGTGAGCAGCCACTGCCACCCGCCCCACTTTTTCCAAGTTTTGTTATACTGCCGCTGCAGGCTTCCAGCAGTGGGAGGCTCTGGGACAAGCTTTGGCATGTCATCCCTGTGCTGCGCTGTGTCTGTGGGGGCTGCCTTGGGAAAGGTGGAAGCGCAGCTGTGGTCCGGGACAGTCAACCGCTCCGAGCCCTGTTTGGCCGGCTTTGTGCCTCCGTCCCCCAAAAGCAGCTGATTGTGATTTGCTGCTGTGTGCTTCCCTGAGTGTGCCTCAGCCCCGGATCTCCCCCTACCCGGGACTCCGGCTGCGTCTGCAAAAGGCAGTGGGGCGAAGGGCGCTTTGGCATGACTTCCATCCATCCCGTGTGAAGGGTGCCTTCCTGCCCCATGGTCCACAGCAGCATTGTTGGCATGCATGGATCAATCGTGAGCGAATGCGAGGTGTTTCTGTTGCTGGAATAAAGCTTATTAAATGAGCTAGCAACCTCTGAGTATCGTTGATTGATCTTCCCTAACTTTCATCAGGTGCTTCATAAAGAGTTAAGTGGGCATCAGGTTTCTTGGTAAAAATGGATTAGGAAGGAAGGAAGGAAGGAAGGAAATGACAATGGGAGGGAGGGAAGGAAGAAAGGACAAAGAGGGAGGGAAGGAAGAAAGGAAGGAAAGAAGGAAGGAAGGGACAATGGGAGAGAGGGAGAGAAATAGACAGAGGGAAAGAAAGAGGGAGAGAAGGAGAGAGAGGGAGAGAGAGAAGGAGAGAGAAAGAGGGAGGGAGAGAGAAAAAGAGAGGGAGAGAAAGAGAAATAGAGGGAGAGGAAGAGGGAGAAGGAGGAAGAGAGAGAGAGAGAAAGAAGGAGAGAGAAAGAAAGGGAGGGAGAGAGAAATAGAGAGAGGGAGAGAGAGAAAGAGGGGGGAGAGAGAGGGAGAGAGAGAGATTAAATTAGTAATGTGGTGGTTAAGTGCTTGTCACAAGGTTGCAAAAGGTGATCACAATGTGACCATCATAAATATGACCATCATAAATATGAATTGGTTGCCAAGCATCTGAATGTAAATCACATGACCCTGGGGATGCTGCAATGGTCATAGGTGTGAAAAATGGTCATAAGTCACTTTTTCAGTGCCATCGTAACTTTGAACAGTCACTAAGCAAATTGTGTTGTTTTTTTTGGTCAAGTTTTTGACACCTTGCTGGGTGACTGGTGGTACTCGGACATTGCCTTATCCTAAAATGGTACAATGGGTGAAAAGGTTGAAAAGCCCTGGGTTACATAATTCTGAACATTGTAGGTATATATACTTCCTCATATTGGATTAAATCAAGCCTGGAAAATCACATTCATTTTTATAATTTATTTTTACTATTTAAATATGAAAAGTACAAGCAAATACGAGGCAAAGGAGCAGCCTCATTTTAATGCAAAGTTAGCTTACAATTTCCATAACAGAAACCTTTCTGTTTTACTTTATTCATGAAATCCAGCCCAAATCCTTTGACTTCAAATACGTTTGGCCTTACAAGCTGCCAATGAAATTACCTGAATATAACTCAGAAGCAAGCCCACTTTATTCATTGGCCTGATTCCATAGTAAGTGTTTGCAGGGTTCTGGTCTGGGAATATATAATGATAAGATAAAGTGAGGTGAGGTGAGATGATATGATATGAGATAATATAATAAATATAATATAATAAAAATCCCCCATTGAATAAATGGGATGAACAATGCTCAGTTTTTGTGAAGATGGTATGGTGTGGGAAATAAAACTTCCTAGAGTCATATGTACAGTTGACATGCAAATATTTGTAAATAAACAAGCATGTCCTGTATTGGTATAGTAATCTGAGATTCAGATGTGAGATTCATAAGAAACTGTGTGGGGCAGGAAGAAAAGTTAAAAACAGTTTTCATAATATGATGCTACCAAGTTTTCTAATTTTCAGGCTCTATGTTCAACTTTACAATGCTTGAAATTATGGGATTTAAAGTTACATTTTTGAAGCCATCTGGTTAGGATATTGGAGTAGTAAATTAAAGTCTTCATCAGCTCCTACTCAAGATTGGTGCAATATAGAACTAGTTTGCCAATATCATCTTTCAGGTTTTTTTTTGTTAAAACCCTTTTTGGTCTGGCCTACTGCGTTGGTATTCTTAAGGCCTATTATTGCCTTGATATTCTTAACAGTCCCCCAGTCAGGGACCAACTTGAATGGAAAACTATTTAGCTTGTAAAATCAGTCAAAGAAAGTTGGAAGTCTGGATTAAAGCACTGGTACCACCCTTGGCAGTGTAGCCCAGAAATTGATGTAATTGTCACTTGGCTACAAAGGGACAATCAATGCAACCCATAATATAAATTGCTAAGCTATGTGGCAAAATTCCCTGACTGGCTGCCCTCCAAATATGTCAGCACAAATCAAGAGGGAATTATGAACATTAAATTCCAACATACATGGAAAGAATCAGATTAGGAAAAGTGATCAGCTCTTGTTTTTTTCTGTCCTCCAAAAGTTTTTGAGTTTTGTGCATCAGAACTTTTTTGTCAGCTTATTTGGCTGCCTCATACATTTTTCTCCATGAAATAAATTAGAGTTAGGGTTATCAATTAAGGGTTGACAGTTATCTCTGTAAACCTATGTATCTATGCCCTTAGTACAAAAAGGTTATTGCGCCAATTGATTACATTTGTGGAAGGCAAAAACTTTTTAGATATGAGATTTTAACAGTAGTAGTAGGAAACAAGGAACAAGAGCCAAGCAATTTATAAATAATTTCTTATAACAAGTACAGATTTAATAATGCTGTTATTATATCATTAAATATTAGCTTTCTGAAACATCCAGTCAATAAACTCTGATCATCCAATAGATTTTTAAGCTGAATTGGGAAAACATTTTCAAAGATAGTGTTACAGAAAGTTATAATTTTAGTACTTTAAATTAGAATTTTTAAAAACAACTGTGAGATGCTTGCATACAGTATTTCAAATCTCGACGCATTCTACACAAGTGTTTCAGTTCTGTTTGATGCTGGCTGGATAATTCTGGGAGTTGAAGACCAGAAGTCTTAAAGTTAGCAAGATACTGCAAGAGTAAAAAGACTGAATTAAAGGCACAAGGAGATAAAATTTTAAATGACACAAGCATGGAAAATCTACAGTGAAGGGCAAATTCACACAATGTGATAATAATCAAGGGTTCATGCAAAAATAGTGTATAAATTATTTCTCAAACTTTTTTTTTAAAAAATACTTGACTATTAAAAAGCCTCTTTTAAGTGGATTTACATTGGAAATATTCCAATATTCCTGTTCTGGGCCATAAACTATGTATTGGCTTTATAATTTTTTTGTGTGTGTAATAAGGAAACCACACAGTATGAAAAATCTATTAAAAAGAAATGACTTTCTTAAAGAATCCATCCCTCATTCTTGGCTGTGCAAGCAAAGCAGGGCAGAATATTCAGTTGAAGCCTGCTTTAATATTAACCTGCAGCTGTGAACTTGTGTTATTACAGAAAGTAATAGAAAATCATCCTGAAATGAAAGCATATTAGAGATCAAAAATGAACAGGCTGGGGGCATTTGTGCAGTTCCCTAGTAAGCAACTACATAAACTGGCAACAGCTCAATTTCTAAATGGTTCATAGGATTACCTTGACTTTTGATCAATCTGAACTCAATCTTGCCGATCAGAAAAAAAATCAAACCTCAACTTACAAATTTCTCCATCACTGTATGGGACTGACTCTTCAGAATTAGTTCAGAAGTAGCAATTAAAGTAAAGAAGAGCTCAGTTTAATTCACCTAACAAAACCCAGTCTTTTAATCAGAGTATGGTCCAATGAAAAATATACTGCATGAACCAGATGACAGTAATTTTCTGTAATGGCAATACCTGCTTAAAGTATGATCCAAAACATTTCTGCAAAATGATTACCAAAGGAGCTATCAAACAAACAGCAATAAAAATCTATTTAAATCCTATTTTTTGACACTGTGCCATTTTTGAATATAAACAAATGACATACTTGAAAATATTGTCCTTCTCACAAAATATTTAACATTGTTTTGGATTGAAGTTTGTCGCACTAAAAGAACCCAAATTATATGTGAGTTGTTTATATTATTGTTGTTAAAAGGCTTGGAAATTCTAGGTATCAAATAGTAAGATTCTATTAATTTAGTTACAAATACATTTTTTTCAATATTTTTTTTTGTCAACATTCAGTCTGCATGTCAAATCTTGCAAATTTAAACTGCATCATACCCAAACACAAGCCCTACAAAGCACATATGCATTAAAATTTTGATAAGGCAGTAGACTTACATAGAGGTACTTGTATAGATTGGGTTATCTAGTGGTTAAAGCACCAGGCTAGAATGCTCAAGACTGTGAGTTCAAGCCCTCCTTAGCCATGAAATCTTACCGGGTGGTTTTAGGCGAGTCATTCTCTCATCCCAAATAATCTCACAGGATTGTTGTGGGGAAAATAATAGAACATCATTATAATGGTTATGAGGACAACATCTAAAGAATGGAGAGTTTTCACAATTCATGTTGAATCTCCAAAGTGTCAGGAAAGATTTATTTAGCAGTGAGCTACTTAATGCTGAAGGACTATACCAAATTCAGTTCATATTAGTGTTGGTAGGGTTATACCATTCCTCAGGCAGCTTGTTTGAAGCTATGATAATCAGCTTGGCAACAAACTCGGGGCAAAGCAGTTTGAAAGCAGATCAAGGCAAAGAGATAAATGTAATTCTTATATTTATATATAAATTCAGATAACCTTTGAGTATTTCTCTTCATGAATTTGAGCCATAAATAACAAAATGAACTCCAGGAATTCTCCAAGTGGAATAAAGTGGCCTGCACTTCTGCAAGGCAGATAGAAGATTTTCCTTAACCTTTGCAAAACACAAGCTTTTGTATTTTGATTTTGATTCATATTCAAAGATCAATAAACCTAGAATCAGTATTTATTTCACTGCTGACATTGATTAATCTATTTTATCTTTACAACAAAAAAGATGGCAGAAATAGCCCAATTTTTCTCCATCTGCTTTGTTCTGCTACCTGTGGGGGCCCCTAAAGAATTCAAGCATAAAGCAATATGGTAGTATATAAATCTTGCCATTGCAAAACAAGGTTTAAGAAGAATTAGGATGTTGTACTTAAGGACCAAGTGGCACCAGCATTTGCATAAAGTAGTCTGTAAACTGGTTTGATAATCTGATTCAATCATCACCGTATGAAAGCTAATCCATTGGATATAGTTTAAACATCAGCTAAAATGTTGTTGCTGATGATGATAATACTAAATATAGTATTTATGCATTTCTGTATCCAGATGGCAGTTGTGTCCATTGTTATTTCCTTATATATGTATATATGCAATTAATGCAGATACAGAGATGGCTTGCATTGGTTATTTCATTAATAATTCTAGTAATTTATTTTATTATATTGTTTTTTAATTGTTTTATAGTTTTAGAATTGTAAGCCACCCAGAGTCACTTGGTTGAGTTGGGAGGCTATACAAACTGAATAAATGAATAAATATTTACTTCTCTATCTGATAATAATCAGTTATATGGTCTTTTATATTTTTATTAGAAAAATGTATGAAACCTACAGCTCTCTTCATTTCTTTGTTATAGGTCCTTCAACATGGCACTTTTTGTGATATTTAGAATCCTTTTTAAAGAAATGTTTTATTGATTTTTTACAATAACAATCCTTAGTGCCTAGTATACAGCATGTTGTCTTAGTTCATATATTTTGAAAAAAATAGTAGTTAATTGTTGTTGTTAGTTGCGAAGTCGTGTCCGACCCATCGTGACCCCATGGACAACGTTCCTCCAGGCCTTCCTGTCCTCTACCATCTTCTGGAATCCAGTAGTTAATTAACAGTCAATAATAATTAATTTCTGTAATTGAATAATTAGTATATTAATAGTATATTTCTTTGATTTTCCCTTCTCCCAATAGTATTCTCCTTCTTCAACTTTAAATAAATATTTCTTAATATTTTCAATACATAAATGGTTAAATATAAACATTTTTTTCATGTTTGGACAAATAATAATGATGTCTATGTATAACGTTTTTCTTATCAACTTGTGTTGTATTTATAAAATCGTCTTATAGTTCACCATATATCCTATTTTCATAATTCTTATTTAAGCTTAATTTCCCCTTAATATTCAAACCAGTCTTTTCAGTCATACTTTTCTCAATATTAATCATCTAAATATCCAGATTTTCCATTTAGATACACCATCCCAATGTTTTCATATTTCATGCATTATAAAAATACTATGCTGCTTCTACCTTATGACATCTACCTATAATATCTTTTCTGATCAGTTTATATTTCACTTATATTTGTGAAAGTTAATTTGTTAAATCATTATATTTCCTATTTTCAAAGTTCTTATTTAAGCTTAATTTCCCCTCAGTATTTCAGTCATTCCTTAGTCCTAATTCTCTTCAACTTAATTTACCTTTAAATTTCATTCACATACATCATCCCAATATTTTTACATTTCATATATTATGAAAAATACTATATTACTTATATCTCTTATCCCACCTTGTAGGGCCCCTTTATATCCAAAGTTATCTGTTCTTTTAACCATATTCAAACAAGTGTTTGCTCATGTAGTACTCCATCTGATAGGGGAGTCAAATCTCTAGAATCTGTCTCTGGCCTTCTTTTGCCAAGTAGCTTTCTAAGTTGATATATTCCACTTGCCAGGAAGTTCTTATATATTTTTTAATTATTGTTGGGAATGGAGAAGATAGGATGCATAGAATATATGCTTTTTGTCTCCTGAACTCTATTGGTTCTTCTGGCAGTTCTGTAGTCCATTTTGTTAAATCTTCTTTCTTATTCTCAAGTTTATTTAGATGTTCTGATGAGTAAAGTATCTTTTCCATTTTTATTGTTATATCAAAGTCTTGTAGGTTTTTCCTGTTTGTGTTAAATTATAATTCTCTTCATTAGTAGCTTCCCTGATTAAGTCCTTTTCTTCTAGTTTATGTTCTGTTATCTGATTTGTTTGTTCATTCTTTACCATCATTTTCTGAGTGTTTTTTGATTGTGGGTTTAGATTAGAGATATGTCGTCAAAATTATTTTTGATCTCCTCATGGTTTGAAGCTATTGTCATTTGTATCTGTCGTAGCATTACATACATTTCCTCCTGGAAAGTATTTGTCTCATCTTGAAATGTTGTTTCTGGATGTTCTTGATATTCCAGGCTAGGTCCTTCAGGAATCAGTATTAAATGTTGTTTCCTGTCATTTTTTTGATAAGTATGCAATATCCATATTGTCTCCCCCTTTCAAATAGTCCTTCAACAGTGCCTTCTCTCTATAATTAGCCTTATCAAACCAGCCAAACTCAGAATCCAAACAGCCCAATTTTGTATAGTTCTTATCTTTAATATATAGTTTTTAATAATCCACTGTATTTTCAATTGTCAAAGCATCAGTAAAATCACTATTTCCTAACAGTTCTTTTATTCAGGGGTCAGTTGTCAATCAGTCAAAACTGCAATTCAGTATATTTAGCCACCTTGAGTCCTTCCTGTAAATCTCCCCTAAAAGATTAGCCCAGAGTCATTTTTTTTCTTTTTCTGTAAACAGTTCTTGAGTTTAGACAACAGAGTATTTATTTTCTTTCAGATACTTTTTAATCTTATGGCTGGCCCAGTATGTATTCTTTCTTTGTTTCCATCCAGATGTCTTCTGAGGGTTATTAAAGTTAAAGAGAACAGATTATTCTTTCTTTCTGAGCATCTTGCCAATTTCTGAGTCAATGTTGTTAATGTTCTATGTTCTCCACTAAGAGTCAGTAGTTATTTGCTTTCCAGCTTTTTCAGACAAAAATATTGTTTTTTATTATTTTTATAGTTTCATCAAACCCTTTAAAGTATAATCTTAGCAGGGTTTTTTTAATTTCTAGATTTATCCAGACTGTAGTATTTTCACTTTGATTTCAAAATATTTCTTTCCCCTTAAAGATTATTTCTCTGTTTCCGTCTATAAGGGAGTGTGGGTGTAGTCCCCTCCCTTCACTTTTGGAAGTTTTCTTACTTTGGGGATTTTTCCCAAAGACTTAGTTACAGAGTAGAGGAGAGAAGATCAATACTCTCACCAATTCCTAGCATGCTGTTCATAGTTGTTCTGGTTCATGCTCTTGGACTTCGGCTGTGAGTAGTTTGGGCTAGATGCTGGTGTGCAGCTAGCCTTTCTCCTGTCAGGTTAAAGGGTTTTCCCCAGATTGAACGGAATGACTACCATCATTCCATGATCATCAGGGCACCCCTCTTTCTTTGTCACCTCTCTGGGGCAACTTCAGACCCATTTAAGGTCCCTTGGCAAGGCAAAATCAGCCGTGGGGTGTGGAGCTCTGCAATCCTGTGGCTGTGCGCTATGGCGCAAAAACCGGAAGTCTTGTGATATTTAGAATCTTATTGATCACCTTTAGTGGGACTTACCAGATAAATATAGCAGGGTTTGAATCCTGTAGAATATGTTCTGCCTGTGTACATCCTGGAACAAGAACAACATTGCACTGAGATTAAGGCAGAATTAATAGTATAATCCTATCCCTCCTTTTTCTTTGAAATTCTAAGAAGCACCTTTGATTTAAATAAATATATAAATATAGTTTTAGAAAAACACAGTACTGAGTAACTAACAATGGCATTTTAGCCACTAGTAGTCAATCTTATTTGGATTGTTTATTTTTTATTTATTGCACTAAAACTAGAAAAGCCCACCTTGATATTTTGCAACTTCCCAAATATATATAATCTTGGATACAATTTACTGGAATGTAAGAAGTTTGTAAACTTTCTCTTATGTGTACTTTTCAAAATACAGCTATCCTTAATATGCACATTTTAAAGAATAGTTTAAGTTTCATTGAAAAAGTGCTTGAGTGGATATTACTAAACTCAATTTATGGCTACAATAAACTTATTTTCCTGAATTAAATCATTTCATTCCTGTTTCCATCTTAAAACAAGCTTTTCCCCAGGTATTGGTTTACAGCCTTATTAAATTCAGTTAGCTTAATATCTTGGAAATATATATTGATCAAAGTTGAAATAATTAACTTTTAATGGCATGCATCTTGTGGAGATTAGGGTAAGGGTTTTAAAAGGGCCAGACCTTGAACTCATAGGATGTGTGTAAGAGGACATTGTGCTAAGATTGGTATTTTGAATATTCCATTTTCTGTTTATGTGTGTGTTTGTGTGTGTGTGTGTGTGTGTGTGTTTGAAACAGTGTAGACTAGCCTGAACTAGTCTAGTCCCTATGATTTTCTTGACAATGTTTAAAAAATGGTTTGTTATTGCTTTTTTCCTGGGGCTGAGGAGAATGGCTGAATTTGTAACTCACAGTCTCCCAATTTCTAGCCTGGAGCCATTAACCACTACACAAAATTAGTCCCCTTATAGTATTTAAAACTGCAAAGTAATTTCTTTATAATTAGCCTTTTGGAAGGAATATAAGAATTTCAAGTATAATGTTAAGTATAAGATAATAGAAAAAAGAAACTAGTTTCTACAAAACTATATATGTATTTATTTACTACTAAAACCTTTGCTACTTAAACTTTTAATACTTTATAAATTTCAGTTTTAAATCTTTGGGTTTGATTTCATTTTTTAATAAACTGGTTAACATCAGACATTCAAAAAATGTATAGATATCACACACAAACCAACACACACAAGCACACATAGAGTGACAAGGGGTGCAAGGTCATTTCTAAACAAAAATATTTTATTTCTAAATTACTAAAACCTAACCCCAAAGAAAGATTATTTTACACTGAACTGTATCTCATTGCTTCAAAAATGTGTAGAGACACATTGAAAATATGATGACAATAATTGAGAGGCAACCCAATAGGACATATATGTATTTGTATATATAATTTTAGAGTTGGTTGAACATGTATACTCTTCTGATTTTCTAGAAAAAATAGAAGTCTAATCAGCAATGCATTATAATTCAATGCCTTTGACACCTTCATTCTTTTTCACAGCAAGACAGTCACCAATTAGACAGTTTAATTAAACAGTCTAATTAGCCTGAGGATTGAGAACAGATTTTACAGTTTTATTTGGTACTCTTTTTTCCCCCTGAATCACAAATTTATTTTCATTCCTCTCACATAAAAATATTTTTATCAGTAAGAAATTTAACCAAATTATAACCTAAGAGGTAATATATAGCTGTATTTAAACTTTACTTAAAAGAGGCACCCTTTACTCCATATATGTTAGATTACAAATATCCCATATTTATTTATTAGATTTTATCCTGTCTTTCTTAATTTCTAAGTAATTCAAGGCAGCAAACATACATAATATTCCTTCCTTTTTCTATTTTCTCCACAACAATCCTATGAGATGGGTTGGGCTGAGAGAAAGGGAGGAATCCAAAGTCATCCATTTTGTACTGATTGGTTGTTTATTGTACCTAGCACTGGGAATGCTCCAAATTCTTAGAAAAATCTTCTAAAAGTTGTTAGTACAAGACAAAATTTAATTTTATACAACTTTCCTTTCTGGTTTTCTCCATGATATAAGATAGGATTGCCATCTCTGCTAAGCCAATAAATTTTCATTCTTGTGGTACCACAAAGCTAATTACATCAGGAAGTGTCACTGTTATGCATTACTCACAGGCAGTATGTATGCTAATGAACAAACTTTCAAATCCGGAAAGCTATTTACAGACAAAGGTTGCGGTCACATATGCTGAATTATGGTTTGTTCAACAAGAGGTTGCTGAATAAACTATATTCATTGTGTTTATATATCATGTTAAGTTACAAATTACAGTTTGATCAATTATAGTGAATGGGTTCACACAATACAATAAACTAAATATATAGAAATCATGCTTAAAATGCTATTTGAATCTAGCCGTGTTCATGCTATTTGAATCTAGCCGTGTTCTTTTGGGTAAATCCATTTTTTAAAACAAACTTCCTTCCCACCTTCCAAAAGGAAGGAAAAAATGCTGCAGTAACTTCTATTTTTTTCTTCTACTTTGAAGTTTCTCTCCTTAACCTCAACTGAAATGAAATAATAATAATAATAATAATAATAATAATAATAATAATAATAATAATAATAATAATAATAATAATAATAATAATAAGAAGAAGAAGAAGAAGAAGAAGAAGAAGAAGAAGAGGAAGAAGAAGAAGTTGGAAGGGACCTTGGAGGTCATCTAGTCCAACCCCTGCTAAGGCAGGAAACCCTATACCATTTCAGACAAATAGCTGTCCAGTCTCTTCTTAAAAACTTCCAGTGTTGGAGCATTCACCACTTCTGGAGCCAGGTTGTTCCACTGATTAATTGTTCTAACTGTCAGGAAATTTCTCCTTAGTTCTAGGTTGCTTCTCTCTTTGACTAGTTTCCATCCATTGCTTCTTGTCCTGCTCTCAGGTGCTCTGGAGAACAGCCTGGCTCCCTCTTCTTTGTGGCAGCCCCTGAGATATTGGAACACTGCTATCATGTCACCCCTCACCCTTCTCTTCATTAAACTACACATACCCAATTCCAGCAACCGTTCCCTATATGTTTTAGCCTCCAGTCCCCCAATCATCTTTGTTGCTCTTCTCTGTACTCTTTCTAGAGTCTCGACATCTTTTTTACATCGTGGTGACCAAAACTGGATACAGTATTCCAGGTGTGGCCTTACCAAGGCATTGTAAAGTGGTATTAGTACTTCACGTGATCTTGATTCTATCCCTCTGTTAATGCAGCCTAGCACTGTGTTGGCTTTTTTGGCAGCTGCAGCACACTGCTGGCTCATATTTAAGTGATTGTCCACTAGGACTCCGAGATCCCTCTCACAGTTACTACTATCGAGCAAGGTACCACCTATACTATACCCGTGCATTTGATTTTTTCCTGCCTAAATGCAGAAACTTACTTTTTTCACAATTGAATTTCATTTTGTTAGATAGTGCCCAGTGTTCAGGTCTGTCCAGATCCTCCTGTATCTTAAGCCTATCTTCTGGAGTATTGGCTATTCTGCCAGCTTGGTGTCATCTGCAAATTTGATGAGTTCCCCATCTATCCCATCCAAATCGTTGATGAAGATGTTGAAGAGCACTGGGCCCAGAACAGAGCCCCGGGGCACCCCACTACACACTTCCTTCCATGTAGATGCAGTTCCATTGAGGACTACACGCTGAGTACGGCCTGTCAGCCAGCTACGAATCCATCTGGTGGTGATGCTATCTAACCCACATTTTTCTATCTTATCAAGTAGTAGGTTGTGATCTACTTTATCAAATGCCTTACTGAAATCCAAGTAAATTATATCTACAGCATTCCTCTAGTCCACTAGTTTTGTCACTTGGTCAAAGAATGCAATAAGGTTTGTCTGGCACGATCTGTTTTTGACAAACCCATGTTGGCTTTTAGTGATAACTTTGTTCGCATCAAGGTGTTCGCTGATTTGTTGTTTGATTATCTTTTCCAGAATCTTCCCAGGTGTTGAGGTCAGGCTGATAGGTCTGTAGTTTCCTGGATCTATTTTTTCCCCTTTTTTGAAGATGGGAACTACATCAGCTCTCTTCCAGTCCTCTGGTAGTTCCCCAGTGCTCCAGGATCTTTGAATCAATAGTTACATAATGTTATGGCCCCCAATTTAGTCTAGTCTATAAAAGGAGGGCACTATCTATTCACACACACACACACACACACACACACACACACACACACACACACACACCCTTACCAGAATTCTAATTGTAATTCTATTAGTTTATAATATTAGTAATCAGTAATATTAGCTTGGGCTAGTCATTAAGACATCGGGCTAGAAACTGGGAGACTGTGTTCTAGTTCTGCCTTAGCCATGATAGCTGGCTAGGTGACTTTGGGCAAATCATTCTCTCTCAGTTCAACCCACCTCACAGGATTGTTGTTATAGGAAAAATAGGAAGAGGATAGAGTATTGTGTATGTTCACTGCCTTGAGTTATTTGTAAAAATAATAAGAGCATGATAAAATAGTTGTTAAAAGTGGTTATGGTTTGTTTCCCTCTGAGGGCCCGGTTGTATGGATTTTTGGGGGGCAGGGGGAATCAAACCATAGAAAACAAATTATCAAATGCTTCTTTATATAAATGCATTTAACTGTTGTAACTCATTGAAACATTTAGACTTAGTAATTTTTATACACAAATAGCTTCATTTTTTAAAGTCAGATTACTTCAAGTAACTAAAATGTCTCATATGGCTTTTTTTCCTGGGAAGGTTGAATGAACCAAGGGGATGATCAACAGCTAAGATATTCAATAATATTTACAATTCCATAGTCTCGAAGCATATTGTGGCAACATCTTATTAGACTTGAGATTTCTATTTCCTAATCATATTGGTCTATGATTCTTATTGCTTATTGTGTTTATTATATTATTATCACTAATATTAATTCTCCAAATATGCTGCATGAAACTGAATTTCTCTCTTTGGGTTATCTATCATCCATGATTAGAGATACAGAGAGGACTGATAGCTTTAAATCTACCTCTTCTGCCTTTCACATCACTTAACATATTCTTTTAAGCTTGAAGCCATCCTGTTTTTTTTTATTAAAAAGTTTTACAATACATTTTATGTTTAACAAACCAAAAAAAAGAAAAAAAAACCCTCCCAACCCCTTCCCCCCACCCTCTTCCCCCTCCCCAGCCCTCCCCAACCCCTCCCTCCCTTTCCCCTCCCCCCCGCTTCCCAGAGCAAAATACAGGGTATAAAAATACAAGCAATCATAATCTAACTTACGCAAACAATCCTAAACTATTTAAACTACCGAACTTTAACTCATATAAGAAAACTCCAAACATATATATATATATATATCATATTAATAATTATACAAATACAGAATAATACTTTCCAATCTAATACCAAAACACAGGGTATAAAAATACAAGCAATCATGATCTAACTTACGCAAACAATCCTAAACTATTCAAACTATCAAACTTTAACTCATATAGGTAAATTCCAAACATACATATATATATCATGTCAAGGATTATTCAAATACTTCTGTCCTCTACCATCTTCTGGAGTCCATTTAAGCTCATGCCTACTGCTTCAGTGACTCCATCCAGCCACCTCATTCTCTGTCGTCTGCTTCTTCTATTGCCCTCAATCTTTCCCAGCATTAGGCTCTTCTCCAGTGAGTCCTTCCTCCTCATTAGGTGGCCAAAGTATTTGAGTTTTAGCTTCAGGATCTGGCCTTCTAAAGAGCAGTCAGGGTTGATCTCCTCTAGGACTGACCGGTTTGATCGCCTTGCAGTCCAAGGGACTCGCAGGAGTCTTCTTCAGCACCATAGCTCAAAGGCCTCAATTCTTTGGTGCTCGGCCTTTCTTATGGTCCAACTTTCACAGCCATACATTGCAACTGGGAAGACCATAGCCTTGACTATACGCACTTTTGTTGACAGGATGATGTCTCTGCTTTTTAGTGTGCTGTCTAGATTTGTCATGGCTTTCCTCCCAAGTTTCTAATGTCCTTGTGGCTTTCCAATTCCAAATTTGAAATCTGCCTTATAAAAGCGCTCAGGCAAAGATCTCTCCATTTCCATTACTCGATAATATACAATAAGTACATACGAATAAGAAGCACTGACTTTTCTGCTTTTCACAGAAACCAGTCAGATACTTTTAGAAAACCAAAGGGTATGAAGGCCCATCTCATTCCTATTGCTGAAGGGTAGCAATGTCTATTTGCACAGCCAATAAACTTGAAATCTGCTTTCATTAAATAACACCAAGTTATGAGAAAAAAAGTGTTTCTCTATTCAATTTTTCCACGGATCATTTTACAATTCTTTATAGTGTCATCCAGAACATTCATAAAAACAAATTTAAAAGGTTTCAGCATTTCCTTGTATATGTTTTGGAATATAAACCACAACGATGTGATATTGAATAAACTTTATAGTAAGTTCATTCAGAATATAGTGTTAGCATAGATACAGTGAAACAAGATTGGCATCTTATCAGAGTTTTCAACTCAGAATGACTTATTTTTATATTTACTACCATGGCTATTAATTACCAAATAATTAAAGTGCATTTTCTTTTCATGTCTGTTCAATAGTGAGTTCCAACAAATTCAACCAGTTTAAAAGGGTTTCAACATTGCAGTCTTATTCTATATGTACACACACACACACACACACACACACACACACACACACACACACATTGCCACTATCCTCCATGCTGAATGGCCCTTGCTCCATTTGATATCTAACAATAGCCTTGAAAAATACAGATTCGGTCTTAAAGATTGGATTGGATCTCAAAGTAGTTTTGTATTGCTGAATTACAAAGTTAACTAATTTTGTTACATTTGAGATTATTCAGTTATATATTATATATACCCAGATTGTTGGGGGCAATAAGCTGACTTTGTAATAATGCCGCTTGGGGTGTGTGTGAAAGCCCTAACAAGCAGGCATATACATAGAATGAAGGCTACTGCTAAGCTTGTAAGCCGCCCTGAGTCTTCGGAGAAGGGCGGGATATAAATGTAATAAAAATAAAAATAAATAAATAAATAAAAAAATATATTGCTACTGAGTTTAAGATGATAGTATTAAGCTTAGTTCTATTTCCACTCATAGTACAGAAAGCCAGCACATTGCAAATATGCCGTAATATAGCGTAATATAAACTGCCAAGACTGTGGATGTTGTATGCTATTCTGAACTTAGAAATGTCTACAGCCCTTTTTTGCATTTGTTTTTTCAAATCAAATTTGGGTGGGGGAATGGCAGAGACTGCAACTACTCCAATCATTGAATCATGAAATTATCTATAGTGCATGTATAAATGCAAAAATCCCAAACATGATCAAATTCTTGGCTAAATGTCTGTGGAGATTCTCAGTCATCTAGGTCATAGTTATTCCAAAGATGCTTTTTCACAAAGCAACATATTTTTTAAATTTTATTTTTGATAGCTTTTAAAATTATAACAAAAGAAAAAAATGATAATTATGATGGAAATATATACATTGTCAAAAAAAACCCACATTGTGCTTAAAAATGAAAAAAAATACAGCAAAAAACATAGTATGATATAACATCTTAACAATAAACAGTTACAATTCTATAACAGTAAAAAGGTAAAGGTAAAGGTTCCCCCGCACATGCGTGCTAGTTGTTTCCAACTCTAGGGGCCGGTGCTCATCTCCATTTCAAAGCTGAAGAGCCAGCGCTTGTCCAAGGACATCTCCGTGGTCACGTGGCTGGCATGACTAGACACCAATATAATATATATATATTGTATTATATATAATATATAATATATAACAGTATATACATACTAATGCAAATATTATTCAGGTGTGTATTTATTTCTAAAACAATTATATAACTGTCACATTTTAACCTACTGTATTTTGTATAAATGAGTTCAGTATACTTGTCCATGCAAAATCTGCATCTAAAAGCAATTCGTTCATAGGCAAAGTTCTGATTTTTACTATGGCATCTGCTTGAAAGCCTTCTTGAATGTTTAACAAAAGTTTCAATATTTTATTTTATTTTTTTTTTTTTTTATGAAAATGAAGTCGATGCATTTATATATCCTTAACATAATAAATAGATGAAAATAATGAAGGAACAAACTATTATTGGTATGTACAGCTAGGATATACTGTATGAGATTTGATTTTTGCCAGAGATAGACAAAAAAAGATTCTTATGATACTTGTTCACAATGTTTTGTTTTTACAAATAAACTTTCCCTTATTTAAAGTATCTTAAGAACTTCTTTTTTTTTTTATTGAAAAGTTTTAAAATACAATTTTCCTTTAAAAAACCCCCCTTCCCCCTCCCTCCTCCCCCCCTACCTCCCCTCCTCCCCCCTCCCTCCTCCCCCCCTACCTCCCCCCCTCCCCCCCCCTACTTCCCAGAGCTGAATACAAGGTATATATATATATAAAAAAAGCAAACCTAAGCAACCATATACTAACAACTATAAATTCTAAAATCCATCACTCTCTAGCTTATATAGGATAAAACAAACCTTAACAATATTAAATATATATATATATAAAAAACTAGAATAAGAAAAGGACACTCTCTAGCTTATATAGAATGGAACAAACCTTAATAGTATTAAACATATATTAAAGACAAAAAAAAGGAAAAAGGAAAAAAAAACCCTTCTCAACCCTATACTTATCCTAAATAAACTCCATCCATTTTATCCATTCCATGATATAACATTCTTACAAATAATTTTCCAAATTAACCAAGGATCCCAAATCAAAAAACTTTAAAGTCAACTCTTCTGTAATCGACCGTTCCTCTTCCAGTACCACATCTATAATTATTCCAAACACAACAAAAAAGAAAAAAGAAAAAAAAAAGATTGCAAACAAAACTTGAACTTTAATCCAAAAAAGCTCAGCCTTTCCACAAAACCACCAAATATAAAAATATATTGCGTCTACACCCAAATCTTTTCCCCCCTCCCCTACTTGACTATATCGTAAAAGTTCCAAAGACTTCTGCGATTCCTGCTACTTTCTCTTCTTAGATCGTTTTGCAGCAGCACGCGTCACCCTCTGTTTTATAGATTCATCCGACGAGGTTATATCTTGATCTCCTCCAACACCGTTGTCTTCTATCTGACCATCTTCGGCCTCTTGATGCACTCCTTCTCCAGATCCCTTTCCAGCTTCCAAAAGTGTTAATGGCGTTGCATTTAAAACATTATTGTAGAAATCACGCGCTTGCATCACAGTAACCAAACGGTACTTTTTACCTTCGTGCGTCACCATCAACCCCACTGGGATCTCCCATCTGAACCTTATATCTCGCTGCTTGAGCTCTTGCACAAGAAATGTAAAATCCTTCCTTCTCCTTAGAATCTTTGGAGGAATTTCTTTTAAGACCAAAACTTCTTGATTAGCAATCATAACTTTAGTATCATAAGCAGCTTGTATAACTTCATCTCTAGTTTCCCTTTTTGCAAAATATACCACCACATCTCTAGGCAACTTCCTCTGTCTGGCAATCCATGAATTCACACGAAACACTTTGTCCATGCCTCCTTTTATTTCAGATGCTGGCTGTTTCAACACTATTTCAAAAGCCTCAGAAACCAGCTGCTTTAGATCTTCCTTAGTATTCTCCTTTAAGCCTCTAATTCTAATGGCAAACTGCATCTGGAAATATTGAGCAAGACACAGTTCCTTTTCCATTTTATTTTCATTCTCCAATACTTTTGCTTCTAATATAGCATTCTTTTGAGTCAAGTCTTCTAGCTTTTCCTCCAATTCTTCCACACACCGAGCCACTTTACACACTGAAGTCAAGATGTCTACCCTCATTGCTTTGAGCTTCTGTTCCATCCTCTCCTCCATTCTCTCCTCCAATTTCTCCAATTTCTCCTCCATCTGTGCAAATCTAATATTAATTGATTCCAAAATTACCTGGGTATGTTTTTCAAGAGCATCTTGTAAATCCTTTGATGTCAATACATCAGGAGGATGCAGCGCCTGCAATAATGATTGTTGCACAGGAGAAGTTCCAGCACTCCGAAGAGTTTTAGGGGGTGGTTTAGCCGCCATCTTTTACCAAATATGACGCACTTTCACTTCAGATTTGTAATCCAAAAAAGTCCATCAAGCTGGAGAGTAAAACATAGTAATCCTCTTTACCATTTCCTCTTGTATCGCTCTGCCTGCTCCTTTAAATCATAGTCATTCCTTCAGGCAGGGGTGGTCGCAGACGGCTGGCTCTGCTCCAAGAAGTCAGGAGCAGAGGCGACGGCCAGCTGGGAGCAGCCCAGGCTACGGGGGAGTTCAATCCTTCAGCCGCCCAAGCCATAAGCTCAGGCGGCCCTGGAGAACTCTACCCCTACCTGGGAGCTCGCCCCCTCCTCTTCTCCCGAGGAGGGGGCTTCGGATTCGCCCGAACAGCTGATCGGCGCTGTTTCGGGCGAAAAAACAACAGCTGAGCCGCGGGCAGCCCGGGAAGGCTCCCTTCGTCGCCGCGGAGCCACCGGAAGTCAAAAGTTTCAATATTTTAACATGTGGAAAAACAGAATCCCAGGCAAAGGATTATCCAGTCTTCACTAAAATGCTTCCAGAGTTTCATGAGTACCTAAAAAATTATTTACCTTATGAGCAGCATAATGTAATCGAATTTTCAGAGAGAAAAAAATGAACAGGCCTCTTAAAGTTCACACTTAACAGAGCCTTCTAATTAACGTAAGAACTACGTTTGAAATCCTGACTACTCTGCTTGATGCACCATAACACTTTGTGATTAGATTTGTGTAATAATTAATTGCTAATGTTAATCTTACACAGTTTTCTTGGAACTGAGGATTTTTATTCATTAGATCCTGACTTAGTTTGCGGTGCACAGAAATAAATCTGCATTGTTTAAGCATAAATAGAAGACTATACCAGCATTTAGCTTAGAGGCTTGTACCACTTTACGTAAATCATATATATATATGTACCTTTCAAATGCTGGATTGTGTTTTTCCCTTAAAATCTTGTCAAATAAAATTCCCAAATCTGAAACTTCCTTGCAATTCACATTTGTTTCGCTCTGGAACTAATCTTAATAACAGATTGAAGGTTAGTCCCATTTAGACATTTGGCCTGATCTTCTTAATACCTCATTCCGCAATAAATGTTGGTTATGTTCCAGCACCTAGCTAATTCTGATTAGCATTACAATCCAGTATAATAAAAGCAGTTTAATCGGAAATTGCAAATGAGCCACAACCAAATCTAGTATAATCAGCTATTTTGCTGACAGTGCTCCAAGGTGTAGGATTGTCAAGCGCAGAATGAATTAGTGGTTATGTATGAATAACTTTAGGATATGTTTGATACTGATTTAGAGGAAAATTTCCATAAACAGCAGTTAAAACATAATTAAAAGTAAAAATCATATAGTATGTTTTGAAGAGTGAGCAATATTTGCTAAAGGTAATTGATGAGAAAGTTTCTCCCTCTTGTTCAATATTTCTTAATTTTCCTAGATTCCATCAGAAGCAATTATACACATCTCTTCTTTGTAGACCTTTGCTAGTAATTGTGAATTTAACAATATATATATACAATTTGCAGATTTTCTCTCTAGAATGCTTCATTAAATGCTTTGCATGATGAGCAGATGTTGTCGTAGTTAAGGTACTTAATGTAGATGACCCAGCAGTATCGTGAGATAAAATTGGGTTACAATCATGCTCGAAAAAAAGGGAATATAGCCACACTTTATTTAGCATTTTCTTATTTAAGTTTCACAGGTTAGGAAAGAAAAATGATCTCACAGCTACATTATTTGTAAGAATAAAACAAACAGTAAAGGGTAAAAATCTACCCTAGTTAACATTTTCTAGGACACAATATAGAACTGCCTTATTATATTCTATATATTTACCTCTGTCTCTTCCCAATCTACTCTACATTTCTGCACTTTTGTGGTAGTCTCCTATTCAAATTTTCACCAGATCTGACTTGCCTTATTTGTTTCAACATCAGCCTAGAAGACTAGATGCTGTCACCTGTAGTATGTAGAACATTAATTATTTAAGTAACAATAAACAATTGTGATGAATCTATCTATATAAACATTCACTGGTGATTGTCCCAGTTTACTTAATAGGTATTAAAGTTTGACCAGGCTACAAAATAAGGTTTAAATACATCCCTAACTCATTCTTAGTTTTTTCCTCCTCCTTTTCTTTTTGACTAACTGGAAATATTGAGAGGGTCACATTAACAGTCACATTTACCTTACACACAAAGACTTTGACACAAATATAAACACAAAGACAAGGAAAAGAGAACAGAAAAGGGAAACAGAAGTCTTAGTTTTACACATCCTAGTCATTCCCATCATAAATCTCAGTTAATTCAAATTAGGGAAGACACAAATCTTAAAAATACCACGTAGTTGCAGAAAGAGAGAGAGAGAAAGAGAATCACTATTTCATATTTTCCCTTTAAGTACCCTTATTTAGCCCAATTGGTTTCCCAGCAAAACTCTGAGCAAAGCCCATTCTTCACAAATTTGTCTTGCTCGCTTCCTTTGTCGTACCATCCAGGATGGCCTCGTGCCTCTCGTCCCATACCTCGAGCAAATCTCTAATAGGTGACCTAATTCCCAGCCTCGAACTACAGCTAACCATGTTCCCTTTACAATGTGGGGTTCAATAGGCTTAGTCATGTCCCTAGCAGCACTTCCCAGCCACTCTTAGGGACTCTATCCCTGCCACCCCGCCTGTCAGTTTTTGGGCACTAAAAAAATTGCCCAGGAGGACTTCAGATCCCTAATGAAGTACAGGAACCTCCTACGTAGGGAACTCCCTGCTGTCACTTTACAGACCAAAAGGGGTCCGAGGAGGACCTTCTGCAACAGGTACATGGCCTCCTTCTATCACCCTGCCTTCAGTTTTCAGACTTAGGAGGAGTCTGGGAGGACCTGTGCTTTGTGCACTAGTATGAGCCCCTCCTAGAGGTGGCCTTTGCTTACAGGACCTTACCAGCTGGTTGCCCAAATCCAATTCTTTCATTCACTCATTCCATTTGCACACAGCCTCTCCTTTTTCCATAACAAAAGGTCCTGCGCTCTGGCCAAACCCTCATGCTTTCCAGGGTCTGCCACTTGAACAGATCCTTTCTGCGGTTAGGAAAGACCAGAGGGAGCAAAATCCAACTGTGATTGGGAAAAGGGTCTTCTCACTCTCTCTCTCTCTCTCACACACACACACACATTTCTCTCACTCCACTGGGCTTTAAAGTTAAAATTTAGAGGTATTCACCTTCACCTTCTTTCCAAAGCAGCCCTTGAGCTAAAACTCAAAACTCCCTATACTACCCTGGGTCCACATGGGCAGGGCCTGGGAAACCCATCCACAGACACAAGGGGTCTGCTGCCGGCAAGATGGGGCTTACCAGTCTCAGTCCATTGGAGAGGTTAGCTTGGAGACCCATCCTGGAGTGCCAAATTGTTGAAGGTCACTTCATCATGGTTCAGTCCAAGCCGGGGATAAACAACATGGCGACTGCTTTAGAAAGAAGGTTGCAGTTTATTGAAGAGGAGAGCCAGACAGAAAGATGGCTCTGGAAGAAAGAAAGAAAAAAGGGGCTGAGCCCATTTAGGGAGTGGGTTTTTATACCCTCTTGAGCCTTTTGTTTGGAGTTGTTTCCTGTTCTTGTTTGAGGCTATTTCCTGTGTCATGTATTTTGAACTGTGTCCTTTTGGCATTTGTGAGTTAATCCTATTATATCCTGTATTAGACTTTGGGTGGGGTATGTAGATTTTAGGTGTCTTTGTCTTCTTAATATTCTAGCTCCAACCTCCCTGGATTTACAGTCTGCATTTCTATAGAGCTGGTTTCTGCTTGGGGCAGAGAGACTTGCAGTCAGGGTTGGTTTCTGCTTTTAAAATCCTTTAGGGAAATATATTCTGCCTTTTTAATATTTCCTTCTCTTGGGGAGCTGACTTCCCACAACAGAATAAAGGCATTTACATGCTAATTGATTCTGTCCTGCTAAGTCTTGATACCAAGTTATCCTTAAAAGGTCACTTAATAGCAACCCCTGCACCTCAAAATGTCCTTTCTGAGGAAAAAAAAGAATAATTTTCACTATTCTTAGCTTAAGATTTAGGTTAATTATTTGTTCCTGTGGCAACCATTTTTCATTAGATATTTGGTTTCATTGGACCAAAATAGACACGTATTTCTTAACTTTAAATTTTAGACTGCAAAGTTTCACTTTTAATATATATTGCTAGAAATAAGGAGGCACCCTATGCATATTTGCAGAAGGCTCAAACTATGTGAGGCAGCTTTCATGGGAATATAAAATTACTTAGTTTTATGATGCTGGAAACTGACTCTAAACTATTTTAATAATTATTATCATAATCCATAGTGCTCTCTTACATATTGGTGCATTTTTAAACATACCAGTTTGTTTACATTTTAGGACAAAGTGAAATATTTAGTAAACCTATGATTAATTAATCATTCTGGATTAATTCAATGTTTTCTTATGCTCCAAATTCACACAAATAAAATTGCACTCCAGCCTAATATTCAGTACATGCTCTAAGATTTTTGCACTTGAGGATGCATTTTTTTGTACTGAAGTTAATTGAAGTAAAATAGGATATAATATTCAGGGGCTTGAGGAAATGAATGGAACAACAACAACTTTTATTGATTAGCCCTTGGGCCATATCAAAGTACAAAGTTCCAGCAACAAACCGTCACCAAAACTAGATAAAAGCAATCCGAAATGGAATTTGATAAAATACAATTTAAAATGGAATTAAAATACAATTTAAGTTAAAATAGTAATAAAATGCAAATTTAAGATATAGATAAAATATGGAAACATTATATTTCGGAGTCGCCCTTACAATCTACCCCAATCAGTCCCACATATGCAGATCTTAACTGGATCATTTTGTTCAAATACTGTGCTACGTTGGATGTTATTTTCAAGTTCTGGCCGGACATAAGGTAAGTTATTTTGATATGGGGATCCCAATGGGTCATTCGTTTGGTATATAGACCAAGATACCTGTCTCTCACCCTCTTATACAAACAACAGTCAAATAGGATGTGAGCCAGGTCCTCTATTTCTGCCGCTCCGCAAATGCAGAGACGCTCATTGTACGGTATAGCATGAAATCTCCCATATCTGACCATTGTATCAAGCTGTTCGAATCTCGCTCTCGTAAATATCTCCCTAAGATGTTTTGGGAGTTGTAACTTCAAATAACTGTCCACTTGAAAAGTACATTTGTATTTACTCAGCCATTTCAAGTTACCCACCTTACTAAGGAAAGCTATATCAGTTTGTGCTTCTATATCCTTAATTCTTTGGGCAACTCTTTTTTTAGATTGTTCTCCTGTTACGCAAGAAACAGGAAGGCCACAGCTTCTTACAAAATTTGTTAGTTTGGTGATCCAGGAGATTTGTGATTGCAGTTTTATTTGCTCTAGTAGGCATAATTTGGGGAGTCTATCAGTCTCCATTTCATTAACTTTGCACCAGTAGTTATAAGCTCTAATTTTAGATAATGCCTGAATTGTATGAATTCCCAATTCAGCTCTAACTGCTGCAGCAGATGTTCTTGGATCTACACCCAAAATGCATCTCAGATGCTGGGACTGTGTTCGTTCTAAAGCTGTGGTTGAATAAAGACCCCAAATTTCTGCTCCATACAAGAGCATTGTCGTAACCTTAGCCTTATAAACTTTGAGTAGTGGAGCTAGGGACCCTGGGTAACTATGATTCTTTAGTTTGAGCAATAAATTCAAACGGGCTTTTGCTCTAAATGTACTTCGTTGATGATGGCAGGCCCAAGATCCAGTCTTGGAAAAAGTTACTCCCAAATATACAAAGGTATTAACCTGTTCAATTGGTTCACCGTCTAATTGCCACTTATGTCTCTGATGGTTTCTTCCAAACACCATTATTTTCGATTTGGATTTGCTAATAATTAGGGAGTTATCCTGGCAATAAGAGCTGAATCTTCTTAATAGCCTACGTAATCCTACTTGTGAGTATGATAATAAAATCATATCATCAGCATAAAGCAAGCTGTTACAGTAAGTATTTAGGATCATCGGCATGTGTACCATGGTATCCTTCATTAACCCTGGCAAATCATTGATGTATAAATTAAATAATAATGGGGCCAGGATACACCCTTGCCTTATCCCTTTATTTGTGTGAATCCTATTAGTCAGGGCCCCATTAACCCCATACTGCACCCTCAAACAGGTACTTGTGTAAAGGGCTTTAATCAAAGCCAGAAGTCTGGGTTCTATTTTAAGAGATGTCAATTTACTCCATAGTACGTCTCTATTTACCATATCAAATGCTGCTGTAAGGTCTATAAAGGCAGCAAACAGGGGTCTCCTCTTATAGGCATATTTGGCAATTAGATGGTTCAAAACAAAGCAGTTATCAATAGTAGATCTGTTCTGTCTAAAACCTGCTTGTTCTTCTGTGAGGATGTTGTTTTACTCTACCCAGATTTCAATTCTGTTCAAAAGGTACCTAGCATATATTTTTGCTACAATGTCAATCAGGCTGATGGGCCTATAATTACTAGGATCCTTTTTATTCCCTTTTTTATATATAGGGACAACTATTGCCATCTTCCACCCGTCTGGTATATGGCAGGTGTTATTTATGTGTGTAAAAAGACCTGCTAATACAGGGCCCCACCAGTTAGGAAATTTCTTAAATAATTCTGCTGGTAAAAAATCCTCGCCTGGGGCTTTATTGCTCTTTAAGCTTTTAATGATGGACTGTATCTCCTTTTCTGAAACTGGTGGCCAAGGGGGGAGAGTTCTAGGATTTACCAAATCACTGTTTAAAAATAATTTCTTTACCGGTTCGGTGGGGGCAAACAAGCACTGATAATAATTCTCCCAGTCCGCAGCAGAGATTGGTATGTCAAATGCAAATCTCCGTTCCTTCAGAATACCTGCTACTGAGTGCCAAAATAATACTGAATTATGACTTCTGGCAGCCAACTCAAGTTCTGACCAGATTGAAATGGCAAAACGTTTTTTCTTTAATGTTATAGTTTTTTTATATTCCCTTCTTGTGTGCAGCATCTTAGCTTGTATATGGGCAGTAGGATTCCTCTGGGCAAGCCTCATGGCTGCCTTCAATTTCTTTTTCTGTCGCTGGCAATCAGGATCAAACCAGCGAGGTCTACCCACTTGGGCTCTTTTTGTAGTAGGTTTAGCTGTTAGGTGTTTCTTCAGTATGTTACACAGATTGGAGAATGCATTGAAGGCTGACATCCAGTCAGTAGTAGATGACTGTATTGTTCTAGCCCACTTAGTAGCATTCTCTGTTTTAAGGCATTCTAATATTGCCTTAGTATCAACTTTGGCCCAAATTAACCTTTTATTTTGGGTCACCTCTACCTTTTTGGTGAGCCATCTGTCAGCCATGTTATATGGTCTTAAATCTGAGCAGCCTCGCAATGTCACACTTACAGGCTGATGGTCGCTATTGTCGCTAAGGTGTACTGTGACCTCTGAGAAGAGGTCAGCCTTATCTCTAGACACACAAAAGAGATCCAGTACACTACTTGAATTGGCTGAATGGTATGTATAAGGGTATGTATAATTCTTGTCCTTACCTCCCAAAATTTGGAGATTACCCTTAAAAAATTAAGGAGACTAGGAGCAGGCCAGCGGCATTACTTTTACAGTCTCTTGAGAGCCACTGAGGATGGTTATCAAAGAACTCCCCTGGGATTCCCTTCTTCTGGGCAAGCTCATACAGAGAGGGACCCAGTCTAGCATTCAGATCTCCTAATAATACCACTATGGACTGAGGATACAATATAGATAAATCTTCTAAGATAACTTCCAAGCCCATCCAATATTCAAAATTATAGTGCTGGGATGTGCTTGGAGGAATGTACACATTTACCAATATTAACTCAAACTGGTCATATTCAAATTTGACAGCTAGAAAGTACGGATACTTATCTTCGTTATATAATTTCTCTCCCTGCCATTGCAACTCTTCCTTTATAAGAATGCATAGCCCTCCAGAGGGTCTCCCTTTGTTCTTTGTTTTTAGGGCTGGGGAGGCCCATCCCTGAAAGCCTGGCAATTGTACTGGTTCATCCACTTTGGTTAGCCAGGTTTCTTGAAAGGCTATTACGTCAAATCTAGAAAGAAAGCTCATTAGTCCACTATCAACCATCCTTTTCCAGCCAGCTATGTTCCAGGTCATCAACTGTATGGGGTTCTCAGAAGCAACGTGGTCTGACTTGGTTGATTGGCTAGATGGTGGAAATGCCAGATGTCAACTTGACAATGGAGCTGGGTCAATATCATCTAAGCTTCCCATATAAACACAGTTGTTGTGAGGTTCGATATTTCTCCTCGTGGGTTGCAGAACTTGTTGTTGCTCCTCTATATCTCGGTTGCCAGTGTGCCTCTGCTCTTGCTCCAAGAATGATTTTTTTCCAAAGAGCAGGTACTCTGGCTTAAGTCTATAAATGTAGATTTATGTCCATTTTTGGAGGGGCATGGCTGAGGGTTCATCTTGTGGAGAGATGTTGTGGGAACTTCTAAATCAAATGAGGATGGAAGCTGGATTATGTCCTTAGTGTTTGTCAGCTTAGGGGGCACTGTGTGATGAAGCCCTTTGTCTTTCAGTTGTTTCTCAGAGGCTGGGTCAGTCAGTGCAGTTACTCCACTCTCAGCCTGTGTGACAACACCTTTTTTTACTGTTGAGGTAAAGGCAGATTGTTGATTAAATATCTTGTCACAAGGTTGCGTGTTTAGTGGATCCAAATTAAATAGAGGCTTTGCTGTAGATTGGGTTGTTGTCAGTGCCTCTTTTAGGTCGTCCAATCTTTGAATGATGTTAACTTGCTCAGGTTCTGGCAATGCACTGAATAAGTCAATCAACATTTCCTCTGGCACATCGTCAGCAGTTCCTGCAGCTGTGGGTAACACAGTTCGTATATTGCTTCTTTGCTTTCTCAGGGTCAGTTCAGTTGCAGCAGCCTCAGGCTTAGTAGTGTGAGGGCTGTTGCAGCCTAGATTTAAAGCGACAGTTCCCTCTTGGTGACGCCGTTTCAGGAGCGGGCACACTTTTTCTGAGCAAAAGACCCTTATTGGAAATATTGAGAAAAAGCTCAGAAAGGGCTTCATTCTGAAGAGCGTGGAGGGAATTGTGGGCTGCTTGAATGATAGGAGAATTCTCATACATTGTGTTCTTGCTGGCAGCCACTCTACATGTAGTAGATCTATCAGAGTGGATTCACAGCGAAGCAGCTGGCTCAGGGACAGCCTAATAGCTTTTCTATTGCTCCAACGCCCTCTATTTACTCTCTTGTCATAAATTTGCAAAGTAACCTGGTTAGTTTGCAGACTGTAGTTATATTGGTCATCTCTTAGACCTTTGTCTGATTGAGTGTTTTCTCTGTAGGTGTTCAAATTTTTGGGAGGAGAACAAGGTCCTTCTCTACTTTCACCTTCTGAGTTAGCCATCCCATGTCTGTCCATGGTTATCCTCCCAAGTCCTTCCACAGTATTTGGGTGGCTCCTAACAAACTCTGCAAAAGACTCTTTCAGACAATCAACCTTATCCATGACAATTGACAAGAGATTATATATTGAGTTTACAGTTTGAGCTGTAAGCAAACATTGTCTAGAGAGGAAGTCTGTCACACCTTCCCCCCTCAAATTTGCCACATCTCCCTCCTGTGTAAAAGAGGCTGTTGCCAGATTCCAAGGAGGGGAGCCATTCTCCAAGAGGGAGGAGGACAACTCCACACGCTGTCTGCTCTCCAGTTCGGTTTGTAAGTCCCATTTCGATGAGTCACATAAATTAAATTTATCTGATAAGGTGCCTGCGAATGAGTTACTTACTGGAGCAGACTGTCTGTTTGCAATATAATCCTCCATTTTCTGCTGCTTCAAAGGCTTGGATATACTTTCTGCTGCAGAGTGCTGTCTCTTCCTTCTTTTCCCCATTCAGGTTTGTTAAAACAGGTTTAAAAATAAGTTTAAAACTATGGTTTAAAAGGTTGAAATGGGTTAAAAATGGGTTTAAAAAGTTTAAAAGAGGTAGGTTAAAATACAATATTAAAAGAGGTTAAAAAGTTAAAATAAAAATAAAGTAAAATAAAATAAAACCTTTACTTTTGGAGGAGCTCTTTACAGCCTTTGCTGCCTCTCCACCATCTTCTCCTCTGGAACAAGCAAATTACGTTCAGCATGGAACAGCACAGCAACCTTTATTTTCAGGAAATGAATGGCTAAATTTTTGACATTTCCAAGAATTTAAGATGGTATCCATTTTGTACCATAATTTTGCAAGAGTTGACCAATGCCTGGTGATGGTCTTTAGCTCAGGATAAATACTTATCCATATTTTAATCAGCTGCAAATTATTTAGCTTTTCAAGATCTACCAAAGTCCACTTGTTCCTGCCATCTGTAGTGGCAAACCATAAAGTAGCCATCCTAGTCCACCCAGGACTCAAATGTTACATAAAAATTCAATTTGACAGTTTACTTGCTAAGATCAATGTTGTTTTTATTTGTAAATATTGAAAAAAATGATTGATAAATGCTTCTATTAAGTACATGAACAATCCAATCTTCCTGCTTTACATTAGAATTTGGCACATTAATTCCTTTATTAATAGTTTTAGTTAATAACACCTATGGAGGACAGTATAAATACTGGTAACATTGAAGGAAACCAAAGAACTGTTAAACTGCTTAGTGTGTTCTGCCAAAGTTGGTATGTATGATAAATGGGAATAGTAATATAAATTTCAAAATGCAGTGTATGTCTAATAAAAAGGACAGTGTATTTAAATAAGAAAACTAGCCATCTTAGGTACTTAGTTGAGTGGTCAGAATTCAGCTTCTTTGCACGGGAGAAAAGTTAACATTTATAGCGTATTTCTAAGATAACCTTTATATATAAACTTAAAAGCTGAACATATTGGGAGAAAGCAATTTTCTAAAAATCAGCACAGTTAATTTTGCAATGTGCACCTCATCTGCACACATGAACACAATATGGAAAAGGCTGTACTATATACACACTTGGACTAGAAATATGTTACAAGGGACAGTCCTTGGGCAAAATGATTAGAAAGTTTTGTTTGTTTTCATTTTACTGTGTAAAGATTTCATTGGAGTATTGCTATTGTGATGTTTTTCCTGCCTTATAGTTTCAGGAAACTTAAAAGAGATTCAGTTCTTATGTGGCCCTGGGGCCTCATGTTACTCACAATTTTGATAATAACATGGATTTGGAAATGTTTCCTTCTCTTCATTGATAGAAGATCCAGTTATCTGGTCAAAATTCTGATCCTAAGAATGTAACAGTAACTTCAGGAGAAGGATATGTTTCCCTTTAATTCTTCCAATTAGGATAGCAATTGGAAGAGACCACCTCTTGAAGCATTAGTGCCATGAGAAGCCTGAATATTGCCAGTCAGTTTTGCCTTCCAGGGGACCTGATCCTTTTTTGTTAGATTTATTTTACTCTGCTAATGTTGGCAGAAAAAGGTTAGATACTTTTTGACTGCAGATGACTGCAAAGAAATATGATACCTTTCCCATCCTGTCAGAACTAATCCTTCCATTGCCTCCACCATCCTGCCAGAACTGATGAAGCTTCTTGGATGAGAAGTGAAATGTCTTCCTCAAGAAAAAAACAATCCAGTTGCCTTTTGAAAAAACACCTTTGAGATTCCTATCAAAATCCTTTAGAAATCAATCTGGTGGTGTGAGAGAGCATGCTGAAATTTAATGAACAGGTTTTTGAACCAGTGATTAATATGACCCAGTAGTTTATGAAATCTGAAAGGGGCAAATAGGTAGGACATGTTTATGATGACCTCACCTGATGAACATTCAACTACAACACCTTTAGGGTAGTTTTCTCTGAGAAACCCACATCTAAACATGGACCAAAGCACTCTAGGGGCTTTACTTGTTGACAGTGGCTGCTGTAACCCATAATCAAGTAAACAATAAATCGTGTTAAATTGTACAACAAAGTATTTTGCTGCCATAGAATAACCGGATCTGACAGCATTAGAATTTGAGATGTGGTTAAGAAATTTTGTTAGGTGGATGACTATGGCCTAACTGGTTGGGTTGGCAATATATATAAACTATGATTGTATTGTTGTAATAGAAACTTTATTGTATCACTTTAAATGTGTGATGATTGGCCAGCGCTGTTTTTCCAACGGCCATAAGAGGGAGCTAGAGACATAGCTTCTTTCTCTCTGTTATTCTCTCTTTTATGTTTGCTGTTACTTGCTGAGCATTGTGGTTTGTGGGTTTGCTACTGTTTGCTGAACCCGAAGAAGTGTGTTTTGACTTACGGACTGGTAAGAAGACTCTGTATCAGATAATCCTTGGACTATTGTTATTTGCTATCATCTCTTTACTCGTGTATGACCTGGACTGCTTTTTCTTGGATTGTGCTATTGTATTATTCCACAAGTAAAACTTTTTTTACACACCTCAGTGTATCTGTGTGGTTGCTGTGTAAACTTAACTACTCTCAGTATCCTCTTTTCTGTGCAAGCTCTTGTTAGCTCAAGAGGTACTCTGCACATCCAACTGCATTTTCCTACTTTTGAAAGGTTTCTTGTATCTGATACAAGAAACAGTGTCCCATGTATTTTCTAATTTTTATTGTGGCTTTGAGCATTTGTAATATTTATAGCTGAGATTCATGACTTATCTTTCCCCCCTCTGGATGGAATTAAATGTTACTTCAAAATGTACCCTTGATAGCGATTCAAGGAATGAATTCAGTGTAGAAAACCAGGACTTTTACTGTACATATGTTTTGGGATGAAATCTGAATGGAGATGTCTAGTTTACAGTATTCCATTCCACCCAATCCTCACCACCACTTGAAAAGTGCTGAAAATCCAAGTCAGGAGAACTCACCAATTATTATTTCTGTTCTCAGAGTCTCCCCAGATTCACTTTTGGTGAGATGAAAAGGGGAATTGTTTTCTATCCCAAGCTAAGTGAAGCATTTAGGCTGATGAATAATATGTATGAAGAAGTTCCTATCTGGGAAAATAGAATATGACAATGGTGATCTGATTTTGTTACTAGAAGAACCTCCAGTTTTACACACTTTTGCACTAACAGCACTGCACTGTGCTAGCTCTAAATGTCCAGAAAAATTAAGTGAAAGAAGTACTGTTTTACATTTCTTATTATAAAATAACAAGAGTTGGTTAACAATTTTTTTAAAATTGTTAACTAAAACTTTAGTGTCAAAAGCATAAGTGACATTCAGTTTTCAACTGCAGACAGTAGTCTAAAAAGCAATTAAAGTAAGATGTCTTCTCTTCATGAGGGAAAATGATGATAGCAAAGCAGACAAATCATTTTGTTAAAGAATTATTTTTGCCTTTGACTTGAACTTGTATGAATTTTCATTTGCACATGTTATCAGTTTTGAGTTAATGAATATGATTTAGTGAACTTCATTTAAACATAGCCTCCAACTAATATTAGGCTCTAACTGTCTTTGTTAACACTGGCCCAAAGTTATTATTTTGATGCTGGAGTTGATGAGCATAACATTAATCTTCTCTGTGACAATTCTTTTAACTTATTCATGAAACTTTAGCACCAGGAAAGCAAGCAAGCAAGCAAGCAAGCAAGCAAGCAAGCAAGCAAGCAAGCAAGCAAGCAAGCAAGAAATTGTGTAGGGCTACCTGTTGCATTATTGAATTATGCAGTTCAGAATAACAGAATAACATAGTTGGAAGGGAACTTGGAGGTCTTCTAGTTCAACCCTCTGCACAAGCATGAGACCTTATACCATTCCAGACATGTGGCTGTCCAGCCCTTCGTAAAGCTTCCAGTGATGGAACACCCACAACTTCTGAAGACAAGTCACTGGTTAATTGTTCTCACTGTTAGGAAATTTCTCCTTAGTGCTAGGTTGCTTTTTTCCTTGATTAGTTTCCATCCTTTGTTTTCTTCTTCTTGTCTTTTGCTGCTTTGGAAAATAGGTTAACCCATTTTATAAAGTTCACCACAAGGAACCTATTAGCCTCTGCTGCTTATCCAGGCAAACATTTAAGGTATTCTGAGAATGAAAATGTGATGAGTTTAACACAGCAGTGCCATTCTCTCTACTCATTGTTAAAATGCTCTAAGTGGTGCTGCATCAAATTTTCATGGGACTGAATTTATGACATGAGACATGCCATTTGAGGAGATTGGTTGTGAAGAAGCCAAGATATTTAACTTGGAACATTTTGCATTCAGAGCATGTGTTCCATCACTGATCCAAGATCTGCTTTTAAAATTTATACTTGCCCACAGTTACAAGCTAAGTGTTTCATACTCTAGAGAGGATTTTGCATGGATGCTCTCCAAATTTGAAATGGAAAATTGAACCACTTTGCTTGTAGTCTAATCTATAATGGCAATCCTCTCTATTTTTTGAAATTATTCCTAGGCTTCTGCTACTTAAACTCCTTTAAAATATGGATGGACAATCTTCAGACCCAGGTACAGAAGGCTTTCAACTCCTGCTCTGATGAAGGTGTTGAAGTTTGGCTGTCAGTTACTAGATATTGGTAATATGATTTACTGACACTTTCAGGCCATATAACAAAGAAATAAAATATTCTAAATCTTTGGGGAAAGTTGGCATACCTGAAATTATTAATTATTTTCTCCAATTACAATAGTTTCTGCAAAAATAGACACAATTGTGTGATGCCACAATATCATTATACCCCACACCTTGAGTTTACCAGCAGGATCTAAAAATAATTAATTTAAAAGGTATGCAAAATGAATGCTCCATCTTGCTTTAATTATACCAATGAATAAATCTTACATATGTTAAATAAGATTTATTTGCTTCATTAGCATCACAATAATCTTATGTCTCCCCATACTCCATAATGATGATGGAAAATCTTTAGGATTCCATAAAATATCCCATGTCTAGCACAACACAACACAAATATGCTGACTCTATTTGTATATTGCCTGCATATTAAAATAAGCTACAGCAACTGTTGTCAAGATAATAGCGTTATTGCAAGTGTTTTACTAATGCAGTATTCTCAGATAACATTTGATTTCACAGCTGCTAATGCCATGATCCATTCTTACTCAAATATTTGCCAGAACACTGGGTTAAGTAATAACAAGCAATTAATGCACTGTTTTGAATCCATGTGATTATTCCCGTTTATGTTTATCTGCACTATATTTATTTTTTATATGTGTAGCATTGAGGTAATAAGAAAACACTGGAGAAATGAACCATTGGGAGATCTAAAATTCAGTACACCATGAAAGAGGACAATTGAACAGAAGTCAATTTGCTCTGTGTCCATTCCAGCAACAATGCCTTTGCCTTTACTTTGAATATACATCTGCAAATAACCAAATTTAATCCAGTGTTACTGAGCTTTACTGCTTGTGTTGATTTTGGCTTTAGGATTCCAATGGTCATTCTTATTTTTTTAAAAAAACGCTTCTATGTGGATTCATTGTACCTAGAACTCTTTCATGCCCAGAGCTGTTACAGGACATTTAATAAATATAACTGAACAAATGAAATCCTGATTTAGAGAACATTCAGAATTATTGTACTGGCTGAGCAATAACAAATGAAGTGGAAGATATGACATGATTTACAGATTGGGGAATGATATTTGCATAGAAAGAAAGTAAAAAAAAAGATTAAAACTGCATAAAGTACATCACTACATTTCCAGTAAACACTGAATTAAATTCATCTAATTGACTGATCTAATTCAGTCAAAACTAAGTGTTTCTTTATCTTTAGAAACCAGACAGAGACAAAGAAGGTGTTTTTACACTAATTGGAGGTGGATCATAGGATTTTGGAAGCCAAAGAAGCAAAACATGTGATTTACCAAAGATTACTGTGATCCTAAAACTACAACAAAAATTATTTGGCTATGATCTCTCAAAGGAGCAAAAACATATGATGCCTCCAAACAGAATTTTGGAATTCAGAGGATAACATTGTGATCCTTTATGCTTGCTAACTACTCAAAGGGTGTGCAAGTGATGCAGAATGAAATTGCTTTCAAGTATTGCTGTAGAACAGGGGTGTCAAACTCAATTCCATTGAGGGCCGCATCAGCATTGCGGTTGCCCTCAGGGGGCTGGGTGGGTGTGGCCAGGGTGGGCGTGGCCTACTGGGTGGGCGTGGCTAGAGTGCATATGGCCTACTGGGTGGGCATGGCCAGCTCTACATCGTTGGCATCAAGGGTGCCTATGGGGGCCTGGGCAGGAGTGGGACAGATCTGAGGGTCTCTGGCAGGAGGAGGGTCTCTGGGCCAGGGGCAAGGCAGCGGGGGCCGTTCCATCACTGTTTCCAGGATGGCTTCGCGGGCCACATGAAATCACTTCGCGGGCCGGATCCGGCCCCCGGGCCTTGTGTTTGACATGTCTGCTGTAGAAGATGGTAGAGGACAGGAAGGCCTGGAGGAACATTGTCCATGAGGCCGCGATGGGTCGGACATGACTTCGCAACTAACAACAATTGCTGTAGAATAGGATAAACTACAACAACCCCTAAAGGTGAAGCTGTACAAAAGAGCCACCAGCCCAAAATAGAGAAATTTTGAAATAGAGAAAAAATTAGAATCAACTTGGAAAGATTCTCTCAGTCAGAATGGGTCAGCTCTCAATGGTTCATGACCAAGTTGTCTGTTTATTATTCTTTATTCATTGTACATAAATATCTAGAAAATAAAACCTGACAGTTTCCTTGGGCATATTTCAAATTCTTCCTAAAAAGAAAATAAACGTGATCTGCATCCTCTTCCTTTTAATGAACATTTCATGCTTTCTCTTAATTCCTAATCTCATTTGATGGATGATATGTAAAAGTGGTAGCTTGTTTCGACCCAGATTGGATCCTGCAAAAGTAATAGCGTGTTCCACACAATATGTTCTTATTTGAATGACAGCATTGTCAATCAAATACTTGCATGGATTTTTTTAAAAAAATAGATTACATTTTCTTTATGGATGATTGGTTTTATAAATGTTAACTGCAGTGAAGCTATTATATGCACAAAGATGGAAGACTACAGAAACACCAGTAATGGATGAATGGACCATGAAGATGGCAGAGCTTGCAGAAATGACTTGTTTGATTAAGGAAGGAACAATTATTTTTATAAAAGATTGAAAACCCTTTATGAACTTTTTGCTGAAAATGAAAACAATGGTGATTTCCAAAGTTATTGAATCTGTCTGTCTGTCTGTCTGTCTGTCTGTCTGTCTGTCTGTCTGTCTATCTATCTATCTATCTATCTATCTATCTATCTATCTATCTATCTATCTATCTATCTAATCTATTATATCACCAGGAACCACCAGAAGTTGTGGTGGTGCAGTGGTTAGAATGCAATATCCGGAGGAAGTGGACAGGATTATGGGGAGACTGAGCTCCACCACATGTTTATTGGACCCGTGCCCTTCCTGGCTGGTTTATGCAGCCCGGGAGAGGACACGCAGCTGGTTCCAGGCAGTTATATCAGCTTCTTTGAGTGAGGGCAGCTTCCCTGCCGTCTTGAAAGAGGCGGTGGTGAGGCCCCTCCTCAAGAAGCCTGCCTTGGACCCAGCTGTATTGAACAACTTTCGTCCGGTCTCCAACCTTCGCTTTCTTGCGAAGGTTGTTGAGAGTGTGGTGGCGCATCAGCTCCCTTTGGTCCTGGATGAAGCGGATTATCTAGACCCGTACCAATCGGGTTTCAGGCCCGGGTACAGCACGGAGACGGCATTGGTCGCGCTGGTGAATGATCTCTGGAGGGCTCGGGACAGGGGTCATTCCTCTGTTCTAGTCCTATTAGACCTCTCAGCGGCTTTCGATACCATCGACCATGGTATCCTGCTGCGGCGTCTCAGGGGATTGGGAGTGGGAGGCACGGTTTTACAGTGGTTCTCCTCCTATCTCCAGGGACGCTCGCAGTCGGTGTTGACAGGAGGGCAGAGGTCGACCGCGAGGTCTCTCGTTTGTGGAGTTCCTCAGGGGTCGGTCCTCTCGCCTCTCCTGTTCAACATCTATATGAAACCGCTGGGTGAGATCATTCGTGGCTTTGGAGTTGGGTATCATCAGTACGCTGATGATACACAGCTTTTTCTTTCTACCCCAAACCACCCCAGTGATGCCCTCAACGTGATGTCCCGTTGCCTGGAGGTGGTTCGGGTCTGGATGGGGAGGAACAGACTTCAACTCAACCCCGACAAGACCGAGTGGCTTTGCATACCTTCATCCCGGGTCTATTCGGATATTCCATCTCTTTCTATGGGGGGTGAATTATTACCCCCCGTAGATAGGGCTCGCAACTTGGGAGTCCTCCTAGATTCGCGGCTTACCTTGGAAGATCACATGGTGGCTGTGACTAGGGGGGCTTTCGCCCAGGTCCGCCTGGTGCACCAGTTGCGGCCCTATCTAAGCCGGGATGATTTATGCACGGTCACTCACGCGCTCGTGACCTCTCGTCTAGACTACTGCAACGCTCTCTACATGGGGCTTCCCTTGAGGACCACCCGGAGGCTCCAACTGGTACAGAATGCAGCCGCGAGGGTTGTGTTGGGAGTCTCCCGATACTCCCATGTGACACCTCTGCTCCGTGAGCTGCATTGGTTGCCAGTTGTCTTCCGGGTGAGATTCAAGGTGCTAGTAATGGTGTTCAAAGCCCTCCATGGCATGGGGCCGGAGTACCTCAGGGAACATCTGCTGCCGGCATCAAGCTCCCTGCCCCCTGTGCGTTCCCACAGAGAGGGCCTCCTCAGGGTGCCACCGGTCAGAGAATGCTGACTGGTGGCCCCCAGGGGGAGATCCTTCTCTGTGGGCGCCCCGGAGCTATGGAACCAGTTACCGGTTGAGCTCCGGACGGCGCCCAATCTGCGCTCCTTTCGCCGCGATCTGAAAACATACTTGTTCGAGCAAGCCGGCCTGGCCTGAGGGGGGATTGGTGGGGTTTTTTATCATTTTTATTGGGGTTTTTACTATGTATCAATTGTATTTTAATCGGGCATGCATTTAATTATCTTTTAGTTTTTGTAAATTTCTGTGTTTTATTCTTGCCCTGTACACCGCCCTGAGTCCCCCGGGAGAAGGGCGGTATAGAAATATTAATAAATTAAATTAAATTAAATTAAAAATATTGCAGGCTAATTCAGCTCACTGCCAGGAGTTCAATCCTCACTGGTTCAAGGTTGACTCAGCCTTACATCCTTCTGAGGTCAGTAAAATGAAGACCCAGATTGTTGGGGAAATATGCTGACTCTGTAAACTGCTTAGAGAGGGCTGTAAAGCACTATGAAGTGGTCTATAAGTCTAAGTGCTATTGCTGCTATTGCTGTATCTAATTTATATCTATCATCTATAACACTTTCTTAATAAGATAACTATATAAGGATGCTGAAGAGAGATATTCTTTTTAATAGCATCTCCAAGGCATATGTTTAACATAAGAATGTCATAGAATGCCTTTGAAAATACATTCTTGTGGACTGTTTTTAATTCTTCTGTTTGTTTTTATTTACTCATTAAATTTGTTGGCCTCTGATTTGTCAAGATTCACAGCAGCCTGCAATGCACTAAAAAATAAAATTATTCCAAGAACAATAATGTAGTAGCTAATCATAAATAAGTAATTCTTTTCTAACAAGAGATTGTTGCATAACACAAGTTTCATGAATAAAAAACAATCATTTCTTGTCTCAGCCACTTTAATCTCTTAGAATAGTGGTATCATGAGCAGCATGGTACTTTCTTCAACTTTTTTTTCTTTTCTTGAATTTTTTACTTTTTTGCTGATTACTTATTTTACTTTTTCTTCCTTTCTTTGTATTAGTTTATGCTAGTTTTTATTTTCTTGTTTAAAATTTTATATATTTTATATAATATAGCACCTTAAATTTAACTAGATCCAATGCAAAATAGCAGGACCCTTAGGAAAGAAAATCTGCTTAGTTTATCTATTATTTTTCACCAATGTTTCTGTTTCTAGTGATTGTGAGGGAGCTAGAGCATATATGAGTATTTCCTGGTCTGTTCTAGAGAACTCTCTGATATGGTACAATCACTTTATTACTGAGCAGTGCCAAAATATCTGAATGTTATTGTTTCTTAGCCTTGCTATAATTGTTATTTATTGCATTGCTTGTTTTTAAAATAATTTGCGTTATTAAGGTTGCGTATTTGTCGTTTTGATTGGTTGACTATAATAAACCAACCAAAGAATCCTGACAGGGTTATTATAGAAGATATTGTTTATGATAATAAAAAAGCCCTTACATTTTCATAGTTAAAAAAACCCCTGTCTCCTTGTTTATTGTATTGGAGAAACTCACAAGTTGTGGTGCGAATCCAACAAATACTATATGCATGATCTTATTTTCTGGGTGTGCGATTTTATAATATTAAACAGCTTCCTATCCCTACCCCAGCCCTGTCAGCAATCTGATTCAGAGCTATTCTTCTTCACAATAAATCCCGAAAACAAGGGTTCAAGAAGTATTATGGGCTTTCACAGATGAACACTAAGCAACCTCAGTTCAGGTATCTATATACATTTTTACCATTTGATGGCAATTCCTTCCCTCCCTCCCGTAATATTCTACTACAGAGATCACTTAATCTCTTGGACTCATTACTTTTCCTTCAGCCTGCTTTCCTCTTCTTTCTGAAGCCATTTTTTTATTAATGTATTTTGTAGTAACTTCAAAAATAACAGAGCTATCACTCTGTGGTCTTCTCATCCAGAAAGTCTGTTTATCTAAACTTAATTATGTTTTCCTAATTTCTGTTTGCTGTCCTTTGTAATGAGAACATCCACTTTTTGAAGATTGCCCCAAGTCAAGCAAATCAAAGACATAGCATTTTGTGTGAGCGTGTTTCACAGGAAATGTTTTTTGAATTATGGAGGATTTTTTCAGCAGCATGATATCAATGCAACCACTGTAGTGCCATCAATTATATGCAGTACTGGTGGCCTTTCAGTTAAAAATAATTTTACTGTTGCAGATAGACCATTATATTTTAGACTGACATGGGTAAAATTTTAATATATAAAGAATTTAAAATGTGTTAAATAAATTCAATGTGTTGTTTCTGCTCTATCCTTTAGGAGTAGAAACATTTGGACTACACATTCATATGCAATTGATTTCTGTTTTCATTAGTGTGACTTTTTAAAACTTTTTTAAAAAATCTTTTAAAAACTTTATTCACTAATTTTCTAGTGAATAATGCAATACTTTCAAATGGAATGAAATATATGTAGCAAAAAAATTACAGCATTGATAAATTAAGTACCAGAGGGAATAAAGGAAAGTGAGTAGAATGTGTGCTCATGCATGCTATGAGTCATCTGAAGTTCTTTCAAATCCAGATATGAAAGATTAAACATTAGGAGGCCCAAATGGAGCTACCTTTTTCTTTAAATCCAGAGAAACCTATCTATAGCTATCTAGATAATCTCCAAACAACCTACAGTATATTATCCAGATATAAAAGATGTATTCACTATGGTTTCTCTAGTTTAGTGCTTGCCTTTGTTCATATGCTAAGGTTCCCATGAAGTCAAGCTTTCATGAGCTTGGTTGAGCTATATTAATAAAACTTGTTTTCAGTGTGGGGAAGTCAAACAGACTGGACAAAAAATAGTTGAAAATTGCTTTTTGAAGGACAGTAAGACACAACAAATAGTATTAGATTATTTTTTTTTGTCATCATGACTCATTGGCCTCTAAGATGAAGGAGAAAATTGAGACTATTTGCTTGTTGTACGTACTACAAGTGAAGGAACTGAATTTTTCATAAAAGCCTTATGGTTTTACATAGTTGAACAAAGGAACATTTTATCATATCATACAATAGGTGTATGTTACTATATGGTTCTTGTATGATGTGATGAAATGTTCCTTTGTGTACCACTTTATATAAGCATGATTAATGGATGTCTAATAGTATAACTAATGAATTGCTGTGTCCACTTTTCTGCCAAACAGACATCCATGTTTTATTTTATGAACTTTGTAATGACTATCAGGTTAATTCAACAATATAGCACATTCTTTTTCAGTTGTAGTAAATTCTTCTGGGCTTAATTATGTATATGTTCACATATTTGTTGGCAGATTGTGAGGAAAATGTGCAGATTAAATGTTTTTACTTGCTCTAAATATTTGTTGGAGAAAAGCTTAAAAATAATTTAAAATACGAAATCAGTCTTAGAGTGTAGTCATATCGTTTACTGTAAAATGTGATTATGTTTGGATAAATTCTATGAAGTGGTGAGACTGTGGCAAATTGTTCAGAACAAAATTGTTAGAATTGTTAAATTGTAAGTTGTTAAACTTATTTTTTAAAATATTCTTATAATGCTATGAATGGAAGAAGAATTATGCTCAATTAAGAAAAGACTATTTGATTTGCTATCCTGCTCCCTACAATCCTACAATTTTACATTTTGGGAGGCCTGTAGAACATGGATGCAATAACTGTCTGGCTTTTGTTATAATTATATTAATTAATTATAAGCTGCCTAGAGTAGCCCCATGGCAAGATAGATGGAAAATAAATTTAATAAACAAACAAATGAGGGTGAAGGTTAATTCTCTGAGCTTGTGGGTTGATTTCCGAACATTTCCCCTAAACTTCACTGGAGATGTTACCTATCCTGGAACAAAACATTCAGAAACCAACCCACAAGCTCGGAGAACGAACCTTCACCCTTATTCTATGCGTCAAGCTACAGATATTCACCACAATTACAAATAAATAATGTTTCTGAGCTGTCTGTGGATCTCAGGAGTAGATCCATTCCATTCCCTAAATACTTTCTATTTTCAGATCAGCACTTAGTTTCTTAAGCAATAAGGTCACATTGAAACATGATTTTCTGACTACAAAAAATCTTATGAGGACATCCATATGTTCCAACCTGTGATCAGATAAATAGAAATTGGAAACTGGACTAGGTCTCAGTTTTAGTCTCTCTATGTCTCTCTCTCTTTAGTCATGCCCAATTCTGGGAGATTGCCTGCACAAGTCCCTGCAATTTTCTTGACAATGTTTTTTCAGAAATGTTTGCTATTGTCTCTTTCTAGGGCTGATAGAAAGTGACTGGCTCAACACCACTCCAACTAATTTTGTGCCCAAAGTAGGAGCTGACCTCACACCACTAGTTTTTAGCCTTATGCCTTAACCAAACTGGCCTTTTTAGGGATGGTCTCTCTCTCTCTCTCTCTCTCTGTGTGTGTGTGTGTGTATGTATGTATGTAAATCCTTTTTCTCCATTTGTTTAGATGATAAATTTGTTTAAAGATGAAACAAAACTTATATATTTGTTTTATGCCTGAGGTTAGAGGATTGGAGGATGCAATAACATGGAAGTAAACCTTATGGTGGAAGGAAAAGATTTTTGGACAAATGCATGTATGTTATAGTGATAGGAAAAACATTCTTCTGAATTTTTCTACTATTTCTTATTTAATGAAAGAGAATTTGTTTTTAACTTTTATTTCACAGGACAAGACTATTTTAGAAAAATAGCCAGGAGTGGTGGGCAGTGTTCTGTCACTTATGGAGTAGCTAGGGTGGATGTATTAATCATGATAGAATGGTAACTGTTCAAACTTTAATAAGCATCCTCAGAGCAGTAATGTCCAAGTCCCCAGATAGCTTTCCTGGAATAAATTCCAAATGACCAATGCAACTAAGAAGCATAGTTAATCATCATGCAGAAGTCCCAGAGTCCAAATGTAAGTAATCTGCCTGTTCTGGGTTCCAAGAAGCAGAGTTTTTACAGCCTACAGATTCAAGAAGCAACATATAGAGTTCCAAAAAAATGAAGTGGTTGCTTTCAATGGAGAGCTGTCAGACTGTGATGGTTCTTAAAACAAGCTTGCATTGGGTGCATTCAAGGGAAGGAATCCATTGTAGAGCAATAAGTAATCAAATGTATATTTACACTGTGGTATATGAAAGCAAAGGTGAAGGCAATCAGCAGCAAGGTAGATGAACTTAATTAAAATGGCAGAGTACACCACTGGAAAACTAGATTGGGGGCATGTATTCACAACCAAATTGGCCTAATAAAAATGTTGCCTGATTGGATCTTGAACATGATGTATATTTTGAAAGAAAGAGAGAGAGAGAGAGAGAGAGAGAGAGAGAGAGAGAGAGAGAGAGAGAGAGAGAGAGAGAGAGAGAGAGAGAGAGAGAGAGAGAGAGTTTCAGCTGAAATTTGAGTGTGTAGTTTTGAAGAAACATTTCCTAGACTTTTTAAGTAATGGTGGTATACAATTCCTTTCCCAAAAGGCACTTCATTTTAATATTGGTAACATGTCAATAATTCAAAGTTCCAATTGGCTATTATATGAAAACACTGCATCATGAATTTTAATATCAGGGTTGAAAGATGTCTGTGGAAACCTTGAGGTCACTTTCACATGACATTTTATTTTTATTTTATATTTACAGGGCATAGAGTAACATAGCAATAAAGGATTATTTAAATCTTTCACGATGACGTCATAAAATTTATTTATCAAGGAATATATTAATAAACTGGAAAATACTTAATACTTCTGTAACATCTGGAGAACTAAATACAAAAAAAAATTAACAAACAAACCAAAAATTGAGAGATCAGTGTAGAAATATAAGAATTCTCTGTAAAGCATTCCTACTTAGATGCAGCATTATTGTTGTAATAATTGTTACAATAATATCGTTATTGTAAAATTTCATTAGTCTCCACTCCCATCAATATTTTGTATTCAGTTCTTCCAAAGAAGAGCTCTGCATAATTCTATCTAATATCTGCAAGGTTGGTTGCAAGGTTACTGGTTTGCACTGTCAGGCAACATGTTACACTAAATACATCGAAGGCTACAGCTTTCTATTAGAAACAGGATGTTCAAACCATACCTGAAACAGGCTTTATTACAGTTGCCAGTTGCCAAGCTGAGAACTACTTTGACTATTTAGAAAAAACCCCATATTTATTGAATGCCCATAGTAATCCTATATCTAGCACTGATGTGTCCAATATTCATGTAGATCTGGAAGTCAAATATACTGCACAATTGAGCTCACACATTAAACAGGACTCATAACGGAGGGCACACACTCGACCTGGTTTTTGTCTCTGGGCAGTGGATTAATGGTCTGGGTAGGGGAGATTTAACCATCCATCCCCTGTCATGGTCCGATCATTTCCTTCTCCGGCTAGACTTTCAGTATGCCACCCCCCGCTGCTGGGAGGCGGAACCGACTAGGTGGTTCTGCCCTAGGTGCCTGATGGACCCTGAGAGGTTCCAGACGGAGCTTGGGACATTTCCTGCTTCCCTTGCCCACGACTCTGCCGAGGCCCTGGTGGCAGCCTGGGAGAGGGCGACTGCTGGGGCCTTGGATCGAGTTGTGCCTTTGCAGCCTCTGACCCGTTACAGATCCCGGGTGTCCCCCTGGTTTACCGAGGGACTCTGAGAGATGAAGCACCGGAAAAGACGCCTAGAGAGCTGTTGGAGGTCCAGCAGATCTGAATCTGATCGAACACAGCTAAGAACCTATCTTAAGTCTTACCTAGTGGCGATGGAAGCGGCAAAGCGTGTTTACTTTTCCGCTCTCATTGTGTCCACAGATAACCGCCCAGCTGCCTTGTTTAGAGTGACCCGCTCAATCAGTGACCAAGGGATGACCCCTTGCAAGGTAGGGCTGAGGAATTTGTACAGTATCTGCAGGACAAAATTGCTCAGATCCGGACTGGTTTGGACTCTGACTGGGCGGAGTCTGGCGGGGGTGGAGAGGGCAGGTCTTGGTTTTACCATTTGGGGTGAGTTTGACCCTGTGTCTTTGGATGATGTGGACAGGATTATGTGTAGACTGAGTGCTACAACCTGTTTATTGGACCCATGTCCCTCCTGGCTAGTTTTGGCTGCTGGGGAGGTGACAGGGGCTGGCTCCAGGCAGTTGTCAACACTTCATTGACAGAGGGTGCCTTCCCCTCTGCCTTAAAAGAGGCAGTGGTGAGGTCCCTCCTCAAGAAGCCTGCTCTGGACCTGGCCTCGTTAAATAACTATTGTCCTGTCTCCAACCTTCGCTTTGTAGTGAAGGTTGTTGAGAGTGTTGTGGCACGTCAGCTTCCGCATTTCCTGGATGAAGCGGACTATCTGGACCCATACCAGTCTGGTTTCAGACCCGGTTACAGCATGGAAATGGCATTGGTCGCACTGGTAGATGATCTCTGGTGGGCCCGGGACAGGGGTTGCTCCTCTGTCCTGGTCTTGACCTCTCAGCAGCTTTTGATACCATCGACCATGGTATCCTGCTGTGACAGCTTGAGGGGTTGGGTGGAAGGCACTGTTTTACAGTGGTTCTCCTCCTACCTCTCGGGCCATTCACAGTTTGTAGTGGCAGGGGGGCAGAGATCTACCCCGAGGCCCCTTTCCTGTGGGGTACCTCAGGGGTCAGTTCTCTCCCCCCCTCCTGTTTAACATCTATATGAAGCTGCTGGGTGAGATCATCCGTGGCTTTGGGGTGAGGTATCTCCAATATGCGGATGATACCCAGTTGTTTATCTCCACCCCGAGCCAACCCAGTGATGCCCTTGACGTGATGTCCCAGTGCCTGGAGGCGGTGCGGGTCTGGATGGGAAGGAACAGGCTCAGGCTGAACCCCTCCAAGACCAAGTGGCTGTGGATACCGGCATCTCGCATTGTCCAACATGTTCCATCTCTTTTGATGGGGGGAGAGCTCTTGCCCCCCTCAGAAAGGGCCCACAACTTGGGTGTCCTCCTGGATTCATGGCTTAACCTGGAAGATCATTTAACCACCGTGACCAGGGGGGCCTTTGCACAGGTTTGCCTGGTGCACCAGTTGCGCCCCTTTTTGGACTGAGATGCCCTATGCACGGTCACCCACGCCCTTGTCACTTCTCACCTGGATTACTGCAATGCTCTCTACATGGGGCTGCCCTTGAAGTGCACCAGGAGGCTTCAGCTGGTGCAAAATGTGGCCACGCGGGTGCTTATGGGAGTATCTCAATACTCCCATGTTACACCTCTCCTGTGCGAGCTGCATTGGCTTCCGGTTGCCCTCCGGGTGCGATTCAAGGTGCTGGTAATTACCTTTAAAGCCCTACATGGCTTAGGCCCAGGGTACTTGCAAGACCACCTGCTGCCAATGTCAACCTCCCATCACCCAGTTCTCTCCCACAGAGTCGGCCTCCTCAGGGTTCCGTTGGCCAGGCAATGTCGCCTGGCGACCCCCAGGGGGAGAGCCTTTTCTGTGGGCACGCCGACCCTCTGGAATTAACTGCCTCCGGAGCTGCGGACGGCCCCTGACCTTTGATCCTTCCGCCATGACCTGAAGACGTGGTTGTTCCAACAAGCGGGCCTGGACTGACCATGGTTTTTAATTTGGTTTTTATTGTGTAAATTGTCCTGTATTTCTTATATTCATTGTTTAATTCTTTTTTAATTTTTGTATTTTATGTCTCTTAATTTTTATTGTTGTGAGCCGCCCTGACTCCTTAGGGAGAAGGGTGGCGTATAAATTTAATAATAATAATAATAATAATAATAATAATAATAATAATAATAATAATAATAATAATAATAATAATAATAATAATAATAATAATAATAATAATAATAATAATATTTCAACTGTTAGATTAGCATGTTATGAACTAGACCATCATAGTAAGGCAAAATACATTTTATTTATTTGGATAAATCCTATTATGTAAACATAGTAACATAGTGATTGTTCCCCAGGTCTAGGGGAACAAATTGTATGAACCAAACCATAAATATATGCATGTGTTTTTAATTACATAATCCATAATCCATCTCTGGTTACTCTTAAAGAGAATTGCTTGCAAATACATATTGGCATGGATTGATCTTTTTCAAATGAATGTGCATGTGTGGGTGGCAGAGATGCAATCAATAGGCAGTTCAAAAATACTTTCCTCTCACTATTGATCTACAGTAACTGGTAATTACAGCCATGCAGTATTTGTACATGGAGACAACATGCAGACCCAGATAATTACTGGTGGCCATATTCCCCATGAATTTCTTCAATCTCTTCTAAAAAAAAATCATTCAATCTAATCATCACTACATCCCATGTTGGTGAAATTAATAGGAGCATGATAACGCTGCACAAAGATATGGCTCCTCTTGTCCTAGAACTTTTACTTAGACAGCTTCACTGGGTAGTTAATTAGATTTCAGAGCTATGAGAACTGGACTAACAACTTTTCAACTTTTTCTAGATCATGTACCATTTTATGTTTTTTGATTCTGTTTTTTTTCCCCTGCAGTAAAATATAGTAAGGTTCTCTGGAAATATAATGCTATCAATAAATCAGTGTGGCATAGTAGCTGGACTGAGGAGATTCAAGGTTTTGTAGGTTCAAATCTCTATTCAGTCATGAAACTGATTGGGTGCCTTTGGGCATTTGCTGTCTATCTGACTAACCAAGTTTACAGGATTGCTGTGAGAAGAAAATGGATTTGATGAGCACCCAGAAGAAAGATGGAATAAAAATGTGCTAAATAAATTTGGATTGAAACCATGTAAACCATTTCAGCTTGTATCATATTTTTTCTATCATGCAATACACTTTTTTAAAAAACATGAAATAAAAATATGTAAAACAGAACACTGTCCTGATAGAGTTTCTCATCAAGGAAACATAAAACATTGGCATAAGTAATGGAATATGCATTTCAATGGGACTTCCCCCCTTCCTTCTCCTCCTGCTCCTTCTTCTTTTTAAAAAAGAATAAAAATACAATACAAGATAAAAAAGAAAAGAAAAAAGGAAAAAAAAGAATGCACCCTCCTTAAGAAAACAACCTTCCACCTTCATCACAAGTATAAACAACTACACTATCTTCAGTCTTCCTAGTTAATATGAAACTCTTCAACCCATAACCCATCTCCTAGCAATAAACAAATCAAAGAAGTAATTTTATCCAACTATCGGCAAAAAGTCCACATAGAGCTCTAAAATGTTAAAATTAACACATGACAAAAATTCAACTTTTTATATTTTGATTGTAGCTATAAGCAAAACCCCATGTGTGGATAGTTTTATAGTAGATTTGTGTTTCTAATTCACCATCACTGCCTCTGCTGATTATAGGAATTTAGGAAGTAGAGTGTGCTGTTGTTTTCTTTTTCCCTTGTGAATGTTATTCCTTTGAAGATGTTGTCAGTTTCATGCATTTTCTCTAGTTGATCTTTTTTTACTGTGACAGTGTCATCTACGATCTGTCTACAAACTTTGGGTTGTATGTATGGGAGTACTGTAGAGACTGGGTATTGCATTACAGTCTCAATTATGAGTCCTGAAAATGGTGATTCCACAGATGTTCCTTTGATTTGTTCATATATTTGTCCATTAAATTGAAAGTATATACTCAAGCAAAGGTTAATAAGGTCCATGATTCCGAGTTTTTCAGTCTTGGTTTATTTGGTTAGGTTGGATGTATAGTGTAGTAGTACTGTCGTGAATTATTTTGCTAGTTTTGTATCTATGGAAGTGAAAATTGTTGTGACATCAGACTTCCAGTTTGCCGACATGGCCGCCATGGACACATGGAAGATGAGCTCCATCTTCCTCGTCCAGTTTCGCATCACTGGGGGACCCTGAAAGGGTCGAAAGTCGCCCAGTCCAGAAGAGGCCCTTGCTGGATTGTGGGAGAGTGGTAGCTCTTCCGCTAGAGCCGGCGCAACCCTCCAAACTGGCGGATGAAAGACTGGCCATAGCAATATGGCCCATCACTAGGCTGTAGACAGCTGAAGTCACACTTACCACCAGGCAACTTAAGAGCAGCGTGGAAGAGACTGGGTGAGATCTACCTCTCTTAAATCCTAACTACTTTTTTTTACCTACACAAGCTGCTAAAGTATTTTTCTCCCTGTGGAGAGGGAAGGGGTATTTTAGCCCTCCCTCTAGAAACAGCAGTAACCGATTATCCAAAGGAATTTAAAACATTAAAAAAATAATTGGATCCCAATCAGAATTTTATTTCCTAAAGCTTGTGGACTAAAAGATTTTCTATCTTCTATTCTTTACTTTCCATTTTTACTGAAGATCTGGGTTTTTCCTTAAAACTGAAAACTGAAAGCTGAAAAGATTAAAATATCTTTGGGACTCAAAGGAAAATTTCAAATGGTAGGGGCAGCATCTTGTGGCTAAACCTGATTCTGCAATTTGTTATTGTCTAAAAGTGAATTGGATGACAGCCCAGAAAATAGATAAGACTTAAGCAACCTTGAAACTTGAAGCTCAGCTGTGTTCCTTACTCAGTGAAAAAAAAAAGACTTTCTTTCTGGACTCCCTAATTGTAAAGCTTCCAGCCTAATACATCATTATGGAAGAAGATCAGGAACAGATTTTTGTTATGGATGAAGATCAGGAACAAATCCTTTTTATGCTGAAAGCAATTTATCAAACCCTTCTTACAGCTGGTGACGAAATACAGAAAAAAACAAGAAAGCAGCCCAGATATGCAAATTCTGACTACAACTAAAAATCAACTATACAGAATGCAACAGAAAAATTGGAACAATTAAATATCATGGCAGAAGACTTATCTGCTCAACAAACACAGATAATGGAAAATCCAGAAAAGAAAATGTCAACATGGAAAAAGGAAAAGACTTTCTATACAAATCAGAAGGAATCTGAGATTTAAGAAAAAGAGCAGATGGAAGAGAAGAGAAACCCTTCAGGACAACTATGTCGAGATGGAAGAATAAAGAGACCTGTCAGACCTGTTAGACTTGCTAGACTTGCTAGCCCCCTCAAAAAATGGTGACCAGATGTTTGTTTTCAATGGCAAATAATATATATAACAATACAAGGAGATCTGTTTGACGACTCAAAACCACAGACATGGAAGACGATTTGGCAAAAAAAGAAAGCTAGAATAAGACTGAAGAAGATTCAGGTTTTGACTTACTTATGAGAATTAAAATAGAATATAACAAAATAGATAAGATGTGTATTTTGAATACAAGATATTATTATGAATGGAGATAAAGAAAACTTTGATCATTTAAAATTTAGAAGTATAAATATTAACAGTTAAATCTGAATATTGATTTGCTTATAAAGGTCATGTAAAGGTGATTAAGATATATATACAGTATAAGCTAAAAACTTACTGATGAATGTAATAAAAATGTCTTGATGTAGCATTAAGATTGAAAATTATTAGCTTAAATATGAGGTAGTAGATACAAAGAGGAAGAGAGAGGAAGTATTAAACTTTGAAATAAAAGAAATTTTGGTTACTAAATTCAAGATATTTGGAAACTATTAGAAAATAAGAATATTTTATTGTATTATTAATTTGTTGATATAGATGGTGAGAACTTAAATAGATAAGACGTGTACCCTGAACACCAGATTTTTTGAGGAATTGTGATAAAGAGAATTGGGAACATTTAAAACTTGGAAATTATAAATATTAAACGTTAATTTTAAATATTAATGGAAAATTAAAATTGGAAAAAATTCACTAGGTCATTGATTGTCTCAAAGACTTAACATTAAAACAATATATATTCTTCAACTCTACGCGGGAAGAAACCCGAATGACCAAAGATCCACATACAAACACCCGCGAAAACCTCAGAAAACATATATATATATAAATTAACCTCAGAAAACACACATATATATATATATATAAATTAAAAACTATTGATAAATGTAAGAAAGTTATTTTTCTATTTGATTGATAGAATAAGAAGTGTATTAAGTCAAATATGAGACAGTATATATTAAGGGGGAAAGAGGAAATATTTACTGTAATAGTTTGAGATTTATACTAATGATATTTGTATGTAATTGAATTATGGTAATTCAGCTGCTATACAGTATTGCTTCTCAAAGATATAAATGTAATATTAGAAAATCAATAAAAAAATTTTAAAAAGAAAATTCTTGTGACATCAGATGAGGCCATAATTTCATCTTCATCTATGGTCAAGTCTTTGATTCTTTATAGACACTGTAGGGGGGAGCTAATGGAATATTTACTTCCCTCTGTGAGATGTCCATACTTATTTGTTAGTTTTTCAGCAATGTTGGAGGTTGGGTTCCTTGTAATGATAAAAATGATGAAAGAGGTATGTATCGCTTGTGTGTTTGTGTGTGTGTGTGCATGTGTGTGTGTATATATATATAAATAATAAATAAAAAAATTACACAAATATGAGCTGTCACTGTTGTGACTACTGCCTGTCGATGGCCTTCGATTAGGCTGAAACAGGAAATAAAGATTTGTCCCACGTTTGGGGCCTAGCAAGGTAATCTAAATAGTTAACAAGCATTTAACACATATCTCCCTTGCTTCTCAGCTAACAAAGTGAGATAGAGCTTGTGGCCTAGAGGTAAAAACAACTGCCTAATGTGCAATCAGCCCAGGTTCAAATCTCAGAAGGGTATGGCTGACTGATGAAAACAAATAAGTTTGAAATGCATGTCAGTCTCCCTTTAATTCTTTGTTAGCAATCTAAAAAAAAATTACACACACACACACACACACACATATCAACTTTGAGCTATACATATTCTCTTCTATTGTTATTTCTAACCTTGACCCTTTGAAGATATATAATCTATTTGCAGCAATTAATAAAGAATTGTTGAAGGTAGAAGAAAGAAGGGCCCAGATGCTGTAACTATTGAAAGGGTCCATTTGCAGCTTTGAGTAATTGTGTTAAATTCCTTAAGTTTTATCCTTTCCCCAACACAGATCACCATCTTGTGGTATATTCATGACAAAAAGGAATAACCCTAAACAAAAACAGTTTATGCAATTTCAAGTCCCTCTCTGTTTTTTCAGAGAAGATCAAAAGAAATTCCCCAAAAAGCAGAGCTTTTTGGCACCACGAAAAAGCAGAGCTATCTTCAGTTGCCCATCTTCTGCAGAAACCCATTTTTCTAGTTTTCACAAAACATTCTATTTAAAGAATGTTTTAATATCCAAATTATAAGATTTATATACACATTGAATCAACAGCCTGGGTTCTATTTCTTAAAATATAATTACTTTCAAAAATTCCTAGTATGCCTGAAATTGGGGAAAGATATTATAACACTGGGAATGAAAAAAAAAAGTTACTGCTTATTAAAATGCAGCCAGCAATGTGATGGATTTGCCCTGAAGGAAACTTATACCAATTTATTAATCTAATTTATTAAGCAAGCTTCTATCTCATTGCAATTAAAGAAATTTTTGACAGTTTGCAGTAGCTATTGACATTCATTGAGATTTTTTAGTACGTTGAAATTCTGGTATAAGATATGGAAATGTTTTGGCAGAGTCTGTCATTGCCATTAATTTCAGCCAGAAATTATTCAAATACTTATAACATCTTCTCTAGCTCCTTGATACCTTTCAATGCCTGAACTGACTTTTGCATCCTTAATAAACCAAATTATTATGTTTTATTTAGGCAGAATTTATTGTTGTTATGTCAAGTTGGTATTTTAAGACTCGAGTGGTATCTATCTATCTATCTATCTATCTATCTATCTATCTATCTATCTATCTATCTATCTATCATCTATCTATCTATCTATTTATTTATTTATTTGAGTCAAAGTTACTGGATGGAAAAATCCCTGCAATTTTCTTGATGAGTGATTGGCCATTGCCTTATTTCTAGAGCTGAAAGATAATGGCCCCACTAACTTGGCGCCTTAACCTCTACACCACTACCAATCTCTCAGTATCATTTTATCATAAATAAATACATTGATGAATGCTTATAACCATTATGAAAATGTGGGGCTTATTTAAAGTCCTTAATTAAATTTAGACTATACAGAGATTCAGTATAACAACTTTTTTATTTCTTTCTTTAAATGATTTATATGGTTGCTCATCTCACAAGAATTACTCTGGGTGGCATACAAGTATTAAAACACAAAAGCACTGAATGAATTTCCATTCATTTGCAAATAGACGTTGTTTATTCCATCTCCATGTGAAATACCAGAATGAGTTAATTTAATTGTAGCATGGCTGCTTCAATGTGATAAATGGAGAAGAAGCAACCTTTTCTTCTAAATTCAAGTTAGGATAAATTAAGCAATACAAAATAATACTGAGTAAAAAGAAACACATAAGGCTGATATATTTTTATCTTTTTTATTTGACTACAAGTCAGTGTATGATGGAAAATATAAGTGGATGCTATTTGTGTACTATGTCCATTATAACGGACCATTTAGGGCAGGGGTGTCAAACTGCTGGCCCGCAGATCGGATACATCATAGTGAAACTGCACCCACCCCATTGCTGGCAATGGCAAAAACGTCACGATACATCACGACACATCACGTGACGTTGCGAGTTTGACACCCCTGATTTAGGGAGTAAGATTCATATTATTTTCACAATGATTTTACTGATGCAAAATATGGCTTCAATATTTACAGTATGTACTCAGGTGATGTGCTATTAGCCAAATATAAAGTTTCATGCATATATTAGCAAAGGTTTGGGAATTTTCAGGTTAGTGCAGGTGAACTCCTTAACGGATGTGTTACTGTTTCCTTTTAGAGACACATTTCTCTTCTCAATATCATAGGTTTTAATTTATGTCCTGTCAAACACTTCTTGAGCCCACAATGGGCATGTAATTTGCTATTAATTTACAGTCTAAGGATTCTGTGTTAATCATTTAAAAACTGACTGAATCTGAACCATAAAAGTTGTTTCCTTTAATTAATGTCAAAACACCAAATGCTGAATTCTTGTACATGGAGATATGCCTACACTGTAGTGCACTCAGCCATATCATATCCCCCCCTTATCTGAATGTTCAGCCTTAATCATTCAAGATATGTACCTTAATTCTGTTGATAGGAATGTTTTAAACTATTATCTACTGTAGTTAATCTCCCTTCACTTTTTGACATAAATTCACTTGAAGGTATTCATCATTAGTGAGCATGGACATCAAAAGATACTACTGAGTGTCATAATTTCTGATTTTCAAGGACCAGCTTCCAACCATCCAGATGGGTTTATCACTATTTCACAGAATCAATTCTGTTTTAATTTACCACCTATGCCCCAAACGTAGACTTCCATGGGCAGAAGAAAATCCTTGCCTAAAGGTGGTCTGAGAGTTTCACTTTAGCTTTGAAACTGCTAAGTGGGAAGATGGGCACCTGGGCATGTACTTGAACAGTCTTTGACAGAAAAGGCTAGCAGCACCTTGCAAACAGCAAAGAAAGACAGAATTAATAAGGATTCTGAGGAAGATGGGAAACCAAACAAAATAAGTTGTATTTCTATTTCTTTTTCTCTTGGACCATACGATTCAGTATTGATACATGAGTATTTTAATGTGCAAGAAAATTAATTCAAAGATTTTCTCTCCCTAAATGGGTGCTGATTAAGATTCTCAGCTGTAATTGTTTAATAATATAAACCCATTCCATAGAAAAAGAATCATTAGGAGATACTTTTGTCTGACATTCAAAATGTTGGGTGGTTTGTGTATTTATTTAATTTATTAATTATTATCTTTACTAAGATTATATGCTTTCTCAATTATATCTAATTCCTGGAGTCTTATAGGACTACCTATAATATGATTAAAAATAAATAAAAATATTCATTATAAATGTAACAACAACATCTCTGACACTCAATACTAACATGCACATTCATCCCAATGGAAGAATAAAGAAACCAGACTTAATTTAATAAAGATTGAGTTGAATGCAAGGACATAAATGTTGTATGTTGAGTCGAAGAAAGAGGGAGAGATCAAACACAGTAACAGATTGAAGGAAGAATAAAAAGCATGACAACAGGAATCATCCACAGAACAACTTTTTATTGCAGGCTCAAAGTGTAAAACAAAATTATTTATTTATTATTTATTAAACAAATTTATATAGTTGCCTAACTTACACATAGCAACTCTGGGTAGCATACAACATTATTGTATTAATTTATAGGATATGATTCATCCTCACAGTTTTCTGTAATAAATTTACCTTCTTTCCTATCCAACAATGAAAGACTATCACATTTTTTAAAGAGTGATGTTACTCATTTGAGCAATTTATATATACAAGGGCAATTTGGAAATAAACCTCCTATTTGGTTATCAGTGAAAGACCCTGGCAGATATTGAACTTTTATTACAGGGCTTTTCAACCTTTTCACCCATTGTACCACTTTTAGGATAAGGCAATATCCGAGTGCCACCAGTCGCCCAGCAAGGCGTCAAAAACTTGACCAAAAAAAGAGGGAAAAATGATAAAGTACAGGTAGTTCTCGACTTACAACAATTTGCTTAGTGACTGTTCAAAGTTACAATGGCACTGAAAAAAGTGACATGACCATTTTTCACACTTATGACTGTTGCAGCATCCCCAGGGTCATGTGATTTACATTCAGATGCTTGGCAACTGATTCATACTTATCACGTTCACAGTGTCCCAGGGTCACCTTTTGCAACAAGTGAAGTCAATGGCCAGGGGGTGGGGTGGCCAGTTCATTACTCAGGTTGTGGGGTGCCTGGGGGTGAATCCGTGGGTCTCTGGTGGAGTGGGGTGGCACTGGGGTGGGTGCCTTCCCTCCCTTTCTCCCATTGTCCCTCCCTTCGTTCCTTCCTTCCTTCCTTCCTTCCTTCCTTCCTTCCTTCCTTCCTTCCTTCCTTCCTTCCTTCCTTCCTTCCTTCCCTCCCTCCCTCCCTCTTTGTCTCTTCCTCCTTCCCTCCTTCCCTTCCATTGTCCCTCCCTCCCTCTCATTCTCCTTCCTTCCTTTCCTCCCTCCCTCCCTAAATCACTCAGGTTGTGGGGTGCCTGTGCAGGGGGGGAATCGGTGGATCTCTGGTGGAAGGGGATGGGACTGGGGTGGGTGCCTTCCTTCCTTCCTTCCCTCCCTCCCTCCCTTCCTCCTTTCTTTCCTTCCTTCCTTCCCCCCCTCCCTCCCTCCCTCCTCCCTTTGTCCAGCGCTACACCACCCAGATCCCAGCCTGGTTTTGGCAGGCAGCGGTGCATTCTCACCACACGGAGTGGCTGGGCAAAGTGAACTGGTGAAAATCACGGCCCTGCCTGTGTGTGCACAGAAGCAGAGGAGAGCGCCACCTTTAGGACATGACAATATTTGAGTACCACCAGTGGCTTAGTGAGGTGTCAAAAACTTAATGACCAAAAAAAAACAGGAAAAAAGTGTACCCATTTACCACACTTTTAATGGGAAACTTGTGCCTGCTTCTCTGCCATTAATCTTTGCAGTCGTGGCTGGAGAGTGCTTACTGACAGAATTAAGTCAGATTCCAGCTGAAGGCAATTCCTTTCCTTAGTTTTTATACATGTTGAGGAAGAAAATGCCTTCTTGCACAAGTATGTGGAACCAAATGGCAGTAAGGCTGCGATAGTCTTTCCCCCTACTTCCGGGTATAGTTTTGCAGCTTGGCTCCAGAACTCGGTCAGTGTTTTTCATTAAAAATTCCTTCAAATTGCATTTTGATGTCAATTCCAGAAGTGCCTCTTACTCTGGAGAGGAAAGGTCAGAGTTCACAACATTGTCTATGATGAAGGATGATGCAACCCAGCAAATTCTAGTATCACATCCTCTTGACATGAATGGAAAATACAATGCAAACTCTGTGTGCAATTTTTCCAAATGATTTTTGATGGCAGTTTCAATGCCCTCAGCGTCAACAATAGAATTTAGTTCAATAAAATCTGACACATTGGGAAATGAGGCAATATTTCCTTTTTTTACTTGTCCTATCCACAGGGAGATTTTTTGTGTGGAAGGCACAAACTTTGTCTTCCATAACAAACACATTATGACCATGGCCCTGCAGCGACCGATTAAGTTCATTTAGCTTTTTAAATATGTCACCCAAATAGGCAGGATACCCAGAAGACATTTTCAAACTTTTCTACTAGGGGTGATGAAACATTTGTCAGGAACAGGTGTGTTTCATCTCGTAGCTCGAATAATCTTGATAATGTTTTACCTCTTGACAACCAACATACTTCTATATGAAAGAGAAGAGTGCTGTGATCAGAATCCAAATCCTTGCATAATTGCCAGAATAAACGTCCATTCAATGGTTGGCTTTTGATGGAATTTATTATTTTTGCAGCATCCGCCAAAGTCTCATGTAACACTCGGCCCATCTGTTTAGAAGCAAGTGCATGTCTATGCAAGATGCAATGATTTGAAACAATGGAGCTTTTTCTTGCCTTAGCTCGTGCTATCACCCCTGAAGCTCTTCCTGTAAAAGCTGCTGCACCATCAGAACAAATTCCTACATACCAAGTCCATAATATTTCATATTCATTGATTATTGTGAATATTTCTTCCCCAGTCTTTCTGTCAGGTAGTGAGTGGCAAAATAATACGTGTTCCAGTATATTGTCCGAATCAGGAACACGCACAAAGACAATTAATTGCGCTTCACCACCGATGTCAGTGCTTTCATCCAATTGAAATGCAAATTTTTCGGCTGCTGTGAACTTTTCCACCACTTGTTGAATAACAGCTGTGGCCATATCTTGTATTCGTCTTTGGACGGTGTTATCAGAACATGGAATATTATGAATAGCATCAGCCATTTTTCCATCAAAGAGAATTGAGGAAATTGCAATGGCAGAGGGAACCACGACTTCTTAAATGATTGTATGAGGCTTATTTCATTTAGCTGCTATCAAGGACAATTCATAAGATGCTTCCAGACATTTTTTAGAGATGATAGTGGACTTCATGAAAGCAGCACGGCATTTTATAAATTCATCCCTCTTCTTCACAAAAAATGCTACTGGCTTTTCAGTGTGCTCTTTATGTTTTGTTGTAAAATGTCTCTGGAGCAAAGAAGGCTTCATGGAATGCTTGGGTAGTACTTCATTGCAGATAACACAAACAGGAAGCTGCTGATCGTTGTCTTCCAGGAAATAAAATCCAAACTTCAAATAATCTTCACTGTATTTTCGATTTGGTGCCAGTTTTAATTTCTTTGGTGGTGGTTCCTTTGCTGAATCACATTCCTTTTGCACTGATGAACGTATGAGGAATTTCTCCATAGTAATATGCATTACTACCTTGATGGTCAGGTGGCTGGTCAGCTGTGAACCAACATGTCACCGGAAGTGGTGCCATAGAAAATCCACCAAATGTGAAGATGCCAAAGGAGTACTGCTAGTGAAGTTCATGGAGCATGGTTCAACCATCAATTCAGAAGTCTACTGTGAAATGTTACGAAAACTCAGATGAGCCATCCATAACAAGTGTCAGGGCATGCTGACTTCCAGTGTGGTTCATGATAGTGTTCACTCACACACTGCTAGATGCACCCAAGAGCTTTTGAAGCAGTTCCATTGGGATGTTTTTGATCACACACACACACACACACACACACACACACACACACACACACACACAGCCCAGATTTGGCACCGAGTGACTACTACTAAGAAATTTCAAACCTTGTAAGACATTATGACAAGTGCTTCAATTTGAATGGTGATTATGTCAAAAAGTAATGTAATGTTGTAGTTTTCTAATGTGTATCATAAAAGTTCTGTATCTGTGAGTGTCTGTCATTAATAACAAAACGGAGGTTTATTTCCAAATTGACCTCGTATAAATAAGTTTATTTGATATAACCACCAGTTGTTCATTTAAGCTGGCTTACTTTACCCTAAATATAATGCAGGCTTTTCTAGGGAATCACAATCCATCAATCTTCTTATATTTAATGTTTAACTAAATATCATCACTATGGATCATGGTTCTTTAGATTTCATTATTAGTTGCAGAAATTAGTGTCTAAAATAAGAGGGAGAAAGAAATAAACAAACCAAAAGAGATGATGTGAAGCAAATGGAGTGTCTAAGCCATTTCAGTTATATTCATTTAAAATAATTAATGCACTTAGAGATCTATCTAGCAAGAATTGAGATGTCATTCTATAGCACTTCAGGGACCATCCAAGGTTGTGCTGAAATGAGAGGTAATAGATATTGCATAAAGATTGTCTATTTACTATCCTAGTGTCTAGATTATTTATCTGCATTCAGTAACTATATATATATTGCATTTCCTCCAGGAGGTAAGATAACATAATAAAAATTCCTTTCTTTTTTCCCCCTTAGTTTTAGAATTAGAATTAAGGATTCTACATTTAGAATGCTATCCGTCTGGTAAACTCGCAAGATTTGTTTTTCTCTCCATGCACATGTATACATAACCCGAACTGGACTGTTGTTTCTCTGTGTCATACAATATGTGTGGGTATATGCATAATTCTGTATTTATTTATTTATTTATTTATTTATTTATTTATTTATTTATTTATTTATTTATTTATTTATTTATTTTTGTCATATTTATGTAGTGTATATGGAATGTGTTGACCCTTTGAGAGCTAAATGCAATGAAATTTTATTTTAATGTATGCCAACTAGTGTACATTCAAAGTGACAATAAAGTTATTATTGTATTTCCATTCCATTCCATTCAATGAATCAAGCTTACTTGATTTGATTATACTTGCAACGAAAGATGAAGCATAAAATAAAGTGCAGCGAGAGCATTCTATGATGGTTCTTCTGATGTATCCTCCATAACATAGTGATTTGAGACACCATTACTTCGTCTAATGCATAGCCAATCTCAATGTATACATGTTGCGCTTTGACAATCAAGGTTCATTCATTCATTTGGTTGGCTGGTTGGTTTTGCCAAAGATATATTAAAATGGTAAAACAAAGTTGAAATTAGCTTCAGGAAATCAAACTTGATTTTACTTCTTTATCTAAGGAAAAGTGTGTTGTATTTGGGTGTATATGGACAAATCCTAAAAGACCAAGAAATTAGATTCAAGGTGTATCCATTCATAAGAAAGCCCAGATTTATTAAGAATATTAAAGTTTGCTCAAGCATTGACAAAGAGCACTCTTAAATTAAAAGTTTTGTTGAAATTGGAATGTTAAAAACATTTTAATGGTGAAACAGTAAAATCATAAACATGCAAATAAAAAACAGTGATGTGTTAAAAGATCCATCATGAATAATGATAGGTGCTTTTATTCTTATCTACCTAATCCTAAATAATTTTCATTTGCTGAACAGCATGATATCCATTTATGTTAGCCCATTAATGTTATGATAGCTTTAGCTCAATATAAGGTTTGCTATTTCTAAATTAAAATTGACATTTGTGGGGACAAGGGATGCTAAACCACGATGTCTGATGGCAAATATCATGTGTAGAATTTGATTTTAAGCAAATCCCACCTACTGGTGGAAGCTGCCCTTGAGTTTCCTTTCTTAATTACATGCTTTATTCTTTAAAAAACAAACAAACAAACTCTTTCAGGAGCAAATGTTGGTTGCCTGAAAGATAACAACAGAAAGTACAGAAGTGGGGGAAAAAAGGTAGGCTTTTAAATTCTTGAAAAGAGTTTTCTTCTTCTGCTTTGGTGTTGTTTAGATGATCAGGATGATTTATTGGAGGATAGAGTTGAATTGGTTATCAGTGGTAAAAGGAGTATGTTGTAGGTCCTGTCTACAAAGGAGCTCCGTATGATTAGAATCAAGAGGACAGCCTTTTTTCCCCACGGTATCCATTCTCATCCCTTCTTGAGATTGGATTGGCCACAATCTTGCTGGCCTTTAGGAAATCAATGAAGACAGGACTGCACCATCAGGGTTGAGGAGCTATTTGTGAAAATTAGCAACAAGGAGATAGTGATGGATTTAATACACTTAATTGCAAAACACACTAAGGAGAAAGTAATAGAACTTTTGTTGACACCATATTCTTATCTTTGGTCTCCCAAACATGGTGGGCTTGACCTAAAATAATAATAATAAAAAAAAATGCTCAAGATAAAGTGTAGTGAACCACCTGTCACTTCCAAAACTGTCCAAATTCAGAGGGGTTGATTTAAACTTAATGTGTTTCCTCCCATATAGTTCTTCGGCATTGAATACTTCAATTGTTTGTAATGGAAGTTTTAATTGCAATGTGATATACCATAGAACTCATGACTTCCTATTCTGTGTCCTCTTTACTGAACAAAAGGGTCTAAATCTAAGGGATCCAATGCCAACTTTCTCGCACACCATACTACTGATACTGTTATGGAAGATTTACCATGCATGGCCCACTGTTGGGGATGTTCCTCTCCAAATTCCTTGCTTCAGATGATTACCTGAACCAGCTGTTGTAGACTGCATTATCCATTTTCCAGTGTTGCTAAATAAAACATGTTTTAATTTGCTTCCAAAAGCAGAGAGTATTTTTTAAACAATAATAAATAATAATTCTCACTAAATTACATAAACCAAAATTATTACAAAAAAAATACATTTGTCCAAAGATCTTTAAAAGATATTTTGTAAGAGATAACTGTTGGTTGCTTTGTAGTAATAAGAATTATTTCAGCTATTCTAATTGTCTGCCTCACTTTTTATTTTAGCTCTAGAACAGGCATGTCAAACTGCTGGCCCATGGGCTGGATGCATCACAATGAAACCGCACCCACCCCATTGCTGGCAAAGGGGAAAAAGTCGCAATACATCGCGCGATGTCACATGACGTCATGAGTTTGACATCCCTGCCCTAGAATTTCATTTAGTACGATGTGTATAATATCCTATTTCTTATTTGCTTTTATAAATCACCCATTTATATTATTTTTTTTTATTTTTTTACTTTAATTCCATTTGTATCCCACCCTTCTCCGAAGACTCAGGGCGGCTTACAAGCTTAGCAGTAGCCTTCATTCTATGTATATGCCTGCTTATTAGGGCTTTCGCCCCCCCCCCCCCGCGGCATTATTACAAAGTCAGCTTAATTGCCCCCAACAATCTGGGTCCTCATTTTACCTACCTAGGAAGGATGGAGGGCTGAGTCAACCTTGAGCCTGGTGGGATGCGAACCTGCACTAATTGCAGGCAGCTGGTGTTACTTAAGGAGGCATTAGCCCACTGCTCCACCAAGGCTCTTATTATTATATTATTATTATATTATTGAACTTATACAATTTATCTATAAAGAAAGATGTATTTTAATATGCCAGCTTCCAATAAGGCTAAATTCTACACTCTGGCAGCATGAGGTTTTTTTTATTTTTAAGAAAGAAAGTCCACTGCAATCTTTCTCCTTTATAAAGTTGTGTTTACTTTGCTCAGCTGCCTTTTGGTCTCAGCAAACATAGCTAGAATAAATTGGCTTTGGCAGCTTAAGGCAATAATACTCTAAGAATCCCTTGGATATTATGCAACCTTGTTCTTTCCTTTTTATTGCATATCAGTATTACATGTGCTGCCTTCACTAATATTTTGAAAAGTCTTCTCTGCAAAGCAAGAAATGGAGGGAGAACCAAGAAAGAAGAGAAGTCAATGGCAAGATGTGGCTTAATCTGCTTTTGTCTGTGTTAGTTTTTGTACATATTTTCCTTAGTTTTTTCAATTTGCCCCTTAGCATTTCCAGATTTATTACAAACACATACATGCAGATTTCAAACTTTAGCTGGGCAGTAATGAATGTCAGAAAAAAATAGTGGTACTCCTACCTGCTACTTCTCTACAATTCAAAACATCTCCAAACATTTTGGGAAAATTCCACTTTGGGTTAGGGTTAGGTCAACATGAACGTGGAGAGCAAAATTGACATCGGCAACAAATTTGGGGTGCTGGGTAATAGTTAGGAGGGCACTGACTGTTCTAGGCTGTCCTGTCTATGTTTCCTGGTAAAATACATTAGAAAATCCTATTTGGGAAAATTCCACTTTGGGTTAGTGTTAGGTCAACATGAACTCAGAGACCAAAGTGGACATTGCCAACAAATTCGGAATGCTTGGGAAAGATTAGGATGGTACTGACTTTTCTAGGCTGTCCTGTCGATGTTTTCTGGTATAATACATGGGAAAATCCTATTTGGGAAAATTCCACTTAGGATTAGGGTTAGGTCACCATGAACTCTGAGAGCAAAATGGACATCGGCAACAAATTTGGGGTGCTGGGGAATGATTAGGTGGGCATTGACTTTTTAAAGCTGTCCTATATTTCCTGGTAAAATACATGGAAAAATCCTATTTAGGATTACCACTTAGGGTTAGGTCACTATGAATTCTGAGAGCAAAATGGACATTACCAAGTAACTCAGAGTGCTTGGGAATGGTTAGGAGGGCATTGACTATTCTAGGCTTTCCTGTCTATGTTTACTAGTAAAATACATGGCCGTGGAGAAAATGGAATAATAATAACAATAACAATAACAATAACAATAACAATAACAATAACAATAACAATAACAATAACAATAACAATAACAATAACAATAACAATAACAATAACAATAACAATAACAATAATAATAATAATAATAATAATAATAATAATAATAATAATTGGAAGGGACCTTGGAGGTCATCTAGTCCAACCCCTTGCTCTGGCAGGAAACCCTATACCATTTCAGACAAATGGCTGTCCAGTCTGCTCTTAAAAACCTCCAGTGTTGGAGCATTCACAGCTTCTGGAGGCAGGTTGTTCCACTGATTAATTGTTCTAACTGTCAGGAAATTTCTCCTTAGTTCTTGGTTGCTTCTCTCTTTGGTTAGTTTCCATCCATTGCTTCTTGTCCTTCCTTCAGGTGCTTTGGAGAATAGCTTGACTCCCTATTCTTTGTGGCAGCCCCTGAGATATTGGAATACTGTTATCATGTCACCCCTCATCCTTCTCTTCATTAGACTAGACATAACCAATTCCAGGAACTGTTCCTTATATGTTTTAGCCTCCAGTCCCCTGATCATCTTTGTTGCTCTTCTCTGTACTCTTTCTAGAGTCTCAACATTTTTTTTACATCATGGTGACCCAAACTGGATGCAGTATTCCAAGTGTGACCTTACCAAGGCATTGTAAAGTGGTATTAATACTTCACGTGATCTTGATTCTATCTCTCTGTTAATGCAACCTAGCACTGTGTTGGCTTTTTTGGCAGCTGCAGCACATTGCTGGCTCATATGTAAGTGATTGTCCACTAGGACTCCGAGATGCCTCTCACAGTTACTGCTATTGAGCAAGGTACCACCTACACTATACCTGTACATTTGGTTTTTCTTGCCTAAATATAGAACCTTTCTTTTTTCACCACTGAATTTCATTTTGTTAGATAGTGCCCAAAGCTGAAATACATCCTTCTTCAAACACCTGGAAGAAACTGTGAATCTAAAACACAACTCAATCTGTCTCTAAGAACAGTATATTTGTGATACAAAACTCTCTTTGTCTTTCCAGAGCCCCACTAAATCACTGTTACATTGTTTCAAAACAGAGGCATGACACCCTTAATCACTTTTTTTGGCTTGTTTTTTAAGTATTAAAAAGTCATAGATGTTTCAGATATTTCTGCTTTTGGAAAATTTACTTTTTAATGAAGTGATCATCACTAATTGTGGACAGTATGTACACACTATTGTGCATTGTTTTATTGTTCTTCTCGTGTTTCAGAAATTATGAAGTATAGCTAAGTGAAAGAAATGTCTAAGAAAGTAATGCCAGTTTTGCTTGTAAATTTTTAACAGGCTTTTGATTGGCTACTGTAGCAAACAGATGTTTGACTACACATCTTTGGTCAGCAGAGTTCTTCCATTGTAAATCTGGAATAAATTAATCAGTTTCTTCAATTAAATGTTTCAGGGTAGTTTATTCATGTCCATATTCAAATAGAAAAGCACTTAATTTTTTTTCACTTGTACATCTGGAATCAGAAAGTGAAGAGGAACTAAAGAGCCTCTTAATGAAGGTGAAAAAAGAGAGTGCAAAAGTTGGCTTGAAACTCAATCTTAAAAAAAAACTAAGATCATGGCACCGGTCCTATCATTTCCTGGCAAATAGAAATAGAAGAAATAGAAGCAGTGACAGATTTTATTTTTTGGGACTCCAAGATCACTGCAGACTGTGACTGCAGTAATGAAAAGACCCTTGCTCCTTGGGAGGAAAGTTATGACAATATAGACAGCATATTAAAAAGCAGAGACATTACCTTACCAACAAAGTCTGTATAGTCAAAGTTATGGTTCATCCAGTAGTAATGTATGGCTGTAAGAGTTGGACCATAAGGAAGGCTGAGTGCCAAAGAATTAATGCTTTCAAAATTGTATTATTGGAGAAGTTTCTTGAGAGTCCCTTGGACTGCAAGGAGATCAAATCAGTCAACCCTAAAGCAAATCAACTCTGACTGTTCTTTGGAAGGACAGATACTGAAGTTGAAGCTAAAAGTATTTGAAGCTCAAATACTTTGACCACCTAATAAGAAGAGAGGACTCATTGGAAAAGACCCTGATGTTGGGAAAGATTGGAGGCAAGAGAATGGGATAGTGGGGCATAAGATGGTTAGATAATGTCTTTGATGCAATGAACATGAAATTGGGCAAACTCAGGAGACATTGGAGGTCAGGAGACTCCAGTGTGCTATAGTCCATAGGGTTGCGAAGAGTTGGACATGGTGTAGTGAACAATAACAATATATCTGGAATATGCTTGAGTCTATTTCTGTCTTCAGTCTAAGTCTTTAGGCTTTTCATTATTTTTTAATGTGTCCCATAAATGTGTCTCATAGGTTAGATTCCTGCTTACTCCTTTGGTGGAGCAGTGGGCTAATGCCTCCTTAAGTAACACCAGCTGCCTGCAATTAGTGCAGGTTCGCATCCCACCAGGCTCAAGGTTGACTCAGCCTTCCATCCTTCCGAGGTAGGTAAAATGAGGACCCAGATTGTTGGGGGCAATTAAGCTGACTTTGTAATAATGCCGCTTGGGGGGTGGTGAAAGCCCTAATAAGCAGGCATATACATAGAATGAAGGCTACTGCTAAGCTTGTAAGCCGCCCTGAGTCTTCGGAGAAGGGCGGGATATAAATGGAATTAAAATAAAAATAAAGAAATAAAATAAAATATATCAATGCAATAAAGAGCCAAAAGATCAGTATTTTGATTAACTAATGATTTGAGTTGCTTGGTTATAAAGTTAAAAAACTGAATAAAATGTATACACACAGTATAAACATACCAGTAAAACAGAATATTGGCTGAATTTGCAAAGTGTCAGTAAATTCACATTTTTAAAAATTACCATGAAATCAGATTGCTATTTTATATGTATAGGATTTGAATTTTGTACATTTCAATAAGCAGATTTTCTATATAGTTCTTCTTCTCTTCAGTAAAGAAACTAGGCTGAGCCTGTGAAGCATCTACTATTAGCTCATTATTGGATGTAGGGTTGAGTTTCTGGTATGAGGAAGATTTATTGCTATGTGAAATTCTGAAACACAGTGGGCAATATACCTAGCAAATCCTCAATCTATCAGGTTTCAAGTCTGACAGATATACATTTAGAATGAGTCAGTTTTCTCACAGGTGTACTCATATAAGATATATGGTGGATGACAGTATTATTTCCTTGTACACTTACCTTAATCTGGCATCATCCTGACTACGTAGTTAGAAGTAGTTGAACTTAGAGTGGCCCACCTGTCAGCCCAGCTGTGTGTCTGATGCACTAGTTTTGGTATGCTTCGCTCCTTTTATAGACAAACTTCCCACCGTTTAGAATAGATTGGCATTTACAATTCTATTTGTGGGTGTGTGGATGTATGTATGTATATAAATATATATACAAAACAAACAAGAAACAAGGGGCCTTTAGAAGTAGATGAGTGAGCAATATTTGAGAAAACAGCTGAGAAAATAGATTCTGTTCAGCTACTCATCAAACAAAGACTATTGGTCTACATCAGTGATTTTTAACTTTGGCAATTCCCAGAATTACCCAACCAGCATATGGGGAATATACCATAGAAATCCTGGTCTAGACATTAAATTCACCAATAAATTTCACCACTAAAAGACTTCAAACAAGATCAAGCAGTTAACATTAACTAATTGTTGTGATTATGCCTAGATAGCAAATCTCAGACTTAAAAGGGGGTTTATTGGAGAATAAGGAAGAATATGGATTGATCAGCAAAAACCTATGCACTACTTCCCATCTTCTGTCTTTTTGTAACCTATGCATTTTTGGTGAGGGGGGGAAATGTGTATATAAGTCAGTGACTCTTGGCATTTGTCAAGACAAGTTTCTGAAGTTTTCTTGGCAAGGTTTTTGGAAGTGGTTTGCCATTGCCTCTTTCCTAGGGCTGAGAAAGTGTGACATCCTGCTGGCTTTCTGCCTAATGATCATTATTTACTGGTTCCTAGCCTGACGTTTTAATCACTACACCAGACTCAATCTCATTTAACCTATGAATTAGCCATTAGAAAAAGAATAATATGATTTTATGCCTTTATTTTGGCTTTGGCTTTATTTTTTCAGGGAAGCAAGTAACTATGCTGTCTTTCATTTAACATATCCAAACAAACATATTTTTAAAAATCCTTAAAAAAAAGATATCATAGGACTTTCCTACTTTGGTGATGTCACCTTATCTACACTATCTTTCTCACTGTTTTTTTTTAAATGTGACCCTTCCAACTCAAACGTTTCCATTTGCAGCATAAAAGTTCATTTATTCACTGAAATACATTTTAAAAATACATTTTTTTTTTTAAAAAAAGTGCATGTATAATGCAGTCTGTTGAACCACTCCATTGATCACATGAATATAGAACATAATCTAATTTTAGATGAAAAGAGACAATTTGTATGCTGCATGCTGAAGGAGAGAAAATTCATCCTCCTCCTTCTGAAATGCTGAAGGCTACAGACTCTATTCTATTGGAACTATACTGTAATCCCAAGAATTTGAAGCCACACAAACCTGGAGGACACCAGGTTGACAAAGGCTGCATTAATGATAAATTTGCTACAGTACAACTAGTGACAGCTCACTTTGTAGGATTACTTGATTTCTGCTGCCTCACACCTAGCTAGTTGCTTTTCCTTTTGCAATGGAATCACTATCTAATTGCTGTATCATCCTTTTTTAGAGAAGTGGGTGTCTTTTCTCTCAAACTGAAAAGTTTATTCATATTAATAAAAATGGCTTTTCACTGATTGCACTGAAACATATTCCTCTCAGTTCAGAGTTTTGCTTTCTTACAAAACGTAAAGCTTTAAATAAAGATATTTATGTAATTGTTATTGTCTTACACCTATGAAGTGATCTACAGCATGCATTTTCATAGAACAAAAGTAAAACCTATATACGTACACAGACAAAACATATACAAGATACAAATTCTATGTTTTCTTTACATAACAAAGGAGAAGATTTATTTGTATTTTCTCACTTACTAATCAAACAATAATACAATCAACCTCAAAAATGTCAGATTTGGGGGGGGATAAATAAAAAACTTCATATATTTTTTCCCCTAAGGTTTTTTCAATTCTGCTGAGTTTATTCCAGAAATAAACCTCTTGTTTACCCTACAGGAAATTTAAATGGTATTTTAAACCATTCCAAACATAAATGAATAATTAAAAATATCTTACAAAACCCACAAAGATAAAGTTATTCAAAACATATTAACAATGTTTGGAAAACAAACCTGGCATCTTTAACTTAATATATGAAAATATCAGGAAATGATGGTGGATGTAAACTTTTCCTTAAAAGGTTGAGGATGATTACTTGCCATCAAATCATCATCTAACTTGCTTGGATGTGAAAAAAGATTATGTATTTTTCTCTTTATTATATTCTTATTTTTCTTCTGTTTTCCTTTTTCTTTCTTTTTCCTTGCAATCTTAATCATCTCTATTTAATCTTCTGTAAGTTTAGTGTCAATAATTTTTATGAAGAACACACACAGCCTTTTAAAGAGAGAAGGAAGGGAGGGAGGGTAGGAGGAAGGAAGGAAGGAAGGAGGAAGGACACAACCTGTGTCTGAAATGATTAAAAAATCAATAGCACTACTTTTTTGAGAATGGTGTTTTGATAACTTTTGAACAATTGATGTGTTGGATATCCTTCACCACTTGCCTGGATACATTATCTGTAATTGTTTTTTAATAGGCTGAGACTAAATTATTGGAAGAGAATTGCATCATGAGAGAGAAGGCTTGTCAGATACCACTGAGATGTAATATATCAAGGGCTGTTCTGTTCAGCCTTATTTCATGGGCTGTTTGTTTTTAAGAGACATTCAGTAATAAAGGAACTCTGCCTCATACTCTTGTTGTCTTTTCAAATAGGTGGAAAATATGAGGGCAAAGCCAAGACATTTATAGTGAATTAATGAATTAATAGCATCATCATCCTATTGAATAAGGGATCTGTGTCAGACGAAAGAGATAACACAAGATTTCTTTCACCCAGGCATGTAGTTGGCTGTCCAGAAACTTTATTTTAAAGTTTATTAGGAGAAATTTTCCTTTAACAGGAAAAAAAATGGCAGGTTAACTTGCCAAGTTTTATCAGAATCTTTTTTTGGAATATTATGTTAGCCTTCATCTGGGTCTGTTTTATTAAAGCAATAGAAGAAATTAGATCCAAAATGGACTGCCACCACAAATGACAATATACAGTATGTAGCTTAGATTGAATTGATGAGTCCTTGATGCTCTTTGATATAACTGATTGGCAGTTGATGCTGCTGCCTAGTTGAGTAATGTCATATCTGCAAGTAAACAATCAAGCTGAGAGAGCACCAAAGACCGCACAATAGTATTAGCAGTCACTGGTAGTCTTCTCCATGAAGTCTCCAAATCTACAAAAAAGTTATCACTGAACTGAGATGCTCAGTGTGATAGAGGAAACCCTCACATATACAGAAAATACACTGCTGATTGTATTTCACTGATTAAATTTAAATTCTCTCCAATTCAGTCCAGTTTTGCTCTAACTATAGTTACCATTCAGACTAATGTACTAAATTTGGGCTGTAACTAAGCTAATCTAGGTGCCATACTTGGTACTGGAACAAGGGAGAGAGCAACATATATTGAGCAAGACAGCAATGGACTCAAGGAGTCAAAAGAAACCAGACATCTCTGTTGATGTGTTCAGAGAACAATACTTTTGTGGATTCATAGCAAGTAAAGTCTTTGTACAGACAGTGTTGCAAGAGGGGCAAATACAATTGCCCACAACATCCAGAAAGCAGTGTTGAGCAATGAATGAAAAAAATGAAAATGACGTAGAAGTAGCTATGGAAGATAAAAAGTGAAATCTTATAGCATATCTGAGAACTATCCATTTGAAGTTTCCCACTGAAATAATAAAGTTCTATCCAAGTAAAGGGGAGGGGACAAAAAAGTTTTTAAAAACTGTTTTGACATAACACCTAAATAGTAAATGAAAAGGATAACAGCTGATAAAAGAAAAAGTGAAAAAGAAATTCCAGCTGTTCAATGGTATTAGGGACATTACATGAAAAGGTACTGTCTAGTTAGTATCAGTAAGGGAAAATGCAAAATATGATTTTGTAAAGCTGAAAGAAACATGATGAAAAGACAAAGCATTTCATACAAGAAAATAATTTAGAAAAAAATCCATATTCTGCATTATGAAATAATTTTGCATTAATCTTCCATCTGGCCTTTATGCAGAAAATTTAAACAGTTGAATATATCATATAGATGTATGCATACTCACACATATACCTGAATTTATTCTTGAGGCAGACTGAAAAAAGAATGAAACTCTATCAGCTTTCAACCACTTCAAGAACACACTAGTCAGTTTTGACCTTATCAAGTGAAGACATTTTATCTGGCTTCTTTCAAAATGATACATCCACACTATCAAATTAACCTCTTCTAAACCTCTGCCTCCTACATTAGCAACCCTTGCTAATTACATATCAATCTATAATTGCATCTACATCATGTTAGAATAGGTCGTGTTGGTTATCATTCCTGCATACTTATTCAACTGGTCCTCGAACCATAATATTCCAAAATAACTCAGTTTGAATTCACAGTCTAGAGTGACTTTCTTTTACTCAGCATATACTTAGCATCAATCTTTATTCCCTCCACTCCTAAAATCCATCCAGAAAATAATTTCAAAAGTTTTGTTTGCTTGTCAGCTTTTTTCAGAAGGTACTGCAAAAAATAAGGCCAAGGGCTAGAGTATCTAAAAGCTATAGATGGAAACAAATTAGCTTGGTTGCTGGAGGAGAAGATCACATCCTGTGCAGAACTGATGAACTGCCAGAGACTGTCATAATGAAACATATCAATGCCTTCTAGAGGATTATGCCACCAACATCTTTTCAAAGAGGCTTTTGAAAAATGTTTGAATAGACAGAGAAGAGATGGATTGTTATTACTCTCTTGATCCTCTTTGTGTGGCTAATGTTAATGACTTTAGATTTGGCCATCTTCTTCATAGCACCATTCAACACAAAGAGTGCATTTCTTTGTATAGAAAAATCAAGAGTGCATTTACCAAGAATCTTTTCAGTTCTAAATTACTCAACAATATCAATTTTGCAAATATAGAATGCTACATAATCCTAAATGCACATGTTAAACAAGCAATCAAGAATACCTAATAGGAGGAATGTATATAAAATGATAAGTACATTTATTCTGCATTTGTAATAAAGCATCTGTACTCAAAACATTTATTTAGAAGTTGAAAGCACAGGGAACTAAAGCTAAGCCCCTTGCTTATTTGATTTTAATTCCATAACAACAATATTATATTATAATAGTAGCTCTTCCTGAGTGCTGCCTTACATCTAACCTTTGGGGAAAAAGAACAGTAGGATTTCAGAATCAGAATCAGAATACAGCTGGAAGGGACCTTGGAGGTCTTCTAGTACAGCCCCCTGCTCAACCAGGAGATCCTATACCATTTCAGACAAGTGACTGTCCAATCTTTTCTTAAAAACCTCCAGTGATGAAGCACCCACAACATCTGAAGGCAAGCTGTTCCCTGGGTTAATTGTTTTCACTGTTAGGAAATTCCTCCTCAATTCCAGGTTGCTTCTCTCCTTGATTAGTTTCCATTCATTGTTTCTTACCTTGCCCTCTGATGCTTTGGAAAATAAATTGATCTTCTCCTGTTGGTGGCAGCTTCTCAAATACTGGAATACTGCCGTTCCTTCTATACCCCCTAATCCTTCTTTTCTCTAGACTAGCCAAACCCAAATTCTGCAACTGTTCTACATATGTTTTTGTCTCAAGGCCTTTAATCATCTTAGTTGCTCTTCTTTGTACTTTTGTACTTTGTACTTTGTACTTTGTACTTTTTCTAAAATCTCAACATCCACCAAAACTGGATGCAATATTGTAGGTGTGGTCTTACTAAGATTTTATAAAGCAGTACTAATACTTCATGTGATTTTGATTCTGTGCCTCTGTTTATACAACCCAGGATTGTTTTACCTTTTTTTGGCTGCTGCCGCACCCTGTTGGTTCATGTTTAAGTGATTGTCCACTAGGACTCCAAGGTCCCTCTTACAGGTACTGTTTTTAGCCAGGTTTCACCTAATCTGTACTTGTACATTTGGTTTTCCATGCCCAAGTATGCCTTGCTTTTCTCCACATTAAATATCATTTTGTTGGATACGGCCCATTGTTCAAGTCAAGATCTTTTTGGATCCTCAGCTTGTCTTCTGGGGTGTTGGCTATTCCTGCCAGCTTAGTGTCATCTGCAAATTTAATGAGTTCCCCTTCTATTCCCTCATCTAAGTCATTTATGAAGATTTTGAAGAGTACTGGGCCTAAGACAGAACCTTGTGGTACTCCATTGCTTACTTACTTCCATTTAGAGGTAGTACTATTAACGATGACTCATTGAGTATGGTTTGTCAGCCAGCTACAGATCCATCTGGTAGTGATGCTATCCCACATTTTTCTAGCTTACCAAGAAATAAGTTGTGGTCTACTTTGTCAAATGCCTTGCTGATGTCTAAATATACTATGTCCATAGTTTTTCTCTGGTCTACTAATTTAGTCACTTTGACAAAGAATAAAATAAGATTGGTTTGGCATGATTTGTTTTTAACAAACCAGTGCTAGCTTCTATAACTTTGTTTCTAGATGTTCACAGATCTATTTTTTGATTAATTTTTCCAGTATCTTCCCAGGTATTGATGTTAGGCTGATTGGTCTGTAATTTCCTAGGTCTGTTTTTCCCCCCTTTTTGAATATGGGAACCACATCAGCTCATTTCCACTCTTCCAATAGTTCCCCAGTGCTCCAAGATTTTTTAAAGATATGATTCAATGGTTCTGAGATAACATCTGCCAGCTTCTTCAGGACTCTGGGATGTAATCTGTCAGGTCCTGGTGATTATATTCATCAAGGTCAGATAAGTGTTCTCTTACCATTTTCTTGCTTATTTTAATTTTTATTTCTAGTCTGGTTTTTACAGTTACGTTTTTGGTAGTTTGGGCTATAGTTTCTTTTTGTGTGAAGACTGATACAAAGAATGAGTTAAGCAGCTTTGCTTTCTCTCTACTGCCTGTTATTTCCTTGCCATCTTCTCTCTTTAGTGGACCAACTGTTCCTTGACTTTTTCTTGTTATTTATATGTTGAAAGAAACTTTTTTAAAAAAATATCTTTGACTTTTGTTGCAAGTCGTTGTTCATTCTGAACTTTTGCTTTCCTGACTTCATCTTTGATGATTCAGGCTATCTGCTGATATTCTGCTTTAGTTATGTGTCCCTCGTTCCATTTTTTGTACTTATCCTTTTTGTCTTTTAACTTATAAGAGAGATCTTTGTGTAATCATGTTGATTTCTTCATTTTGATTTCTTCTTGGATTGCTTGTTTTTCTTTCTTAGTGGTATTGTGTTGGAGTGGGCTTTTATGATCATATTATTCAGTGTTGCCAACTCTACTTGAGTTGTTTTCCTGTTTAGGATTTTCATCCATGAAATTTTGCTTAGGCTCTTAGACACTGGTTGGATTATTCTATTGCTTGTGTGTGCATTATATTGAATTCCAATATGACGTGGTCGCTCTCACCCAAGGTTCAGGCAACTTCCTGTATCACTTCTCTATTAGTAAGAATTAGGTCCAGTATAGTTTTTCCTCTAGTTCCCTCCTCTACCTTTTGGATGACAAAGTGGTCAGTCATGCAAAAAAAAAACCACTGCAAAAGACAAACTAGAAACAAAAATTAAAATAAGCAAGAAAATGGTAAGAGAACACTTATCCGACCTTGACGAATATAACTCACCGGGACCTGACAGATTACATCCCAGCTCCATTTCACCACTGCTCAGTGCCCTCCATTTGCACCATACTGGCTCTGCTCAGGAGTCAGGCTGGGTCACTGGGCTGCCTCTCAATCTCTTAGCTCGGCTGTCTTTTGTTCTCTCAGATGGATTGCCAGGTCACCTCTCGGTTGGGACATTGGCTGCCTCTCAGCTGGGCCACATCTCAGTTCAGCTGCCAGGCCATCTTTAGCTGGGCCACCCCTCAGCTGGGCTACCTCTCACGTCTTTGTTCAAGGAGTTCAAGTTCTCTTTTTAATCCCTCCTGTAGCTAATCTTGATGTTGGCCTCTTGATATAGTTTGTAATCCACACATATATTGACAGATGAATAAAATTTGCAAAGTAAAATAAAATCTCGGCTTAAAAGGAAAAAATATCTCAGCTGAGAGCATGAAAAAAATGTCAACTTGTTAGTGTAAAAAACATCATATATATGTAATTGCAATTACATTGGGGAGACAGCAAAACGACTGAGGACTAGGGTGCATGAACACAAGCTTGCTATTAGAAGACAAGAACAACATTCACAGGTGTGGGCACACATAGCTACACACAACCACGTTTTTAATGTAGCAGGGACCGAGGCAATTGCCAGCGACAACACTAAAGGCAGCCGCTTGTTTAAGGAAGCTTGGTTTTCAAACCACTCCTCTATCAACCAGCATATAGACCTCCCCCCTGCATACCAGGCACTAAGAAATTGGGAAGAGGAACGACGTGCGCGATATGAAGATAAACAGCGCAAGCATTCACAAAGTACCTCATTGTATCAAATCCAAGATTGCACCAACACATAACCACCCTGCAATGTTGAACACAGGGAAGAAGAGCAACAAGCATTTAAGACCCCTGGCATAAGAACACGGGCAATGACCAGAGCTATGGCTACAACACATGGAACTATCAGCAATTCACTTTTAACAACAGATACCCAGAGACAACTACATCCCCCAAAAACGAATGCGTGACAACTCAAAGAAATACGGCCGACCTCAACAAACAGACCGGTGATGCGCTCCATGAGCAAAGTGCAGACACCAACAGTATAAAGGCGATCTCCCCACCCCAGCATCTCCATCCTGATGACGTTGGCAGTTAGCCAACGAAAGCTTGATTTTTTAGCAATAAAAACTCTTTTAGTTTTTTAATTCCATCCCAGTGTTCATTTGTTTGTTAATTTTAACAAAGGGAGACTGATATAGCTATTTTGCCCATATTTGGGTCGATGAGGTGCTCAAAACACTCAAGATACACACACACACACAATACAAAAAGATAACACCAAGTAGCCCACAAAAATCTACAAAATATTTAAAAATATTAGAAATTTGAAAATATTGTAAAAATATTGCAATCTCTGACTATTTGTAATTCACAAAGGAAGATAATTGCAGTTCAAGGTAATAAAAGCAGTTCTGGAGTATTTTTGATCAATGTAATAACACTTTATGATCCGGCTGTAAAACTTTGCAATAGTTGTAACAACTTTTTAAAATGTTCACTCCTTTTTCTCAGGATCATTCAATATATTAAAAAAATTGTATTCAATTCATTCATGATTATTTAGTTAGTAAAGACTGAAATCCTTATAAATCCTTATAAATATGCAGAGAGAAAAATAAAAATAAAAAAGCACCTTTGCAACAGATCTGCATTTCTTTCATTAGAGAAAGATAGGGAAAAAGAAAACTCATGCAATCAGATCTGTATGTAATTTATTTTGCAATTATGTCTGAGTTAAGTATGCCCTTTTATGGATAAAAAGAACTATGCAGTCAATATTGAAGAAAAACAGTTTAGTTTATACAAAGAAAATTTTCTTAATGCTGAAAAACTTTGTCAATGCTGGTATTTTATCAATGTCATCAGAAAAACAAAGGAACAAAAGAACTGCAATCTGATTATGCTACAGGTAGAACTCATCAGAATTTGGAACTTTGCTTCCAAATAAATGTTTGATTTTCAAGATTTCTCTTTTCTCCAAGTCCATTCACTTTTTTTTCCTGTGGTTGCAATTCTATGCATGTTAGGTTTTTAATTAGATTATTCAGGAGACCCCCCACTTCTGCATGTTTGCTCTTTCTAGCAGTCTAGTAAGATTTTTTTTTAGTTTTTTTAAAACATCTTTTTAAAAAAATCTCTACTAAAAACAGACTCAAGCAACAGGTGTGTGTGTATGTGTGCGTATGTCACATGGGCAGAAAAACCGAGTCAAAGAAACAAACCCTGTTCTATTGCTAATTATTGAATCTGTTTGCCTCCTTAGGTTTTATAAAAAAGAGTACTGTCTCCTTACTCTATTAAATATAATTAGTCTTACAATACACATATGCAAACTATACACACACCAATAGATCCACAACTACTGTCCCAGTCTTTCAAATAGCAATAATATGTTTAAATAAGCCTCAGAATATGTACAGAATGAGCCCATATGCACAACAAAGTTCAAAAGCCCTAAACAGAGTTAATAGCAGTAGCCTTTGCAGTAACAATTTACAGACTGAGTAGTATTAGAAACACTTGTGTATGAAGCATGTACTGCATGTGTACACACCCATTTTGATCTGCTTTTGTGGTACTTTTGCTTATCTGCAAAATAAATCAAAGAGTAATCATACATTAAGTAACATTTCCACTTAGGGTCACCATATCCAAGACATGTGTGGCACAGTAGTTAGAATGCAGTATTGCAGGCCAACTCTGCCAACTGCCAGCAGTTCAATTCTGACCAGTTCAAGGCTGACTCAGCCTTCCATCCTTCTGAGGTAAAATGAGGATCCAGATTGTTGGGGGTAATATGCTGATTCTCTAAACCACTTAGAGAGGACTGTAGAGCACTATGAGGCAGGATATAATTTTAAGTGCTATTACTATTGCTATTGCTATCCTGATAACTTATCTCTCAAGTGGGCACACAGCAGTCAGAAGTCTTTTTCTATTTGCCCAGAAACACAAATAGTGCACAGTCAACAATAGGTCTTCATTCTGTAGCCGTAAGCTAAGCTTTGCTTCTTTGCTCCAAGGTTCCTTCCTATAGTCACTCCATGTAGTTTAAGCTGATATCAACAGGACATAATCAGTACATAGTTAGACTAAATCAGTGTTACCCAACCTTGGCAATTTTAAGATGTATGGACTTCAGCTCCCAGATTTCCTCAGCCAGAATGTTGTAACTGAAGTCTACATATCCTAAATTGCCAAGACTGAGAAAGACTGGACTAGACATTTAAAGAAAGGAAGAAGAAAATCCAATCTCAATCCACAAAAATCAAACTGCAGCATTCAGAACATCTTAGAATCCTTGAAACCACATTCCAAACCTGAAATATTGTTGTATAAAATACTTTTGTAATGTTCTGTTTTGTTTTGAGCTGGGAATATTCAGAACAACTATTTCAACCCCAGAATCTTTTACACATCCTTTTTTATAAACTTATTTCCAAAATTGCTTCTTATATTTAGTAACTTCCCAGCATGTTTTAAGAACAGTGGTTTGCTTGGAACTCTGTTCTGCAGATTGCATTATGCAGATATTTAATTGTAATTTTCTTAACCTCTAAGTGCTACAGAATGCCCAGTGATCTTATACTCTCTCTCTCTTAGCAGATACTTCAGAAATAACCTCTAAGAAAGTAGCCACATTTTGTTCAATTGCCTGAACTACTTGATGAGAAGATTGTCCAGAACTTTAAGGACAATATACTGGGAAGCTATAATTTGATTATTTTATGATTACCAAATCTAATCAATGGCCACTTAATGCAAATAATTTTACATTCTAGGCTATTCATTTTAATGATAAAATTACTTTGCATATCTTTTTAAACAGTTTAAAATGTTAATAACTGAACATGAGTTTTATTTTATTATTTCCTATGCATATTAGTTTTAGAAATTCAGCAGTCCTTGCTTAATAGAATTTGTAATACAGCATATTGGTCTGTGACTTTTAGTCCTTTTCTAATTATTTATTCCTTATTTTATATAGAATACTTTAGTTGTCTGAATTATAGTTTTGGTCCTTGACTATCATAAAAATTGGAGATCTCATACCTGACCCAGTTCCTCCTCCTCCTCCTCCTCCTCCTCCTCCTCCTCCTCCTCCTCCTCCTCCTCTATTCTTCTGATACTAAAAAATATTAAATGTATGTTATTTGTAAATATAGGGCAGCTGTCATATTACTTTTGTAAAAAAGTATTCCTATGAGGGGAAGCCCAGTGGTGGGATTCATATATGTGAACAACCGGTTCTCTGTGTGGATGCCACTTTCAGAAGTCCATTCTGGGCCTGGGCAACAAAAAATTAGCTACTGGTTCTGCCAAAGTGGTGTGAACTGGCTGAATCCCACCACTGGGGAAGCCCATCAGCATGTATTCTCTGTAATCATCCTACACTCTGTAGCACCTGGTTACTTGAGAAACAGAATGTTCTCAATCTCTTTGCCTTTAAGAAGTCATTAAAAAAATTCCTTTTTTTTGCAGAACCTTTGGGCATTCATGGAGAATGGGCAGTCCATTTAAATATGATATCACTGGGTATCAGTGCTCATAGAAACCCGTTCTATGATTTAGAACACTGATTATTTTGTTGCTTTTCAGTCATTCAGTCATTTTTTTTACTCATTGTGACTCAATGGACAATTTGTCATGTTTGCCTGCAAGCAATGTTTCTTCAAATTCTTGTAAATATACTCTTGATTCAGACTTGACATTTCTGTTGTGACAACATCAGAGTTGCCTTGGTTCATATTTCTGGCTTTTCACATACCAATGTAACATCAAACTTTCTTTTTGCTTCATTTTATTTATTTTTATTTTTATTTAATTTAATTTGTATACCGCCCTTCTCTCGAAGGACTCAGGGCGGTGAACAGGGCAATAAATACTAAAATACCAAAATACAAAAATTAAGAAGAGATTAAACCATAATGCCCAGTACAACAAATAAATTACATAAAAACAGTAATAAAACCCAAACCCATCAGACCAGGCCGGCTTGTTCAAACAAATAGGTCTTTAGATCACGTCGGAAGGAGCGAAGGTCGGGAGCCGTCTGGAGCTCAACCGGTAAACGGTTCCACAGATCAGGCACACCCACAGAGAACGCCCTCCCCCTGGGGGCCACCAGTCGGCACTCTCTGACCGGTGGCACCCTGAGGAGGCCCTCTCTGTGGGAGCGCACTGGGCGGAGGGAAGTTGATGCCGGCCGCAGGTGCTCCCTAAGGTACTCCGGACCCATGCCATGTAGGGCTTTAAAGGTCATTACCAGCACCTTGAATCTCACAGGAAGGCAACTGGAAGCCAATGCAGCTCACGGAGCAGAGGTGTAACATGGGAGTATCGGGAGACCCCCAACACGACTCTCGCGGCTGCATTCTGCACCAGTTGGAGCCTCCGAGTGGTCCTCAAGGGCAGCCCCATGTAGAGAGCTACTGGATATTCCTTTAGCTGTAATCTAGCCATACAGTATTATAAGCACCAATCCTACCTGTATTTGCCTTATTTTCCTCCCCCCGCCCCCAACTTGCTGGATACATTTGATTATAGGATCTCATTACATCCAGGATAACATTTAGATTATCCCAGATATGAATGTCCTGTAGGTTTTCTTGATAGAATACTTTCTTGGGTTGTCATTCCTTCTCCAATGGGTTGTATATAGTTTGACTGCTCATCTATGATCTTTTTGGAAGAGCATATCCCCCTTCATACAGCTCGCAACATCATTGGGATGTGCAATCTTCTTCACATACTCATTTTATCTACACATGCTGTTGAGATGAACTTCAGGAAAGGGCTGAATTGTATGACAGGAATATCCAAAAAGTTTGTGGCATGGAAAGACAGACATTTTTGCTCTTTGCAGAACATACTTCTGCAACAATAAAAAAAACACAAATAAAAATAAAATCCATATTTTAAAAGAAAGAAACCATAAAGGAAGAAACGTAAATGAAATTCACACCTCCTCATCAGTGCCTTTTGTTCAAGTAAAGCAGCTACTTACACGTTCTTGTTTAAAAGCTCTTATCACATATTCAGTTAAGATTTGGAGACACCGAGCATTTAAATATATCATTTTTACTCAGACTGTGGCAGTGGCAAAGGGAGTGGTGGTGGTGGTGGCTGATTGCCTGATTAACTGAAAGTACTATTTTTAAGTGATTCTAATTTCTACCTATCTCATGCAAATGTCAGCTAACTACATACATATACTGTACATCTTTGTCTTCTCGCACATAGGGATGTCATATTATAATGGCATTCATTTTTTCCAGACTTCCAGATAATGTGGAACCCTAACATATAACTAGCAATTCACATGTGGCTATGCTCAATGTATAGACATCAACAAACAGGAAGAAACTCAAGATTGCAGCATCAGTGACAGATGAAGTTGACTAGCCTGATACCACCTTAACAGATACTTGTTGTGTACAAATTATGCAAATCAGGGTTTTTTAATTACAACTGTCTCAAAACAACTTCCTGACTAATATTTATATTTACTAAAACATGCAAGCAGCAATTTACAATAGCAAATTCTAGGTTTCCCTTTTTAAAATGGGATTTTCTGCTTACATATTGTTAACATGAATCCCATTTACTATATATCTTCCTCTGCACCACTAGTAGATCAGAAAAGGAAATTAACACTATAAGAATGCCAAAACTACTCTTACGGAGATTGGCTATAATTACAGAATCTTACAAGTTTGATTGTTCTATATCTCCACTTTTTTCTTATGCTCTGACATATTAGGGAAGTGTCTGCCTAAGTCACTTTGGAATATTATCTCATTGTTTTGGATTTAGATAATGTTTTAGCCCCTTCACCTGGGTTATATTTCATATGTATTTCTGACAAGGTCATTTTCCTTTGTCTCTGCAACTGACTTTTCAAGGTTGCAGTGTTGGGTAGGAGCTGTGAAATTGATTTAGAAATATCTTTTGGAACTGGTTTTAAAAGCTATGCCATGGACAAGTGTGACTTTTAATTTAATTTTGAACATCATTGCTTACAACTAAATTTCATCCACCTCTGTTGGATGGCTTTCCAAGCTTTTCTAATCCAAAAATATTCATATAGCAAGCCATCAGATTTCATATAACGGTACACCAAATACATATAAGTCTTCCTCAGCTCTTGTATTACAGATATTGGTCAGAAGGTGTAATTCATTCATATTATTCATTTGCATGGGTCTTCATTTTTGATACTGTAGAACCTGAGTTAATTAGTCTAATAATAATAATAATAATTAAAATTTCATCCATACAGCTGTTTAAATATTGAATGTTATTGTTTTTTTTTCTTTTTGTTGGTTATTAATTATTAATTATTCTTTATCTCCAAAGATAAAATACAGAACAAAGAAAAAGAAACAAACTAACAGTCATCTGAAACCAACTACAAAACCAAAAAAAAAACATGTGTAGCAAAAAAATCCCCAGGTATCAAATACATCATTGACAAATAACATTAAACATAAAAAAATCCTGGATGCTACTGTCTTGATGTAAACATTCTGCTAACATTTATCCTTTAAAACCAGAGACAGTTTATCATTGTTAATGATTATCTTAGCAATTGATGTTTATCCCAATTAAATGTGATTTTGTGCCAATCACTGTGGGCTTCAGTGATCATAACTGATTCTGGATTATCCTTGAAATGCTGCATAACAAGACACAAAATTCTACTGCATTTAGAATTAGCCTGAGTTGTATATGAGGTCACTTTCTGATTTTCCTATAACATGTTCAGATGATAAATATTGATCAGCATCCAAGGAATTATTAAGATCACTACAGTGGTACCACATTTTGATGGATTAGACAAATGGATGGCATTCTTTTAGTCCTTTCTGAATAATGGGATAAAAGTGAATGTAGGTCTCCTAGTCTTTTATTGTCTCAGGCAGACATAGCGTAGCAATAAAATAAAGAGGAAGGAAGTGGCACTTGGGGCCAATAAAATGGTAATAAGCTTGCTTTTGATGTTGTTAGTCATAGTGCAGAGTTGGCAGATTGCTAAAACCAGTCAAGACACACTTTGCTTCGAGGATCACACAGTATTCAAATTTATAACAGTAGCAAAAATAACATAAAGCAATGCTGAACAATCACAACTCAATATCCTGAGTGCATTTCATTCTTTAATTTCTTTTCTTTGTTCCCATAGTGTCAAAGAAAATAGAATTTCTCTGTGTGAATTCTCTGGCACAAGCGTTAGTCAGCAATGCAAAATCAAAGGGGAGTTCATGCTGTGGAAATTGCTGGAGCTGGGATGTTGGTTACAAACACATTGGAATTTTCCTTTTCACATAATCTTTTTATGAACATAGAGATAAGAGAATCAGGGGCTTGACCCAACTCAAAACTACTTATCATAGGGATCCTGTAAAATATATATGGATCATGGCATTGTATAGTTACCTAGAACCCGCCTGGAGTAGTGGTTAAGGCACCAGGCTAGAAACTGGATGACTGTGAGTCCTAATCTCACTTTAGGCACAAATTCAGCTGGTTGATCTTGGACCAGTCATTCTCCCTTAGCCTTAGAAAGAAGGCAGTGGCAAACCGCTTCCAAATTCTTGCCAAGAAAACTGCAAAGACTAGTCCAGGCTACATTTTGTCTTTTCAGTCTGGGCTAGGGTGTGAAATTTGGCTTTTCATACATTTTCACATTGTTAGGACAAGACTTTGCATGTCACCATAACAAGACGACATGGCAGTGTTCAGCATGGCAAGGGTAGACTATGAAATAGCTTGAACTCTCTGCAGAAGACAAGAGAATGGTGGCTCAAATGGAGTCCCATTTAAATGAGAAATCTGATATTCTTCATATAACTAGTTTCTGTTATATACTGACATTCTTCCGGCCCAAGAAGAACGGGGAAGCCCCACGCGGCCGCACTTGACAGTTGACAGCTGTCAAAAGGCCGCCGGATAAAACACGCATGCTCACTAGCAGCCGCTGACACTGACAGCTGTCAGAAGGCTGCACAGGCGCAATTACCCAGCAGACTGACAGCCGCGAGCTGTCAGAATGCCGGCTGTGGATACACACCGCCCCTCAGCCTGCGCGCCAGCCAGCTGACGGATTCCCCGGCCAAGCTGCGCACGTGCCATCACTAGGGAGCTGTCAAAGCTGCCAGCTGGCTATTGGACGCAGGTCTCGCGGCGGGAGAATACAAGTTCCTGATTTGTTGTTACTGTTAACAGATTGCTATATAAAGGCATGTTTCTCCGCTTGTCGGCTCGTCTGGAGCTGAAGCGAATAAATCGTTGAACCCTAGCTGGCCGTCTCTCTGATCATTGTTCGAGATAGTTCAGTTTCTTTCTTTATAGCTGTTCTATTGACTCCTGCCCTCTCTCCACCCCCAAGGTTTCCTGAATGGCTTATAAAACTTGTTATAAAACCATTAACGATTAGGGTTATCATTTAACAGAAGCATCATAAAAGGAAAATCAAATCAGGATTATACAGATACCCAATGAATTAACCTTTTTTATTTCAAAGACCAGCATAAGAGAAGCCAGCCTCCCTTCCCTGGCAGGTTCACAAACCTGGCTCTCTGCATTCAAGATATTTTGGAATCCCTGTCAATGGTTATTAATGAGAAAAAGTCTCTAATAGCACTTTGATTCATTTCATTTCACCTCATTTCTAAGCTGGCGGCGCCTGGATTGGCTGCAGCTGCATTGGCTCTCGAAGGTGAAAAGTTTTGGGAGGGATATAAGGAATATAGGCCACATGATTGGGAAGGTTTTAATGTATTTGAGCAACATGGTGGAACTAAGGTAATATACAACTGACAATCTTTGCTGGCATGGTGAGTTTCTAGCTGTTTCAGAACTGTTGGTGAGACCGTTAAAAGTTGTTGACGCTGTTTGAAATTCTATTGCAAATCAGGGCTGTTTCTGAAGGAGGTGGTGGAGGAGAGGTCCCAAGGCTTATGGAGCAAAAGAACTGGATGAGGTTGTTTGCAGACCCAGAGGAAGGGAGAGAGGCTTTTGGAGGAGTTGGTGGCGGCAGCAGCAGCGTGCTCCAGGGGCGAAAAGAAGCAAGGCCTCTTTAAGGAAAAGGTGGAAGAGACAGGATCAGAAAAAGGAAAGGAGGCAAAGTTGTCCTGCAGGAATACAAGCTAATTTGAGGGCTAATCCACATGGAGCTCCATTTCCATCTGTCCTGTTGCCATCATTTGCTTCCCAGAGACTAAAATGGATGATTTAAAACTTGAGTTGGCCATGAACAAGGTGGTGACCCTTTGAGAGCTGTATGCAATGAAATTTCATTTTGATGTATGCCGATTGGTGTACGTTCAAAGGGACAATAAAGTTGTTGTTGTTGTTGTTGTTATTATTATTACAAAAGAATTTTTTTAAAAAAATACAATATACAAAATAAAAATTACACAAAGAAATAAGAAACATCTTTTAAAAAACTTAAGAACTAAAAAAATAAAATAAAAGCAATACATGGAAATAAAACATTCTTTTGTATTTCGTATTTTTTATGTTTTTAAATTCTTTATTTCACTGTCTCCATGCTGGTCTTTGACCATTTGGTTGACTGGTGGTGTAGATAACCACAAAGAGAACTGGGTTTATTTTTCCTGGAAACAATTATAATGAAACCAACAGTTAGGATTATATGGTGTTGAATTGCCTAGTGTACCTGCTGATTTCCTTTATTTTCAAAAGATAAAAAACATTTGCACATTTTCCTTATTCTTTCAGAATCAGCTTGCATTAAAGTACCTTAGAACTTTCAAGAAAGTTTCAGTTATTCATGGAAAAAAGGATTTGTAGTGACATGGAAATATACATGACATTAGTATACATCTGTGCTTCTGGCAAAGTATTTGTGATTATGTCTTATGTTCCTATGGCTAGGAAAAATTATTCCAAACTGAACACATTCTGGGTATAAGGTCTCAGATTTCAGGGAGTAATTATAACACGTTATACCAAAAATTCAGAGATAGACTTAGACGTAGAGGTAAAGATAGACATCGAGATATTTTTTTCTTTATAGATAAGGAAAAATATATTGCATAAATGTCATGCAGTTCTTTTATTTGTTACGAGCTCTCACCCCATACAAGCTTTCTTTGACAGGGTTATCTAGGAAAGATAACACTAATGAAGTGGTTTTGTGAGCACATGTAGAAGAAGAAAAATTCTTCTCTACTTTAAAAATCCAGGAGGAAAGAAGCAGGAGCCAATAAAGTCAGCACTGTGCAACTACCTGGCTGCTGATTGGAGATGAATCATTTGTGTTTCTAATTAATCACCGTCTGATTGGGGAAAGACCATCTGGGCGCTCACCTTCGAGTGTTTTTGCATAAAGCTGACCATCCTTCCCTAACCTCAGCCATTCCCCATGTCTGAGCTATAACCCTACAATTCCTGGCCAGCATGGGGAAAAAACGGGTGAGAATCTTTATTGATTTGTTTACACTTTATTGGTTACAGATATTTATATCCTATCTTTTGGAAAAAAAACCCTTTATCTTATTGTCTTGCAAACAAAATAAACAAGAAGGATCCCATGATCATTAAAACACAAACCCTCTGAGCAACGTCTATCAAAGCAGTTGGTGATAATGATAATGGTGGAATTATAGAAGTGGATGTCCAAGATTGTGTGAAGATAGCATTTCAGACTGATATCTGGACATTCGGTGAAGTAGGCATAGCAGCTCCTGCATTTAATGTGTCTTATGAGAAGAGGGCATCTCTCTTCCCCTGTTTTTTGCCACTTTCTATAGAGGGGCAATTGAAAGCATCCTGTCATATTGTATTACTGTGTGGTTTGGAAGTATTACTGTTTTGGACAGGAAGGCTTTGAAGAGAATGGTGAGGATGGCATAAAAGATTATTGGACATTCACTTCCTTCTATGCAGAACATGGCATATAAGCACTGCTTGACCAGGATCCGTGGCATTGTCAGGGATGTTACACATCCTCTCCATGACCAGTTTTTTACCTTCTGGGAGAAAGCAGAACAACTAGATTCTGTAATAGCTTTGTACCATGTTGTATCAACTTTGTTAATTCTTAACTTTTTCCTCACTATGTATTCAAAGTGGACTGTGATTAATATATATATATATTCTTTTGAGAGAATGCATCAGAATTTCATTTTTTTTAATGTGTGCTAGTATGTTCACAGAAAAAAATGACAATAAAGGTTATTTTGTCTTTATCTTACATGTCAGTTACAAACTTTCTTACAATTGTATGCAATTTAGAACTTCATGGTTGCAGTAGCTTGAATAGTTTCAAATGGAAACCTATAACATTAACTGAAAAGGAAGATAGTCTTGAATTTAAGATGATTCCTTTCCCAGGCAGGGAAAGAGCAGGAAGAAAGCAATTTTTAAAAACAAATTAATAAAATCTTTTGCAAAACACAGTTTACCACTTTGTCAACAATTCTATATTGCCAGTTCCTTCTGAAACTAATGCACCAAAGCTTTATCTTTGGAACACATTTCTCAAAATTTTATTTTTTCCTCTAGAATATCCTTGTGATCATACAACCCTAGTTGAGCCCTGCACAACTTCTCTGCGTGGGTTTTACATAGGTCTTCTGTATTTCTCTAATTTAATTAAATGCTTTTTAATTGTGCATAATCGTAAACTTGGATTAGTTGAGGCTAATTTCTCTGTATTTTGAGGTGTACAGGTGAAAATCAGAAGTTGCTGGCCCCTTTTCCAACTAACCAATTTATTAAAAGGCATAAAAGTGATTCAGTTCATGAAAGTTTATGCTTCTAATGAAATAGGTTGTTTAGAAAAAAGTGCTACTAGACAGATTCTGATTTTTGACTGCCATTGAATAATACAGCTGTACTCTTACATTACCCAAGTGAGCATTTTAGTACACAGTCTTGGAAAACAATCTCTAAATACTTGAAGGTTTTGATCTGCTTAACGTGTGTCCACCTAACTGTCAGATTGGCTATCTAGGGTGTGTAGAAAAGGTAAGAGCCTTGGTAAGGGTGTTATTAATTTTTCCTTGTTGCAGAAAGAAAGGAGGGGCATGACACTTTTTTAAGACCAGCAGGGATCAAGGCTTGCATATATTTATCAGAAGCCACATGCCTAACAAAAGGGAAAAGTCAGCCCCCTGCATTGAATTAAGAACTGCTAATTAAAATTCAATCAAATAAGATAGCCATTTTAGAATGATGTATACCAATCATTATGCTTTATATTGATGTTATTCTCCTCACACGTTCGTGAGGAAGAACACGGCAGCCCGTTGACAGCTGTCAAAAGGGCTGCCGCCTCTCATCCACGCAGGCGCGGCAAAGCAGCTGACTTTGACAGCTGTCAAGCTGCCGCGCAGGCGCAGCTACTGACAGCTGTCAAAGTTGCCTAGGCCGCGCATGCGCTGAACAACCGGAGCTGTCAGAAGCACTGACAGCTGTCAAAGTCGCCTGGGCCGCGCATGCGTAGAACATCCGGAGCTGTCAAAAGTTGCCAGCCGGCCACAGCAACAGCCCGCTGACAGCCCGCGGCTGCCACAGCTGACCTCGCTTGATTGGCTGCCGCCGCGCGGCGGGAGAACACCACCTGCTGATTGGTTTAATGTTTCTGAGTTAGAGTATAAATAAGAGGGAATCCCGGCGGTGCCTCGCCCGGGATACGATCCCAAAATAAATCATTTTAAACTGTGCCTGCTGCCTCCTGGTCTTCCCTCGACTATAAAACACCTGGCAACGAAGGTGGGATACGGGTCTACTTATTAGAGCTGAAGCCACGAACTGAAGGAGGGAAGCCATCCCACCAGCCGACATTGCTGAAGTCACTTGCTGGCTAGGGAGAGCCCTCCACCTACTCAACCCACAAGCAGACCCGTGGACCGGACAGCATGGCCACTCTCGGGCACATCAGGAAATTTGACGTTTCCCAGCCTGAAGGCTGGGAATCGCATCTTGGGCAGGTCGAGGGGTACCTCCTCGTTAACAAAATCTTTGAAGACCGCCCCAGGGCTGCGGCACTTCTTTGCCTCAGCGGGCCAGTGGTCTATGATGTCGCCGTAGGGCTCTGTAGCCCGGACCCCGTGGCCGCCATGCCCTACGCAGAGCTAGTCGACCGCCTCAACCAGCACTTCACGCCAAGACGGTCTGAACTTTATTGGCAGCTGAATTTCGCCCGCCAATTCCAACGACCTGGCGAGTCAGCCAAGTCCTTCATTGCTACGGTCCTCCAGGCAGCCCGCCGCTGTCACTTCCCCAACCTGGAAGACCGCATCAGGGACCAGGTCATCGCTGGTCTGCGGAACGAAAAACTTCAAAAGAAGATCGTCACCAAACCCACAATGGACCTCGCCGAGTTGACACTCGAAATCATGGCCTATGAAGACTGCCACAGGGAAGACACGGCCCCATCGGGGAACTCCTTCAGCGGGTCAGTCCACCAAGACTACCCCAGGAACCCCGACCTCAGAGCACCTGAGGAGAAATCCGAAGTGGACGCCATCCGTCCAAGACCGGGCAACCCCCAAGCTCGCCGAGAAAGCGACAGAAGACTGGAAAGACCAGCCGGGGGCACAAAAAATCTCCCCACCATCCGCACCAAATGTGCCAGCTGCGGCAGAAATCACGCCAGAGCCTCTTGCAAATTTCGCAACGCCAAGTGCCACGGATGCGGCAAAACCGGCCACATCCGCTCCACCTGTCGCAGCACGAACCGTGAGACCCTCAACGATCTGGAAGTCGCCCCTGAAGGTAAAACTCCCCCCCCCCTAAATTGCCCAGGGAAACCCTAAGGTCATCTATCTTGACCATCAGCACGGACCAGGGGCCCTTAATCACCAACTACATCAGGCCAAAAGTAAAAACCCAAATTCGCATACAGGGAGTCCCTTGCGAGATGGAGGTGGACTCGGGGTCCTCAGTCTCCATCTTATCCTGGGACACACTGCAAGGAATAGCGCATCAATGCAGACGCCGTTTCACTCTTAGCCCCACAAAAAAATTTTTAGCCGACTTCCAAGGCGCCCCAATCAAACTTAAAGGGGAAACCAAACTTATGGTCCACTACAAGCAATTTCACGGCGAACTCACAGCCCAAATTGCAGTAGGGAGGCGAGCTAGCCTCATTGGCCTCGATTGGTTCAAAGCTCTAGGCATAAAAATCATTGGAATTAACCAATCACAGTCCCGTCAATTAGAAGCTGTCTGCCACCAGTACGCAGACGTGTTTGACGGGACTCTGGGGAAGTACAACGGCCCTCCCATAGACTTAAAGCTTAACCCAGAGATCCTGCCTGTCAGGATTAAGGCAAGGAGGGTTCCCTTCGCCCTCAAGTCTAAAATTGAAGCTGAACTTGACAGGCTAGTCAGCCTGGGAGTGCTAGAACCCACTGAAGGGGGCACTTGGGAGACCCCCATAGTTACCCCAGTTAAGCCCAACGGGGAGGTCCGCCTCTGCGCGGACTATAAAGCCACCCTGAACCGTGCATTAAACCCCCACGCATATCCAGTCCCAGCTGTCAAGGATGTCCTCTCATTCATTCAGTCGGGCACCATTTTTGCCAAGCTCGACTTGGCTCACGCCTTTTTACAATTACCAGTCTCAGAAAAGACAGCTGATGCCCAGACCATCGTCACTCACCGCGGGGTGTTCAGGGTTAACTGCCTGCAATTTGGAATCGCTGTGACACCTGGCATTTTCCAGGAGGCCATGGGAAAAACCCTCAAAGGGATCCCCGGAGTCTGCCCCTACTTCGATGATGTGCTCATCGCAGGGGAGACTGAGGAAATTTTAGCGGATAGGCTGAAGGAGGTGCTGCAAAGATTCCGCGCTGCCGGCCTTAAATTGAAAAAAGAAAAATGCTCCATAGGGGTCCCAGCCACCGAATTCCTGGGCTACAAAATTGATGCCAAGGGGATCCATCCCACTGATTCGAAGGTCCAAGCCATCAAGGCAGCCCCACCCCCCAAAAACAAGGCTGAACTCCAAGCCTTCTTAGGACTCCTTAACTTTTATCATGCCTTCCTTCCCCAAAAGGCAACCATAGCAGAACCACTTCATAGGCTGCTAGATAAAGGAGCCCCCTGGCAGTGGACTCAGATCCACAACGACAGTTTTCAAAAACTTAAACAGCTCCTATCCAGCAAATCCACAGTCACCCATTATAGGGAAAAAATGCCCCTCTGCGTCGCTTGCGACGCCTCCCCCTATGGCATTGGCGCAGTCCTCAGCCATCTGCACACTGATGGGACACAATCTCCCATCGCTTATTATTCCAGGACCCTCTCCAGGGCAGAGCGGAACTACGCTCAAATAGATAAGGAGGCTCTAGCTATAGTGGCAAGCATGAAAAAATTTCACGATTACCTATACGGCCGCTCCTTCACGATCTTTACCGTTCACAAACCACTGCTAGGGCTCTTCACCTGGGACAAATTAATACCCCAAATCCTCTCCCCAAGAATGCTGCACTGGACCACGTTCCTAGCCGCTTATTCATTCAAACGTAAACCCGGGAAAGAAATGGGTCATGCAGATGGGTTAAGCAGGCTGCCCCTACCCACTCTCGAGCCAGATCCTGCACCGGCTGGCCAAATCCTGGCAATCCAGGAATTGCCAGATCGCCCCTTATCCGCCAAGGACATAGCCGCAGCAACTAGCAAAGACAAGGTCCTAGGCAGAGTTCTCACCTGGGTCCTAACAGGCTGGCAGTCCGCCTGCCCCGGGCCAGAGTTCCAACCCTACTTCCTCAGACGGCACGAACTGTCCGCCCACCTAGGTTGCATCCTCTGGGGCAGCCGGGTCATTATTCCAATTCCCCACAGACAACAAGCTCTACAATCCCTCCACGAGGGCCACCCAGGTGTGGTTAAAATGAAATCGCTCACCCGCAGCTACCTTTGGTGGCCGGGGCTTGATGCTGACATAGAAACCCATGTAGCCAGCTGCTACCTGTGCCAGCAAACTAGACCACCCCCGCCACACGCCCCTGTTCACAAATGGGAGGTGGCCAAGAACCCCTGGTCCAGGGTACATATTGACTATGCCGGCCCCTTCCAGGGCCAAAACTTCCTCATAATAGTTGACAGCTTCTCCAAATGGCTGGAGGTCATTCCCGTCTCCAGCACGACCACCGCAGCCACAATCAGGGGTTTGAGGAGGGTTTTCGCCACCCACGGGTTACCCGATGTCCTAGTGTCCGACATCGGCCCCCAATTTACCTCTCATGACTTCCAGATTTTCACCAGGGACAACTTAATTAGGCACACCACGTCTGCACCCTTTCACCCGTTTTCGAACGGCCTCGCAGAGGTCATGGTAAAGGCCACCAAGGACTCCCTGAAGAAAATCATCTCCGGAGACTGGCACTGCCGGCTGGCACAATTCCTCCTAGCCCAACATTCAACCCCTTGCTCCTCCACCGGAAAATCACCAGCTGAACTCTGCTGGGGCCGCTGCCTGGTCACCAAGCTGGACCGCTTGCACCCTGACAGGACAGCCGCAGAAACTGACCATACACCGCCTGTCAAAACCTTCCCTCCTGGTCAACTCATCTGGGCCAGAAACTTCGGGGCTGGCGACAAATGGGTTCAAGGCATAGTACTAAACCAAACTGGACCAATCTCCTATCTAATTGACTTAGGGGGAGGACGGCACATCAAACGGCACGCCGACCAGCTGAGACCCAGGGTGCCGCAAAACCGCCCCCCCAAACACCCCCCACTATGCTGCATAACCCAACTCCACCACAATCGCCGCCAAGCCCAACGCCGCACACCCCCGATCCCCCCGACGCTTCCGATCCTCCAAGCCCAACAACTTCCATCGCCGGGGAAAAGGAAGATCAGCCCGGAGAGAACCTCTGCCGCTCCACCAGACTGCAGAAAACACCAGCATACTTAGCTGACTACGAATGGGCCAGAAGCAGAAGCAGCGAAACCCAGCCAAGTTAAAAACTTTCAAGGGGAGGGGGAAGGGGTGCTTTATATTGATGTTAAACCGTTTATTCTCCTCACACGTTCGTGAGGAAGAACACGGCAGCCCGTTGACAGCTGTCAAAAGGGCTGCCGCCTCTCATCCACGCAGGCGCGGCAAAGCAGCTGACTTTGATAGCTGTCAAGCTGTCGCACAGGCGCAGCTACTGACAGCTGTCAAAGTTGCCTAGGCCGTGCATGCGCTGAACAACCGGAGCTGTCAGAAGCACTGACAGCTGTCAAAGTCGCCTGGGCCACGCATGCGCAGAACATCCGGAGCTGTCAAAAGTTGCCAGCCGGCCACAGCAACAGCCCGCTGACAGCCCACGGCTGCCACAGCTGACCTCGCTTGATTGGCTGCCGCCGTGCAGCGGGAGAACACCACCCGCTGATTGGTTTAATGTTTCTGAGTTAGAGTATAAATAAGAGGGAATCCCGGCGGTGCCTCGCCCGGGATACGATCCCAAAATAAATCATTTTAAACTGTGCCTGCTGCCTCCTGGTCTTCCCTCGACTATAAAACACATTCTCCCACCCAATATAAACCATACTCACATTAAGAATGCACACACACAAATATTCCTTCAGTTTTCTTCCAGCAGATAAAGCAAACAAGCAGAGGGGAAAAAACCCCTAGGATGGAGATGGGATTAGAGGGGAATTGCATGAAGAAAGGAAGAAAGGTGGGGGGAAAAGGTGAAAAGATAATGATTTAAATTCTGTGCGTAGAATTTGTTATGTATTGGGCTCAATTGTAACACCACATGGTAAGCTGGAGTAGCTAACAGCTCTCCAGCAACCCAGACTCCAGGTCTCCAGTGCTGCTATTGGATGCCCCCCAGGCGGCAATGGGTTGCTTTAAACCTATTGGCTGCCACCTAGGGGCCAGGATATAAATTGCTGCAAGCTGCAGCCCAATTCTCAGTTCAGAGCCTGCAAGCAATAAACCATGAGCTTTGTTGAACTCACTTGCTTCGTCTCCTTTCCTGCGCGAAGAACTCACTACACAACACTGGTGATGAGGATGGGATCCTGCTTCTCCAAAAGAGCTGAAGTTCACTAGAGGAGAGGCAGCTCATGCTTGGAGGGAAAAGGCATTCCCCCCTCTACGGTCAGCTAGCAAGCCACACTAGCGACCACGTGCTCAGCGGATTCAGTCCCTGGGCCTTGGAGAAGCGGGATCGAAAACCGCAGAAACCAGCCAAAGACAGAATGCCGGAAGTCGGAAGACTACGCGAATTCAATGTCAAGCATCCAGAGGGATGGCCTTCCTACTTGTCCCAGGTAGAAAACTACCTCCGGGCAAACCAAGTCACAGTAGATGGGCTGAAGGCCGCCACGCTGCTCTCTGTGTGTGGCCCAGATACATTCGACCTGGCCGAAAACCTCTTTACCCTGACGCCACTGGAGTCAGTTTCCTACATGGACCTCAAGAAAAAGCTCCATAAGGCTAGTTTAAAACTCTAAATCACAACAATGTGCTCCCTGGGCTTGATGAAACTTTCTTCACAATGCACATATTACAGAGCATATAGGACTACCTTTACAAAGGTTATCTCCAATTTAGGAATTCAGTCCGTAAAGAATTAATTGTAATTAGAATTTCACTGGATATTTTTCACTGCTCTTCTTAATGTTAACTATCCATACAATGAGATAATGGTCTGGTTCGTACAATGCACTTAAGTGAATCAGCAGTAAGGCAGTCAGATTACTCCATCAATTATATTGGCAGCACATCATTACATTAATTCAGTTAAAAGTCAGTGTGAGAGCAAGTAGGTATAGTAGTTAAGGTGTTTACTGGCACTGGGGAGATTCATATTCTAGCCAACTCTTACTACTTGCTCTTTTTGTGTTGTCTTTAACCATTATTATTATTATTATTATTATTATTATTATTATTATTATTATTATTATTATTATTATTATCATTATCATTATCATTATCATTATTCATCGCACAGTCAGCCAGATTTTCAGACTGGATTTGGCATTTTTCTCTACTTATCAAATCTTTACCAAGGACCTGGGATAGGCAGATGTGGATGTTTGATGGTATTACAGATATCGTCGCAGGATGGAAGCAGTTCCTAGTAAGGCCGCCTTTTGTAATTGACTAATGGTGAAATTGTCAATGCCAATGGTGTTCAAGTGGTGCTCCAGTTGTTTTGGGATTGCACCCAATGCGCCTATTACTATTGGTACTACCCTTACTTGCCTTTCTATTTCTATTTGTAGGTCTTTGTATTTTGTTATCTTCTCCAGTTCTTTCTTGTCTATTCTGCTGTCTCCAGGCACTCCCGTGTCCACTATCCAGACTTTTTTGTCTTTATAGTATAATAATAATAATAATAATAATAATAATAATAATAATAATAATAATAATAATAATAATAATAATAATAATAATAATAATAATAATATACTATTATTAATAATAGTAATAATAGTATAATAATAGTTTAATTATTATTATTGCTATTGTGATCATAGCATCACAATTGAGTGGATTCTAATAGAATTTCTAAAAAGCTCTTATTTTATCTTATTGTCTGTCTCATTTTAGTGTGGAATGGTCTATTGGGATCTGAGGTTGATGAACAAATCCTACACACCCCGTTCAATATTGGTAAGTCTCAAAATCAAGTCTCACTTCCTATTTTTGCCTGGAGTAAAAATTCACACTGAGAGGAACATACAAGAAATTCTGCAGAAAGTACATTTTTTATTTTCTCAAAGGAATTAGCCACATAATTACACAAACAATCAATTTTGTAGCAACAGTTCCTCAGTATCATAGGCACTGCTGTGCAAGTTGCTTCTATTAGTGCTGTTTTAAAATTATGCATATAAAAATACACGGTTATTATTTTTTATTCCAAGATGCTGAAATATTTATATCCAGACATCAGCTCATTGTTAGTCTTTAATCAAAAATGATTTACTCTATAGTAACCTTATGTCAATACATTATATGTGGTTAATGCAGTTTTGATAAAAGGTTCCAATAAAGTATCCTTACCAGTAAGTGAATTTTCATAATTCAACAAGGTAAGAAAGCAATTGTGTTAAAGAGCCAAGATAATAGTCAACAACCAATACAGTAACACAGACTGAAAGAAAAAATATATATTGCTCCTTCTTTGCAGGGGGTATGCTGTAAGAAAGTTACCATTGATCCAAGGTTAATGTGCAGGAGTGCTGGAAAGGAAAAATGGTTCAAACTATAGCAGGCATCTTACTCTCATGGTGATCTTGTTTAAGTTCCCAGTTGGTATCTAAATCTAAATCATTATCCTCTATCTTCAGGAACTTTTTTCTGATTCTACAGTTCCATCATGCTGGCTTTGAGCAGCTTTTATCAGACATAGCCCCTGAGCTGTAGGATTGTGGCTTGACTCATGCTTGGAAAACCTTTCAAGTTCCAAAGAAGATAATTATTGACTCTCAGAAGTGAAAATTATGGTGATTGACAAAGTGACCTTACTGTAAAGCCCATTCAAATGCCTGTCATTGCTTCTGCAGCAGAATAGACTGTCCATATATACAGAACCACATGTAATTTTGAAACACTTTCTCAGGCAATGGGTATCAGGCCCTTACTTGCAAATAGACAACCACTCAACCTGAAGCAGATTCTCGTAATGCCAAGCAGATCTTGCAACAAACTCAGATGTTTAGTTGCTTTCACCTCTACACCAACAGCACCATTACAGCACCTACAAAGCACCATTACAGCACCTACAAAGATTATAGGCATTTCCATGTGCTCTTCCTTCACTGAGATATATGCATCATCTGCCAACAATGTCCCCATGGTTTTTTTACTTAGGAAAAATGTGACAAACTTTGTGGGAAAGAATTAATGGACACATGCTTGACATCTGAATGCCAAACAAGGACAAAGTAGTATCAGAGTATTTCAACATGGCACAGTCTATAGCAAATCTCAAAGTGATTGTTTTATATCAAAATGTCCAACCAGTGACATCATGTATTTTTAACATATTACAACTGTTAATTGATATTTGTATCTATGTGATTTTTTGATAAAAATACAGGAGTGAATTACCATTGCCTTCTCCCGTGCAGCATGTATTAATGTTATTGTCACTGTGATTGCCTGCCTCTGGCATATATTCCTTTATTGCTGCTGCCCAGTATAAATTTCTGCTTGATTTAGCTAAGCAGCCGGGATGACCTTTACCTTGGATGACCCTGCTGGGAATATATAGTCTTGGCATACACTCCTGATGTTCTTCTCCTATCCATCACAGGAGTATTCCCATCCAAGAGAAGGCAGCACAGTAGGACTTGGGAGGGGTTAATTGACAAGATACTATGTTCTTCTTTCCCCTTGTCTTCCACCTCCACCCACCTTAAAACCTGCATTAGCTTAACCCCTCTATGTATCTAATGAAATGCACTGCAGCTCCCAAAAGCTTATACCTGTTAATAAAAAGTCTTAATAAGGAAACATGCTCCTACACTTCCAATTTTATGGCAAAGTAAGCTACCTGTAACTTGTTTAGCCATCTCCCCATACATTCTTTATTTCCACAATTTAATTTTCTTCCATCACTGTGAACCAAAAGCTTCCATCACTGTGAACCAAAAGACAGTTCAGGTGCCTTTTCCTACCTACTTGTATTAGCTACATGCAACATTCAAATGGTCTAAGAAATGATATATTTGTATTGGCACAAGTGATCCATTGAAATGTGTTGATGTTTCTCTTTGGAACATTCATATACCAAAGGACAAAAAATAATAATATTAAGATTCCTTAATGGACAAAGTGAATTGGGTAAAATGTATTCCTACACACAACATTCAAATGGTCTAAGAAATGATATCAATACTGTAGTTCACACATGTATTGACCTATAAGAAAGAGATAGCTTAAGGAGTAACACTTGTACCCACTGTGATTTTATCAAGAACAATGAATGAATCTCTATCTCCAAGGACCCATCAGACAAGTGGTTACGAGCAATGGTGAGATTAAAATATGTAAACAACTGGTTCTCTGTATGGATGCCACTTTCAGAAGTCCATTCTGGGCCTGGGCAACAAAAAACGAGCTACCGGTTTTGCCGAAGTGGTGTGAACTGGCTGAATCCCACCACTGGTTATGAGAAGAGAACATCATATTAAATTTTAATCCTATTTAATGTTGCCTTTGCTTTCCCCATCCCCACTGAGCCTTTAAATTTTATTCCACTACATTATTTATCAGATTATCTTCAGAATATAATGAGGTCCAAAGGATTATAACAAAATAGTTGTTACTGAAACACACAGAGATATCCATTCTCCTTTTTCTAAACGGGGGATCTATGCTTTGTATGGGAATAACAGATGGCAGTTCCATCATTTCACTGGAATTCATTTTTTAAATTATAACTATATACCAGCAACATTGAATTCCAGATTTGGAAAATAAAATGCCAAGCACTTCCATTTATTTCTGTGGGGTTTTATAGAAATACTAGCAAAAGTCCAGAATAACAGAATTATAACAGAATAATAGAGTTGGAAGGGACCTTGGAAGTCTTCTAGTCCAACCCCCTGTTCAAGCAGGAAACCCTAAACCATTTCAGACAAATGGTTGTCCAATCTTTTCTTCTAGTGTTGGAGCACCCACAACTTCTGGGGCCAAGCCATTCCACTGATTAATTTTTTTAACTGTTAGGAAATTTCTCCATAGTTCTAGTTTGGTTCTCTCCTTGATTAGTTTCAATCCATTTCTTCTTGTCCTGACTTCAGGGACTTTGGAGAATAGGCTGACCCTCTCTTCTTCGTGGCAGCCCCTTAGATATTGGGGCACTGCTATCATATAATCCCTAGTCCTTCTTTTCATTAAACTAGACATACTAATTCCTGTAACTTTTCTTCGTATATTTTATTCTTCAGTCTCCTAATCATCTTTGTTGCGCTTCTCTGCAGTCTTTCTAGAGTCTTAACATTTTTTTTACATTGTGGTTACCAAAACTGGACGCAATATTCCAAGTGTGGTCTTACCAAGGCATTATAAAGTAGTATTAACACTTCATGTGAACTTTATTCTATCCCTCTATTCAGTGCTTTTTTTGTGAAAGAAAAAGGTGCCGGAACTCACACATGTCATACAACCTGCCTTGCCTACCCTACAAGGTTCCATCCAAAAAAGGTGCCGGAACTCCATTCTGAGCATTCTATGACAAAGAAAGCCCTGCCTCTATTAATGCAGCCTAGGACTTTGCTGGCTTTTTTGGCAGCTACATCACTCTGCGGGCTCATTGAAGTGATTGTCCACTAGTGATTATCTTACCTGTTGAGCCAGGTACCACCTTTCCATACCTTGCTTTTCTCTACATTGAATTTCATCTTGTTAGATAGGGCCCAGCGTTCAAGTCTGTCAAGATCCCTCTGTATTTTGAGCCTATCTTCTGGAGTATTGGCTACTCCTGCCAGCTTGGTATCATCTGCAGATTTGATGATTCCCCTTCTATTCCCTCATCTAAGTCATTGACAAAGATATTGAAGAGTAATGGGCCTAAGATATTGCCTTGGGGTACCTCAGGGCATACTTCCCTCCATGTAGATGTAGTTCCTCTATAAATGTTTTCTCTTTTGATGCAGATATTCACTCAGAATGTTCTGCATGTTATAGTCAATTTGAACTTCTTACATGCCAAAAGTTAAGTTTTTCTTTTTATAGTTCAGTTGCATTTAGCACTATGCATTTTGTTTCAAATTTTGGAGGAAGTAATGTAACAAACTGGGACTGTGTTGTTGTTTTTTTCATTACCAAAAGTAATACCACAAAACAAAGTGTAGGCTACAAATCAAACAATATCAGGACTTTTTTTGGCAACTTTTATTTGTCATTAAAAAGGCTGATGTATCCAAATGAAGACCCTGCAGCAAACTGTCATTTCTGCAAACACAAAATGCAATTACACAAAATAATTTTCCTCCAGTTTTCTTGGGAATGTCTTTGGGAAAATAATAAGAGAAAAGTCAGTCACAAAGAAAATTAGCATTGAAAAATGTCAAAATATTTTTCAATTGGAACATCAGCTCTGTTGATGCAATGGAATAGGAAATGCTATTTTAATAAGTACAAGGAAGAAACTCATTAAATGGCAACCTAACTACATAATTAAAATACTTTTGAAGAGAAATCATAAGGAAAAATTTTGCAACACAATTTTATAAAGTTAGGTTGAATGCTTTTTTAAAATATAAAAAATACAATGGCATGTGTGTGTATGTATATATGTATGTATATACATCAGCATTTTATAAACATTGCATAAGAAGTGCCACATTTATTTGAGGTAAGCAACTTCCTTTTCTGAATCTTAATTTGTTTGCAATCCTGAACACCAGGTCAAAAAGGTCAACCTCCAGCACAGCACATACTGTATAGGTACCTTGCAGAGCTTTAATGTTGCCATTAGGTTTAGCATTTTGACTTTTTCAACCATATCTTGTGGACACTCTTGTCTGAAAATCATATCTGAGTTTTTTCTTTATCCTATATTTTTCAGATTTTCTACATATAAACATGACTTAAATATCAATTATATTTATTTTTTTATTTCAATTTAATTTTTCACTAGACTGTTGTTGTCACTCTTCCCAGACAATCCAGACAGGAAACATGGCAAGATGAACTAATGCTACTTTATTGTAAGGCTACATTAGTAGAATCTTGCAAGTCTGAAGGCACTTACTGCCTTCACTTTTAACTGCTTGATTCATTAGGGTGCTGTTTCCTAAGTTTCTCTGACTGTTAAGCCACTGGGGCTGCCTCCCTCTCTTATCTTATTGTTTCCTGGACAGTATCTCCTACCTTTCCTCAAGGTTATTCATACATTCCATTATAGCTGCAGACTATCCTTATCAGAGTGGCTCTGTAGATTTGACTACAACCAGTGCTTTTTTTGTAAAAGAAAAAGGGTGCCAGAACTCACACATGTCATACAACTCTACAAGGTTCCATCCCAAAAAGGTGCCGGAACTCCATTCTGAGCATTCTATGAGAAAAAAAGCCCTGACTACAACCACCCAATTTTCCCTTCAGGATGACCAACAGTATTTCTATGTTGGAATTCTGGGAACTGATGACGTGAAACCTTGGAACACACCAGACTGGGAATACTTATTCTATTTGTGAAAGGGCAGATAAAATATAAATAGTTCTTTATTAGGGAGGAGGAAGCACATTTCATTTTTAAATTATTCATATTGAAATAGTCAACCAACTTCAAGAAATGACTTGGCACATTTTTTACCAGAATGGCTTGTCTGTTTATCTGCAACATGCAATTATTTTTTGTGTAATGTTAAAAAAAAATAATTTGGAAATGTAGGCATGCTTTTCTACTCAGTTTAATTAATTGCTATTATAAATCAAGGAAAATGGAAGTCAGAGGAAAACTTCCTGGCATTATCTATGAAAATCCAGTCGGTGTTTTTACATACATACTTACAAACATACCTACATGTCAGTGGTGGGATTCAAATATGTGAACAACCACTTCTCTGTGTGGATGCCACTTCTGGAAGTCATTTCTGTGCCTGAGCAACAAAACATTAGCTACCGCTTCTGCTGAAGTGGTGCGAACCAGCTGAATCCCACCACTGATACATGCATGCATGCATGCATATGTATTGTTAAATGCAGAAAAAGTACAAAAGGATATTTGTAAGTGAGTTGGGGAGAGAACATAGAAGAAATTAAGAATCTCTCTGTCTTAAGCTGCTTATCTTATTTCTACTAACCTACTTTTCTTTCTTTATTATTCATGTTAGAATTGTAGTTAAACTGCAGTCAGTTTTAATGTCAGGAAGAGAGTTAGGGTTATAATTATTGTTAGGATTAAGTAAGTGTTAATGTTAGGCTTAAATAAGGGGAGTGGTGGGATTCAGCCAGTTCACACCACTTCGGCAAAACTGGTAGCTATTTTTTTGTTGCCTAAGCCCGGAATGGACTTCCCGAAGTGGCATCCACACAGAGAACCAGTTGTTCACATATTTGAATCCCACCACTGAATTAGAAGAGTTAGAATTAATATTAGTTTTAAGTTATTCAACCTTAACATTAGGAGTTACTATGAATTAGAATTATTTCATTTTCATTTCATTTTATTAAATTTATATGCCGCCCTTCTCCCTAAGGACTCAGGGTGGCTCACAACAATAAAAATTAAAAAACATAAAAACTTTAAAAGAGAATTAAACAATAAATGCAAAATTAAGACAATTTAACCCAGTAAAAAGCCTACGGTAATTAAAAATCGTAGTCAGTCCAGGCCCGCTTGTTGGAACAACCACGCCTTCAGGTCACGGCGGAAGGATCAAAGGTCAGGGGCTATCCGCAGCTCCAGAGGCAACTCATTTCAGAGGGTCGGCGCATCCACAGAGAAGGCTCTCCCCCTGGGGGTCACCAGCCGGCATTGCCTGGCTGACGGAACCCTGAGGAGGCCGACTCTGTGGGAGCGAACTGGGCGATGGGAGGTTGACAAATGGCAGCAGGTGGTCTCGCAAGTACCCTGGGCCTAAGCCATGTAGGATTTTAAAGGTTATTACCAGCACCTTGAATTGCACTCAGAGGGTAACCGGAAGCCAATGCAGCTCGCGCAGGAGTGGTGTAACATGGGAGTACCGAGATACTCCCATAAGCACCCACGTGGCTGCATTTTGCACCAGTTGAAGCCTCCGGGTGCTCTTCAAGGACAGCCCCATGTAAAGAGCATTGCAGTAATCCAGGCGAGAAGTGACGAGGGCATGGGTAACCATGCATAGGGCATCTCAGTCCAAAAAGGGGCGCAACTGGCTCACTAGGTGAACCTGTGCAAAGGCCCCCCTGGCCATTAGATGATCTTCCAAGTTAAGCCGTGAATCCAGGAGAACACCCAAGTTGCGAGCCCTTTCTGAGGGGGGCAATACCTCCCCCCAATCAAAAGAGATGGAAATTGTTGGACAATACGAGATGCCGGTATCCACAGCCACTTGGTCTTGGAGGGGTTAAGCCTGAGCCTGTTCCTTCCCCTCCAGACCCGCACCACCTCCAGGCACCGGGACATCACATCAAGGGCATCACTGGGTTGGCTCGCGGTGGAGATGAACAACTGGGTATCATCCGCATATTGGTGATACCTCACCCCAAAGCCACGGATGATCTCACCCAGTGGCTTCATATAGATGTTAAACAGGAGGGAGGAGAGAACCAACCCCTGAGACACCCCACAAGTGAGGGGCCTCGGGGTAGATCTCTGTCCCCCTGCCAATACAAACTGCGAGTGGCCCGAGAGGTAGGAGGAGAACTACTGTAAAACAGTGCCTCCCACTCCCAACCCCTCGAGCCGTCGCAGCAGGATACCATGGTTGATGGTATCAAAAGCTGCTGAGAGGTCAAGTAGGACCAGGACAGAGGAACAGCCCCTGTCCCAGGCCTGCCAGAGATCATCCACCAGTGTGACCAATGCCGTTTCCATGCTGTAGCCGGGTCTGAAACCGGACTGGTATGGGTCCAGATAGTCTGCTTCATCCAGGAATTGCGGGAGTTACCAGGTTTTGAAGAATATCTGCATTGTTTTAGACTTCAGGGTAACTTTCCTCTTTTTATCTTTTCCTTCCAGCAATTATCTTGAGAAAGATAGGGGCTTTTGGATCCCTCAGACCATTGATTAATTGTACATACTGTCTCTAGAAATTCCCCAATAAATATATTAGTATCTGTTTTGTTAAATTTTCCTGTGTCTTTAAGTGGCTGGGTAAGAGTCTACATGCACAGTGTGAGTCCTAGAGGAACGCTCAGCAGCTTCTTGCAAGCTGTTTTTGTAATTTTTTTCTTAATTCTGATACTAAGTGAATTTTAATTAGCTATGCTATCCTTTCTAATATTCTACAAAATCCAGTTTGGAACTACTCACTGCCTAGGTTTGGAAAAAATATACCAAGATAGCAAGCAAAGGTGATTTAGTATTTTTCCTAATCTGAATTTGCTTTTGCTCATTTCAACAGTACTCAGTTTGTACAAAAGCCAACACACTTTGGATAGGTGATTATCATTTATCAGTACTACCAGTCTGGGTTAAAACCTAACAATTGATATCTATTCTTCCTCACAGAGGCACATGTACATTTGTATCATTATGATCATCATCATCATCATCATCATCATCATCATCATCATCATCATCATCATTATCAAAACATGTCAGAACCTTCTGGAAAAGTAACAGAAGGGGGGCAGCCTTATTTCTGAGGGAATGATGTCATTACAGAAAGATTCATGCTCTTCTTTATTGATAATGAATATCTTATCTCCCCCCCCATCTGGCAAAATGAATAGGGAAATCCCATAGGGATGAAAATCCATTTAGAGGTTAGGCTACCTTGAAATCAATGAGAAAAACCAACATCATAGTAAGATTTGATGGTTTTCCTCAGTGATAGTGGACCTTCCACTTTTCTGCTCTGAGAACTATTATGAGCCTGACAAAAATGAATGGAGAAATCCTTTAGTTTTTAAGGTAACTTGAAATTGGTGAGAAGTATGTTTCAGTAAGAATTGCTGTTTCTTCTTTATTGATATTGAATCTCATAGATTTTTGTTGTGATTCATTTTAGGTGCCTAGTAATCTGAATGGGGAAATCCTTTTGGTAATATTAATACACTTAGGGTTTTGGATATTCTACCTTGAAATCTGGGAAAATTAAGATCACAGTAAGATTCGTGATGTCCCGTTGCCTGGAGGCGGTCCAGGTCTGGATGGGGAGGAACAGGCTTCAGCTCAACCCTGACAAGACTGAGTGGCTGTGCGTGCCGGCATCTTGGGAAATGCAGATTATTCCATCTCTTACTATGGGGGGGTGAGTTATTACCCCCCGTAGATCGGGCTCGCAACTTGGGGGTCCTCCTAGATTCACAGCTCTCCTTAGAAGATCATATAGGAGCTGTGACTAGGGGGGGCCTTCGCCCAGGTTCGCGCAGTGCGCCAGTTGCGGCCCTATCTGGACCAGGATGCCTTGAGTACAGTCACTCATGTGCTCGTGACCTCTTGTTTGGACTACTGCAATGCTCTCTACATGGGGCTGCCCTTGAGGACCACTCGGAGGTTTCAACTGGTGCAGAATGCAGCCGCGAGAGTGGTGTTGGGGGTCTCCTGATACTCCCATGTTACACCTCTGCTCTGCGAGCTGCATTGGCTGCCAGTTGCCCTCTGGGTGAGATTCAAGGTGCTGGTAATGACCTATAAAGCCCTACATGGCATGGGTCCGGATTACCTACGGCAGCACCTGCTGCCGGCGTCAACTTCCCTCCGTCCAGTGTGCTCCCACAGAGAGGGCCTCCTCAGGGTGCCTCCGATCAGAGAATGTCGATTGGTGGCCCCCAGGGGGAGGGCGTTCTCTGTGGGCACGCCAGACCTATGGAACCGCTTGCCGGTTGAGCTCCGGATGGCCCCCGACCTTCGCTCCTTCCGTCGTGATCTAAAAACCTATCTATTTGAACAATCCGGCCTGGTCTGATGGGTTTGGGGTTGGGTTTGGTTTTAACATAGTTTTTAATTATTGTATTATATTGAGCATAATTATTTAATTTTTTTAAACTTTTGTATTTTGTATTTCGATATATATTGCCCTGTACACCGCCCTGAGTCCTTCGGGAGAAGGGCGGTATAAAAATTTAATAAATAAATAAATAAATAATAAATTCTGTGAACTTTTTTAATGTATACTGAATTTCTGATTTGAGTCATTTTAGGTGCCTGGTAGAATAAATCAGGAAATCCAATTGGGTTGGAAATCTATTTAGGGTGAGAATCATGGTATCTTTGTAATCATGAGATAAACAACTTTACAGTAAGAATTTCTTTATAAATAATGGGGTTGATGGAGACTTAATATACAGAAACCTAAACGAGTTTCAGAGTGAACAATGCAAGAGGATGCTTTTAGTTCTTTGTTCTTTTTAAAGTTATCTTTCCCTTTAAAATGACCACAGATATTTTGTTCTCTAATGCTTCCTCTTTGAATGGTAAAGTGGCTCAGAAGATTGTTGATTTTGACTTTACAAACAATGAACTAGGAACAATTATTTTTATCTTACAGTAGTTGCTGACTCAATTTGAGAGCTGACTACAAGAAATTTGCACTGTTATAAAATAGGAGAAAGAATGTGGAATGAATCATTTGACCCTACTTTTCCACATTTCAACACAATTTAGATAAACAAGTTTTCCCTTAGTTTTCCTCAGTGGAAATCCAACTGACTGATGTACCTTGTTCTTATTCTTTGCACCTTCTAAAATTTCTCTGTTGAAGTTCCCTAAAGGAACATAGCAGTGAGATAGAATGAACACAATTAATGCATTTTCTTCAGCATTGTGGTTTTTTTACTATTTATATTACTGCTACTACTCCTTGATATGTCCAACAAATGTATAAAAAAGCATTAAGAAAGATGAAAACATGTACAAAAAAAATAGAAAGAGGAGTGAGAAATATTACCAAGATCAGGAATTTAAAGAAGCATAATTATTAGAGTACTCATATTATATTATAACAATGACCAGTGAAACTTATGTTCAAATTTCTTGGCTTTGAAAGCACTGGTATGCATCCAAAATCCATCTTCTATTGAAGCCTTTAGAATGAACCATATCAACTCAAGTTTATTTTCTTGAATGGTATTGTTTCTTTGGCTCTTTGTAGTCTAGATTCTAACCAAGTTTTGATATAGAAGCAACTTTGATCCCATTGGATAATAAGACTTGCATTTGTCCAGGAAGAACGTACTTGTCATTCTGCAGAATTTAATAATAGTAACAAGTAAACAAATCAATATTCCAAAGTGTGTACCACTTGCATGTGTAACACTTTTTTGAGCTCTTTACTTTGATATATAGGTTATGGGTTGGCTACTTTTCCAGATCATTGGCTACAGACATTCTATTATGAGCTAATCTGAAGACCAATCTTCAGAGGAAGAAGATGGATCAGGCTAAATGATGAACTTTACCCTAGCCCATATTATATCTCAGTCCCAAGACTCTAAATTATACTCACTAAGAGACTTCAAAATGGTATATGTACAATTGAATAACAAAGGGCAGAAAGCTCAAAGATACTTTTTCATGAGGCAATTGGACTTTCTTGTTTTTCTTTAAAGACGTTTCACTTCTTAACCAAGAAGGCACTAAGGCAGAAGCTTGTCCACCCCAAGGATAAAACAACCAGACACAAACTGAGCAACATGGTATATGCAGTACAATGCAGTTACCCATGGGCAGATCTGTACATTGGGGAAATGAAACAACAACTTCATAAATGTTTGGCACAACAAGAAAGTCCGATTGCCTCATGAAAAAGCATCTTTGGGATAACTATGACCTCGTTGACTGAGAATCTCCATAGACACAGGGTAGAAAGGTTTTCTACAATTGTAGAAAATCTGACACCATGGCTTCAAAATAAACAAAGAAATTATACATTTATAATGTTTCTAAATAAGAATTTATGGCTTATCCATTCTGCTTGGTCACCCCAGCTCCAATACATATTAGACACCAATTTTTCTAGCAGAAACAAATAGAATTTCTGCAAACTCCTTTCATATTTTGCTGATAAACGTTGAGAACAGGTATTGCCTTTTATGTTGCTTAAGGGCTCTTATTTCTGATGTGCTTTACTTTATGACGGACTGGTGTTTGTGGTTTGTTGACCGCTTCACAGAGGAAGGAACACACCTTCAACTGAGTTAATGCTTCCTATTAGTTCTAATACCTTTTAGAATTTTCCTTAGTTGCTTCAATTATACATCTAATATTATAGGCAGCATAATGTGTCTTATAAATGAAAGGTTGCTAATATAAAACCTGGCAGACACTTTTAAACATATTTTTGTTTTCCAGATTCTGACTTTTCCCTTTCTTTTTTTTTAATAAATGCATTTCCACCATGCCACCATTTTTCCATTCAGCTAGGAAGCAAGAGTTTCATCCTTAGCTCCCAATCTCTTCTTACTAAATCACTTCCCTTAAACCAAAGAAGACTCTGATTCCGATTCTGATCATGATACTTATCTATATTAAAATATTTAAATATATTGTGTGAAACAATGTAACAAAAAACCTTCTTGAATCAAATAAAAAATCCATCTAATCCAGTTTGCTGTTTGTAAAAATAAATTGAAATAAATAGTAATAGAATTAAGAATAACATAGGTAGTTACGTCACTTTGCCACATAGGACAAACCAGATATGAGACATTTTTTATTCATTTTGTTTCCAATGTCTTTTATTCAGAGTTATTTTACTTATGATAAAACAGCCTCTACCAGCTATAATAGCTAAAATGTACTGGTTGATCAATGCTAGCAGAGGCTGAAGTTTGCAAATCTCCATTTTAAGCCATCAAAGAGGTTTAGCTATCAATAAAATGTGTAAAGATGGATATTGAATATTAGTGCAAAATTAGAAGCAAAGCATATAAGTGATGGTTACATGTTTTTCATAATTAAATTATAAGAATTCAATTCAGCAAATCAATGCAAAAATCTTCTCACTACCTCAATAATTCGCAGGCATTTGTAACTTTCAGAGCAATGAGTCTTCACTCCTGCAGTGACTCTGTGTATATAAGATGCTTGAATTGTCACAAATGTATCTCAAAGGTGGCATTTTCAAAAGAAAATGAAAACAGATTTCAGATGATTGAATTATTTTCACATAAGTTAAATGGCAGTCCCTGTGGCTTGTTCATCTCATTTACTGCGAAATGTCTATTCATAAACCAACTGAGATTTTGATAAAGGTAACTTTGCTAAAACTGAGCTTCTTATAAATTGTGCAAGCTCAGCGGACATTAGATTCCATTGGGAGTTATTTTAAATTCCTCATGAAGTATACAATGTCACTGCAATGGCTATAGTCATCTCAGCCAAGAGCTTCTTTAAAAATCTGTCTTGTAACCACTGAGCCTATTTAATTATGTTGTTTTAGAATTAAATTTCAGTAGGATAATATTTACATTCCATGGAACAAAAGCTCAGAAATTGAACCCAGTAGCTGTTCCATTTTAAAATATTGCTGATCTTTTTGTAATCGGAGCATCAGCTTCCTAATATCAATCCCCTGCAGATTTGAATTCTCCATAAAACAAGATCAGTCAGCAACAAAAAATTTTTAAACTAAAAGTCACCTGAAATGCTCTCATACGACAAAAACATTGCTTTCTATGATATACAGTCAGCATTCTTGTTAGACAAGTTATGGTCTATCACAGTCAAATTGAGGTGATGAAGCCAATATATCAACAGAATGGAAGAGACAATTTTCAAAATCTCTTTGAAGTCACCTGGGATTTGACCCTGTAGAACAGGGGTCCCCAACCTCCAGGCTGTGGCCCACTAAGTGGGCTTTGAGCTGTTTGCAACCAGGCCGTGGAAATGGTGGGCGAGCACACATGTGTGCATGCACACATCCTCACTTGCATGCATGCTCCATTTGTGTGATGGCAGGTGCACGTGCATGCCACTCACGCAAATGGAGCTGCCACACATATGTGCTTGCCAGCTGCTTACGCAGAACCATGTTCTCCCCCCCTCCCTCCCAGTCTGCAAAACCTGGTCTCCTGTAAAAGATATATAGACAGTTAGACCAGTGGTGGGATTCAAATATGTGAACAACCAGTTCTCTGTGTGGATGCCGCTTTTGGACGTCCATTCTGGGCCTGGGCATCAAAAAATTAGCTACCGGTTCTGCCAAACTGGGGCAAACTGGCTAAATCCCACCACGGAGTTAAACCCATCATATTATTCTGTTTGGAGGTAAGCAACATTATGCAGAGTGCAGAAAAGGAAATTCAAGGTAAAAGTAAAAAAGAAATATAGCAAAAATTTCTTTACACAAGCATCATCGGAATATCATGTCTTTCGAACCTTGAAAACTACCTTTAATTCCATCATGCTCTATCACTGCTTCATATACTTCCTTTTGATCTTTAAGCTTTTTGTCTCTCCCTTTGTCAGGATCTCATTAGGTCTAACCAACTACATCTTCTTCAGTCTTTCCATTCCTCTTGACCCAGTTCTTCTCTTATTTTTCCATTTAATTCCCATTAATTATCTCTATATAACTAAATCATCTTAAAATACTTTTTTCATACTGATCATATTTTCCATCAATTTTCATTCAGCATTTATTAATATGTCTTTTCATTTTGTCATACAACCTTCCTAAAAACTCTATTCAAATACATTTAGTTTGGTTTACTTTTGTATTTCACTTGACATACCCAACTCTAACTTCTATTATAGACAAACATTCAGCCATACATGCAGCCTTCCTTCCTTCCTTCCTTCCTTCCTTCCTTCCTTCCTTCCTTCCTTCCTTCCTTCCTTCCTTCCTTCCTTCCTTCCTCCCTCCCTCCCTCCCTCCCTCCCTCCCTTCCTTCCTTCCTTCCTTCCTTCCTTCCTTCCCAAATCATTAGCAAGGAATTATTCAAAATATTCATACAATATTTTGCATGAATAAGGAATTGAAGTGCTAATTATGTAAAATTATATAAGCACAAATGAAATGTCAGTTATATTTGCAGTCCTTTGCACTGAAATCCACTAAATCAAAGTTTGTATTAATTTCTCAGCTGAAGAGTAAAATCTAATCTATATTAAGCTACGCTCTCATATTTCATTTATTGTCAGCTTTCAATAAGAATTCTTCCTAGCACATTTCCCAACTAATCCTCTGCGTTTTGGCATTTAGCCTTGCTATCTTTTCTTTCTCTCTAGAGCAGTGTTTCATAGCCTCAGCAAGTTTAAGATGTGTGGACTTCAAATTCCAGCTCTGCTGGCTGGAGAATTCTGGGACCTAACATTGAGAAATACTGCTATAAAGAAAGAATAAGAATAATTTTCCTTTTTTTTAATTGAAAAGTTTTATAAAGGTTACATTATTATCCCATCCCCCAACCCCCCCTAAACTCCCCTCCCCTCCCCCATTTCTCAAAGCTGGTTACAGGGTTGCAAATATATAGTAATCATAATCTAATTACGGTAACATTAATCAACTATATAAATAACCAAATACATAATACACTTTAACCCGCCTATAACATAATTACAAACACTCTAAAATATCCAACTTATAAAAAAATTAAATTATAACAATCTAAAATTTACTCATAAGCTAAATTGAACTTTTTAGTCCCATATTTTTTCTGAATATAATCTATCCATCTTCTCCAAACCGAAATGTATCCTTCAAGTAAGCAGAAATCTTAGCCATTTCTGCTAAATTTGACACTTTAAGCGTCCACTCCTCTATAGTAGGCAGACAGTCCTTCTTCCAATATTGCCCTACCAATAACCTCGCAGCTGTTATCAAATTCAACATCAAGTTAATTTCTTTAGTATCACAATCTGTAATAACACCCAATAAAAATAATTGTGGAGTAAACTTTATCTTTCTCTTAAAAATCTTTTGAATGTGCCACCAAATTTTAATCCAAAAAGCTTTTATATTTCTACAAGTCCACCAAATATGAAAATAAGTAGCATCCAAACTACCGCATCTCCAACATTTGGGCTGTAAATTGGAATACATACAAGACAGCTTTTTAGGATCCAAATGCCATCTATAAAACATAAGAGTAATTTTCCAATGACTATATTACAAATGAAATTTTCACACACATGTTAAATTACACACATCCATATTTTAACATTTCTCCTACTGGACCACCATGCTATTTTCAACCTCAGCGCTATTATTTTTTATCATTTCCATAATATTTGTGATTTTCTTTCCAACATGTTTTTTCTTGGATTATACATTAATTTTGATTACATTCTTCAACATATTGTTATAATTCCTTTGAAAATTTCTAAAAGAATTCTTTCCTCATTTTAGTTTCATCCAAAATCATCCTATCATTTATTTTTAATTCCTTTTGGCACCCTTTTCAAAATAAAAATTCTTTTTGCCATCTAGATCAGTTGTACTTTTCTTGGCTTCCTTCAATCTTAAGAATTCATTGCTTTCTCCCTAAGCAAGCATGTTTTTCTCATTATACAATATGTATCTTTCATTCTTATTTTTTGCAGCAATTATATTCTTATAATTTCTTTTCCACCTTCAGCTTTAGTCACTGCACCAAGCATCCTTTCCCCTATCTAATAAGTAAATAAAATAATAAACTCCACATGCTTGTAAAGCAATCTGTAACAAACTTTTTCATGGTATTCCAAAACAACAGCCAAACATTTGACTTTAGGTCTATATTCCATTCATTTTATTGGTGGAAGTTTTCTACTAATATTTTTTTCCATATAGGACTATTCTTTTAATTTCTACAGTCTTTCACTTTCTTTTTCTTCTAGTTTCTTGACTTTTATATTCTGAATTATTGTTTTTCAGTTACATTAGTAAGTTATATTGTTATGTGTATTTGCTTCTGAATTTTATAAAGAATGCTATTTATGTATGTTTTGTTAAAGCATTCATTAGCTTGCTATTTTGTGTGATATATTAGACAAGAATGGATTGATCAAATACCACTCAAAACTAGCATCAGGGAGTTTTGTGTTAAAATGTGTGTGATATACACAAATCATAATAAAGAGTTAATGAGTAAACTGCAAAGAGGCAATTTGGAAAAAAGAGAGGAGAGGCAGATGGAAGTAAAATTATTTTAGACAAAAGATTCATGCAATGTTGTTGCATTCCCTATCTGCTACATTTTATTTAGCATTTTGTAAAGATCAAAGGATTAGAATATTTGATTGAAGAACTAAAATATGGTTTTATCACATGTCACTATTTACATATGTATCTATTGAAAGGACAAGAGAGCCAGTGACCTTTTGCTAACACGACTGGATAAATTTAATTACGGTCCTGACCACATAATAGAGTACTTCTATATGAATATTCATTGGATGACATTAACTTATTATGAATGACCTAGGTTCATTAAAAATGTTGGTCAACAACAATCTATTTGTAGTTCATCAGAACCAAATAAGGTCCGAGAGTTTTGCAGAGTGTATAGCTAGGTGAAATTAGTACCTGGTAATAGAAAGATAATTGTATACTTTACGATTTCTTCACTGCAAAAGAAAGAAGTTGCAATCTGCCAAATACATTTATACTTAAAGAACCAGTCACTCCATCACTGTCTAATTGTAATAAAACTGCCATCCAACATACACTTTTGCAATTAAGAAGAATATTTGTAGTTCAGGGTACTTAGTGCTCTCTGAGCTTGGTTGTTTTTTTGCAGACATTTCATTACCCAAACTAGGTAACATCTTCGGTGCTAGCATGGGGAAAACCAAGCTCAGAGAGCACCAAAGGACTCCTCACACACTTTTCCTGATCATTTACAAGATTCTGTTGCATCCCAATAGTCTGATAACAGACAATGTTTTGTTTGCAAAAATAAAAGTAATTACACTTTAGTTAGTGTAGGTATTGTCTTAAATTTCCAAGCAAAACGTTGAGTGATTAATATTTTTCATCTGGTATTGCATGCTTCTTTGAAAGCTGGTTTATAACATACTGTGTATCTTATACTATGAAACAGATTCCTGATTCTGATTACAAATAAAAGCAACTGAAGAATGGGACTCATGAGCAGAATAAATGATTTTTCTTTAGGATGGACAGTATATAGCCAGAGGCTTAATTTTTTGAAATTACCATTTGCATAGATTTCAGAGAAGCACAACATTACTATTCATGAAAGTTACATGATGGATGTTGAATCTTCCTATTTATTATGACCCACGAATCAATGTTGTACTCAGAAGCATGCTGATTGCTTCTTTCAATTATATAACCTGGACTGTTTGCACATATGTATTTGGCTGTGTTTGTTCTCCATGGGGGGGGGAATACTTTTATGGCTACTTTAGCCTATTTACTTATGAGGATGATTTGGCAAAACATTTGTGTCAATAAGGGTAATAGAAGAACACAACATATATTATATGTAAACAGGGCTGACACAATTCTTTTGGATCAGTATGGAAATTTATAGAACATTTAGATAAAAATATAGCCCAATGCTGTTCTAAATGTTAGCAAAAGTTCAATTCTTTTTTTCAAACATAGCGGTGCTGCAACCCTTGAGGATTGAATTGAGGAATAATTCCTGAGGGTATTAAATTGCATGTTTTCAAATAGTTAAGATACCAAGCAACTTGTTATGCTATGATTTCGATTAAATGTCACACATAGGCAGACTTTAGCTTGCTACATTTTTTAAAAGCTATCTTTTAAGGTATCAATTTTTACTAAATGTTTAATCAGTATAATAAAATATAATTGCTTATTCACACATTTCAGTAGAATTGTTGATGAACTGAAGAAGAAAGATTTACATGTCACATACATGGTCAAAGTTTGTCAGAACCAAACATTTTTAAAAAGTAGAAAAAATCCAATTTCTCCTGTAGAGAAGTGTGAGATGAAAAACACAAGTACTACTGAATCAGACAAGAGTTATATAATTCAGCATTCAGTTCCCATAGTGATTGACTGGATGCCTATCAAAAGCCAAAAGGAGTCCATAAAGGCAACAATCTTTTCCCATTACAGAATCCCAGCAATCGGTACTAAGCAGCATATTAACTCTGAAGTTTGAGGGCCTAAATGTAAAATAAGCTTGGTCTAGCTCATTCTACAGGAAGCAAAATGCCATTGAAATGGTTGCATCTTAATAGGGTTTCAGAAGGTTGCTTCAGCCTGACAATGCTGTTAGCAAAGCAATCTTCTGAAGCTGCTGTATAAAATAACATGGCCTCCACTTTTGAAGTGTGAAATGAAGCACCATGTTCACTCTTACAGAAGTCAGAAGAGCTTTCAGTGCTCCCAGTGAGTATTGGAAGGAGTCTTAAAAACATGAAGTGCTTTGATGAGACAAATTATGTCAGTGTTGCACCTAGATAGGGAAAACATAAGGGTGTGCCATTTTGAAAGTGATTCGAAAAAAGTCCCTCATACAAATGCTGCAACTTTCTACTACTTATTAGAGCAGCTGCATATTTGTTGTGGCTCAGATGGAAGCACCCTCCACAAAAAGACACGTCTGCTTTAAAGAGAAGCAGAAACTTAGTAGTAAAAATCTGGATGTCCACTATATGGAAGCAAAGAGATATTCATTGATCTCTGGCATCTCCCTAAAAACAGAAGTGATTCTTTTCTCATAGTGCCTCTTTACCTAGATTTATTGGAAAGGAGTTGGTTATAAGAATTCCAGCCACTAAATTAATTCCTATCTAGGGCCAATATATCTGAATGTACATTATGGAATAGGCTTTTGAAATTTTTCTTTCTAATTGCCTTCTTGAAATCCCAAAGGTGGTGGGTCTTATCAGTATTAATGAATAAACTTGGAGCTGGCTGTTTACATAATAGTCTCCTGAGTCTTTATAAGCCTGGGAACCAATTTTTACAATAGCAAATATGTAAACTCTTTGCCTTTGTCTGATTTTGTAGCCTGAAGGCAGCAGTTTGGATGTTTGCATTAGTTCTGAAGCACTTTGAATCATTTTGCCAGAATAAATAGTCCTTGTCAAAATGAAGCAAGGCCACCTTGCAGAGTCCTATATGCTACTTGCTATATTCAGCACTACTCAGTGACCCATCTTTGCAGTATGTGATGCAGGTTGTAATCCAACACAGTCACCTGGAACTAAAAACATATAAAGCTTTCTCATAGCCAACTAAGAACTTGAAGTTGGAAAAGAGCCATAAATGAACAAGACAGATGAGCAGGAAATTTGATCCCAATATTTGTAAATTTATATTTGAATATTCATCAAACGTGAACAATTTTACAACAGTATTTGATTTTTTTCCAGTTATGATTATAATACAGGGATTGCACTTTGAAAGCTGATATCAAATAATGTTCTCTGACCATGTCTAGCAGATGACTTCCATCCAAATTGTAAACACTGTATTAATTACATTTTAAACAATTAGAAATTGAATTTTACCTTAGAATTTAGGTTGGTAACATTTGAATATTGAATATAAAATTGAAAAAGTCTTGACAATTTCTTGATTTCATTATATTGCAAACTGTGTTTTTGAACTTTGGAGCCATAGTTACATATTTAAATTGTTGAGTTCCAACTGATGTCATCAACTGATCTCATTTGTTGATTTTTTAAAAAAAAGGTTCTAGTGCAAATGAAAGCAACTCTAATTAATGGAGGCAAATGAGTTTGATCAGTCAGTTTGATCAGTCATTCTATAGAAATCTAATTCTTAATACTGTCATAATACTTATCTTTAAAAAGGTAAAATTCTTACTTAGCACCTGTTTAATCACTGTTACAAAAACTACAATGCTACTAAGATTAATAGGTGTGTTACTATTCTTTCTGCATCTTCAGTTACTTGGTAAAGTTAGCACACAAAGTAAGAAATATTTAAATATTTAAAATATTTAAAATTATCTTTTTCAAAAAAGGATGTAATTAAGTTATGGAAACTGGAAAAATGAGCAATGCATAAATTACTTGACCAACCAGGTCAAGCAGAATGGGCATGCTGCAGATCCTGTCAGCCAAAGAATGTTGGCTGGTAGTAACCAAAAGACGAGCTTTTTCTGCCACAGCCCCTGTTCTATGGAACATCTTCCCTTTGGAGATCAGATTGAATCCCTTGTTAACTTTTCATAAGACTTTAAAAATCTGGCCATGTTTTCCAAGCCTGGAACATGCCAAGGGCCCCATTTCCTGGCTATATTGCTAGTGGGCTGTATTTTCTGTATTGAATGGATTTTTAAAAATGTTTTTACTGGTTTTACTGTTTTTATTGCTTTAAAATGTTTTTCTTCAATTTTTATTTGTAATATATTTTATGAACTATAAGTTACCCAGAGTCATTGAAGTGGGCAGCCATAGAAATTGAGCAAACAAACAAATGTTGTTTTTTTTTTGTGATAGGTCAGGGTATACCAATCTGTTCATTACCATAAATCATCATAATTTTTTCCACAGAAGACTCAGAACTCAGTTTAATTAATAGCACTCAGTGCTGCACAATCTATCACAAACATCATTCATTGGCTCTTTGTTAGCAGTGTTAGTTTGCAATTAAATAGTCACCAAGGCTATGACATTATTCTTTGCTTGATGCTTGCCTTTAGAATGCAACTATTGCTCAACAATATGGAGGAAGAGATCCACACCCTAAAGCAATGGTGCAAACTGACTTATGAGTAAACAAAATATTGTATAGCTGTTTATTCAACTATAATTTTCAGTTGCTACAGATAGTAACAAGATTCAGTGTTAGGTAATCTGAAATTATCTGATGTCCATTAGTTTGGACATGATTTCTTGAGATGTTTCATAGTTTTCTTAAGATCTTTTCAAGTTTTCAAATCATACCAGTTCCTTTTTCCCTATAACTCCTGGTCCAATCCCATTATTGTTTCATTTGGGCTTCAGTTTTTATCCAGAATAGCTGTTAAAATATGAGTGAATCTTCAGAAAGGTTCCAAAACTGCTCTTTAATTCTCAGCTAACTTTACCTGGACTTGCCAGCCTTGAACTGAGCATCTTTTTAATATTCTGAGAACACACCTATTGCTAAGTGTTACCTTAAGTGAAGAAATGCCATGACATTATTATTGTATTTAACTTATTTGTACTTCTAAACTGTCACTGACAGTATATGAGAATCCATAGAATAACACTGGTAATCAAATTAGTAAAAAAAAGGACAACCTTAGTCAAGCAATTAGAAAATGACAGTGGGAAATCACTAATTAATTATCATCTCAATGGCACTCAAAAATCATTTGTTATAATACTTAAGAAATAAAAAACAAACTATTTTATAAAGGAAAATTAAAAGTATAAATATCAAATACAGCCATTGGGATGGAGAATAGTCATCACATTAATGCTTTTCTGTTGTCAGCTCATAAACAACTGAAATAATGATAAAAAAATCTGCAAAAATCTTCCAAGTTTCAGAATGTTACAAGTTGTTCAAAAGACCATGAAAAATTACACAATCTTACCTTACTCATGTGAGATACTTCTGTAACTGATGCTATGCACCAAATGATTGTGTGCAGCATTCAAATTAATTTTTTCCATATCACTTATTATTTGCATGGGATAGTTGAAAACAAACTCTATATTTTGAGCAATGATTGTTGTTTATGCAAAGCTGATGTTAAATGTCATCCTATACCAAACTTGACATTTTGGACAAGAATATATGATTGGATTTCAGTCGATCTCATAGATATTTTCCTTGGAGTTGAAGAGGAGGGTTAGAATTATACAGAATTACAAAATTAATCTTGGGCAATCCAATCTGTAGTAAAATGATTTCATACAGCACATTTAATATGTGTGCATTGATACAAGTTGAAGCATCCATGTAGAAAACTACCTAGAACTTTAAAATGGGTCTATGACAATTCACCACGGCCAACTCACCACAGCCAATTTGCCATGGCCAACTTGCTGTGGCCAACTCACCATGGGATGACTCACCATGGCCAGTTCATCACAATACCATTTGCTGTGGCAACAAGAGTTACACTAATATCAAAGAAATGGTGGAATAGAATAATTAAAAAATGATGGAAAAGGAGGGACAGAATGAAATATGAATGACAAAAATTAAAATATTTTTTATATATTTTAAATAATTAAATTGAATTGATAAATTGTCCCACCCATGGTGAATTGACCATGATGAGTTTGCCACAGTGAGTTGGTGGTGGCAAGTTGTCCCATTCCGCTTTAAAATCTAGATGCCACATCTTAGCCTTCAGTTGATCTGGGATTGTGAGAAAATGAGGGAGAAATAAAAACTAATGCCCAGAAATCTCTCCTCTCTGTTTTTATTTTTTCAAAGAAAGATTTCTCTCTCTGTAATTTTACTCTGAGGAGAGGTAGAATCTTAAACGTTTTTCTATTTCTACTCTTGTGTGCATTACAATCCTTGGGAGACAATCATTCCAAGCCCTTTCCAATCTGTGTTGGAAATAAACTGCATGACTAAAAAGCAAAAATTATGCCATGTCCCACAACCTGCCACTGCCTAAATAATTACAATGTTTCTGATTTGCTGAACTGTATAGGTGCTTTTACATTTTTAAAAAAGATTTCATAGAGAATGAGGGTGCTGGGTTGATTTTCTCCCCTAAAAGCAGTACAATCCCCCCACCCATTCTTTCAATGACTGGGGTCAAAAGAAATTATTTTTTTGATAATGCAATATTTATGAGTGTATATTTTTATTTTCACTTCCATGGCTTCTTAGTTCATGGAAGACATATTTCCTCAATTCAAACAGTAATTCAAGGTGAAATCATTATCGCTAGTGGATATATTGTACAGTGTGTGGAAATTTCTAGGGATTAATAAAGCTTATTTTAGGGTTTATTCACCTACTCATGCACACACACACATGCATACATGTACACATATAGTATCTATTGAGGTTAATACTATGAGGTAGGAACAGTTCCAATGTGATCTGCAAAACTGTTTTGTAATGGCTATGTAATGTGGCCCAAACATGGCATAACATTTGAACTAGTTTTTAAAGTTTTAAATTAGGCTGTGTTCAGGAGACATGGACAGCATAAAAGCAAATAAAATCTCAGGAAGAACCCCATTCCAAAAAGCAGATATCTGAGAGAAGGTATGCTTCTCTAAAAATCTAATCCTAAAAAAATGACACTGTTTAATTGACAGGACTAGAGCATGCCCACTTTGCCAGATATTCCAAATGGGCCATGGGAGACAGGCAGTTCCTCAAATAACCAGTCTCTTTGCCATGTAGGGATTTATAGATAATAGCTATAAATTCAACAACTGAGTTGAATCTGGAAGCATAATGGCAATCAGTGAAGCTCCCAATGCAGAGCTGTCACATGCCAATCACTGCTTGTACCTGCACTGCAGTTGAAATATCTCAGTAGTCTTCAAGGGCATCCTCATGTAGACATCATTGCAATATTCTAGCTATCAGGTTCCTAGAAGATGAGTGAATTCTTGAGGGGCTAATGGACCCAGGAGGCAATACAATTAATGCACAACATGTAGCTATGCAAAGGTTCTTTTGGCCATTGCTAACACCTGCTGTTTGATCAGCAGCTGGAAGTTCAAGTGAACTCCCAAGTTGCTCACCCTTCCTGACTAGGGAAATGCAACTCCATCCAGGAGTGAAAATGTGAAATCCCCAGATATGAACACTCCCAACAGTTACAGCCATTCAGCCCTGGAAGGACTGAGCTGGAATTGGTTTCTCCCCATTCATACCTTCATAGCCTCCAAATCCTGAAACAGAACTTCAACAGCCTAACTTGGCTGGCTTGGAGTTGAATGGTATAATTGGATATTATCAGTATACCAATGAAAACAGACCTTAGAATGGCCAATGACCTTATCAAGTGTTTTCATGGAGATGTTAAACAGAAGTGAAAAGACCATCGAAAATTGTCATGTTGGGATAAATTTGTAGTAATGAAAGAAATGACATTTGAATATTCTTTTAATTGAAGCCTACCTAATTTACTCATCCAGAAGCAACATGCAATCCAAAAGAAAGTCATTGTTTTGTATTTATGCATCTCTGAATTCTGGTTTTTTAAAAGGGGCATGCAAAAATGCAGATATTAAGGATATGTGCACATAAAAAGTGTATTTATGAAAATAGCAAACAAAAGGCTTACAAAATGGGTCCCTAAACAGATATGTGAAAAATATGTGAATGGACTTTATTTTTTAAAAAAATGATGCAAGATGAACAAATAAGTACATAATTGGCTGAAAGCCACATTGTTAAATTTACTCAAACATACAAGCTACTTCTATCTCTCTTAATTTCCATCTTACCTTTTGACCCTTTTAAAAGAAAGAGGGTTTTTTTAGAAATATGATTCCTGTTTCAAAGAATCATTTCAAAATATCTGTTGAAATTTACAAATATTTGCACCTCAGAAACATGGTGGCATCATTGGAAGATATTACACACAGCATTTCTAATTTCTAACACTGAAGGGACATTAAAATGGATCACCTCTAGGAGAACACAGAGAAGAATAAACTAGACCAGCAATTCCCAACTTTTCTGGCTCCATGGATCAGCAGCATCAGCAGCAATGTAGCTGGTGGTGATGGGATGACAGTTTTGTGCATGCAACCTAGTTCCTGCATATGCACAGCCTGGTTCCCAATAGGCCATGACTGATAGAGGTCCATGGCTCAAGGGTTGGGGATCCCTGAACTAGACTGCTTAGCCCTTCTATGTTAGAATTCTATATACAGAGACCTGTGAAAGTGAAGGAATGTAAAATCCCATTATGCATTCCATTCAAATTGAAATAAAGTCACTAGATAGTTTAGAGATCCCATGATTTTTCTGCATATGAAGCTATGCTCAGGAAATTAACATGTTAATTTGCTATTCAACATTCTATACTGACAGTCTTTCATTCTTTATAGATCTGAATGATTATATTGAATTCTATATTTTTCTTGGTTTGGGGACTGACTTGGAATAGTACTTGAATGCATTATTGAGTATTACAATTTATATAAAAATAATACATTCATAATCTTGGCATTTACCATTCCTCATATAAAGAAATCAGTCTTCAGCCAACACAACATTGCTGATTTTCTAAAATAAGATTCTTAACAAATGGTTTCATTTGTTCATATTTAAGAATGGTTAGAACAAAGCTCAATGCTTTTACTTATAATTTCTTCTCTGTTTTTAACAACTGGAAAGCTTTGAGAAACTAATTAAAATAGGCTCTTTTCTGAATGTTCTCTAAATCAGCTTTTTCTTTAAAAAGTTACATATTTAATTACATTAATTTTAACTTCAATAGTTATTTGACATTATATGTGCTGAATAAAAAAATTCTTCCCTTTAAAATAACTCAGTATGATCCTCATTAAAACCAGATTTTTTTCCCTTCCACAATTATAGCTAAATCTATCACAATGAATTGTATTGACAGGACTGCTAAAATGTGCTTAATTTGCTTTGTTCCCTCATCCAACATTAGGGCAAAAATTACTCACAGCTCCTTTCAGCCCAGTTTTGAACTGGCTGGCTGATCCATCATCATCATTTTAAAATCTATTTTCTTTCATTTTTACTGAAAGCTTTTCTTTCAGAACAGAAGCTAACAAGCCAAATCAAGTTGCCAGATTTCATATTATTTAAGATACTTTTGAGCAAAGTGAAGTTAAACTTTTCAGATTGCCATAAATGATAGGTCTTTGCTTTGAGTTAGTGTCAGATGCTTGCCCTGACTTTCCTCTTTTCTTACAGTACATTTAGCTCTTTAGGGTTATGTGAAAGACTTCTTTATGCCCTGCCCTGATGCAAAGAAAGATACATCTGTGCAAATATTTACACCCAAAAGGTAATCAACTTCTTTATAATCTCAAAGTTCTTTATTCCATTATATAATGACCCGGAAACAAATGCTTCAAATTCTCTCTGTAACCAAAAAAAAAAAAGTATTTGCAGTTTCTTGTGTTGAAACCCTGGATTAATTATACAAAGGCATATATGGGTCTGGGGTGGCATGATGGCTCAATGCTTAAAGAGGCTGTGTTTGTCTGCTGAAAAGCCAACATTCCAGTGTGAGATCCAGGCACCACTTGATGGGGTGAGTTTGCATTATTACTCACCCTTGCTCCTGCTAATCTAGCAGTTTGAATGCATGCAAAAGCAAGTATATAAATAGGTATCACTTTAATGGAAAAGGTTACTGTTTTCCATATTTCATGTTGGATAAGGGACCTTCTTTTAATTTAAATTTTGGAGGCAGTGGGGAACTGAAGGGAAAGGGGTGTGGAAAAATGGAAATAGAAGGATATTTTGAAGGGACCTCAAAATCATAGCTCAAGATCTTCTAGCTGTCTGAGTGCTGAAGTCAAGAATAGTTATTTATTGTCAAGGAAGGCAAAGATTACCAATCTCAGATACTTTCTACAGCATGAAGTAACATAATTTATGTAACATAAAAAAATCTTGGGATCCCAGGTAATGGGTAAACTTGTGATATGGAAAGTTTATATTTTTTTATAATGAATGATAAAGGTGGCTTTATGTATTTATTTACTGTTTTAGGTGCACTTAAGAAAACAAACTCCCAGGAGGAAAGATAGGTGACATGACTTTCCATTATAATCTTCCAGATTAGTCTTCCTGGTTGGAACTACTGTTGTCTGAAAGTCATCTTGGGTTATTCCTAAAAGCTCCAATTCAAATCCAGGGACCAGTGCTGCCAAAGAACCAGCTCTGGCCGCAAAGTCACAGATCATCAGCAGGAGAGAAAAATCTTCCTACTGCTAAGCAGCCATCTTGGGAGAGCAGAGCTACACAATATAGTATTTACTTAAGAAATATTAAATTAATAATTGCACAGTATTAACATTCTGATTTTAAATACTGTATGCTTATCTGAACAACAGGAATTTTTTTCATGTAAAATAATTACTTGAATATCCTACATTAGACAAGTTCAGACTTTAGTGGCTATTAATGATCTTCATAAAAATGAAAAAACTTCTCTGGAATTTTCTGCAGTTGTCCATATGCAGCAATTGTACAGTATAAGTAAAATGAAATGCTACGGCCATGGAATGGTTGAAAGTAAAACAATAACTTGCAGAGTCACTCATATCTTCTTTTCTAAAGAAAAAAATGTTCTAAAAGATTTCTTAAGCAGGTACCTTTCATAGCTCAAGCACAGGGACACAGAGCAAGTCAACAAGTTGGGGAAAGGACATCTCCCATGGTATAAAACCTTTTATTCACTGCTACCTCAAATAAACTTCCATGATCAAAGGCTGCAGCTTTGACAGTAGAACTTTCCAAATGGAAACCTCTTTTAAAAACAATGCAAACCCGGACTGATACAATTCTGGTGTGCTTCCATTTCATTTCAACATTCTGTGAAGCCCATTTTTTTTTACAATAACTTGCTTCTTTTAACCCAAAAATATCCCCAGGGGTCTAATACTGTGGAGTGTATCTTGAATTCAAAGAACACTTAGTTACTGTCTCCAGAAGCAGCATTTAACACATGGTAGTGTGCTATCACAGGAAGCAAATATTAAAAAGCAAGAGAACAAACGTCTGACAAGTCCGAATCATGAAATAGAGACTGAAATGCTAAAAATCTTAGTTGAAAGTAAATATCATTGGGGGAAAGAAAAAATATCTAAAGATACAAAAGATTCCTTGGAATGAACTAGAAGCTATCCAAAAGTGCTGCTGTTCGTATTAATAAACTTTGTGCTGTGGAATTTCTAGATAGGCTATGATCTGTGATTATTAGTAGAAAGTGATGCTGGCTAAATTTTCTGTCAGTTATCAATATAACTTTGGGCATTGATTATAATGATATTGGAAAATAAAGTGTGATAAAAGGAGATCTACTTCAGGTAATAAGTCTAAAGTCTGTCTGGCACAAGAATGAATGAAAGATTTTTAGTTCACATTCAATGAGTGGCAACAGATCAACTCTAGCGTTCTAGAATGAGAGTGAAGGGTCTGTTTCTCTCCTTGCAATGGCAGCTGTCAGTATATCCTACAAGAAAAAATAGTCTTTTTTCAAACCATTCCACTTTCACTGCTTTTATTCTTGTTTGGAGTCTAATTGATGGTGTTCTATACTCCTTTAAATTTAGAGGGATTGGTAGTCTTAGCAGACAGAGACACCATTGTTTGGGTTGGGAATTAAGAGTGAGCTGGATAGAGAACATCAGTATTTGCCAGAGCTGTGAGTTATAGACCAGGAAGTTGTAAGATCTGAGGCCGGTGAAACAGGAAATAGCTGTTCCTAAGCTAGACAGAGCCATTATGTAAATATTCAGCAGATGCTCCCCTATTTCAAGACTTGGAGAGAGATAATTGTCAACTTTCTATTAACTAGAAATAGTGGAAATAAAAATACTCACAGAATTAACACTGGAGCAGCCATTTGTGTGGGACTTGATTTCTGTGTTCAGCACGTACATGGCTGTAATAAAACAACCTTTTATGTTATGTCTGTGAGGGTAAATTCCTGACTATAAGGTTAAGTGTTTGGAATTTTATTGCTATGCCTACTGTGAAGTCTGACAAAACTAAAATTATACCTTGGAAGATGCAAGTGGCAAATCAATTCTTTAGAAACCTGCACTATAGCCTTCATGGGTTACATAGCAGCAGCAGCTGAACTTTCAAACTTCCAGTCTTAATTTTGCAAGCTTGCTTGCTTGTTGCAAAGTAGTTATCACTGTTGCTTTTCTGCTACACATTACTCCATCACTCTGAATCCTCCTTGATTTACCCCATTTCTTGATGTAAAGAGAGAGAGAGAGAAGAAAGAAAGAAAGAAAGAAAGAAAGAAAGGAAAGAAAGAAAGAAAGAAAGAAAGAAAGAAAGAAAGAAAGAAAGAAAGAAAGAAAGAAAGAAAGAAAGAAAGAAAGAGAAAGAAAGAAAGAAAGAAAATAAAAAATAAATGTCTCTTGATATTTTCTTTTGGGGTTTATGTGTGGAGGCTACAAATAGCTGGAGAGAAGATTTTGCAGAGAAAGACAGAGCATTCTCATTCTTTTAACCACATCTCAGAAAATTTGAATATGTAAATATCAATTTTTTCCCGCATAACTATTGGTGGGAACAAAATTAGGTTTACACTGCTGTGAGATAAATCAGTGAGTGATGGGCATATTCTCTCCTTCCTGACTTTCCAACTGAAAGTAATGAGAGGGATTTATTTACTTTCTTTGAAGTCATCATTCAGCAAAAACTGATTGTAATTTTTTTTCCAAGAAAGGAAAATTAGTTTCAATAGATCAGGATGTATAGTAGAAATGATTATCAGCCTACTGGTATGAGAGAGATCATAGTGGATGACTCCTGATTCTGCTTTTCTAGCAAACTGAATTCAAAACTGAACTGCAGGGAACAAAATCAGAAGAGCCCATTCATAAAAAAAAGTCAACCTGATTTTTGAGGTCCATAATTCTACAAGCCACTAGTCAATAGGATCAATTCACCTAATACCGTACATAGCGTTTTATGAGCTTGCAGTTTCTGCAGTTTTAAGAAAGTGAAAAATCTGCTTCATGTAACATAGATTCAGCTCACAGTTCGGCAGATGCCTTAGTGGAAGCCTGGGAAAGGACGGCCACGGAGGCACTTGACCGAGTTGTACCCTTGCGGCCCCTGACCCGGCGCAGATCCCAATGGGCTCCATGGTTCTCTGCGGAGCTCCGGGAGATGAAGCGTCGGAGACGGGGCCTAGAGAGCGTTTGGAGGTCCACCCGATCTGAATCCGACCGATTGCGACTAAGAACCCATATTAGGTCTTATCTCGCAGCGATGAGGGTAGCGAGATCTAACTACTTCGCTGCCCTCATCGCGTCCGCAGATAATCGCCCGGCCGCCCTGTTTAGGGTGACTCGCTCCCTCCTTAATCAGGAGGTTAGTGGGGAACCCTTGCAGGGGCGGGCCGAGGAATTTAGTCAACATCTGTCGGACAAAATTGCTTGGATTCGGACCGGTTTGGACTCCGACTGGGCAGTATCGGACGATCAGGACACGAGCGGTCTTGTCAATGTCACCTGGGAGGAGTTCGATCCTGTGACTCCGGAGGAAGTGGACAGGATCATGGGGAGGCTGAGCTCCACCACATGTTTATTGGACCCGTGCCCTTCCTGGCTGGTTTATGCAGCCCGGGAGGGGACACGAGGCTGGTTCCAGGCGGTTATATCTGCTTCTCTGAGTGAGGGTAGTTTTCCCGCCGCCTTGCAAGAGGCGGTGGTGAGACCTCTCCTCAAGAAGCCTGCCTTGGACCCGGCTGTTTTGAATAACTTTCGTCCGGTCTCCAACCTTCGCTTTCTTGCGAAGGTTGTTGAGAGTGTGGTGGCGCATCAGCTCCCTCTGGTCCTGGATGAAGCGGATTATCTAGACCCGTACCAATCGGGCTTCAGACCCAGGTACAGCACGGAGATGGCATTGGTCGCGCTGGTGAATGATCTCTGGAGGGCTCGGGACAGAGGATACTCCTCTGTTCTAGTCCTATTAGACCTCTCAGCGGCTTTCGATACCATCGACCATGGTATCTTGCTGCGGCGTCTCAGGGGATTAGGAGTGGGAGGCACGGTTTTTCAGTGGTTCTCCTCCTATCTCCTGGGACGCTCGCAGTCGGTGTTGGCAGGAGGGCAGAGGTCGACCGCGAGGCCTCTCGCTTGTGGAGTCCCTCAGGGGTCGGTCCTCTCGCCCCTTCTGTTCAACATCTACATGAAACCGCTGGGTGAGATCATTCGTGGTTTTGGAGTTGGGTATCATCAGTATGCTGATGATACCCAACTTTTCATTTCGACCCCAAACCACCCCAGTGATGCCCTCGACGTGATGTCCCGGTGCCTGGAGGCGGTCCGGGTCTGGATGGGGAGGAACAGGCTTCGTCTCAACCCTGACAAGACGGAGTGGCTGTGCGTACCGGCATCTCGGGATATTCAGGATATCCCACCCCTCATTATGGGGGGTGAGTCTTTACCTCCTGTAGATAGGGCTCGCAACTTGGGAGTCCTCCTAGACTCACAACTCTCCTTAGAAGATCATATTGTAGCTGTGACTAGGGGGGCGTTCGCCCAGGTTCGCCTGGTGCGCCAGTTGCGGCCCTATCTAGACCGGGATGCCTTGCGCACGGTCACTCATGCGCTCGTGACCTCTCATCTTGATTACTGCAACGCTCTCTACATGGGGCTACCCTTGAAGACCACTCGGAGGCTCCAACTGGTACAGAATGCAGCCGCGAGAGTTGTATTGGGAGTCTCCCGATACTCCCGTGTTACACCTCTGCTCCGCGAGCTGCATTGGTTACCAGTTGTCTTCCGGGTGAGGTTCAAGGTGTTGGTAATGACCTACAAAGCCCTCCATGGCATGGGTCCAGAATACCTTGGGGAGCACCTGCAGCCGGCGTCAACTTCCCTCCGCCCAGTACGCTCCCACAGAGAGGGCCTCCTCAGGGTGCCGCCGGTCAAAGAATGCCGACTGGTGGCCCCCAGGGGGAGAGCGTTCTCTGTGGGTGCACCGGATTTATGGAACCATCTTCCGGTTGAGCTCCGGATGGCGCCCGATCTCCGCTCCTTCCGGCGCGACCTTAAAACCTATCTCTTTAAACAAGCTGGCCTGGCCTGATGGGACGGGGTGGGATTTTTATTAACGACCTCAATTTTAAATTTGTATTATTTCTGGGCATTGTTTAATTATGTTTTAATAATCTAATTTTAACTTTTGTATCTAATTTTTATGTATTGCCCTGTTCACCGCCCTGAGTCTCTTGAGAGAAGGGCGGTATATAAATTAAATTAATAAAATAATTAATAAATAATAAATAGATTCATGGATTTTATTTGGATCAAACTATTGTTCTTCATGAAGGATAAATTCCTTGAACTGTGACCATGACCTTCAAATCACTGAACAAATTTATTTGTAATGGAAATCTACTGAAAAATGCAAATTACATTGGTTGTTTTCAAGACAATATTATTTTTTCTAATAAATATGCCTTTTAAATTATGCAAGTAGATGTGCTTCTTTTTGAATACATTATATTTTAAGAGAATTGTTTAATTAATATGCTGCAGTTCAATATTTGACTTTTGTCGTTCTCTGGAACATATAATTAGAAAGTAACAAATTAATTACAATTATGGCATTGATCAGTATTGCATAATTCACATCTTCGTTTGTAATGAAAATAAGGATTTAGCCGAAGATACAGGTAAAAGGTTTTTTTTCTCTTACAATTTCATTTATTTTGATATAATATAGACCAGACATGTCAAACACAAGGCCTGGGGCCCGGATCTGGCCCGCGAAGTGGTTTCATGTGGCCCGCGAAGCCATCCTGGAAACAGTGAGGGAATGGCCCCCACTGCCTTGGCCCTGGCCCAGAGACCCTCCTTCTGCCAGAGACCCTCAGATCTGTCCCACTCCTGCCCAGGCCCCCTTAGGCACTCTTGATGCGAACGATGTAGAGCTGGCCACGCCCATCCAGTAGGCCATACGCACTCTAGCCACGCCCACCCAGTAGGCCACGCCCACCCTGGCCATACCCACCCGGCCCCCTGAGGGCAACCACAATGCTGATGCGGCCCTCAATGAAATTGAGTTTGACACCCCTTATATAGACACTTGTAAATTCAACACTTGCAAAGTACAGGGTGTTTAAAGCATGGATAAAGAAATACGTTAGAGATGCTGTAATATCCAAATACAAATTATATGGGATTAGAAAATGAAAGAGAGAAACAAAAAGAGAATATTGCAGTTTCTTTCACTGGTTACTAATGTAAAGCTAATTTGAAAAATATATTTTTACACATATGTTTTATTTATTTATTTTTAAAATTTTGAAACCCCCAAGCTCCTCCACAGAGGGACTCTGTATAAATGTACTTCATTTTTGTAGTGATTGACTGAATAATTAAAGCTTACACATTCAGATGCATGAGAATATGATATGCGGTAAAAAAAAATATCAAGATGGCCATCACGGCAATGTAACTGAAGCCCGGCCCGTGTATATATGCAGCAACATCAGGGGCAAGTCTTCAATTGCCTTGCTATAAGGGTCATGTTGATGTTTTTTATTACCTTCCTCCTCCCAGTGAATGCTGATGATCAATAGGAAAGAAATGTCACAAACAGTTAAAGAAACAAAAAGAACTATTTTATATTTGAATTGCATATAGGAAAGTATGGCCAGTACTGTTGTGCATTCAAGTTATAACTAGAGAAATTGATTTTTAGTGTTGTCATTGACAACTGGATGTTCATGTTTGTTGCACATTTTATGAAATTGGATGCTTACTTTCTCTGTTTGCAGCAAGACACATCTTAGAAGGCTTCAGATATTGAAATTTTAGGATGCATGGTATAACTGGGATGTGGGGGAGCTGGTTTAAGCAAGACAAACAATGGAGATCCCTTTTTTGTCTAAAGCTCAGCAGAATAATGGAATGCCTGACATTCAGAAACATTCCAGAGAAAATAAAATGATAACTGCCAGATGGTGGATATTGTGGCTGTCCACGGCAAACATAAGGGAAAAGAAAGGAAAACAAAATCAGAGTAAGGGGAAGCATAAAATGCAATTCAGCTAACAAAAACAAAGGAAGAGTAAACCCATAAATAACAAAAGGAATGTCACTTTAACCAAACCCCAGGAGGTGATTTTTAACAAGCACATTTTAATAACAAATACTGTATGTAGATAATAAATGTGCAAGCACTATCCTTGCACAAGTAATGCACAGATTTGGGAACAGTCTAGCTCTGGCTTGCTAGCTTTATTTTATTTATGTATTTCAGCAGCCTGTTAATTACTTGAAAAGAGTTTAAAAACACAATAAAATGATCTAACTTCCCAATGAGTCTCCTTGGCACCTGGGGATCAATGCAGTACGTACATCAGAGGATTCTAGCAAAGTAACATGCAGAGAAATTATTTTTAAATTATGCATAAGCAAAAGAGTTCCTCAACATTCCACTGCAGTGATAAGAGAAAGTGAGGATGGGTTTCTACTCTGCTGGTGTTAAGGTAAAGGTAAAGGTTCCCCCGCACATGCGTGCTAGTTGTTTCCGACTCTAGGGGCCGTGCTCATCTCCGTTTCAAAGCCGAAGAGCCAGCGCTTGTCCGAGGACGTCTCCGTGGTCATGTGGCCGGCATGACTAGACGCCAAAGGCGCACGGAACGCTGTTACCTTCCCACCGTAGTGGTCCCTATTTTTCTACTTGCATTTTTACGTGCTTTCGAACTGCTAGGTTGGCAGAAGCTGGGACAAGTAACAGGCGCTCACTCTGTTACGCGGCACTCGGGATTCGACCTGCCAAACTGCCGACCTTCTGATCGACAAGCTCAGCATCCTAACCCACTGAGCCACCGCGTCCCTTCTGCTGGTGTTAATACAATGCAATTGCAGCCATCTAAGTCTTTAGACACCGTGTTATTTCCTGATCAAACTTGACAACATAATGCAAGCCTAGGATTTCAGTGCTCTGACTTCAGGAAGAGTCTGATCCTGTACTGTAGAAACAATCAGCTTTGTGAAGAAGGTGCTTCTATGGACAAACCACCCCAAAGGTTTTATCAGGCATGCTATAGTTCTCAGAGCAATTTTATAAAAAGTTTAGCTCTCTGCTCTGAACTTACTTGGATACCCAAACACAGAAATGGATAGAACAATCTACAGTCGTTTTCAACTCATGAGGTAAGATGGGCATATTGAGTTAAGTTGGTTCCCTCCATTTAGTTTTCAGATAATGTAAATGAAGGCAAGTACAAAACTATGGAGTTCTGAGTGAGCCTTGTGACTAAGTATCACTCCTAATGACAATAATTTGGATGGGTAGCAAGATCTTTTTGGGGGAAAGGAAAGAAAAAAATGGGCAGACAGTTTGCTGTTGCTGCACTGTTCCTTTTGGGTCTCCCAGGTTTTCCTTTTCAGTGGTTCTATAATGGCATAGCTCTCTTATATGAACAGCCAGCACATATATTCTCCTACTTCAGAGAGAGTATCAAATTTTCCATTGACTTTTATTTGCTATCATATCCATCCCTTTCTCAATATGTTTGTCAGGATTTTTGGAAGTTAACTAAAACTAAAAGTGATATTTTCTTGGTATAGTTGTCACAGAGAACTCTGTACCATGATTTATTGAGATGAATGGGATAAATGACATGATTTCCAGCAATGGAACAATTCTCAGTTATTATTACCAATATATCCACTGTACATATTTTTTCTAACAGCCTTTCTATGATCTGTTAAGAAGACAAGTCTCTTCATTGATAATGGAGAAGCTTGCAGCTGGCTGCTTTCATAATGTTATGAGTCTGAAAACCAACTATTACAATATCACATTTCAATTTATTCTTAGTTTATTTTTAAATTATCCCACCTAGAACTTATCAGAAGAAATTGCCCCTGTGAGCAATTATAAGTAATAATGTAATTATGTGTGAGTACTCTTCTTTCATTTGGCCCTTAAAATTTATGTGAGCATGTAATTTGAAATACTGTACGCCATCTTTCAAAGAAAATGTTCCCTATAAATGATATCTCCCTATTGATGGCATGAGAATATATGGATGTGGTTGTCAAAGAAAAAAAAAGGGGGGGAGTGCTAAAGATAGAAGGACCTGCAATGGTTTTAAACCATTCATTAACGACTTACAATGAATGTAGGGGAAATGATACATTTATGAAGGGTCTACCAAATGTCAATATTTTGTTATATTTAATATTTAGTTAGAATGGAGTCTACCTCATCAGATTAGCAAAGATGTCTATTTTTATTTCTTTTCTGTAACAAACTTTCTGCAAGAAAGCAATTTCAAATTATTCATTTTCTGTGGAAAGCATTTTTTTTAATCCCATTTATGTCCCGCCCTTCTCCGAAGACTCAGGGCGGCTTACAATCTAAAGCACAAATCAATGTGCTTAGCAATAGCCTTCATTTTATGTATATGCCTGCTTATTAGGGCTTTCGCCCCCCCCAGCGGCTTTATTACAAAGTCAGCTTATTGCCCCCAACAATCTGGGTCCTCATTTTACCTACCTCAGAAGGATGGAAGGCTGAGTCAACCTTGAGCCTGGTGGGATGCGAACCTGCACTAATTGCAGGTAGCTGGTGTTACTTAAGGAAGCATTAGCCCACTGCTCCACCAAGGCTCTTTTTTTGCACATCATTTGAGACAATCCTGTAGGAGAAGAAGAGGAAGAGTGATCCTAGTCCAGCTGGCCTTGAATTCTGTTAACTCTTATGGCATCAATTTAGTGTTGACCATTACTTGACTATATTCTTGTGTATAGGCCTGAGCACTACATCTTAACTGGAACTTAATGCGTAATCCTTATTTTTCACGCCTGACAATCCCTTTCCTTACCTCCCCTCCCCTTCACCGCTTCTGCTCAGTCAAGTATTCAGTGTGGTTAACAATATTTAAAATACAAGTTACTAAAAGATCAAAGAAAACCAATGCAAAGATTAATAAGGAAAATTGTGACAGTGATGTATCTTGTATCCTTTTCTAAATGCTGAGGTTGTGGGAGTGTAACTTAGCCTGGGAACAATTTAATAATGTTATTATTAATAGAATTAGAAAGCTATTTGCATCAATGAAATTAACCAGGTCAACAGCCTACCTTTTTTTAAAAAAAATAGTGCATTCAAAAGAGAATGCAGCTTTTTGTAGTGCAATGCTTGCAGCAAACATAAAAGATGAAGGACAGCTAATGATCTTAAAAATAATTCATATCCATACTGAGATTTACAAGGATGTATTTGTTGAGGCCACTTCCTCTGTTAACACATACACTCATTGCAGAGTACTGTTATTGAACATTATTTTCATAACAATGATGTGAGGCAGGTGTGGCAGAGGATCCAACAAATCACCAACTGTAGACCCAATAACAACACTCCTATTGACAGGGATGCTTCACTGAAGTGAAGCCATCAGAGACAGCTGTCCTACAGCCACTAGTCCTCCACAGCCATCCCCTCACCATGGAGGAGCATGAGGTAAGGAGTACCTTGAGAGCTATGAAATCAAGGAAGGCTGCTGGACCTGATAGCATTTCTGGCTGGGTGCTTAAAGACTGTGCAGACCAGTTGGCTGGGGTCTTTACCAAGATTTTTAATCGGTCTCTATCCCAGTGCACTGTTCCATCCTGTCTGAAGGCCTCCTCGCTCCCCCCAGGAATTGCCTTTCTTTGCTTACCTGACTCCCAGCCTCGTGCCGTTTCACCCTGGATGAACTGTACAGTTCCCATTGTCTTAGGAAAGCTCAAAATATTCTTAAAGACTCATTCATTTTTTTTGAACTATTACCATCAGGCAGACAGTACAGGACAATAAAAACAAAGACAAATAGGTTGAAAAATAGTTTTTATCCCAGAGCTGCAACCATATTAATTACCACTGTATAGTGCAATATTGAAGTGCAATATTAGGGGCAGTGCAATGGTAAATAGAATGTGAAGGATGTGTGTATATAATGTATGTTCTTATTTGTGGTGTTTACTTGTGTGTAGTGTGCACTGTGGACAGCACTTAATTTTGTTGTGAATTAAACAATGACAATAAAGATTCTATTCTATTCTATTCTATTCTATTCTATTCTATTCTATTCTATTCTATTCTATTCTATTCTATTCTATTCTATTCTATTCTATTCTATTCTATTCTATTCTATTCTAAAACACATGTGCATTCAGTTTTAAATAGATTTCTTAACAGTAAGGAAAAAATTCAACAACTTGACAACTAAGTAGCTATTGAATATTTAAGAAACTTTGAGTATATCCCCCATTTTAGAATAAGTTCTGCACTAATGGGAATTTTATCTGGCAACTATTCACAGTATTCTCATTCTTAAGAACTTCTATTAGCTTCTCCATTTTTTTAACTTTAAACATTCTACAGAATTCTATTGCTTGTGAGCAGAATAGAGTAAGAGATAAGCAATGCTGCATGACATCTTCTTAAGAAGAAGGATTATGATGGATGAACTGCATACAATAAATCTTAGTAAACCATGAAATGGGTAAACTGCTCTTAGCAGATCCTTTGCAGGATTCCAGAAAAGCTAAAAGTTATATTTGAAAACAAGGGGGAAGGAAGGAAGGAAGGAAGGAAGGAAGGAAGGAAGGAAGGAAGGAAGGAAGGAAGGAAGGAAGGAGGGAGGATTGCAATGCAATTCCAGAAGATCTGGAGTCAACCAATAAGCATTTCTGATAATTTTGTAATATTTAACAAGATCATCTTTTAACATTACTTAAAAAAATCATGTGTAGGGAAAACATACAATCAAATTGTTATGTAAAAAAACTTGTGGGTTTTTTGGCTAGTCTAAGACATGCTACATTTACAGAGTAGCACAGAATAGTGTCCACCTTCCATTATATACAGAATCATTTGAGCCAATTCTTCAGTATTACTTAAATGTTTCAATAGAGTAGTATTCTTGTAACATATAATGCAGCAGGCTCAGAATAGGTTGTGTGATATACACAGTGTGGAGAAATTGTGTGCATCTGGATGTACCAAAGACTATTCAATTTGGCAGTCAACTTACATCATTAATTTTACATTTTAATTTCTATCGTCCATTCTGTGCTGAGTTAGTCTCCACCAGACGCCATAGGAAATATATGTACAGTAACATTCTATACAACCCTATTCCTTTAAATTGTCAGTATGAGATACTCCAATTTATTTCAAAGTTCTTGTAGAAAACCATAATGTATCATAATACAGATGGTCCTTGACTTATGACTACAGTTGCTAATTTATGTTGCTAAGTGAGAGAATTGCTAAGCGAGTTTTGCCCTTTTATTTTATGACCTTTCTTGCCACAGTTGCTAAATGAATCACTGTAGCTGTTAAGTTAGTAACACAGTTGTTAAGTGAATCTGGCTTCCTCATTGTCAGAAGGTTGCAAAAGATGATCACATGATCCCGGGACACTGCAACTGTCATAAATACATTCCAGTTGCCAAGCATTTGAATATAAATCACAAGACCCTGGGGATGCTGCAATGGTCATAGGTGTGAAAAACAGTTATAAGCCATTTTTTTCAGTGCTGTTGTAACTTTGAATAGTCACTAAATAATTTGAGGGCTACTGGTAATACTCCTTCATGGTGTATAAAAATTAAATGTATATCTTATATCTATCTAGTAAAAGCAGATAATTTAGAGATGCACATTTACTGTAGAGCCCTCAGTAAGATTAGATTAGAAACTACAAAATGAACTGATTGACTGAAATCACAGGACAGAGTTTGGGAAATGAGTCTTCTTCCATTTCTAATCTGCATCTTGGAAATTTACATATGACAGATTTCATGATGTCTAACTGGAACTTCTATGATTAGAGAATAATATCAACTGGAGACAGTTGGAAAACTCCATGATTTTTATAGCTTTCTCTTGAAGATTCCAAAGGCATCAAGCTGTTCTGTGTTAGAAACTATTTTCTTTCTTTATTATTATTATTATTATACAACTTCTCAAGTTTATTTCTCAACACAATGGACATTCATTTAGAAGACAGGATGGGAATGAAAACAAGTCTGATGGGAATTGAAAATGTTTTTTTCGGAAGAGACTTGGTCTTGTCAAAGGTAAAAATTTTACTGAAAGATTTTGATGAGATTTATATAAAGTAGCAATTTTACATACTAACATTTTTTTATGGAAACATTTTACAATCCAAATGATATTCCTGGATTCATGGTATTTTGATAGAATACTTGTCTAAGCCTAACTTAGTGAATATTTGCAAATCTACTAATCTTTTTAATGAGAACATAGCTTGTTTTTTCCATACATAAGAATTGTTCTAAGCTAGCTTCCCTGCCTCTGCTAATTCATTGATATCTAAAGTTAACTATTTTCTTAATCACATAAATCCAATGGAATGGATTCTTGTGTTCAAATATATCATTAAAGAAATATGTCAATTGTCTTTTTTTTCCTAACTAAAAGGGGAACTGCTTAAACTTACTTGATAGTATTGCATTCAATTGTAGCCTCCACCAAAGCTCACCTCCATAGTGGTAATTCTGACTGGAAATTAACACAATGTGGCTCACTACTGAAAATGGGCATTATACATTACAATAATGATGAAACCTTCAAGTGACAAAACTAAAATGACAATTTTTGTCACTTATTATTTTAAGTAAACTGCTTTATGTTCTATGTTGGAAATGTAGACACTAAAATAGGAGCATATGACTCTACTTCAAGTTTGGTAAAGATTCTTTCTTTTAAACTCTAGGGTGCTTCCTTCTGAGCTCCTCCAAAATGGTAACTGAATTGTCATTTTTTATTTGATGAAATATTATATATATGAGAAATAATTCCATTAAATGAATATCCTTAATTTAAACCTAATTTTTGCCCTTAATTTACCCACTATTTTGAATGTGGCCCCTGACGTGCTCTTCAAAGGTCAAGTGTAATCCTCTGGATAAATGAAACTTGTATAGGTAAAGGTAAAGGTTCCCCCGCACATGCGCGCTAGTTGTTTCCGACTCTAGGGGGCGGTGCTCATCTCTGTTTCAAAGCCGAAGAGCCAGTGCTTGTCCGAGGATGTCTCTGTGGTCATGTGGCCGGCACGACTAGATACCAAAGGTGCACGGAACGCTGTTACCTTCCCACTGTAGTGGTCCCTATTTTTCTACTTGCATTTTTATGTGCTTTCGAACTGCTAGGTTGGCAGAAGCTGGGATGAGTAACAGGTGCTCACTCTGTTACACGGCACTCGGGATTCGACCCACCAAACTGCTGACCTTCTGATCGACAAGCTCAGTGTCCTAACCCACTGAGCCACTGCGTCCGAAACTTGTATACCTCTGTATTAAAGGGAATATGTAATTCTGATGCTTTGTGGAGGTGATTTTCCTACTAGTGACTTAGAGCATATTCCAAAGTCCTTCAACCATACTTGTATCAGAGTAATAGTAATGAGGACAGACTTCATATCATTTTGATGACAGCCAGGTGTCATTGGTGTAAAAAAATCAATCATATCAGTCATCAGGAATATCTGACTCATAGTATTATTTTATGATTGTTAGGTATGTATGCTTGTTGCAACAGAACAGCATATAAGCCCAACAAATACATAAAAATACATACATATATACTGTCATGCTTTTATGCAGTATAGTAGCTTTCATAATTCTGCAGCTGGGATATAGTGAGCTTCAAATCTAGTTCACAGTGTCCACCTTTCACCATGTCCACTGAATTTCACCAAATTCAGCAATGGATTCCAATGTTTTAACCTGACCGTAAGTCTTTTACAACAATGGAGCAGTAAAGAATTGTCACATATCTCAAACTCTTACATATGTTAAGAAATACCAAAGAAGACAATGTAAATTCATGTATGGAAAAAGATGACTGCATCCCAACATAGAAAACTATCTGTAAGGACCTGCCTCAATCAGTTCTCCCAAGAAAGCAGAACTCTTGAAACGGCATCATTTCAACAGGAATTTCTATTGGGAGGTGTTGACAGCAGGAATAGAAGGCAGAATCTGAGGGTTTCCTGCATGAATCAAGTAATTAAAAGTGTCCATAGTAACCCCACCCTAACTGTCCATCTGGATGGTTCAAACAGGCCAATCCACAGGTGTGAAAGCACCGTGGGAACAGAGTGATAAGGCACCGCTTCCAAGGCTGTTAGGTGTATGCCACACTCGGAGATAAGGCAGATGGCCGGAGGTACATTCCATTCTCATCCTGTTAGAGACACATCAAAGAGGATAGAGCAAGAGACAGAGCAAAGCAACTGTACATCAGCACCTCAAGCTCCCCCCTCTCCCCCAGGAAAATGGCAGAGCCCGAAAAGAATAAGAAATCTGTCAGAATCCATTTATTTCACATTTCATAAATGTATAGGTAGAACAATGTGCTTATTCTGGGGATCCTGCCATCTCTCCGAAGGGGGGGGGAGAGGATAGACTTAAGGCAATCTTCAAACAACAGGGAACATTTGAACTGGGGGAGGGAGGGGGAGAGACAGATCTGGATTGCATCTTCATTTACAACTGAAAAGGAAAGCAATAACCATGAAACCAAGGAGAGTTCCCTTTCCCATGGAAGGGCCTGACACCTAAGCAAATGATGAGAGCCTGACCAAATGGATGAGGGGAGGGGCTCAAATGGGAATGCTTTATATAGGATTGAAATGTAACTTTGTTAGATTCCGTCTTGTATTGCCACAATCGATTCCATCCTAGTAAACATTTTCCTTTTGGACTAAACTTGCATCCAAGAGTTCTTATTTCCTAAGATGTGGATTGAGGTGGGTCCTGACAAAATCCCATGCACACAGAACATAGGGTTCTCATACTGTCTTGTTTTATGAAACATGCAAAATGACATAAATAGAATTAATAATTCATGGATTTTCATAAGATCACCAATACTTTTGGAACCATGAAAAGGCTTGGAAGCCACTAGTAATGTTGGATGTATAGGTGTCCCAATTTTTTCCCAGGGTTATATTGGCTTAACAGGATATGAGTTCACCTAAAAAAGCCTCCACAGTTTTTTTTTAAGCAAAAGGTGGACGAGGAAAAACACAACCCTCTCTTCCTTCCCATTCTGACAAATGGCCAAGAAGCAAAACAAAATAAAGATTCAAAAGTTGGATATTACTTTCTGCACTCAACTGATAAAAGGTTCTTTTGATTTCTCATAGATTCCATCAGGCCAATCTCCACATCTTATTCTCTTTCTCTGTTTAGTGCATCGCCAAGATTAGTGTCTCTAATATGTTCCTTTCTAGAATTCTTTTCAAATATAGAGCTGTAACCTGTCCTTCATGAATCTGAATGATGTGCATTTAAGGAGGTTTGAATGAAAAATGAAACCAGTGATGTACCTGTGATGTTTTTTTCCCTTTCACTGAAGAGTCATCCTCTTTTTCTGAAAGAGACAAATAACTCAAGACACATGAAGGTTGTTTTGGAAATCATTCAGAAATAGAAATATCAGCCATTATTAATAATGGATACTTTTTTAAAAAAAAATCTGATTTGTAGCATATTTTATATAATATTTAATCTGCTTTCTTAGGGATTAAAAGTATTGTACAATTGAGTAAAAAGATTCATACAAGAGAACTGTTTATCAAAATCTTTTTTTTCTACCTCCAGTTGCACTGGGAACATTAAGTACTATAAAGTGAGGAAAACAGAATGTTTTTTCTTTTCTTTTTTTTTTTTTGCTTTGCATGTCCTCAGTAAATAAAAGCTGGGGGGAAGTTCATAGCTTTTAAAAAGAGATGAAGCACATTTCTATAAATAATTGTGCTGTCTATATGAAAAATATTGTTCCTATGGTTCATTTAAAGGCACGTTTTAGTCTTGCCTACAAAATAATTGCTAATTGTCTTATATAATAAAAGAGATTATATATCAACCAGACATTTTGGGATTACATATGATACCTCTAAAGTTGGAAAAATGAATTTATGTGAATTTAGAAAAGAAGGTTGGCCTTAATTGTAATCCCTCAGAAACCTGGTTGACACACAGCTAATATTACTGCCACATAAAATAAGGCTACATAGATGTTTACATTTGGAGGAGAACATGTATTTTGAGAGCAGATAATAAGGTGCACTGATGTTCAGATCTGAAGGAATCTTGTATGTGAAAATGTAAATTGTTTTATCAGGGGACCTGCCATTTCTGCAATCCTGATTATGAAGGTAAGTAGTTAAATGTGAATCCCACCAGATCCAATTCAACACATTGACTTGATTAATTGATTGAATGAATCACACTGATTCAAATGGTTGAATCAAGTTGTTGTGATTTCCCAGTTTAATGAAATAGGTCAACATGTTTTCCAAACGCTTCTTTGAACCTCATATAGTTTTTTATGACCTTCAAATAAGGCATGAAATAAAGACTCTCCTATCATGTTTCTATTTCATATTCCTTATTTTTACCCTAATAAATATCAAACAAATCCTAATATCCTGAATGCTAATTTTATTATTTCATCAAGGAATATTTTCTCTTCATTATAATACCACTATGTTTAAGAAGTTTCTTTCTGTGAAAGTATTTCCCTGTGAAACTTCATATTCACCATTTCATGAAATGAAATTCAGTTGAGAATTATGGATAACCTATACAGAACATTGAGCAGTCTTCTATGGAAAGTTACATATCTAAGCATTGGAGCAAAGGGTATAGGCAAGGAGTTAAAAATATCAAGATGGTGACCATAATAAGAAAGATGAAGCCTCACTGCTTTTTTATGTGTCTTACAATGTATATAAAAAAAGAAAAAGACACGGATTTTACAGTCTTAACTGATATTTTTAATTTTGTGATGCTTCCTCTCAGCAGATAGCTCTGTCCTGAACATTTTAAAAGAATTATTAAAGAATATATCTGGGTCAAAACTAGAAAAATAATAAGCTGGCTCTTTCATTATCTCATATAATAACTATTTGATCTTTGTTTATGTTCTTGTGGAAAAGGATCAAGTCTTTCTTTTACATGGCTTGTCCTACAAAGATCTTTGTGTGGATTTATTGTTTCTACCCAGTTTAATTACCATATGAAATCTACACATATTTAGGAGTAAGTGCACCTGTGCACTGTGCTAGATCAAGAAGTCAGAAAAAGGCCTAGCCACTGCAATATCCATAAAGATTTTATGTAATTTTATTCATTTATTAAATTTATATGTCATCCATATCACTGTCAGGTAACTCTAATTTTCTTTAATTTTACACATTTTCTACAGAAAAAAATATCTGTGATTTGAAATAAACTATTAATTCATCAAACAGATTAACAATTAAATACAAACCAGTTAAGCATGTAGCTATATATATTATATAACAGTGTTCCTTTCAATTGGTTCAGGAACTGCATGTTGAACATTAATAGTAATTTACTCAATTGATTCTCCATATAAACAAACTCTATTACTTGAATAATCTAGCAGTCCAGCCTACCAGGGAACTCCATGACTTAGTCAATAAATTATTAGATACTTAATCACAGTTACAAAACTTAAAGTTGTTAAAAAACAGCACAACCAGAACCAAAAACATGGTTGAATAAACTGCACTATCTGCATAAAGGTGTTATGGATATATTTTATTGACTTTTGGTACAACATACATTCTTGTAATTATTAGTAGGATTAGTTAATTTCTCTTCTCTGAAAATATGTAATTTCAGTGGCATAAAATGTTATCTCAAGGGATCAAATTTCATGCAATTTATAAAAGTTTCAAAATGAGGCTTAGTTATCATGCTGAACCATATGACATCCTAACATTGACTGTCATTGATTAATGATACCCACCTGTCACCTTATATAATTTAACAAAATTCCAAATTCCAGTAAATAATAACAGATTAGAATAATAACCATGTTCATTATTAATATCATTAGCTATTCATTAGAGCAGATGGCAGAACTGAGTAAATAAAGATAAAAACATGGCAAAATAAAGATAAAAATCTGGCAAAACAAAGTTTTCATTTTATGTAGCAAATAATTTGATGGCCACTGTCATTTGTAAATCTGCAGTACGTACATATTACAATTTGTATATAAATATTCTCTAAAAGAGTTTAGGGGAGCATAAACAGAATCTGGTGCACTTTGCTTCACCATGTAGGCTGAAATACAATGATTACCCAAATCTGGTAAATTGAGGTTTAAACTGGAGAATTAATCCAAATTACTCTGATTGAAATCTGAATTCAGTTTGCCACACTACCGAGTCACCAGAGTACCTTAGGGAACACCTGCTGCCGGCGTCAACTTCCCTCCGCCCTGTGCGTTCCCACAGAGAGGGACTCCTCAGGGTGCCACCGGTCAGAGAATGTAGATTGGTGGCCCCCAGGGGGAGATCTTTCTCTGTGGGCGCCCCGGAGTTATGGAACCAGCTACCGGTTGAGCTCCGGACGGTGCCCGATCTTCGCTCCTTTCGCCGCGATCTGAAAACATACCTGTTCGAACAAGCCGGCCTGGCCTGAGGGTGGGATTGGTGGGGTTTTTTATTATCATTTTATTGGGGGTTTTATTAATGTATTTATTAATGTATTTATTGTTTTTTACGGGCATGTATTTAATTACTTTTTAATTTTTGTAACTTTATGTTTTTTATTCTTGTCCTGTACACCGCCCTGAGTCCTTCGGGAGAAGGGCGGTATAGAAATATTAATAAAAAAAAAATAAAAAAAAAATTAGTCAATAATTTTCATAGGAGTGAACTCCAAATTAAGCTTCCAGGCAGCAAGCACTGACTAACCAAGAGTTGAGAAAGACAGCAATTGATATGGAGTGTATACAAAACTACACATAACGCTGAACATTTAAGTGATATGTGTGAATCAATATCCTAAATTAAATGGATCATGTGAGAGGATCAGAAAGGGAGCACAAGCATGTTCTTAGTTCATTCTGCCACAATATTGCCTTCTTAACAGCACTAAGTAACTCATTTCTAACAAGCTTTGCTAATTAAACAAGAGATAGCACCAAGCTGTATAATTTTCATGAGTAAAGCAAAAAACCTTCAAGCAAACATCTTGGAAGAATCACCATTTCTCCCTTTGTTACCTTTGTTCATGAGATAGTCCAACTCTTGGCACAGCATAGCTTCTTTATCTAGAAATCATTCTCCTGGTGAAAATCATATGCATAGCCTCAGTTTGCTGTTTAGTATCCTCATTTATCACAAACAGAAAAAAGACAGAATAAAGCAAAGTTTTGAAATGAAGCTGACTGGAAGCTACTGTTTATCTTAAAATGAATGACCTTAAAATGAATTTAGTAAAAACTCACCAGATTTTGAAACTTGCTATTAAGACCAAACGGTGCTGGAACAGTTAACAAGATTTTGTGATCTGGACCTGGCCTTTATTCTTAATTTTACAGACTTTACAAACAATTACAGGTTTTTCCCTTGGAATTGAGATTTACAAACCCAAATTTTCTAATGGGTTTTCAGGGTCTTTAGAACATTATTATACATCCTAAAAATTTGTAAGCAGTATGAATAAAATTTCTTTAGATGCTGATACAAAATTTATAGATTAAATTATAAATTATTTGGTTTATAAATACAGAACTAGCTGTTAACACATCTATTAAGTTTCCTTTCGATAGATCCTGGAAAACTATTACACATTATTATTCATTACAAACTTTTTTGATCTTTCTGTACTCTCTAAAAGGTGGATGTTCACTGCATGTATTGACCTAGATTGACTGGTTGCAAGCTGTGCAATTCATAATGATCTAAATATAGCTAAGGCCAGTGCTTTTTTTCTTTTTTTTTAAAAAGGTGCCGGAACTCAGAGGTGCTGTCACTGGGAGCGATGCCAGTGTCTTATTACGGCATTGCCGCCTGTCCTTTGCACCCCCGCCTCTGCGGCTCGGAGCCACATGCCGCGGGGATTCCCCTCCCTGCAGTTGCCATGCTGTGGCCTGTGTACAGATAATACCACCAGAAATTATTTTAGCCTTTTTAATAAATGTTGTTATTGATTTTAAGCTCACCATGGAAAACATCATATATTGTTATGTATATACTAGGTTAATTATTTAAAGACTGATTATTTTGTTATCTAATTTTACCTTCCAAGAGACAGAAGCAGAAAAATGTGAGGTTCTTTCCTGTTGACTTTTTTGAATTAGCTGTTTTAGATTCTAAACCTTTAGTTCCTAAAGAAGTAACCTTGTAAATAATTTTAATGTCCTCCTCTAGTGCAGGGTAGGCAACCTTGGCTCTTTTATGACTCAAGTACTTCAACTCCCAGAATTCCTGAGCCAGCATGGCTCAGCTTGGAAACCTCTCTGTTTCTCCTCAGCATGGCCGGCTCAGGATTTCTGGGAGTTGAAGTCCACGAGTCATAAAAAAGAGTTAAGATTTCCTACTCCTAAAGCCAATAGAGGGAACTTTTTTTTGTTGCAAAAAAAAAAAAAGGTGCCGGAATGACGTTCTGAGCGTTCTATGAGAAAAAAAACCCTGGCTAACGCTAAAAACTATCTTCATAACAGGCCACGGCATGGCAACTGCAGGAAGGGGAATCCCCACGGCATGTGGCTTCAAGCTGCAGAGGCAGGGGTGCAAAGGACGGGCAGCAACACCGTAGCAAGACACCAGCAACACTCCCAGTGACAGCACCTCTGAGTTCTGGCACCTTTTTTTTTTTTAGAAAAAAACCACTGGTTATGCAAATCACCCCGAGCATTTGGTGTAGTGGTTAGGTGCTGGCCTAGAAACCAGGACACTGTGAATTTTAATCCTGCCTTAGGCATGAAAGCCAGCTGGGTGGCTTTGAACCAGTTACTCTCTCTCAACCCATACTACCTCCTAGGGGTTGTTGTGGGGGAAAAAGAGGCAGGGAAATGAATATTATGTATATTCGTTGCCTTGAATTACTTATAAAGTAATAAAAGCAGGACAAGCATTTAATAAATAAATGGGCAATCATTCTATATTTCAGTAGTAGTATATGGTGAGGATGGAAGCATAGTTCTGTTTAATTCAGATCCATATGCAAGTGTTTCAGATTCACAAAGGTTCTTTGCCAAGTTGACAGAAATAAAAATGTACTATGAACCACCTCTAAGCATATGCATGTGTGGTATAACTATGACAGCTTCACATTAGCTCATTAGGGATATATATATATATATATATATATATATATATATATATATATATATATATATATATATATATATATATATATATACATATATATACTACAGTGGACAATAAAATGCTATGAATAAGTGAGGACAAATTTCAGAAAGCAGAATGCAGCATCATATCTGTGTGTGTGTGTGTGTGTGTGTGTATATATATATATATATATATATATATATATATATATATATATATATATATATATATATATATATATATATATAAAAGGTAAAGGTAAAGGTTCCCCCGCACATGCGTGCTAGTCGTTTCCGACTCTAGGGGCCGGTGCTCATCTCCGTTTCAAAGCCGAAGAGCCAGCGCTTGTCCGAGGACGTCTCCGTGGTCATGTGGCCGGCATGACTAGACGCCAAAGGCGCACGGAACGCTGTTACCTTCCCACCGTAGTGGTCCCTATTTTTCTACTTGCATTTTTACGTGCTTTCGAACTGCTAGGTTGGCAGAAGCTGGGACGAGTAACAGGCGCTCACTCTGTTATGCGGCACTCGGGATTCGACCCGCCAAACTGCCGACCTTCCGATCGACAAGCTCAGCGTCCTAACCCACTGAGCCACCGCGTCCCTTTATATATATATATATATATATATATATATATATATATATATATATATATATATATATATATATATATATATATATATATATATATATACACACACACACACACACACACACACACACACACACACACAGATATGATGCTGCATTCTGCTTTCTGAAATTTGTCCTCACTTATTCATAGCATTTTATTGTCCACTGTAGTCTGAGTTTTTTGTTTTAAAGCAATGGCATTTGATTCCCATACTGAATTATCCCCATGTCAACAATTGTCGAAAGTCGCTGGCCCACACACGCACAGCAAAATTGCAGCTTTTAGGCCTTCCTCTGTAATCTGGTTGGCTCGTAGATAGTTCTCCACTTGTGAGTGGTAAGACGGCCAATCTTCTGGATGTTTTATATCGAACTCTCTGAGTTTGCTGACCTTCAGCATCTTTCCTTGATTCCTGTGTTCTTGGATCCTGCTTCTTGGGCTCAGGGAATGCATCCTCTGAGCACGCGACCGCTAGTGTAGCTTTACTAGCCAGCCTAGAGAGGGGGGGGCAAAGATGCCTCTTCCCTCCAGCAAGTAATGCCGACCCCTCGTGACTTCAGCCCTTAGGCTGTGAAGCAGGATCCCACCTTCGTCGCCACTGTTATGTTGTGGGCTCTGGTGAGCAGGAATGAAGACACACAGCTGAGTACAGAAAAACTCATTCTTTTATTTAAGCTGGAACTGAATTGGGGACTTGGGGTGCACCCTGCCACAATATATAGCCAAACCCTTGGGTAGCAAGATTGAACCCATGCTTGCCGCCCAAGGTTGACCAATTGAAGGACCGGAGACATTGTGTCTGGGTTGCTGGAGAGCCGTTAGTCTCCAGCAACGCACGTAGTGTGGTACCAAAAGCCCAGTACATAACAGCTACCATGCCAACATTAGTGAAAGAAGCATCTTTCTTCTATCTTTCTTTCTCTCACCAGAAGGCTTGGGTGTAAAACCAGTCACCTAGGGGCCATCAGTAGCTTCCCAACATTGTTCTTAACTCCCCCAAATCCTTCTAAATCAGTGAGGCCATTTCATTTCAGCTATTAGGGAAAATGGGTATCTTAAATCTTGACACAATTTAGATCTTATTTATCTTAAATGATATCACAGAATAATTGATTGGAGTATTATAACTCTGCCTGGTATTTTTCCATTAATCTTCTTAGGTTCGCAGACTTTTCATAGACATTTGCCTAATATATCAAGGTTATGTGCATTTCAAGCCTTGTTTTCAATAAGCTTACATCTTTACTTAACTTTCTTCCTGTGATTAATGGTACATATATTCCTGCCTAAACATAATGGATGGTTTTGTTAGAACAATTCACAACTCAGTTCTGACATCTCAGTCACTGGATGAAAATGTGGAAAGAGAGAAGATGAGTTCAGAATGCAGATATACTTTTTTCCCATATTATTCTTTTCTGAAATTTGATGTTTCACTCTATATAATACTGAACTGCCTGGATTAAAAATCCCTTTTCACCCCAGAAGGTACACATTGCCTCAGGGAAACAATAACAGTAACAATAACTCACTGACCAATAACTATCCTAATGACAGCAATGCTAGAAACAACAGATAAAAGGAATTTACTTTGTCTGTTGATCTTTAGAGAACAGACTCTTGCATCATTCACATGTAAAAAGAAGAAAATGTCCCTTTCAATGTGAATAAAAAAGAATTTGATAAAACTATGCAAATATACTATGAAGAACATCTTCCACAATTGCCAAATAATTTACCAAGAATCAGAATAAGGAAGCTGAAAAGAAAAGTAAAAATTTAGGACTGCAAAGTATCCCTAGTAGATAAGGCCTATGGTAATGTGATATGTTGCTTTATATGGACTCTGTTTGCATTACACTTTTAAGTAGGTCACGGATTGTGGAACTAATATGCATACGAACAGCGCCCCAAATAGATCTAGGTTTGTTTAGGGTAATATTAATTTTTCCAATCAACCTGGACATACAAACTCTCCATTTTTTTCTACTTAGTGCTTATTCCCCACACTGAAGAGTTGGAACAGAAGTGTGACTTAAAAAAAGAGATAAGAAATTAAAATGCAATGGTGGAACTCTGGCAATATCTGAAGGCAAACCTCCCAAATGCTGATCTGCTTTAGGACCAATCAAACCATTTCCTTTAAACTGCTTATAAACATGCCTTCTGCAAGTAGTTGAAAGCTTGTTGTGAACTGGAGATCCAAACTCACTTGAGACCAATGTAAACTTCTTAAATTTAGGGGGGAAATGAAGAGCACAATGAGGGAGTGGAACACTGTGGAATACTTGGGCTCTTTGAATTGAAGAAATTCACAGATAAGGGATAAATTAATCCAAAGACAAAGAAGAGGCATATGATGATGATAGATCAGGGCTGCACAATATATGGCCCACAGACCACATGTAGCACTCCAAGCAGTCTTGTGCCACCCACCAACATTTCATGAAAACTCAGTAAATCCACTGACACCTAATGTCACTGCCAGAACTGATTTCCTACCAGTTTCCATCCTAAAAGAGATGCAGCTGAGTGCCTCCAACACTTCCATGCCTCACCACCACTGCCAGTTCCATTGCCGCAGCTGTGTCAGTAGCTGCCAAGCAATTGACCAGCATGCCAGTTATTCCTTATGTTCTGTAATTATTTTTAATTTGTGGTCCTTTTCCCTCTATGAGTTATGTAGGTCTGTGATAGATGATTTCCTGATTGGAGGATTAAGATGATTTTGTGCAAATATAAAGTGGGAGATGTGTTGTCATTCAGGTGGCCATATCCAGGATATGTTGGCAACATTACTCAAACCCAGAAATGAATATCCTTTTCTTCTTGAATCACATGGTGATGAATGTCTAGAAAAAATGTTGAGGGAATCGCTAGAGCCTCTGAAAATGACTGGACACAAGTAATATTAAACCTCCCAGTTTAGGTCATGGTATAAGAAGAAAAAGGTTTCAGGAAGTTAAGAATTAGATAAATAGTTTAGGTTACCACAAGCAGACTAGAATTAATCCTACCCTATGACAAAGACCTATGTTATCTTTAAAGGATTTTAGTTATTTCTCAGAAAGATGGGAAGGAGGGTTTGGCAGGCATCTTGTTAGTCTCATTGGATAGCATTACATTAGAATGAAAGAAGGAAATTAGGCAAAAACCTAGAACCAGAGATGATATATAGAGAAGACCTGGGACCAAGAAAGCAAAAGACTGTTGGGAGTCAAGCAACATATAAATTCAATGAATAAATGAATTAAAGATTGTAGTCCTTCAAAATGCAGTGGTCAAAGTTGCTCAAGAAAAACAAAGATAAGAAATAAACAGAAAAGTAGAGTTCCTAATTCAGGAAGACAAATATATAATAGATTGAAAGTTTGCAGAAATGGCTAAATTGACTTGTTTGATTAAGAAGAGAACTACAATTCTTTTTTAAAAAAGTTTGAAAATTCTTAATTTTTTTTTGTTGAACATTGATAAAAATGAATGCCTGATAAGTAACTTCCAATATTCTTTGCAGCAGTTCCAAACCAAATTATCATTCATCCTCCTCCTCTAATATTACATCACATAGTTCTCTTTCCCATATTCTACCTTTTAAATCAGCAAATAAAGAAAACACCATTTCATTTTTCTCATTTTCAGCAAAAAGTCCATAAAAGTTTTCCTATCTGTTATAAAATACTTCTTGTTTTATCCCTGATCAAATATGGCCATGTTGACATTTCTGAAAATTCTGCTATCTTTACAATCCATTCCTTCATTGTGGGTTCCAAAGATGCTTTTCCACGAGGCAACTGGGCTTTCCTGTTTTTCTTTGAAGACGTTTTGCTTCTTATCCAAGAAGCTTTTTCAGCTCTAAGTGGATGATGGGAATGAAAAGATTTATATTGCTTGCAGACAGCTGTTCACTTGCATTCTTTTAGTGAGTTGTTAGTACTACCTGGAGCTTATCTGTGTCTTCAAGGTCACCTGAGTAGTGCAAATGGGTGTAGAGCCTTCTTGGAACTGTTGAAAGGACTATGTTGTAGACTGGAGATAGATCATGTTGGATCCCTCCCCCTCTGTTGAGAGAGGGCTGTTCAAAGCATCTTTGGGATAACTATGACCTGGATGACTGAGAATCTCCATAGACATTCATTGTGGGCATTTCGTGAATGAAAATAAACATGAGAGCAGGCACCAATGTGAATATTTTAGGCAAAATGGGTATCCACACACATTTATCACAGTGCAGAATATGCTCGAGATAGAAAACAAGAAAGAAGGTACAAGACTATGACACACGTTACCACATTTCAAAAGCAGTAGAACACACCTTCCGAGATCTGCAAATTAGCATCACCAGCTATGCACAGGCTACCATACGAGGACAAACCATACATTATCATGATCATTTGGAGATGGAAGAAACTTCAAAAGTAATTTACTGGATTTCCTGCATGGATTACCTCTGTAAATAGATGGGATAGATGGGAAGGAAGGTAACCACCAGATTGTGAGAACATGAGTGAGCAGTGAAATAAGGAGACTCTAACTCATTGGTAGTCTCACATTGCAATGAACAGGGATGTGCATTCAATTTCACAGCTACTACTATTATTGGCTGAACAGAGACAAAAATAGCCAGAGAAATGTTTGATGCTTGGAAAAAGGGCCTCTCATCAATCAATATAAGTTCTGATTTACCACCAACCTAACATGTATTTAGGAGCAGAGGACACATGAGCACAAGGAAACAAAAAAATTAACAATGTAATAGCTTGCAATTAACACCCTAATTAACAACTAAAAACTATGCACAACCAATAACTATATAAATACAATACAACAGCCCAGTGCACATATTCTGGAGAAAAAGATGTTCCCTGATGATGGGCTCCAGCACAAGCCCCAAAACTGGGAAAAATAAACCTTTGATCCCATTGACTGATCAAATTGGATTCTGCAGCATTTTAGGATTTCTCCAACAGTGGGAATATAATAGTCTTCCTGAAATTACCATATAGAAAACCAATCTTCCAAAAGTCCAAATTCCCATGGAAACTTAATCAACAGATCTATGAGGAATCATATGAAGTATTAACCCTAATGGTACCAGTGTCTGAGGATATTTGTAATGATTATGCTAGTTTTGTAGTGAATTGAGTGTTCAGGAAAAAAAGAGGTAATTGAGTGCCTGACTAGTGAGTATATAGGACAATGCTGTATTTGTAACTTGCACATACAATTACTGTCAAGCTGACATTTTTCAAGGCCAATAAGTTGTTTAAATCAATCGCTTCTACATCATTTAACAACACCAACAGACTTGACACAGGCTCTATTTTGTTTGGCAGACCAATGCCCAATTGGTTAGTTAACCATAATGAAATCTTAACTAGTGCCCAGGCTGATTTTCAGATTTATTGCTGGACTTCTGTTCAGCTCTCCAAATCTGGAGAGAGAAAAGGAGAAATCTTTGTTGATGAACAACAAAATATAACAAGTTGGAGATGTGTATGTTATTTGGTAGAAGTAATTTGCTCCATCACTGAATGAGGGTTTGCATTCCACCCAGGAAACATTTATTTTCCTCCACATATACTTTATCTCCAAATTCTTTTTGACACATCCATACAAATGAATTTAGTTTTCATGTTGACATCAACAATTACAAGCATTTTTCTTCAGAATATATAAAAGGTAATTTTGACTCATGATCACTGGCACCTTGTCTTTTACTTTGGCATATTTGCTTTATAAGTCATTGGCTTCGAGCATTCTCTCTGTTCTAATGTGACCCTTCTGTTAGAAGACTATATATATCAGCAAACATGTGAGTAAGGAAGACTGTACCTGCAGCTTGAACACTATCATACTGCACACACACAAAAAAATCAGGATTTGTTTGATTCCCCAAGAATGCTATTAAGGGAGGAACCTTCTCAGAACAAGCATGTCAGCAGCTTTTCAAGTAAGTATGCTTTTAAGAGGGGTGGGATTCAAATGTGTGAACAACCGGTTCTCTGTGTGGATGCCACTTCCAGAAGTCCATTCTGGGCCTGGGCAACAAAAAATTAGCTACCGGTTCTGTAGAATTGGTGAGAACTGGCTGAATCCCACCACTGGTTTTAAAGAATTGGCAATGGGAGAAAAAGAAAAAAAAGAGGAAATGAGGGAAGAAACTTTAGAACTGCCAGTTAATTACTCATAAAATCAGTGGCAAGTGGAGCAAAACACTTAGGAATTGTAAAAGGAAGTTGTTGTAAAATTATAGAACATATTAGAGTGGGAGTTCATATATTCTTCAATTCTGCCTGAAGCAAAATTTAGTGCAGATGCTGAAGTTACTGTTTGTCCTAAATCTCCAATGAATTTGAAGAAATATTAAATTTCTTGAAAGAGGGAGTTCAAACAAATCAAATTAATTAATAGTTCCAATATCTATGCATGGAACTCTATACTAAAACCTAGATGAGCTTTTTCCAATTTGGGGTTGTCCAAATGAATTGACCTAAAAATCCAATCTTTCTGAGGAAGATTGATAGGTATTCAAAAAAAAAACATTTGAATAGCCTTAGTTTTAAAAAATGGGTGTACAGAAGAGGAATATTGGTCTTCAACATTCAGCAGACAAAATAATTAAAAACAACAAATTCCTGGAAAGTGGAATTTTCCAGGGAATTTTTCACTGAGATGTTTTTTTTTTATTGATGCGGCTTTACTAGTTTTACCCTTCTCTGGTGAGGGTAACTTTGACTTATACAAATTTCAGCACCTGGAATTCTCACCAATGATTATTATCCAGTGTATCTTGAGAGCTGACATTATTCATTTGTATGCACTCAGATTTGGCTTTATGAAAACCGAAGGAACAATTATCCCACTGAGAGATGTCTGCCACTTAAAATAAAATAACACGAAGGGTCCTGGGTGCTCTCTGAGTGCTTGTTTTCTTGCTGATGTTTCATTACTCAAGCTAAGTAACATCATCAGTGTTTGTAAGGATTGCGGTTTGCTGTCAATCAATACTTCCTGTAGTTTCAGGAAAGATGTTAAAACTTGGATTTGCATTTTCAAAAACACAAATAGAATGGAAAAAAAGAGTTTTACATTCATTCCAAGTCACTTGAAAAACCTGTCAGTATTTCAGTGGTGCATAACCTTGTTTTGCAAAGAAATGCAAGGTTCTTCAAAGTATAGAGTAAGGATGTGAGAAAATCTCAGTACCAAAGCCAGCTAAGACAGAAACTGCAAATATTCTGTTTTCATTCATTTAATTCTGTGTGGATACATATAACCTGATCCTTGGAATATCATCTTTAAAGATTTCCACTTTTTTTAGCAGCCCAAGTAATTTTTTTAGATTCTCAAGAACAAAGCTTGTGCTCACATGATAGCATGGCAGCACCTATTTTAGTTCCTCAGCATGAGATCATCATTGTTTCTTATGCTGATTTCCAAAGGTAAAATATTATCAAAGAAATTCAAAGCATCAGAATAATTTATATAGGGACACAATTACTTCATGAGGAGATCCTCAAAAAGCATACAGCTTCCTGCACAACAACTCCAGATATGCTCTCCCAGCTATTTTGGGAACTTTTGCAATTCCCAACTGCTGCCTTTGCTACTGAAGACTTATGAGAGCTAAGCATTTACATTATTTATAGCAAACCTACCTTTTATTCTAATGTTTCTAGGCACTTTTAGCAGCAAGCGAAATTTTATCTTAGACCAGCTGGAAATGAGAAAATAAACACAAAATGGATAAATCTGATAGAGGTGATCTGTTGCAAGAATAGGGTATCTTGGTGTCCTCAAGATGTTTTGGATTTCATCTCTCATCAGCTCCAGATAGCAAGACAAATGGCAGAACATTGTGGCTGTTACAAAGGACATCAGCTTAATGCCTGACCTTGGAGTATAGTTTATGACTACCAGTGCTATTAATTTGTTTATCAGTATATTGCCTTTTCTCTGGAAACTCAAACTGGTATACATGGAGGATATGGTCTCATTCATGAACATAACAAACCTACAAGGAAATTTGGAGTAATATAAATGGCCCTAAATGAACTAATAAACTGCTTTATTAAGTGAGACTTGAATAATATATAGAAATCTATACATCTTCAGAACAAAGAACCTTTACTGTGATTGTCCAACTTGGGTCTTGCAAAAGAAAAAATGTAGTTTTTTAATCTAACAGTTCTCATAATTGGGTTTATGAATGCCAGAGAGCATGGGTGTTACAACTTCTCAGGACCCACACTTACAATGGCAGGAGTTTCAATTGCCTAGAGCCTCCATAGTAAGTGGTTTGTCAAAGGTGAGCCAAGGAAAAATATATCTCATGTGAAATATGTAGGATGTTTTAGAGGTAGGTAGAGAACCTGCAATAGTACTTTAATAGGGGTGGATGACTTCGGCCCTCATTTTGTAGATTTAAATCTTCAGTTTAATACTGATTAAAGCTTTATCCAGACTGAGTGATATTGCCAGGTGGGAGAGACCAGAAGTGCCAGTTCAGAATCAATTTGCCCCCAACAGTGATGAGGAAAACCTATTCAGTAGGATGAGGTGAAGTAGATACTCACTTCAAAGGATTTGTTTCAAGCCAAAATCTGAAATGATAGTCTTAGACAACCACTGAAAGACGTATAGAAAAGTACTAATGAACAAATGTTTTTGAAGTCAAGCAAGGAACACAAACTATAACTTTTGGTAACTTAGATAGTAAGTTACAAGGAGACATAACCCAAAATTGTATACTACCTCAGTAATTTAATTTAATTTAATTTAATATTTGCATTTGTATACCGCCCTTTCCCTGAGGACTCAGGGCGGTTTACAGGGAATTAAAAATCAAAACATACAAAAGTTAAAACCAATTTAAAAAGCATTAAATTCACCCTGTACATTAAAACCCCAGTTAAAAATTTTCCCCTCAGCCTGGGCCCGAGAGCTCAAAGAGCCAGGTCTTCAGGCCCCGGCGGAATGATCGGAGGTCGGGAGCAGTCCTCAGCTCTACTGGCAGCTGGTTCCAGAGGGCAGGCGCTCCCACTGAGAAGGCCCTATCCCTGGGTGTCACCCGCCGGCAATCTCTCACCGGCGGAACCCTGAGCAGACCCTCCCTGTGGGAGCGCACTGGGCGAAGGGCGTTTGATGCCGGCAGCAGGTGTTCCCTCAAATAACCCGGACCCAGGCCATGTAGGGCTTTATAGGTGATAACCAGCACCTTGAATTTCACCCGGAGGGCAACCGGAAGCCAATGCAGCTCGCGGAGTAGAGGTGTTACATGGGAGTATCGGGAAACCCCCATTACAACTCGCGCGGCCGCATTCTGCACCAGTTGAAGCCTCCGAGTGGTCTTCAAGGGCAGCCCCATGTAGAGAGCGTTACAGTAGTCCAAACGGGAGGTCACAAGCGCATGAGTGACTGTGCGTAGGGCGTCTCGGTCCAGATAGGGACGCAACTGGCGCACCAGGCGAACCTGTGCAAAAGCCCCCCTGGTCACGGCTCCTATGTGATCTTCAAAATTGAGCCGTGAATCCAGGAGGACGCCCAAGTTGCGAGCCCTATCAACGGGGGGTAACACCTCACCCCCCATCATTAGAGGTGGAATAACTTGGTTAACCCGAGACGCCGATATGCACAGCCACTCAGTCTTGGCGGGATTGAGACGAAGCCTGTTTCTCCCCATCCAGACCTGGACCGCCTCCAGGCACCGGGACATCACGGAGAGGGCATCACTGGGTTGGTTCGGGGTGGAAAGAAAAAGTTGGGTATCATCAGCGTACTGGTGATACCCCACCCCAAAACCACGAATGATCTCGCCCAGCGGCTTCATGTAGATGTTGAACAGGAGGGGCGAGAGAACCGACCCCTGAGGGACTCCACAAATGAGAGACCTCGGGGCGGATCTCTGCCCTCCTGTCAACACCGACTGCGAGCGGCCCTGGAGGTAGGAGGAGAACCACCGTAGGACGGTGCCTCCCACTCCCAACCCCCTGAGACGCCGCAGCAGGATACCATGGTCGATGGTATCGAAAGCCGCTGAGAGATCTAATAGGACCAGGACAGAGGAGCAACCCCTGTCCCTAGCCCTCCAGAGATCATTCACCAGCGCGACCAATGCCGTCTCCGTGCTGTGTCCGGGCCTGAAGCCCGATTGGTACGGGTCCAGATAATCAGTTTCCTCCAGGAACAGAGGGAGCTGATGCGCCACCACACTCTCAACAACCTTCGCCAGGAAGCGAAGGTTGGAGACTGGACGATAGTTGTTTAAAACAGCCGGGTCCAAAGCAGGCTTCTTGAGGAGGGGTCTCACCACCGCCTCCTTCAAGGCGGCAGGGAAGACACCCTCCTTCAAAGAAGCAGTTATCACTGCATGGAACCAGCCTCGTGTTCCCTCCCGAGCCGCATAAGCTAGCCAGGAGGGGCACGGATCCAACAAACAGGTGGTGGAGCTCAGTCTCCCCATGATCCTGTCCACATCATCAGGGGAAACAGGGTCGAACTCAGTCCAGATAACGTGCTCAAGACCGCCTGATTCCTCCACATCAGACTCTGCCCAGTCAGAGTCCAAGCCGGTCCGGATCCGAGCGATTTTGTCCGTCAGATGATGACTAAACTCCTCGGCTCGTCCCTGCAAGGGATCCTCCCTCACCTCCTGGTTAAGGAGGGAGCGAGTCACCCTAAACAGGGCGGCCGGGCGATTATCTGCAGACGCGATAAGGGCGGCAAAGTAGTTAGACTTCGCCGTCCTTATCGCCGCAAGATAAGACCTTATGAAGGTTCTTAACTGCAATCGGTCGGATTCGGATCGGCTGGATCTCCAACCGCTCTCTAGACCTCGTCTCCGACGCTTCATCTGCCGGAGCTCCACAGAGAACCATGGAGCCCAACGGGATCTGCGCCGAGTCAGAGGTCGCATGGGTACAACACAGTCGAGTGCCCTGGTGGCAGCCGTTTCCCAGGCCTCCACCAGAGCATCGACTGGGCTGTGGGTAAGGGTGATAGGTATCGGCCCAAGCGCCCTCTGGAACCGATCCGGGTCCATTAGGCGCCTGGGGCGGAACCACCTGGTCGGTTCCGCCGCCCAGCGGCGGGGGATGGCATGACGGAAAACCAGCCTCAGGAGGTGATGATCTGACCATGACAGAGGGGTGATGGACGGAGAACCCCCTCCCAGATCATCCAACCACTGTCCAGACAGGAACACCAGGTCGAGAGTATGATCCCCCTCGTGAGTAGGGCCCTCAATAACCTGGGTCAGGCCCATGGCTGTCATGGAAGCCATGAACTCCCGAGCTAACTCCGACGACCCCCCCAGTGATGGCAGGTTGAAGTCACCCAGGACTATAAGCCTGGGGAACTCCACCGCCAACCCTGAGAGGGTGTCGAGCAGCTCAGGCAGGGCTGTTGCCACACAGCTGGGCGCCAGGTATGTGAGCAACAAGCCCAACTGAACCCGAGGACCACATCTCAAGAGGAGGGATTCACTCCCGGCCATCTGGACAATGGTGGCCTCCCGGGGACACAAAGTCTCCCGAATAACCACTGCCACCCCACCACCCCTGCCCTGAGCCCGTGGCTGGTGCAGCACCCGGAAACCTGGCGGGCATAACTCGGTGAGAGGCACCCCTCCCTCCGAACCCAACCAAGTTTCCGTGATGCACGCTAGATCCGCACATTCCTCCTCGATCAGATCACGGATGAGGGGAGCTTTGTTAACTACGGATCTAGCGTTAAAATAGACCAACCTGAGCTCAGGGGCCTGATCACCCTCATCCCCGGGTAGGAGGGTGCTAACCGGAGGGTCGGAGCGCGCCACCGCTCGGAGATAGCGGGGGCGTGATCCCAGATGTTGATATGGCCCTCCGCGCAAACACCTGCTGCCATACCCTATCGCCGTGGGGATTCGATGCCCCACCCCCACATTCCCAGCTCCAGCAGCCACCTCCCCCGACCCCGTCCCGTCGGGACCTCTAACAGGTCCAGACTGAGTGCCGGTTACAGATTCCTTCCCCACCCTCCCTTTCCTCCCCCTCCCTAACCTCTTAAAATAACCGGCTAAGAATCTTATCAGGGGCCTCTTAGCGCGTCTTAACTCGAGGCCCCTGTCCAAGCCCAACCACCTCTCGGAGTCCCAAAGCTTGGACCCGTCATTAAGGGGAGTATGGAAACAGGCGACAGGTCGCGCCCATGAGGCAGGAACCGCCCTAAGGGCATACAAATCCGCTTCGGAATAACGATAGATCATATTGCGCTCGAATAGTCTCTCAGGGCCGATGTTACAAATATATCCAGAGGATCGCTCGTTGATGGTACATAGATGGAGAAAGAAAAAGTCCAGTGGGCGTATCTCTCAATCTGCAAAGCCATCTCAGCTCTCACCTGAGATGGAAATCCAAAAGACAACCTCAGCCGTCCTCTCACTCCGGCTGAGGCATCTGACTGGAGCAGAGAGAGAAAAAGGGGATCCTGAGCCAGGCCCACCCCAACTGGTCTCTCACACCAGTGAGGTGGACGCTGACCAGTCCAAAACCGTCCTCCCACCACGGTTCGGTCCCGTCCACATTGGACTATCAATAGGGAGATCTTAATTCCCATCAGGTACGGAGCCAGTCATAACGCCTGCCTGGCAGCAAAAAAGTAAAGGACAGGGAGGCCAAGCCTCTGTTGATCCTCACACCGCCAATCAGCGCCGTCAGTCAGTGCACGTCCGCCAGTCCAAACCATCTCCAACGGAGGAAAGAGGTAGTCCCAGCAGCTATATTGAATAAAAAAGTTCGCTAGCATGTCCGCCGAGGCCGATGACCAGGCCCACAGTCTGCAACCACCATCCGGGAGGAGAGGAGGCTCCGCACCGCAGAAAACGGTGCCAGCCAGCCAATGGTAGTAGAAGAATCTCCGTCCGGTGGGATCATCGCCGCTGCCCCTCCAACAACAGAGGGTATCCACGACGAGCAAGCAGAGGAAGGAAGACAGGCAAGGCGTCCCGGGCTTCCCGGTGCTGTAATAGTGCTCGGCGCCATAACGGAGCTCAGCAGGTCGGCAGGAAATTCTCAGCGCTGCTCGTTCAAATCAGAAGGCCGCTGGTTGGGGGGGGGCTCGGCGTCACGAAAAGCAGAGCCCAGCAGCTGTTCCAACAATCCCCAATCCCCAAAGCTGCCTCAGCCCGCGAGCAGATGGAAACAAAGCAGACGTCCCGAGCTTCACGACGTGGCAGCGCTCAGCGCCATGATGAGGCTCAGCAAGTCGACAGACAGTTCTCGGCACCGCTCGCTAGAATCCACAAGACGCTGTTTCGGAGGGGGGGGGCTCAGCGCTACAGAGAGCAGCGCTTAGCAGCTGTTTTAAAAACCCCCGAGTCCCGGAGTAGCCACAGCCAACAGCAGCACGAAGTCGCCTCGGCCAGCAGCAGATGAAAAAGCAGGGCTGACATCTCGGGTTTCACAGCGTAGCAGCGTTCGGCGCCATCATGGGCCGGCAGGTTGACAGGCGGCAGATGTCAAAAGCCGCTAGCTCGAAGGGGGGGGGGATCAGCGCCGCAGAAAAACAGCGCCCAGCAGCTGTTTTTAGACCCCCCACCCCAGAATCGCCTCGACATACCGTGGGCTTCCCCGAGCTAAATCCTTTGAAGCCCTCAAAGAGCGCCCGAAGCCTAAGTTGCGGCCGTCGCCATCTTGGGCAGGAAAAAAAAAAAAAAAAAAAAAAAAAAAGTAGTATACTGCTAATAGCTACCTCAGAACTTTTGCTTTATATAGTTACTGCAGGAATGTAATCATTGCCTTGATGACTGGTACAGTATATTTTAAGATTCTGATAGAAAGCTCAATTAATTTGGTTATTCCAACAGATGAAGGATTAGAAGCAGTGGTGAGATTCAAATATGTGAACAACCAGTTCTCTGTGTGGATGCTGCTTCCAGAAGTCCATTCTGGATCTGGGCAACAAAAAATTAGCTACCAGTTTTGCTGAAGTGGTGCGAACCAGCTGAATCCCACCACTGGTTAGAAGTGGATATCCAAGTTTTCAATCAATTGATCTTTTGATAATTTACCTTTAATGGAGGACTTAAAACACTTTCTAGAGAAAACTATAACCTTGTTTTTTAAATAATTGATTTCAAGAAATTTCCTAGATGAGTAGGACATTAAAGTAGTTAGGTATCTTTGAAGACCACTTGGCTTGTGAATAAAATGACTGCATCATATGCATACAAAAAAATTACAACAGATGTTGGATGAGTATTGGAGGATGAAATGCTGGCTTAGAAAAGGCTTAAATATTAAATTTAATATTTAACTATTTAAATACTAAATTTAAGCTTTCATAGAAGTTGAATAATAAGGGGGCAAGAACAGAGCCTTATTTGACTCCCCTGAGCTTAGGGATGGTGGTGGTTGAATTGTTATTACAATTGTCTCCAATCTTTAATTAGAATTTTGATGCAAAAGAATTATCAGCCTGAGAAAATGATGATCAATGGATATTGCTAATTTTCTCCTAGCCTCTCTTGAGGAGCTGAGCTGAAGACACACTTTAAATAAATAAAAGTAGCATAAAGGGTTGGAGTATTTTTCACCTAAATGTTGCAAAATTGCACATTGATCCATGGTAAAATATGCTGATCTAAACCTGCTTGTTCAGGAGCCAAGATATTTTCTGAATACACCCAATCTAAAAGTTTGCTAATTATTGGCAATAAGGTAATTGTGCAATAACTATTGCTTTTTTACATATATTGGCAGAGTGATAAAATTAAGACATACTCATCCTGAAGTTGCAATATTGTACAATGTACAGTACTGTACAATGATTAGAAGTGTACTGCTAACATGTACACAGCAAAAAAGCATCCTTGAGACTTGTTTTATTCAAAAGTCTTCTTCTGTAACTTTGTCATAAAAGTTCTAATTTAAATGTGGCAAACAACACATCTCAATACAAAATAAGGTGCTGATTTTTCATTCTAGTGACATATTCACATTTAATTCTAGTGACATATTTAATCAACTGCCATACTCCAAAAATCCACAATTCTTGGACTATATCATAATAAATATTTTTCTTATTACAAGCTTCATATACATTGGTAATTTAACAGACAAGATTCACTTTAATGAATGTTATGCTAAATATTTATTAAATAGATGAATTTAACTTCAATGTTAAGTCAGATATTTATTTTCATATATTTAAATATTTAAAATGTGTCATGTATTCTTGCCTTAAGAAAGCAACTTTTAACTTAATCTATTTCCCTAATAAAACCTGATTACCAACTTCTATTTCTCTACCCCTACCTCAGCTATCATTGTAATTCCAATTTTTACATTCTCTATGCTTGTTTGCCTTCGTATCAGGAACCTGTTGGTAAAACTATAACAATCTCACTTGTTTCCTTCTTAGAAAACTTTGTTTCCCAAGATATAGAGGTCTCCTAAGGTTTTTGTTGGGTTATCTGGCTTCAGTTGCATCTGTGATGTTATTTCTTGTCAAGTACTGTATTTACTAACCAGGATGCAGCACAAAAGAATTATTCTATTCACTCCTGCTGAAGACATAGCTGTTTCTTGAGATTAATTGTCTTCAGCTGACAAGGCAGCCAGATTGGATGCTCCAGAGTCTTTCCTCCCAGCAGATCTTCACAAGTTCTGCTTTGTGATTTTAGCTCTGCTCCATTTTCAGTGCTTCACTTATGCTGTTCTGCTTTCTTCACCACCTAATTGACCTTTACTGTCAGTTGATTCTGCTATTTATTTTCATTAGTCATTAATGCTTTAAGGCCAGGCTAACTGCCAAGCTATTGGCCAGACCTTTGTCACTTTGTATAGCAGAATACTGTTATATAGGCCTAACATAGCCTATATTTTTCATTGTTTTACAAAAATGTTAGACTTAACCATACACACCCTCAGTCCCAAAAACATACTTAGCCAGGTTCCAAATTAAACTACTGATTAGTTTTGACTTGAATGGACTGCACTCATAAAATATATTAAGCTACACAAAAACTATCTTGCAGCACTTTTGGAGGTCTAACCTTATCTGACAGGTAGGCTTTGTGTCTTCTGAGACATAAGTTCTAGTGTATCTCCTCTGTGTTCTGCTTGGGATTCTATGCTTCTCTTCAGGATCTTGGTAAATGCTGTTCTTTTCAATAATTCTGTGCAATTGTTGTAGAGATTCTGAATAGTTTTGGGGTGATCTTTTGCTTTCTGAAGTGTTCACCGTCTTATCATTTGGGCCTGAATCTGGTTCTTCTGATATAAGTATCATTCCTGCAGGTGTGCCCATGATTTCCAAGACAGGCCTGTCTTGGAAATCATGACAAGACATGTAATCCCTTGCTGTGAAGATTAGGAGGTCCATGTTTGACTCTCAATGCTTTATTCCTGTGGAGTGTCAAACCGATATGTGCACTACTAAATCATTTCAAATAACATTGCTAATCTGTTTGCCTTTTAATAATTTCATTAATTTAACTAGGTTGTTTTCTGTTTAGTCATTGGCAAATAACATTCACACTCATGGGACCTTGATCCAATGTTGGGTTTTGGCAAATGAAGTATTTATAAGTAACATTTCAGGTCAGTATTGACATTTATCTTTTAGTACATTCAATTGTTGCATCAGTAGACTAGTATCCACACTGAATTTAGGTAAATCCTTTGGGCCTGAACTTTGGATTTGATCTGTTAATATGAGCCTACAATAGACTTTTTGAAATGTTTTCTATGTTTGAAACATTTATTTATTTATTTATTTATTTATTTGTTTTATATACCACCCTTCTCCCGGAGGACTCAGGGCGGTGTACAGAGCAATAAAGTAAGAATACAATAAAGCAATAAAGTGAGAAAATTTTAAAACCCAAATCCATCAGGCCAGGCTGGCTTGTTGGAATAGATAAGTTTTTAGATCACGCCGGAAGGAGCGAAGGTCGGGGGCCATCCGGATTTCAGCTGGTAAGCAGTTCCAAAGGATTGGCGCACCCACTGAGAATGCTCTCCCCCTGGGGGTCACCAGCCGACATTCTCTGAACGGTGGCACCCTGAGGAGGCCCTCTCTGTGGGAGCGCACAGGACGGAGGGATGTTGACGCTGGCAGTAGGTGCTCCCGTAGGTAATCCGGACCCATGCCATGTAGGGCTTTGTATGTCATCACTAGCACCTTGAATTTCACCCGGAAGGCAACTGGAAGCCAGTGCAGCTCACGAAGCAGAGGTGTAATATGGGAGTATCGGGAGACCCCCAAAAGCACTCGTGCAGCTGCACTCTGCACCAGCTGAAGCTTCCGAGTGGTTCTCAAGGGCAGCCCCATGTAAAGAGCATTGCAGTAGTCAAGACGAGAGGTCACAAGTGCATGGGTGACTGTACGCAAGGCATCCAGGTCCAGATAGGGTCGCAGCTGGCGCACCAGATGAACCTGGGCGAAGGCCCCTCTAGTCACAGCTCCTATATGATCTTCTAAGGAGAGCTGTGAATCTAAGAGGACACCCAGATTGCGAGCCTTATCTACGGGGGGTAATAACTCGCCCCCGATATTAAGAGATGGAATAATCTGAATATCCTGACATGCCGGTATGTACAGCCATTCAGTCTTGTCCGGGTTGAGTTGAAGCCTGTTCCTCCCCATCCATTCCCGGACCGCTTGTCTAGCAGAAAGCCTCTAGGTTAACCCTGACCAACTGAGTTTTTTTTCTCCCTTAAGAAATGCATTTGGATGGTCATATTGGTGCAGTTCCATTGTTCCTCAAATCTGGAATCTGCCAGCTGTCCTGCTTCTATAGTATTGGATCCTATTAGAAATGTTGGATCATAGAATTTACTAGATTGTTGGTTGTTGATTGTTTTCAACTGAGCCAACTTAATGACTATGTTGTTATTATTACCTTGAACATTTTTTCACCAGGTAATATAAGCTTTTTTCATATTGTGGGTGAAAGACTATTAAGAATCAGATATTTTCAAATGTAAAATTCTACAGTTTGTAGTGACATTTTCCAATATCAGTTTTAACTGTGCCTTTACCACGATGTTATATCACCTGTAGACAGTGCTTTTTTTTTTGGGGGGGGAAAGGTCCTGGAACTCATGCACACAGCATCTGGCTCCAGTCAAAAGCCCTTTATGGAGTGGGGGGAACCGCTTTAGGGAGCTTCTGATGCACAGATCACCTGAGCAGCATCAGCTGACGGATGCCATTACCGTGGCTTTTAAGAGGGCACTTGTTTGGAGCCGGGATGTCTTCTGCCATCTTGTCCTCCTCTGCCTCTGATGACACAGAAGCTTCCTCCAGATCCAGAGTGACCAACGCAGTGGTGGCACTGCTGCTTTGGGAGTGCGCCTGGTCGCTTGAAGAGATTCTCTCCAGGAGCAAGTCCTGGTCCCTGGCGGCCAAAGCAGGGGTCAGGACAGGAGGCAGGGGGAACCCTTGCATCAAGGCAGAGAAGAGGGTCTCCTTTCAGGGCTGTGGAAGTGTTTCCAAGTTGACCTTTAATGGCCCCGATTTCCACGGGCAGCTTCCTTTCACTGAGCCAGAGCTTTAGTCACACTGGCAGCTTAGAAGGAGCCGGTTCTTCCCTTCAAAAAAAGGTGCTGGAACACCGTTCCAGTGCATTCTATGACAAAAAAAGCACTGCCTGTAGACATTTTATATGCAACTGATAACATGAAATCAATTAGGTTTGATCACAGAAACTGCACTTACTTACACTGTTCTACTTTATATGCTTACTAACTTAAAGTTTACAATATTTTCAAAGTTGTCCTGATAATTTTTGGTATTCCTATGTGGACACATGTTTGTTGAATAAATGTACTCTGATCTTTAGCCTCCATACCTCTTATTGATGTGCATGCCTATTTTCTTTTCTATTTTGCCTGCCTTTTACATTCTAACTCCATTTTTCAAGGTTTTCTTTAATCTGGAATTCCAATTCCATTACTGGAGCTGTGTTTTCAATTTCTTTAGCTCTGGTTGTTGTATGATGATTTGCTATTGCTAAGCACATTGGTTTGTGCTTAAATTGTAAGCCGCCCTGAGTCTTCGGAAAAGGGCGGGATATAAATGGGATTAAAAAAAATAAAATAAAATAAAAAAATGATTTGTGGTGTTTGATTTGTTGGGTCCAGTGGAGCTGATTGCCCTGATCTTGGACATAAGAAATTCAAATGCTGTTAAGTTGTCCCTGAAGTTCTGTTTTGTTGGTTTATCTTTCCATTGCTTATTTTTATATATAAGTGAACATAGGTATTTTGTTGAATCAGAGGCTATATTTACCTTTTTGCTAAAATAATTTATAAAATAAATAAATAAAAGAAATAAGAGAAAAGTTTCTTGTTCACCTGCCTCAGATCAGGAATCTGCTTAGGTTCCAGGAGCAAAGTAGGAAAGTTCTTTCAAAAACTTGAGCCAGTCAAACAGGCAGAAAGAAGACTATCTCCAGTGTCTATGTATTCCATAGTTGTCACCATATGAAACAGAATTTGGCAGGAGGTTCACAGTTTTTCTCTCTGAAGCCTTCTGGGTTTTTACCCCTGATTTCATCTCCTGCTTTGGATAAAACTGCTGGATAGTTCTTGATGACGTCACATATTTTACGTATCTGGTCTATTTTGCTCTGTAACATAAAAGAGACAGAATTGTCACATCTTGGTGATTAAAATATACAAAAGTTGAAACAGCCATATACTACATTCAATCCTGTCCCCTCATTTTGGGGAGATAAATCAATCTCAGGAAAAATTAAACAATCAAATCTTATTTTAAAAACTACAATAAACCTATAAAACTATAATAAATTCAAACTTTAAATAAATACATGCAGTCAATGTGAAATAAATTGATTCCAGAACTACCTAGATCACAATCATATAATTAGCACTAATTTGTTTTTAAAAATCTATAAGAAAATATGTATATTCTGAACAGACCCTAAGATGGCAGTGATGTGCTACAAAGAAAGTGGTCTCTGATAGAATCTCAAAACAATATTTGAGAAGTCTCAAATAAATATTTCTACAGATCACAAGAAATTTCTAAAATCAAAATTCTGTTTTCATAAATATTGTCTGATATATGTATGAAAACTGAGATCAAACATAAACTTTTATACTGAGACAAACCATGAGAGTTAGTGCAGCACTATAAATGAAAATTCAAAACATGTCAGTATATTTTTATATTTCTACAGAAATTCAAACTTCCTGAAGCAAATGTTTCTGTCTCAATTACTCCAATTGCTAAGGCAGAAAGAGTTGTTGATATAGAAATCTCTGCTTCTTATTCAGCCTCTTTCTGCAGACTTCTACATTTTTTAAAAAAAATAAAATGTGACCATTTTTTCTATATCCAGCAGAATGAAAGCCTGGAACAGTCTGTATCTGTCTCACATATGGGGAGTGGACTCTAAACCTGGAATGTGAAATCAGTTTGGTGTAGTATTAAGGCCCCATAAACCAGGAGATGAGAGTTCTAGTTCTGCTTTAGGTATGAAGCCAGTTGGGTGATTTTAGGCCAGTTACCATCTCTCAGCCCTAAGAATAAGGCAATGGCAAACCACTTCTGAAATCTTGCTAAGAAAACTGTAGGGACTGATCCAGGCAGTTGCCCGGAGTCAACAGTGACTGAAAGAATACACACACATACAAAAATAAAATAAAATCTGCAGTCTGATATACAGGCAATATGCACAATACAATATGCAAATGCAGCTGCTAGAACTATATTGACCTTGTGATGGTTAAGCAACATAGCCATAATAAAACTATGAAGCTCACATAAACTACTGATTTTTTTCCTCCTCCCATAATGAATAATTACTCTTGACTAACACAACACACTTTATTTTTACATTTACTCTACATCACCATTTTGCATCAGTACTATTTTTCACTCCCCTATCCCTCAAAGCAACTTTCAATAGATCAGTATTTATTTGAACTCTTGACAGGCTCAAAAAAAAATACAGATTATCACAGCATTCCTTCCTACTGACCAGTAGGTAAGTACAAAAGCATCAATCAATCAATTCTGTCCATTTTTTAAAAAATCACCCAGAGGAATTATTGATTTCCTTTAGATGGGGAAAGGCTTAATAGTCATCTTCTTATGAAAGTTACCTGTACATGAATATGAAGCTGGGAACAAGTAAGGATGTGCCTAGGATTCAGTCAAGTCTTTATGACAAATTAGGCAAAAAAAAACCCCTTTAATTTATATTTAGCTAGGGTGAAGTGGCTAGTCAGAAAAAAAGTATTCTGTTTTGTAGATCTTCATAAAGCACAAATCATTATCTGTTTCTCCAGAGTTCGAACATGGGACTAAGAACAATGCATTGTAATGTGATTGAGATAAAAGATTAATAGTAAGAATGTTATAGTTCAATTCATTTGGCTAACTGGGGCCATGGGCTCAAAATTTTTACTTATTTATTATTTATTTTATTTATCAAATTTCTTTTGCCACCCATCTTTTGCAGTTAAAGATGACTCTGAGCAGCTTACAACATACAAACATTTAACAATTATAAAAATGATTAAAATTACAAAAATTAAAACAAACTAAAGAATGAGAGGTGGTGCCTTCTCCATCAGTGCACCATCCAACTCCAGCCAATAACTTCTCCCTCAGGATCAGCTGATTAAGCTGATTGTATCAGCTTACTTTAAGTAATGTATTTACTTACAGTTCAATACACCTACCTTTTGGTAGGCATCTATAAGAATGACTTATAAGATTTGTATAACATAATGCAGTTCAAGATGAAACAAAATACGTATGAAAAAATGTGACAGGTATTAATCCATTTTTCAGATCCTAAAATCTGATAACCTCACAAAAATTCATTAAATGTCAAAAATGGAAGACAGATACTTTTTTTTAGAAACAACAGACATTTCTTTTTAAAACGTTTTTGTAGGATTTTTCAGCTCCTATTTCTATTTTCTTGCTAAACATTCTTTATCTCACACTTTCTAATCTAAAATTGTTTCCCACATCATCAATGGGATTCTGGAATAGTTTTTTAAATATTCATACTGAAGATAACGTCCTAACTGCCACAGTTACTTAGCATCATGTTTTTGGCTTTTATTTTGAACTGTTTAAAATGTAAAACTGTGAACTTAGTAAAATTGGAGTCTTATTGCAACTTATAAAATTGCATTCAAGCACTACTGTCTGAATGTTTCAACAAAATGCTATTTTCAGAAAATATTTATTTGCATAGCTGGAGAGTTTCAAAACTTCTTTTAAGAATATATTTTACTACCAATATTGGTAGCATTGGCTACAGATGAAATATCATATTGGGGTTGTAAGTTTTCAATAAGCCAAGAGTCATTTCAACATATTTAAGATAATACATGCTTATATGATGACCCTAGAAAATTAACTTATTTTAGGCCTATCAGAAAAGCCAATGTGAAGTAGCAGCTGCTGGACTAGGGGAGTAGACACCCGGATTCTAGTTTCCCCCAGTCATTCAAACCAACTCAGTGACCTTGAGCTATTTACTCTGAGTCCCAAAACAGCAACAAGGTGGCTGGTATTTTCCTGTGTCATCTAGGCCAGACATGTCAAACTCACAACATCACATGACGTCGCGAGACGTATTGGGAGTATTTTGCCATTGCTGGCAATGGGGTGGATGTGGCTTCCAGATAACGCATCCAGCCCATGGGCCGGCAATTTTACACCCCTGATCTAGGCAAATGAAGTTCAAAGAAGTGAGAGAAATGCATTTTAAAAAGTAGAATTATATTATGCAGATCCCCATCACCACTAGATTGCAGCAAAGAGACACAAAAATCCTAGATTATTGCTGACATATGGCAGTAATCTGAATTTATATACTCTTTATCTGATAGCCCTAACTTATTTGAAAACTAAAAGAAGCTTAGGTTACTATGCCTAATATCCTTCTCTTCTGACAGCCAGTCCTCTCCTTTCATTGAGTTTCTGGGTTGAGTATGAAATTCAAGTCATAAAGAACTGTGTAGTTTTATTTCAATATGAGGATCTTCAGAATTATAGCTGCTGGCAAAATCATTGGATTATAGGGGAGTCAAAGATTATTTACTGTGATTAAAAGATTAGTGAGAGAAGTGTAAGGCTGTAAATCTACTGTTAGAGAATAAAGTTAGATAGTATAAAAAGATCACACACAGTACAGAATCCCATTTTGGAACAGTATATTAAATGAAGTTTTCTTTTGTTAAGGGATAAAGTTGTTATAGTTCCTCCCTTTTGTGATGTGGTGGGTTTGAGGTCCACAGGTAGTGTTTTTCAGTGGCAGTGCTTTCACTTTGAAATAACTTCCCACTGAAAAAATCAGATAAAGCCCCTGCATTACTGCCTTTCCATACATTTTAAAAGAATATAGTTTTAGAATAGATGAAACTGCACAAAAAGTTTATTATTGTTGTTCTTGTAGCTGGGTTTTCTTTTAAGTTATGATTTTTAAAAATATATAATATGCATACTTTATTTATTTTTATTGTAATTTAACATATTGCTGGTTGTGGTTGCCTGCAGAAAAATATATGGACAATGGCAATTAGATATCTCTAAACATGTAGAAGAAACAAACTTTAAGGAATTACTTAAGGAACTTTTTCTGAACATCAAAAATGTCATACCAAACTGGTTAACACTGTGTCTCCCCGAAAGTAAGAGCCAGTCTTATTTTCTTTTGGGCTCTGAAGTAAGCACTAGGATTTACTTTTGGAGAGGGCTCACTTTTTGCTGGTACCAGTAGGCTGTGAGCGCATGGGGGTGGGACATGGAGTGGAGAAGCAATACGGCAGCAAGAGCATGGTGGCAGACCAGGTACAGTACCGATGCAGGCGGGATGGGTGCCCTTCCTGTGCCAGGCCAGCCCTTGCAACCTCAGGGTGGCTGTGCTGGGTGACAGGGGGAAGGCCACTGAGGTGGGGTCAGCCAGGCTGACCAAAGTGGCAGATGGAGCTCCGGAGACTTGGGGAGAGAGGGTGGTGAAGCGGGCATGTGTCCTGCCATCAGCATCCATGCCAGCTGTCCCTTCCCTGTGGAGCTGGAAAGCTTGCCACACCACTGTTCAGATGCTCTCACTTCCCCAGGAATTGCATTTCTTTCCTTACCTGACTTCCATCCCCGTCCCGTTTCTCCTTCACAATCCTCCACTGCCACATGCAGGGAAACAAAAGAAGTTTGTGGAGAAAAAAGATCAATCAATTTATTCCAACTTCTAGCAAAAAAAAAAGAACTTGCAAAGTTGGAACTGATTGATTGACCTTTCCCCCCCCCCAAATTTCTTTTGTTTTCCTTTTAAAAAAAATGTTTTATTGATTTTCTAATTTTACATTTGTATTTAAAAAGCAGTGTGGTGGCTGAGTTACTCGATAATTCAATGACATACAAGTATCTCTAGTACAAGTCCCAAACTACCACATTAAATATTTCCTCTGTTTTCCCCTTAGTATTTACTGTCTGATATTTAAACTACTACAATTCTTATTATATCAATTAAATAAAAATAACATTTTTACATGAATCAATAATTTTAGCTTATACATATCCTCGTTATTTTAACATTCAGTCTTTATAGACAATCAATGTCCTAATTAGTTTTTCCCAATTTTTAGTTTCCCGTTAATATTTAAATTTAACATTTCATATTTATAATTTCAAAGTTTTAAGTAAACAATTTTCCCTTTATCAAAATTCATCACACAGTCTAATATTCAGGATACACGTCTTATCTATTTGAATATATTCTATTTCTCACCATCTTACATCATCTAATTAATAATACAGTATAACATTCTTATTTTCCACTAATTTCCAAATGTCTTAAATTTAGTAACCAAAATTTCCCTTGTTTCAACTTCAAATATTTCCTCTCTTTTTCTCTTAATGTCTACTATCTCATATTTAAGCTAGTACAGTTCTTATTATATCAGCTAAGTAAAAACATGTTTATTACATTCATCAATAGATTTTTAGCTTATATATATCTTAATTACTTTTACATTCAACCTTTATAAACAAATCAATATTCAAATTTAACTTTTAATATTTATACTTTTTTTTAATCCCATTTATATCCCGCCCTTCTCCGAAGACTCAGGGCGGCTTACAATCTAAGAAGCACAAATCAATGTGCTTAGCAATAGCCTTCATTCTATGTATATGCCTGCTTATTAGGGCTTTCGCCCCCCCCCCAAGCGGCATACTTCTTTTGTTTTCCTGCATGTGGCAGCAGATGATCATGAAAGAGAAATGGGATGGGGCTCAAAGTCATCTAAGGAAAGACATGCAATTCCTGGGGAAGCGAGGGCATCTGGGCAGTGGTGTGGCAAGCTCTCCAGCTCCACAGGGAAGGGGCAGTTGGCATGGGTGCTGATGGCAGGATGCCCACCCACTTCACCACCCTCCCTCCCTGAGTCAATGGAACTCCACCTGCCGCTTTGGTTGGCCTGCCCACCTCCACCTAGATGCCCTTCCCACTGCTCCCCAGCATGGCCGCCCCAGGGATGCAGTGGATGGCCTGGCACAGGAATGGCACATGTGTCCTGTCCACCCACCCACAAAGGCAGCCTCCCTGAATCCCCAGGGCAAAGGCCTCACACACTTGCCAGAGGAGCATTGGCCTGGATGCCCCCACTTTGGTGCCCTTCCTGCCACCACCCAGCATGGCTGCTCTGGATCTGCAGGAGCTGGCCTGGTACAGGAAGGGCATGCGGCCCACCTGCCCACTTACCTTAACAGTAGGACCACCACAGCCAGGCCTCCCACACCATTGCTGTTGCTCATGGCAGGATGTCACATGGCACTTCATGCCATTGCCATTGCTCGTGGCAGGATGCCATGTGGTGCTTTGGGCAGATCCGGCGTCCTGCTGCAAGCAACAGCAACAGCGTGGGAGGCCTGGTCATGGCGTTCCTACCGGCAAGGTAAGTGGGTGCATGGTGTGTGTGGAAGCTTCACCCCCACCCCATCCTCGCCCCAAACTAGGGCTTTCATTCGGGGGGGGGCTTATATTAGTCCCACCCCCAAAAATCAAGCTGGGGCTTACTTTCTGGGTGGGGTTATTTTCAGGGAAACACGGTAGTAGTAAGATCTTAGGCAATTGTGAAGTTAAGGGTACATAAAAGTCGGTAGACCTTTTATTAATTACAAGAGATTCCAGATTAGAGTGGCTGTATTATATATAGTTTGTCTCCTCCAGATAAAAGTGAAAATCATCTAGGCCTTGGTAGGATGACTTCTGACATTTTCAAGATTAATTCTCCAAAAGAAGAGAGTCATATGACCAAAGATAACTATTACGATTGTCCAGTTTCAGGAAGCCATGTATATCAGAGACATTTCTTGATTCTTGATGGACAAGATGGAAGTAAAGGAAGAAAGTCTCTGGATGTTTGGTCTTCATCACCTTTGACTCCGTCCAAGGTGTCTTCAAAAAGACCAGGGTATTAATGGAAAAAGCAAAGCACTATAAGTCTAGTTTTACATAATAATATTAAAGTCTCCATTATGGCCATAAATCAAAGGACTCCTGCCAATGTATTATGGCTTACATGAACTTAGTCATTTTATCTCAGTCATTGACCAGCAAAAGAGATCTTTGAAAAAAGAGTCACATTCAACTAGCCAAATATCAATGCAGCCTATACGGCACAGAAATTGACTAGAATAAAACAAGCTGTAAAATCATACAGCAGTATATCTAAAATTGTAATTCTAAGCTTAAGAATTTTGGAAACAAATGTTAATATAGTGTGGCATTTTGCAATATGAATAAATGAATTAATTGATTATTTAGAATAACAGAATAGTAAAATTACTGACCTAAAGCATGGAATCATTATAAAGCTAAAATCCATGGCAAAATTGTAATTAATATTAATATTTAGCCTAAAGAGAAAATGTAGCAATGTAGTGTATAAGGAAGAATAATTCTTAAAGAGCGATTATGGTTTAAAAATTAAAGTTAGCATCCAATTCTAATGGCTATCTATATTGTTAAAATGACTCTGGCTGCTATTAATAAAAATAAGAAAAGAAAGAATCAATTGACAATAAGTACATAATACATTATAAGTAGTGACTAAATGGACATTTGCGTCTGAATTGTTTCCAAATGAAGAATTCTTAAGAACTGTTTGTAGAGACATTAGATTGTATTACACAAACTCTGAAACAGCATCTGGCTGCAATCATTAAAGAAGAATCAAGTTGATCTGATAGTAACAATTTGAAATGGAAGGAATTAGTTTGACCAAGGTGCTTAGTAATGACTGGAAATAGAAATCTTTGGAATCATCAGCATAGAAAGTGCAGTACAATATAATGTATTCCAGTGTTTCAATTTCTCCACTACTGCATGGGCACAATCTCTGCTCAGAAGGGATATTTTGGTATCTCCCCATTCAATGTTTGTAGTTAGAAGAGCATTGAATGTAGACAAGGACAACAATCCTTCTAAATTTAGAGGTTGTTATGCTATTGAGATATCTGGCTGGCTGAAATAAATGTGTGGAATGACATTTCTGGGTAAAAGAGACACATCTGATTACAGCTTTAAGTCAATGGTATGTTGTTTAAAATTGGCTAATGCATGTTTATAGTCCATCAGGGTGATGGCTTTCCCTGAGAAGCCATAGGATTTTAATTTTTCATGTAGGGCCTGACACCAGGAAGCCTGGAATCTGTCAGTTATAATTAAAGGAGCCAAGCTGACTGTAAATCAAAAAGAAAAAAAGAAAAACAAAAAGCTTGAGCCAGTATGAAAGGGTGTCAATCCAGACAAAAATTTCTATTTTGAGTAGACTAGTTTCACAACAAGGCACCATGTCTGGAATGCAGTGAGGTACTTGGAAAATGGATCTCAGAACATGAAGAAATTACCTGTAAGGGTCGAACTAGACTTCAAATAGGAGATGAATTCGGCCAAAGAAGACTTTGAGTGCTATGGATATGTACTGGATGCAGAATATTGCAGAGCTAAAGCTGTTTTCTGCATGTTTAGTGTTATGTATCCAGATACAGCCTCTGCATAGCAGCAGCCACCAGGGGGCGTTGGCCTGGACAGTTTTGGCGAGAAACCCAGTTTCGGCGGGAACCCTAGGGCCAACCCCAGTGGCTAGCCGCCTACCTGGCCAGGTATTTAAGAAGGCCAGGTAGCCCTTGTTCTTCAGTAGGAAACCCCCCCACTATAAAAAGCTGAACTTGTACTCTGGCTGGCATCTCTTCCTTGCATCGGACCCACTACATTACAGTGGCGACGAAGCTTGGATTCTGCCGACAGAAGAGCTGAAGTCACTAGGGGGAATGCACCGCGAGCTGAAGGGAAGAGGCATTTTCCTTCCTTTCCCCCCCGACGCGACCGCCAGCCACCCGGACAACACCGGTCACCGCAACTGCGACTCAAGACCCACAACCAACCACGCGATGGCACGGGCCAGACAACCCCATGAATTCGACACCAGCCACCCTGAGAAATGGGCCTGATACCTGGCGCACGCCGAGCTGTACATGCGGTTCAACCAGATCTCGGAGGATGGCGTGAAGGTGTCAGCCCTGCTCTGCATCGGGGGACCCGCACTCCTAGAGATCGCCGTGAACCTGTTCTCCCCAGAAGCCATCGATACCGTCTCTTACCGGGACCTTGTTGCCAAGCTCAATGCCAACTTCCAGCCCCGGTGGTCCAAATTGGCCGCGAGGTCGCAGTTTGAAAGGAGGGACCAGGGTCCCGATGAGTCCAGAGCCGAATTCATCGCCGCCCTATGAGAAGCCGCTGTCGCCTGCAAGTTTTCAAACTTGGAGGAGCGGCTACGGGACAGGTTGGTTTGTGGCCTACGAGACAGGTGGCTGCAAGAGCGACTGTTCGAAAAAGAGGAGGTTTCGCTCCAGGAAGCCGAAGATGCCATCCTGGCCCACAAAGCGGCCTGCGGGGCCGTCCAAGCAGTCCAGGAGACCAGAACCGGCAGCCAGGCGGCCAGAATCCACCAGCAGGTTGCCACAGCCGAGGACGAGGAGGGCGAGCAGAGCATCAACCTCCTCCAACGGAAGTCAACCCCCGACCACCGAGGCGGACGCCCAGACAAGCCCAAGCCGGCAAGCAACAACCCCAATGCACAGAGGTGTGCAGGCTGCGGCGGGAACCACGTGCACAGCCTCTGCAAGTTCCGGTCGGCCACGTGTCGGGCCTGCAAAAAAACAAGCCACATAGCCACGGTCTGTCGTAGCCGCCGCCCCCGAGAAGAAATCCACAAACTGCACCCAGAGTAATCGCCGTTCGAAGGTACTGGCACCCCAACCAAATTACGAATTGGCTACATTGAGAGCCGGCTGGCCATCCACCACACGGGTAGCCCCCGGCTGCTCAAATCAAAAATTAGACTAACAATCCGCTTGCAGGGCATTCCTTGCAGCATGGAGCTTGACTCCAGATCAGCGGTCTCTGTCATTTCGGACGAGACCCTTAACTATATCAATAGCTGGAGCAAGCAGCGGAGTAAATTATGGCCCACAAATTTAACCCTGACCGACTTCCAGAATTCGCCGGTCAAGGTAAGGGGGGGAGGCTACCGTTTCGGTGGGGTTTAAGGGTCGCGAAGAGCACCTGGAGGTTGTAGTGGTAGAGGGCTGGAGAGCCAGCCTAGTCGGCCTAGACTGGTTTGAGGCCCTGGGAATCACAGTCTCCGGGATCCACCGGATCCAGGGAGACTCCGTCGAGGCCGTCTGCAAAGAGTTCACAAACGTCTTCGATGGGACGCTGGGCAGGTACACAGGGGCCCCCATCTCGTTCAAGCTAAACCCGAACGTTCCCCCCATTAGGGTTAGGCTTCAGCTAGTCCCCTTTGCGCTCAGGCACAAAATCGAGTGCGAACTGGATAAGCTGGTGGCCCAGGGAATCTTAGAGCCCATAGATGGGGGGAGTGGGAAACCCCAATCGTCACCCCACTCAAATCCAATGGGGAGATAAGGAACTGCGCCGACTACAAGTGCTCGGTGAACCGTGCCCTAAACCTGCATGCTTACCCGGTCCCCACGGTCAGCCACGTTCTCGCTTCCCTCCAAGGCGATGCCATTTTTGCAAGGCTCGATCTTGCGCAGGCATACCAGCAACTCACGGTTACCAGGGCAACAGATGATACTCAGACTATAGTAACTCACAGGGGAGCGTTCTGGGTGAATAGGCTGCAGTTTGGGATCAGCGTAGCTCCTGGCATTTTCCAGGAAATTATGGAGAAAACACTCAGGGGCATCCCAGGAGTCTGTCCTTATTTTAATGACATCCTGATTAAAGGAGCATCAGCAGAAGAGCTGGCAGGTAGGCTGAGGGAGGTACCATCCAGGCTGCGCACAGCTGGCCTCAAACTAAAGAGAGAGAAGTGCAGCATAGGTGTTCCCTCCACAGAATTTGTGGGATTCAGGGTAGATGCCAAGGGAATCCACCCCACAGAGTCCAAGGTTAGGGCAATCAAACTGGCACCCACACCCAAGAACAAGGCAGAGCTACAGGCATTCCTGGGCCTGCTCAATTTCTATCATACATTCCTCCCACACAAGGAAGCCATTGCAGAACCACTTCACAGGTTACTGGACAAAAAGGCAGCATGGGTCTGGACTTCCGTCCATGATCAAAGCTTTAGAGCATTAAAGGCACTCCTGTCTGACAAGTCCACAGTAACACACTTCATCGAAACAAAGCCCATATGCATTGCGTGCGATGCATCCCCTTATGGTGTGGGCACAGTTCTAAGTCATCTTGAGCCTAATGGGGCTCAAATCCCTATAGCCTACTATTCCAGGACACTGTCTGGAGCAGAGAGGAACTACGCCCAAATAGATAGGGAGGCCCTGGCAATCGTGGCAGGGATTAAGAAGTTCCACGATTATCTGTATGGCAGGGAGTTCACTGTCTACATGGACCACAAACCACTCCTGGGTCTGTTCACGACGGACAAGCAGACACCCCAAATTCTGTCTCCCAGAATGCTCCGGTGGTCCATCTTCCTTGCAGCTTACAATTGCAAGCTGGTGCACAAGCCAGGGAAGGAGATGGGCCACGAAGATGGCTTAAGTAGGCTAGCCCTTGACACCACTGAACCAGACCCGGCACCAGCAACGCAGATCCTAGCTCTGCAGGAATTACCAGAATGCCCAGTTCATGCCAAGGACATTGCCAGCAACACAGCCACTGACAACATCATGAGCAGGGTACACTCATGGGTTTGCACAGGGTGGCAGGACAAGTCTCTGGGGCCTGAGTTCCAGGCCTATTTCACCAGGCGTCATGAGCTCTCCATGCACAGGGGTTGCCTCCTCTGGGGAAGCAGGGTCATCATTCCCACTGCAGTCCGGGGCAGGGTATTGGAATCCTTACATGAGGGACATCTGGGGGTGGTTAGGATGAAGGCACTGGCCAGAAGCTACCTCTGGTGGCCAGGGCTGGACAAGGACATTGAGGAACGGGTCAAGGCCTGTTACACGTGCCAGAGATCCAGGCCAGAAATGCCCCATGCACCAGTACACAGGTGGGAGGCCACACACACACCCTGGTCCCGCATCCACATTGACTATGCGGGGCCGTTCCAGGGCCAACTGTTCTTAGTGTTAGTGGACAGCCACTCCAAGTGGCTGGAGGTAGTCCCTTTTCCCAACATGACCTTGGCTAGGACAATCCAGGTGCTCAGAGCTCTCTTTGCCACACACGGCCTCCCCGACGTCATTGTATCAGATAACGGGCCTCAGTTTACCGCTAATGATTTCCAGGCATTCTTCAAGGCGAATTGGATTAGACATGCCACCTCCGCGCCCTTCCACCCATCGACTAACAGGCAAGCTGAACGGATGTTAAGGACGACCAAGGACGCACTCCGGCGCATCATTAGCGGGGCCTGGAATCACAGACTGGCAAAATTTCTGCTCGCCCAACACACCACACCGTGCGTTGCCACCGGGAAGAGCCCAGCAGAACTACGATGGGGACGGCGCCTCATCACCAAGCTTGACTGTTTGCACCCTGACCATGTGGCAGCAGACACAGAGAGGCCCACATCACATAGGGTACTCAACGTGGGGAACCTGGTTTGGGCAAGGAACTACGGGGCAGGACACACATGGATTCCAGGGACCGTGGTTGACAAAACGGGGCCTCTATCCTACATCATATGGGTGGAGGTGGATAGACACATCAGGCATCATATAGACCAGCTCAGAGGAAGGGTCCCTGAGTACATCTCACACGCCCAACCTGACAATCACACCCCAGAAGAGGCCATACCAACTGGAAAACACACGGACCCTGAACCAGAGGAAGATGGCCTCCTACAACCAGCCCTGCAGCAGCAGGGCATCATTGACGGCAGGAACCTAGCAGCCGGACCTAACCTAGTGCGAGAACAGCGTGAGCCAGACAGGATGGCCCAGGGAGTAGCCACACCCAGACGATCCACCAGGCCCCACAGGACACCTGCATACCTAGCAGACTATGTGTGCAAGTGACATCCACGCACGAGTATACATCATTGGTGTTGTAAATAGTTATGTTTGTGTTAGAGTTACCAGGTGGTTCTTCTCTAAGGGGGGAGGGGTGTTATGTATCCAGATACAGCCTCTGCATAGCAGCAGCCACCAGGGGGCATTGGCCTGGATGGTTTTGGCGGGAAACCCAGTTTTGGTGGGAAACCTAGGGCCAACCCCAGTGGCTAGCCGCCTACCTGGCCAGGTATATAAGAAGGCCAGGTAGCCCTTGTTCTTCAGTACGAACCCCCCCACACACATACAATAAAGAGCTGAACTCGTACTCCGGCTGGCATCTCTTCCTTGCGTTGGACCCACTACATTACATTTAGTATGATATGGTTGGCATGGGATTTGCAGTTGTGTGTTGTGAGGAAAACAATGACTACATATATGAAAATCTTGATTTGTTCTATTAGATGCTAGATACGTGTCTTAGGCTGCTAGGCAAATATGATAACCTTGGTTTTTGAATAATTAATTTCTAGCATTTCCTCTTGATAGTACAGAGGAACTGTATAAGGTACCCGCTTCAGGCCAATCTGTGCCTGAGAGAGAGTAGCACAGCATCATCTACATATAGAAGGATAGCAATATCTCTGTTTTTCAGTGTTGGTGGCTGGGGTGATGAATTGTCCAATTTGTCTATGAGGGGTTGATGAATAGATTAGAAAGAAGAGGAGCTAGAATACACTTACTTTTTCCAGAGTTAAGTCACTGCTCTATCTGACTGAATATTGTCTATACTGGAAGTGGCTTAGATGACCATAAATGTAGAACATGTAGTTTGAATTATTTATTCCAAGCATGGCTAACCCAGATATTTCACACCAACTACTAATCACTAGAGAAAACAGATATAGACCAATGCAACTTCCAAGACATAATTCTCCAAGGAACTCCATTGCCTCAGCAAAGTCAAGGAAACATCTATGAAATATGTTCAAAGACACACTCTGCTCTTTCCCCCTGAGTTTAGAGCTCCATAAATCATAAGGTTCAACATAAAAAATAATTCTAACCTACTAAAAGAATGCTATTACTGAATCTTCATTACTAGATTATTAGCCCATTAGGGCAACCAACAACTCATTCTTGAATAATCAAGCTAATGATGAGTCTCTGCCCTGAAACATAATGAAGTGTAGAATTGCCCTGAAGCAACTGGTGTGATAAAATATGAAATGACTTTGACAAGAATCTATTCGCAGAGTTTTGTAAATTTTTGGATTTGACTCCTCTTTCAAATATTCTGTTCTCCAAGACTGTCCCCTCATTGACTAACATAACATTCTCTCTATAAAGAATGTATTTCCCTTCCTTTTATGGCAGATGGGAGAAGTGTTTGTGGAATGGAAATGAACTAAAACTAATGGAGAGCCAGTATTTTCCTCTTGTTTTGCTTGATTCTGTTACCTTTTCTTTCTAACCTTCTTTGATATACTGGTGTTTATCTGAAGACTTACACTTTTTTTTCTTTTAATTTTAGTTTGAAAATTGCCCAGAATTAAATGTCATGATTTTTCTGGGGGTTGGGGGACTCAACAGGAGTTTGAAACTGGCATACACTTTATGCTCTGCTTATCTCTGCTCTTGTGTGGCTTGTATTTCTGAATTACTCCCAAAATCTCAGTACTTGTGTTCCTTGCAGGTGTTGATTCTTAATCTGTCTATTCAGGTTCTCCCAGATAGGAAAACAAAATATTTTTAGAATTCTTAACCTTATTGACATAATTGAGAAGAGCAAGCTTTTTCATAGTCTTTGTCATCTATATTTGCAAAGGTAAAGGTTTTGTCTTTTGTCTTATTAATAAGGTAAAGGTAAAGGTTCCCCCGCACATGTGTGCTAGTCATTTCCGACTCTAGGGGCTGGTACTCATCTCCGTTTCAAAGCCGAAGAGCCAGCGCTTGTCCGAGGACGTCTCCATGGTCATGTGGCCGGCATGACTAGATGCCAAAGGCACACGGAACGCTGTTACCTTCCCACCGTAGTGGTCCCTATTTTTCTACTTGCATTTTTACGTACTTTCGAACTGCTAGGTTGGCAGAAGCTGGGACGAGTAACGGGTGCTCACTCTGCTACGCGGAACTCGGGATTTGACCCGCCAAACTGCCGATCTTCTGATCGACAAGCTCAGCATCCTAACCCACTGAGCCACGGCGTCCTTGTCTTATTAATAATGAAGGGTAATTTATCTTCAGAGACACTCATTTCAGCAAATTATTTTTTTATAGTCAGGCTACTCTTTGGCACTAGAGGCCACAACAATTTTTTGAAACTATTGGCTAGCTCTTTGCTCGCAAAATTTATTTGAAATTGTGGCTATGCATTCTGAGTCACCTCCTCCTTGATAGGATAATCAAAATCCCAATTCTTGAATAGTACAGTATCAGGCCATTTCAATCTGTTCCTTTTTTCATCTGTTTTCATATGCGTGGTATCAGAAGAAATTGGGAGAATGGAGGACGCTCCAGACTGAAGCTAAATTCCATTCAATAATCAAATCATAGAAGAATTAAAGTCTTCCTTACTTAAAGACATAGAATGCTTTGTGAATCTGCTGCATTAAAAAATCAGATGTCTCTGCCAGACTTATCTATCTCCAGGATCTTCTGCTAATTAGAATGGAATTAATTTATCCCTCCTCCTTTCAAACATACATTAGTGGGCACACCTGAGTCAGGTATCAATCCAATAGTGAAATCAAATTCCCTCATCAAATGTTTGTTGACTGTGTGGGTGACAAGAGACATCTGCATTGCCAGTAGGTCACTCACAAAGAATAAACATTGTCTAGATAGTAATGGCAATCTGTTCAGAGACAAACCAATACCTCCCAGAATAATTAAAACATACTATTATCATTTTGATAATGCCAAATGCGTGAAGAAATTAGTTCTTTGGAATAAGATGTGTTTAAACCCAAGCACAGATTTTAATTTAAAGTGCACTGCTGGATGATTGAGAAGCGATACAATTAAAATACTTGCTAGTTAATAGATATCTCGATGACACACTTCTTCAGCTCAGTGATTGGAAGAGAATAAAATAAAAGAGTGGCCAAAGAGAAAATACATAAAGCAGGATATCTAAAATGTTAAACTCTCCCCTAACATGCACACATAAATACACACACACACACACACACACACACACACCCATAAGACTCCATCTAGGATACTCAAAATAGCTCACTAAGAGAACAACAAATAACTTATGTAGTGGGCATCAGTAAGAAAAAGCTCTTTCTCTGTGAAATATCTCAACTGAGTTATGTATTGTGGCCTTTGTGTAAATCCTTTTAATTTCCAGAGACTGGATTAGTAGTTTAATCTTTCAGGCAGATTCAGGGAGGACTATCAAGAAGGTGAGTGGAGAGGGGAGGAAAGAATCATATTTCAAGGAGATTGACCATAAAAGGAACCATATGTACAATGAAAGAAAACAGTATGTATGGTTCCTTATTTTTAAGTTATATTAATGCTAATTCCCACAGCTTGTAATAGTGTGAAATCAAGAGTAAAGATGGAAAAGGCCATCCTCCAGACTAACTCTGTTCAATATTTTCAGTACTTTTCTCAAAAGTACTTGTGGCTCCTTCTTAGATTTACTTTTTTAAAAAGTCCTTTTCATTCCTCCGAGGAAAAGAAGGTTACAATGAGAAAGGAGCAGCCAAACTAACCAGTGCACAAATATATGAAATAAAAAGTTATGCAAATAAAAATTGTCTTTGTCTGAGAGAAAGATGAGCCTGAATTTCAGATGATTCCATCCAAACCTGGAAAATTAGACAGGAGGAAAATTTGATTAATAATGCCTAACTTCTCCACCCCACTGGCCATTCTTTTATCCTCGGCAGTTAATAAGGCAGAAATAGCATCAACCAGTTTCTCCTCTGTGTTTGCCTTCCTTCTGCTCATGTTCCTGCCCATGAAAAAAAAAGTAGCCAGATGTTCAGACTCATGTGCCTCATTTCCAAATGGGACTCAGAAGGAAGAATTAGAGCTGAGATGGCTATATAATTTATTTTCCCACAGAAATACAAGTAGTTGCCACCTGGCACACGCACAATCTCATTTTGAGGGTTCCATTGTACAAAGACTTTCAGCCTAGCATACCTGTGTAAAAACAAAAGGTATAGGAACTTTCTGGAGCACATATATATTCAATGGGATGGCAATGATTTAAAAGATAAGTATGGCAACAATTCACTTTCTTAGATGGTACATCCTCTGCTAATTCTCAGCTATGGAAAATCAGTAGCATCCAGATTCTTTCCATTCCACCTTTTTAGAAGTGGTTATTCACCATGCTCTTTTGGCCTATTTTATGACCTTTCTTTCCACGTTGTTAAGTGAATCACTGCAGTTGTTAAGTTAGTAATACGGCTGTAAAGTGAATCTGGCTTCCCCATTGACTTTGCTTGTCAGAAAGTCATAAAAGGTGATCACATGACCCCAGGACAGTGCACACGTCATAAATATGAGACAGTTGCCAAACATCTGAATTTTGTTTATATGACCATGGGGATGCTGCAATGGTCATGTGAAAAAGTCATACTCTCTTTTTTCACAGCTGTTGTAATTTTAAACAGTCACTAAATGAACTGTTGTAAGTTGAGAATTACCTGTAATGCCTCTTCACTTGTCTTTTTGCTCTAACAGTTGGACCGTTTAAGTTCAGGTCCTTTGTTTTGCTACCAAGTTAGAATCAGAAGGAAAGGTATGTCAATTTTCAGTTCTGACTTTTTAGGAAAGCCAGAAATGATTATTCAGATACAACAATTAAAACAAGAAAAATAAGTTAATGGTTACTCCTGGTGGCTTGACAGAGATGGCCATTTAGCTATTCTTGGTGACAGTACAGAGATAGTTTGCAAGTGTGCCATCCTTTTTCTTTATTTGTTTTACTTTTTTGTCTAGCCTAAAACCCTATCATTTCTTTATGGCATCTTATAAGGTTCCTTCCAAGAACCAGATGATTAGGCAAAGCCCCCTAGATGTTGCCACTTGGCTGAATTGAATCAAAATAGTATAGAAACTAGGGATTAAAGAAGTAACCAAGACTTATGTTTAACGCGCTAAAATTCACCATAACTTATTCTTCCAGTTGGAGTCTAGCACTGCTGACACTTTTGAAAAAGTCAACTGATTGCCAATCACATGGTACATTTGCAGTCCTCTTTGATATACGAGGGCACTTAGGAAATAAACCTCTGTTTGGTTATCAATGACAGACACTCACAGATACAGAAATTTTATTATACACATTAGTAAACTACAACATTACATTACTTTTCGACATAATCGCCATTCAAATTGAGGCCCTTGTCATAACGTCTTACAAGGTTTGAAATTCCTTAGTAGTAGTCACTTGGTGCCATATCTGGGCTATGGGTGTGTGTGTGATCAAAAACATCCCAACGGAGGTTTATTTTCGAATTGCCCTCGTATGTAATTGAAAAGTCAGAGTGGGAAAGGCTGTGTTTTTAAAGGATGTGGCCATTAACTAAGTGCTGGCAATCAGTATGACTGATCTCTAAAGATTTCAAGCATTATCAAAATAGCAGTCTGTTTAGTCCATGTCATTTTCTATAACCACCTTATTTGTACAAAGTTCCACAATATTATTACTCCTCTTTTTTCAGAGCTATTTCCAAAGGTAGCTAGTTTTCAAAGAATATCTTGGCCACATAGTGTTACTCATTGGGTACTATATTTATACTAGCAGTAGGAGACCATTATCCCATGATAAATTCTCACCCAGACACATAATCTCAAATAGAGGATCGCCATGGGGTCCAGAATCCCACACTGAAAAAGTAGTTTCTGTAAAGGATTTCTCCTCCATTGATTTGATTCATTGAGTTGTTTATATTTTTGCTGAACACTTTGCAATATATTTTTACTGTGGAGAACATGAAATGGAGGGTTCATCTAAAGAACTACAGTGCATGAGCTGTGATGTTTAAGTAGAAAAGGAAACATAAACTGGAAATGGATTTTAATGTTAATAATCATCTGGGCTTTTAGTTAAAATGGGTAATGTATCTGGTTAAATTATCAAACATAATGTGGCAAAAAGAACAATGAAAAGTTTTAAAAAGTAGGATTTAGTGCAACCCAATGTAGGCCTGCTTAGTAATTTAAACTATTAAACTATTAGGATATTTGTTATTTAGATATATTAAAGCTACTTTTCCAAATAATATTTCCTCCAAACCACCAAAATTAAAAGTTATTCATGAAAATCTACAAAATACAGTCAGATATGTATAAGAGTAAAACATGCTAGGAGTCACACAGCATGTACATTTAAGAAATAATAACAAAAAAATGAAACCAACCTAATAATAATAGGTGCCTTGGGTGAAAAACATCTGGAACACTACTTCAACACCATCAACATTGACAAACTACCACAGTCAATTACAAAAGACAGCTTTACTTGCAACACTTGACAAGCTGCAACACATCAAATCATAACATTTGCTTATGCCAGATCTTTGGGAAGGTGGACAAAATTCCAGATCTAGTCTAAACATCTATTTGATTGTGTGATGAACCATAAAAATTTAAATATTACAAAATATTCAACTCACCAATTGATCAATAAAAGTGTACCCCAGTATATATTTTGGCATGAAAAACTGCTGGGATAGATGCTTCATGTGATTTGAGGGGAAATTGATATTGCTGTCTTCTACTTGTACCCATGAGTGCTTTTTACTTTACAAGCAAAGCAATGTTCTTTCCACTCAAAACAAAAAATCTATTAAGAAGAAAAAGAAAAATTGCCACATGATATCTCTGGATCTCTGTCTTGGAGTGTGCTGCATTGGGTTTAGAAATAGGAAGCATTGTTCCAAATCAGCCTTCATCCATCAGGCTGACTTGATGTCTCTGCTCCAATTACTCATTCTTCATATTATTGAGCTAATTTTTTTTTCCTTCTCACTGGAAGAAGATGGAATAAAAGTTTAAACACCTGTTCAAAGAGAATTGACTTTATGATTAAAAACATCCATATTGTTGAGTAATAATTATGACAAAGAGGAAAAATATCTTGGCTTAGATTTTTAATTTAAAATAAAAAAAAAGAAAAACATGCTAAGCAGGGCATTTATATTAGGTTAAGTGAAGGTTGTACAAAAGACTAAGTATATTCAAACAGAATGTTCTTTCAGCAAGGGACTGATATCTTTAAAAACTAAAAAAAAATTGGCCTGCCCTCTCCTAGACTTCATATCTGTAAAAAAAAACAAAAAATATTTGCTTCGTATCCCTTATTTAGAGAAAAGGAGACATTGCATCAGTCATGTCTGTTCCCTATCTGAATTTGTTGGAACATTTTGTTTCAAGCATTTGCTTATGATTTCGCCAAGGAGAATCTGTAAATTATGTTACAGGCTTCTGCATCCTTTTTTTAAAAAAAAAATCAGGTTGTCCATTTTAAGCATCAGCATTAATCTTGGCCTGAATATCACTCAGAATCTATAAAGTTATTATAATTTTGAGATGTTTATATAAATATTACTGCTTTGAAAAACTGTTCCCACAAGTTGTTTTCAATAAAAATATACCTTTAGGGAAAAGACAAATAACTATAGTAAGCAAAAGTCATTGTAGAGTCTTCAATCTCTTTACAACTTTTCCTGTATAATCTTGAAAATTAAGGAATGCTACACATTTGTTCTGAATCAGTAATATTATAGGCTTCTAGTAGATGCTTCACTGAAGTTATGTACAAATGACTCAAATTATTTAGCACATCCTTAAACAGGGCAGTGTCTAGTAGGAACTTTTCTAATTAACAAATATTATTAAAAAGTACAAACTTATGAGCTCTAGCTCATGATATATGGAGAGCTATAGTGATAATGGATTGAAATTGTAGTGAAATATGGAGAAGGGTGGGGAAGAGAGATTGATTATGTATATGAGGTTTTCATGTGAGACAGATTAGACTCATAAAATTATAGGGCTGGAAGAACCTCAGAGATCTTCTAGTCCAGGGCTTTTCAACCTTTTCACCCATTGTACAACTTTTAGGGTATGGCAATACCCAAGTACCACCAGTTGCCTAGCAAGGTGTCAAAAACTTGATGACCAAAAAAAAAAAAAAGGAAAAAAGTGATGAAGTACAGGTAGCCCTCAACTTACAACAGTTTGCTAAGTGACTGTTCGAAGTTACAATGGCACTGAAAAAAGTGCCCCCCCCAAGCCACAGCCGAGCAAGACACCTGCCTGCCCGTCTGGGGGCGCTCATCCTCCTGTCCGAGGTTTTCATTGTTGTGAGCATTTCTGTTGAGGATTGGCAGCGGGGGTGGGGTGGGGGGTGTTTGGTTTTTATTCCCTCTCCCATCTGCTGCGTGGTTGCAGCAGGTTTTGGTCACTTCACATGACCCTAAGACACTGTGACCGTCATAAATATGAATCAGTTGCCAAGCATCTGAATGTAAATCACAAGACCCTGGAGATGCTGAAACATTCCAGCTGATCGGTGCTTCTTGTAGGCTCAACAGAAGTGCCAGGATCAGCGCTGAGCTCCAGCTGGAAAGCGGTGCTGATTCTGGCACTTCCGCTGAGCCCTGACAGCCCTGCAGTTCCAGCCATCTCTCGCTCAGGCTTGTGTGGTGCTGCCACCGGTTCAGCTCATTCCCCTCCCCTGCTACCACTTTTCTAGGATGGTTGCATACCACCTGCCAGGTGCCAATGTATCACAGGTAGTACCCGTACCACTGGTTGAAAAGCCCTGTTATAGTCCAGCCTCCTTTTCAAGGCAGGAGCCTTATACTTGACTTATATTCAGTCAAATGCTTTTCCAGTCTATTTTTGAAAGTAGTGATGGAACACCCACAACCCCAGGAGGCAAGCAATTTCACTGATTAATTACTCTCACTTTCAGAAAATTTCTCCTTACTTGTAGATTGTATCTTTAAAAATCTTCTACTCATTAGTTCATGACCTACCTGTGAGGCCTTAGAGAATAATCCCCTCTTCTTTGTGACAGCCCCTCAAATACTGGAAGACAGCTATCATGTCCCCCCCTCAAAGCTCTCTCAATTGTTCATCATAGCTTCCAGATTCTTGATCCTCTTTATTGCTGCTGGGGGAATTTTGGGAGTTAAAGTCTACAGTCAAAGTTGTCAAGGCTGGACACCCCTGCTCTACAATCTGCAATCTGAACAGACTATAACCAATATTCTCTACATTTTCAGCAAGAAACATCTAAACCATATAATAATAATAATAATAATAATAATAATAATAATAATAATAATAATAATAATAATAATAATAATAATAACAACAACAACAACAACAACAACAATAACAACAGCAACAACAACAACAGCAACAACAACCCCCAGTGAGGCAATACCTTGATGTGGTTGTGGGGCTTGTGTATTCTGAGGAAGATGAGAGCTATGCCAGAGGTTCAACCATGCTGGACAGGTCTCATCAGAGGAGTCAGACAAAATGTATCTGTCCCATAAAAAAATATGGTGAGATGTAAATTTCAGAATGCCATATCAGCTCGGATGTTGCCTGGGTTAACAAGGTCCATGCTAGATGTTGGAGTTCCTGGATATCTGGTGAAAAATGGGTTACAGGACTCAGGACTGTTGGTTGAGCAACCAGGGACTGCAGCTGGAGAACTACTGGAAGAAAAGGTGTTTAGCTGTCATAAATACACAGTGATTGAAAACAAAGGAATAATGATCTGTTATTACAGATCAAGTCCAACAAGAAGAGGAACATCCAGAATCAGAAATAACAGAACAGAGACTAGCAGATCAATGCCAATTTATAATATGAAATAAAGTATTCACAGAAACAGAATTGGACAAACTGCAAAGGTTTACCCAGGGCAAAGAAATCAAAGCCTTGCCAGAAGTAATTCAGAATGTAGAGGCAAGCCAGGGGGAGTTGGCAGTGAAGGAATCCAGCAGAGATATACAACTGTTCTCATTTGGAAACCAGGCACTTCTTCCTCAGGAAGAACAAAGCCCTCTAACTAAAGGAATAAAAGAATTGAAACAAAGAATAACTGAGCATCTAGAACAGCACAAAAACAACAGAATAAGGCTGCCTGCACTGAAGCTTGTTCCAAAGAAACAGCTAGCACAAGCATTAAAATATGCAAATACTGCAATATCAAGTATAAGCACCAATTCACTGCAAGAAACAAATCAACTAATGTAAAGCACAGCTCCAGTTATAACTGAATACCTGGGATGCAAAATCAACAAAGAAGAAAAACAAACAAACAGTGCACCACAAAAATGGAAGGTTAGACTAGAAAATAATATCAGCGAGTTAAGATCGCAAGCAAGCAAGCTAGAACAGATGAAAGAAAAGAAGCTGAAGAACAAGAAGAGCAAAGAATACCTAATCAAGAAATACCACTTAGAAACAAGGAAGATCAAGGAAGCACTGGAAATAATAAAGCAGCAAATAACAGCTATAGCCAGGAAAATCAGTAGATACAAAGCTCAAATTGCAAATTATAGGCAGAACCTCCAATTTCAATCCAATCAGAAATGTTTCTAGCAATCCATCAATGGAGAAACTGCAATGAATCATCAGTACCTGACAAGGAAGAAACAGTGCAGTTCTGGAAGCAGATATTGAATAACCCAAAGAAACACAACAAGGATGTGGCTTGGTTAAAAGAGGTGGATGAAAATAAAACAGAAGTTGAAATGAAAGAACTAGTAATAACAACAAAAATGGTAGAAAAAAAGAGCAAGGAAGATCAAAAATTGGTCAGCACCAGGTGAGGATGAACTTCATGGGTTTTGGTTGAAACATCTAACTGTTATATACCCACTCATTGCCAAGCAGTTCAACAATATACTACAAGGAGGAGAAATTGAAACGTGGCTAACAACTGGGAAAACCTACCTAATAATGAAAAAGGGGCAACACCAGGCAACTACAGGCCAATTACCTGCTTACCAACAACTTTCAAATTGCTAACTGGTGTATGCAGTTCAATAGCATCTAGTTGAAAACAATCTCTTTCCACCCGAGCAGAAAGGAAACTGCCCCAATAGCAGATGAACAAAAGACCAACTCCTAATAGACAAAATTATCTTGGAAAACTGCAAGAAAAGGAAGACCAACCTGAATGTGGCATGGATTGTCTACAAAAAGGCATTTGACTCTCTGCCACATGACTGGATAATCAAGTGCCTAGAAATAACAGGAGTCAGTAGAAACATCAGAAAATTTGTGCAAAGATCGATGGCACAGTGTAAGACACTGTTGCAGGTCAATGGTGAAAGACTGGGAGAGGTTAATATCAAGAGAGTAATATTTCAAGGAGATTCATTATCACCACTACTATTTGTTATTGCACTGTTTCTTCTGTCAACAATACTGAATAACTCAAGACATGGCTATCAAACATCAAAAACATCTGCCAGACTATCCCACCTCCTTTACATGGATGATCTGAAGCTGTATGAAAAAACATCATCTGAAATAGAATCGCTGCTAAACAGTTTGTATATATAGCCAAGATATTGCAATGGAGTTTGGTTTGGTCAAATGTGCCACACTTACTCTCAAACAAGGAAAAATAGTGAAAACTGAAGGAATCAAGATGCCCCATGAAAATAATATTAAGAGTCTGGATGAGGAAGATTACTACAAGCTTACTACAATCCTTCAAGCTGACAACATCAAGCACACTGACAACATCAAGCACACTGAAGTCAAGAAAAAGATTAGAGGTGAATACATCAAGAGAGTGAAGAAGATCTTAAAGTCCAAACTCAATGGAGAAAATTCCATGAAGGCAATCAACACCTGGGCAATTCTAGTCATTAGATACACAGCTGGAATAGTGGACTGGACTCAAGCAGAACTAAAAGCAATGGATAGGAAGACTAGAAAAAATAACGACAATGAATCATGCTCTTCATCCATGCAGTGACATTGTCAGACCCTATCTACCAAGGCAAATAGGTGGACATGGAATGCTGCAAGTACATCAGATGGTTGAAGAAGCAAAAATGGCTTTGGGAGAATATCTGAAGGACAATGATGAAGATGCACTGAAGTTAGTATGTCAGGAAGGCTTACGGACTACTGGAGAGACCAAACTGGCCTACAAGAAAGACCAAATGAAGAACAGAATAGAGGCATGGGAAGACAAAGCACTACATGGCCAGTACATTAAAAAATAGCTGGAAAAGCAGATAATAACAAGACCTGGCAATGGCTAAGAGCAGGAAAGTTGAAGAAAGAGACCGAGGGACTAATTCTGGCTGCACAAGACCAAGCCTTAAGGACAAATGCATACAAACTCAAAATTGAGAAGAGAGCAACAGACAGTAAATGTTGCCTATGCAAAGAAGCTGAAGAAACAGTGGACCACCTGGTAAGCTGCTGCAAGAATATCACACAGGCTGACTATAAGCAGCAGTATGACAAAGTAGCAACAATGGTGCGTTGGAAGATCTGCAAGAAATATCATGTGCCTGTAAGCAAGAACTGGTGGAATCATAAAATAGAGAAAGTCATAGAAAATGATAAAGTTTAACTGCTCTGGGACTTCAGAATTCAAACAGACAAGCACCTGCAACATAACAGAGAAAGAACTGGAGAAGATAACAAAATACAAAGACCTACAAATAGAAATAGAAAGACTGTGGCAAAGGCAAGCAAGGGTAGTACCAATAGTAATAGGCACCTTGGGTGCAATCCCAAAACAACTGAGCACCACTTGAACACCATTGGCATTGATAAATTCACCATTAGTCAATTGCAAAAGGTGGCCTTGCTAGGAACTGCTTCCATCCTGCAACAATATCTATAATACCATCAAACATGCACATCTGCCTATCCCAGGTCCTTGGTAAGGACTCAATAGGTAGACAAAAATACCAAATCCAGTCTGAACATCTGGCTGACTGTGCGAATAATAATAATAATAATAATAATAATAATAATAATAATAATAATAATAATAATAATAATAATAATAATAATAATAATAATAATAATAATAATAATAATAGTTCGGTTACATCACTTTCTGGGTGCTTTTCCTTCCACAGTTGCATCATTCTTTTTTGAAATCCCCTGGCTGTTGGTTCTGCCTGGTAGTAGCATTGGATGATTTCTCGATTTTCTTTGGTTGTCCAGGTTTTGTGCTTTTGTTCCAGTCGCTTTACAGTTGTACGCTCTGGTTCCCCAGCAGTAGCAACTGAGCCCTGTGGCCCATTTTTTGACAGATGTCCAGGAGCCATAGGATCTGACGCAGTCCTTGCTGACCTGGGCGATGACCAATCTGGTATGGATTTTTTTTATTTCTTCTCATCATTGGTGATGGGAGGTGCCTGGGTTGGTTCACAGTGGCTAAGGCACTACCAATCAGAAGAGCGGTAATCCCATAACCATAGGGACCGCACCCGATAGCTGTCCAGGCCCAGCCACAAATGAAAGCTAAATGGTGGAAATATAATTAAAGCCATTAATACATGGGCAGTCCCAGTGATACGCTATCCAGCTGGAATTATCAACTGGACATTGGCTGAATTGGAACACCTAGACAGGAAAACGTGTAAACATTTTAATATGCACCATGCTCTGCATCCATGAAGTGACATCGACAGATTGTACCTGCCAAGAAGAATAGGGGGCAGATGGCTACTGCAATCCACCAAACTGTAGAAGAAGAAAAATGAAGTTTGAATGACTATGTGAATTAAAGTACAGAAAAATTGCTGCAGGCTCTGAAAACAGAGAGCATTATCAAAATAACAGAAACAAAGGCAGAATATAAGGAAAAATGGCTGGATGATAGATTAAATAGATGGAAAACCAAACCTTTGCATGGACAACATTTGAAAAACATTGAAGGAAAATGTGGTAACAACTTGATATGGGCATGGCTTAAGATGGGAACCATCAAGAAAGAAACAGAAGACTTAATACTGGCTGCTCAAGAACAAGCACTACAAACTAATGCCATGAAAGTGAAGATAAAAAATCAACTGACAATCCAAATTGCCGACTTTGCAACAAGAAAGCTGAAACTGTTTTACATTTAATATGTGAGTGCAGCAAAATTGCGCAAACTGATTACAAAGCTAGACATGACCGAGTTGCTAAACTAATCCACTGGGCATTGTGTAAAAAATACAACTTGCCTGTGTCCGAAAAGTCATGGGAACATAGGGTGGAAAAAGTTGTTGAGAATGAGAGGGTGAAGATCTTGTGGGAATTCTGAATACAGACAGATCGCCATTTGGAACACAACACGCCAGATATTACAGTTGTAGAGAACCAAAGCGTACAGCTGATTGATATTGCTGTACCAGGAGATGCCAGAGTCGAAGAAAAAGAACTGGAAAAAATTACAAAATACCACAACCTGGTCATCAAAACTGCACGATTATGGATGAAACGCATAACAGTGATACCCATTGTCATCGGGGCACTGGGAACTATGTCCCAAAACTTTACAGAACACATCAAGAAATTGCAACTTCCTGCAATAACTCCAGCAAAGCTACAAAAAACTGTGCTACTTGGAACATCTTACATTTTAAGGAGATATCTGGTTGATACCTAGGATGCTGGCAGCAGCCCGTGTCAACCATTAGTGCCAATCAATTTGAGTGTTCAGTTGACTGAGTTTCATGTTTTATGAATAAAAGTTTTATAATAATAATAATGATGATGATGATGATAATGATAATAACAATAATAAAGTTGGAAGGGACCTTGGAGGTCATCTAGCCCAATCCCCTGCTCAGGCAGGAAACCTTGCATACAGGCAAGTTTTCATTAAAGTGTGTAAGCACTGAATTTGAGGACAGTAGTGATTTTACTGCCTTAAAACTATTTTCCTGAACCTTAGTCCACTTCCACGGGCTGTTCTTATCTAAGAGCTGGTGTAATGGCTCTGCCACTGTGGCCTTGTTAGGAAGGAACGCATGGTAAAAATTCTGGAGACCCAGGAATGCCAGAAGCTCTCCCTTGGATCTGGGGCTTGGTCAACAAGCTCATTAATAAAAAAAAAATCCCTTCATGCAACAATCCCAGCACAGCAGAACAAGAGGCCATCCAAGTCCTCATGAATAACAATAATATCATAACAAATCAAGTTTATTTATTTATTTATTTATTTAGATTTATATACCGCCCTTTCCCGAAGGACTCAGGGCGGTTTACAGGGTATTTAAAAGAAAATCAATATAAAAGTTAAAACAAATTAAAAAAGATTAAATGAAACCCTGAGAAAAATAAAAACCCAGTTAAAATTAAAAATTAAAAAAATTCTCAGCCTGGGCCAGAGAGCTCGAAGAGCCAGGTCTTCAGGTCCCGGAGGAATGAACGGAGGTCGGGGGCAGTCCTAAGCTCCGCGGGCAGCTGGTTCCAAAGGGCAGGCGCGCCCACTGAGAAGGCCCTACCCCTGGGTGTTACCCACCGGCAATCTTTAACCGGCGGCACCCTGAGAAGACCCTCCCTGTGGGAGCGCACTGGACGAAGGGAGCTTGATGCTGGCATCAATCTAACATGTTTGAAATAAAATCCACTTCTTTAAGAGGAACATTGACAAAGCAGGGGAAATTGCCGTCATGAATAAGGTGGATTGCACTAATGAAGCAACTTTTCCATGCTATATTTTAGTTAGCAACATATCAGAGAGAACTATAGCATTTGATCAAAGAATTTTCCAAAGACATACAGAACTATTGCCATGGAAACACCTTATTTTCTACCTGTTTGCTGAAATACAAAATCCAGGCAATCTCGGTTGTTCCATTTTCTCACAAACTGTGGAAATATCAATTATAATATAAAGCTTTATAATATAAAGATTCATGAACTCTGTGCTTAGATCTTATGCTATCATCATTCTAAGTATATAAAAAATACCATAGATTTTCTGAGAAAACTGAGCTCCATGAAAAAGCTCCTTAACAATGCCACCATGGATGTTGAAGCACTACATAATGTTTCTTACAAACATGTATTACAAGCCATCAAGAGCATCATTGTTGATGCCAAAACTGCATGCTTGGACACCAGACTTGTGAGTTTGTACTCAACCGTAACTATTTCACTTTTGGAAATAATACGTACCTGCAAATCAGTGGCTCAGTCATGGGTGTACACAGGAGTCCTCAATATGTCAAGATCTTTATAATTTTCCTAGAACATGGGTGTCAAACTCGCCACGTCACGTGACCTGTCCTGATGTATCATGACCTTTTTTGCGGGAGTTGGAGTAGGCGTGGCCTCCGCATGATGTAACCAGCCTGTAGGCCAGCAGTTTGACACCTCTGATCTAGAACAATGTTTTTCTAAGTCTTATCCACTAAAGATTTGAGATTCATTGATTACACTTTTGCCATATGGATCCAGGAAAGAAATTTCATATTTGTTTCTGCCACTTCTACCTTGCCATCAATTTTAGCTACACCAATCTTCAGAACACGTTTACCTCCTTAATGTCAGTGTAAATCTATGCACATAAACACCATGTTATCAGGGAAACCTACTGATTGTCAGGCACATCTGCTTGCTTCTAGAGCATCGAGAGCATGCTACCAAATCTATCTATGAATAGGTTCTATATTACAGTGGCATTTGTTCTGACCCATTTCACAGATATGCTCAACTGATGCAATTAAACTAGGGTTTCAGGAGATTAGCCACCCAATGAGATCAGTAGATAAAGCAACAGCAATAGATCAGTTTACTTGGACAACCACAGGAACAATAGATGCCACTGTTATTACCTACAGCTCACAGCTTAAACTATTCAAACACATTATTAATAAGCTGGGGCACATTCCATGATATGGAATAAAACAGAAACTATGTAATTTAGAATCAGAAAAGTTCATATATAAATAAAAGTATAATAAAATAATAATGTTTTGAATCAAAAATCCCAAATATGCTCAATCTCTGTAAAAATAAAACTAAAAAAATAAGAACCAGCTTGATTGGTGCAGTTTATAAATCTTGTAAAATAAATAGAATAAATAAAAATAAAGCTTAATATGCTAGTTATACCAGATGCAAGACTTTCCAGCTGGGAACTAAGAAATGCCTCACTGTATTTTCTTCATTAGACTTCATTAAAAATCCACACATGAATTCATGCTTAATTCAAATTCAGTAATCAGCAATTGCTACTAATCACCTTTGCACCATTAGACATTACGTCTTGGTTAAATATTGCCATGTACAAGCCTTAAGATAAAAGGACCCAATAGGGGCAAATTCCACCTGAAAAAAAATATTTATTTGAACTTTTTATTAAAAGGTTAATGCAGTTTTCCCTGTGTGTAATTAAAAACAATATTCCAATAGGCAACAACTTAATTAAGAAAATGGGCTAAATACACTTCTGCATTTTATCTTCTTAGGTTTAACTTCAAGGAACAAATTTCACTGCATAAGTTGTTGAATCAATCACAATAATTAATTAAGAAACCTAAGAAACATAATGTCATGGGATCATGGCTTATCCAGAAGAAAACATTTGAAGGATGTTTCAGCCCTTTTAAAACTACATAGTGAGAAATAAATTATGAAATATGAAGATTTTACAAATTTTGACTGTTTTGCTCTAATCCTACAACAGAGACCCAGCTATTGAGGCAAACGTCCCAATACACTGGGAATAAAAAGAAAAGTCTTCTTCAGGAAGTTTAGTTGTCCAGATGTGCTAGTACTACCAATTCTAGAATTTCCAGTAAGTACACCAAATGTCCTGACTATACTGAAAACATAGATGTTTATATCATCCAGATGTTTTTCTTATTGACAAATTGTATTGTGTCCTGATGACATAAACTCTGTTTCTTAGATACTTGCATGAATAGTCATCACACAAGTACAAATAGTAGTTTCACAAAACATATTTTGTCATATGTTCTTCTTTACACTAGAAGACTGGAAACTGGGAGACCTCATATAGTGTCAGCTGTTAAAAAAAATCTGGGTATTATTCATGAATTCAGAGTCAATAGATGTATTTCTGTAAGCTGACCCGAGTCACTGTGAATTGGCAGTCATAGAAGTTTTCTTAATAAAAAATAAAAAAATATATTCACACAACAAAGTTAATCAGGTGAACTAAAAATCTATCAGATGCATTTGCACAACATGCTGGCTGTTATGGTTAAAGCTGGTAGGAGGGTTATGTGTATGTATATGCGTATGTGTTAGTATATGAATATTGTGCCAAACCAACTCATTTGGTCAATGTACTAAAAATCCCAGAAAATGATTAGGTAAGAAGGATAAATATGCAACCCAGACAATTTTGGGATGAGAAGCTATCTGCTTGCTAGAAAAGCCCAGGAATAAAGTTGTCCTTATTTGTGTTAGCATAATTATAGCTTGTAAGTTGTTGGCTTCAAATTGAACAATTTTTAGAATGGTCAACAGGATAATTGGCCCCAAACCCACTCAACAGGGAAAGGGTTCCACCCAGATAATGCTTCAGTGTTTGAAATGATTGAATGGATCAATCTTTTCTAGTCAAGGCTGTAAAACTAATCTGTTCAACTCTGATTTAAAGAATTACTTCAACATAAGTGTTTACATGTATACTGGGCTGTATCTTCAGTGGAACAAAAACAATGGAGAAAAATATGTTGATAAAAGACACACAGAAATGGAAGTATATTTGTATGGATTCCAACTAATGTTTCATTCTGAGGCATACTCAAGTCTTTAATAGGTTCTTTTCTAGCTCTATATATTTAAATATAATGTGTTTGCTTCATAACTATTGTAGCATTTTTGGAATTCATTTACAATAATATGAAAGCATTCAATCAAAATATATTTTAAAGACAGAGTATAACATCTGCAAGGACTTCCCATTATCCTACTGTAAAGCAAGAACAAATGAAACAAAAATGGATATTGCTAGAAAAGGCTTTCACTGGAAATTTGGATAGAATATTTTATATTAATTTAAATAAAGTGATGTCTTAATTCACTGTAGGATAAATGTCTAAGTCTGTCTGGAACTTTAGAAATAATGCATTTTGAAACCTGAATATAAGACATTTTCTATTGTGCCAATATGTCTTATTTAGATGAAGCAAATTAAGGTAATTCATCTGAAAGCTACCATTTCACTCATGCATGTACAAGGAAATTATCATTAGTAGAAAGCTGGTTGTGCTAATGAAGTGGTGGAAAAAAGTAATGCATTTTTACTGCAATATATTTATTTTTAAAACACGATTCTATTTTTAAACACATAGCATCTGTTGGTAGTATACAGTAATGCATTGTCCAAATGGAACTTGTCCTGCTTATTGAAAACAATACGTTTTCAATACCTTTAGTTTTCCAGGTTCATTATTGTCTAAATTCTGTCTCTAAAGCATGATTTTTGCTTTACTGTATCTGTCACGATGCTGTTTATGTGCTTTCCAAAGGTTCTCTATTGTAACTAAATGAAGGGAGATTCAGGGCCAGATGAAGGATTTATTTATTTGCATATTCCACAATTACACAATGGAATTTGCTCTCAGCAACTATTGTAATGGCATTCAATCTAGATGGGGTTAAGTGGCTTTAAACTGGGAAGGTTCATAATGGCTACCAATGACTTCTAGTTGTTACTGCCTCTTGAATCATAGGCTGCAGGCTTTACTGTATATGAAGTAACATGCATCAGTTTTCCAAATGCATCGCGACATAAATACTGCAGTCTGGCATTTCCTTCCTTTTGTCTTTCCCGAACATTATGTACTTCTATCCAGTTAACTTATCTTAGACATGGAAAGATAGACAAAAATAAATAACAGATTATAAACATAGCACAAGGCAACACATTTCAAATAGACACTGATTAGCAGTTTGGACATCCTCCACTTAATATGAAAAATGACATTATTTTATTGTCAATACATTGTTATTAGTACCTTACATTTTTCTTGAAATCTGTTCATATTCCTACACCATTCAAAGGGTGTTCTTCCCAAAGTACATAGTCAGAGCTGAAGAAGCTTCTTCAATGAGAAGTGAAACATATTCAAAGAAAAACAAGAAAGTCCAGTGGCCTCTTGAAAAAGCACCTTTGGGACAACTATGACCTGCATGACTGAGGATCTCCATTGATATTTAACTATTTAAGGATGAACACCCTTCAAATGGTGTATGAACGGATTTCCAGAAAAATTGCAGACTACAGGAACCATTTGCATTTCAGTTTGAGATGCAGACAACACAGATTCATCCCCAACAGCCTGCACCTATGTTCAACAGTGAAGGGACACAGAGCAGGAAACATCCTGCAGAAAGCACAGCTCCAAACACAGTCCTTTCAGCAGTTCCAAGAAGGCTCCACAACCATTTGCACTACTCATATGACCCTGAAGACACAGACAAACCTCCAGATGGTCTCAACAACTCTCTAAAGGAATGCAAATGACCAGTTGTCTGCAAGGAACATAAATCCTTCCATTCCCCACTATCCAGTCAGAGCTGAAGAAGCTTCTTGGATGAGAAGCAAAATATCTTCAAAGAAAAACAAGAAAGTCCAGTGGCCTCTTGAAAAAGCACCTTTGGGACAAGAGATAGTGAGTTTATGTCATATTATTTGAGTTAAATTAGTTTATTTTATTTTTATGGACTTTGGTATGGACAGGGTTTTTTTTTCAAGCAAATCTATACTCAGCACATTTATCTCTTAGATTTGCTAGCTATTTCACACCTCTGTTCAATGACCTAATTATTTCTTCAACTCTAAGGCTGAATTATTCACTAAGAAACTGCAACTTCTGTTAACGTAGCTTTGAAAAGAAACAAATCAACTTTTGTTTTATTTCCACTGGGAAAGTGTAGATATATTTCTGTTGACTAGGCCAGAACTTCAATATTGTTTTATATAGTATCTTTTTAAAAGCATGGCAATTTAACTTTCATAGAGTAGGGTAATTTCTTGTGACTAGATTTGGAAGTAAAAAATCCAACAGTTTGATATGCGTACATAGAGACATTAATTTCAAATGGTACTTCTTTACACAATTAAAACAAGTGGAAATTAGTCAAATTGAATATAGGTTTGATATTCTAAATATATATAGCTAAATCAATTAATATAGCTAAACCAATTCATACCGCACACTTTCTGTGCATCATGAATCTAACTGAAAATCAAATAGTAAAGTTTAAAATTGCATACATTGACCCTTAACCTATTTGCAACTTTCAAATGAAGAAAGAAATCCACATATTTGGGGTAAGTAGATACAGTTCAAATTTTGAGAGCATATTGTATGTACTGGTAAAATGGCTGCTCTATGTGATATACTTTCCTATTATAAATGGCTGTCTTGGAGACTTGGTCACTCACAATTTATCAGAGTGAAAGTTCATGGGCTCTCTCTCTTTTGGAAACTAATCAAGGAGAGAAGCAACCTTGAATTAAGGAGAAACTTTCTAAGAGTGAGGACAATTAACCAGTGGAACAGCTTGCCTTCAGAAGTTGTAGGTGCTTCATCACTGGAGGTTTTTAAGAAAAGACTGGACAGCCACCTATTTGAAATGATATAGGGTCTACTGCTTGAGCAGGGGGTTGGACTAGAAAATTGTGGAATCTTGTTGGGTCAGTGGAATAGTTCTTTGTATTCAAGCTCAAAGCTACAGAATTTCAGACTTTGAATATGACTAACTTGTATTGACTGTAACCAATTAAAAGGATTTAGGAAGAGATTTATGGTCCGTATTTTCTATTTTTCCACTAGAATTTTGGTTTATTACAAAGGTAAAGAAATTTTTTTAAATAAAGCTAATATTTACAGTATGCCTAGAATCTGCCCTGAAATAGCATTTCAGTTTATTAAAATTTAATACGTACTTTAAATTTAGACAATTTAAACTCATGGTGATAAGGGGGCAAAACATAGGCATACCTCTGCTTTTATATATTTTGATAACCTGTTGCTGGGAAGGAACAAGTCCCATAACTTTCTATTGGGCCAATGTCAAGAATTTTCTAGGCATTTGATGTGTAAGTTGCTCAGAGGTGAGTTGAATGAAATTCAATTTAGGTGTCAGAGGAACAGCCTTATGAGGTTATCTGGAAAGTGTTTGAGCCTGTGATCCTAAGGAAGTGGACTGAATGCTCTGTGCTATTGGCCTAGCTATTTGTATATTAGATTTCTGTCTCACCTACTTAGTAATGGTCATCCAGAAAGTGACATGAAGTTGGGTCTATTGGTAGTGGTGATCTCTATGAGAGAGTAGATGACTATACAAATCTTAAAGGAAGTGTGTTTTTCCTCAAGGGACCTTCCATGGACCCAACTCTGTAAGAGAAGTTTTGCCCAATCTACAGCCTTTTCCTTTTGGGGAAAATTGTTCAGAAGATAGTTAGGTTCCAATTACAGAGCATTCTGGAGAAAACTGATTATCTAAGTCCTTTTTCAGTTTGGTTTCGTGTTGAGATGTAGTATGGAGACAACATTAATTGCACTTTGTGGACAACTTGTGGCAGAGCCTGGATAGGTGAGGTGCAACAATCCCAGTTGCTCTGATGCTTCATCAACTCTCAGAACTATTGATCATAGTAACTTTCTGGAACTTTTCTTATTAAATCATGTTTGTACCACAATAGAAATGCAACAGATATTTATAAAAATATTTTTTGTTTAATACATGTATATGTAAAAGTCTTACAAGTTAATATCAGACCAATTTGCCCATCCTGAATTCTGCTGGACAAAATATAATTTTATTGATTATCCTAACCCAGGCAACTCAGCCTGGAAGCTATGAAGAGGGGCTTGGTGTTAGCCTTAAGCTAACTTCCCTTGGATAAATGTAACATCTAAACAAGAACAAGAAGTTTCCTGGGGGCTGAACAATCAAATCACATATCTTTACTGTGGTCAAAGGCCAATACATGGCAGAGCTGTACTTTAATACAGTACCAAGACAAACCTGGAGATCTGTAGCATATTCTGAAGATGGAGGTTCCCTAGATACTCTACTGTTCTTTTATTACTTTCTGACTTGAAATAGGAACAGAAGAAGGTGTAGCAATAGGTTAACACAATCACAACACCATTGAGTTGCTTCTTTATCCCACCCCAGGGCTGTGGGGAGAAATAAAAAGCAAGATATCTTTATAGTAAATAAAGGGGACACACTATTTTAGGGCAATGTATGCAACATGTATGCAAACATGTCTAAAATTTGACAGCTTTTTCCATCTTGCAGTTTTGTTTATGAATTATATGCAAATTTATTATCCTTTCTTATATATCATGTCATCCTGAAGATGCAGTGGTGAGGCCATTCTATCACCACCACCAAAGCACAGAATGAATATTCCTTGAGAAGCCCAAATGAAAACTCTTTTTTCCTAAGGACAACCTAAAGTGAAACAACAAAGGAAGATTCAAATAATAGTTCAGTGTTTGGAATAATTGGATTAGTCAATAGTTTTCATGCCATGCAGAAGCTCTAATAAGAGAAGATATAATTCTAAGAGATCTTCCAGTATTCCAATATTTTAGGTTCACCCCAAGTATTCCTTTTTATCAGCTCTCAACTTAGTAGACCAAAATAAACTGGGAGGGGGAGAGAAAATTCACATGGGACACAGTGAAAAGGGTGATTCTACCCCTCCCTGACCCAATAAAACTATAAGAGTTTATGTTTCCAGTAGAGATGAAGGTGGAGTTAGGAATAACTGAGTGATTTCAGCTCAATGCCTAACAATAAAGAAGTGTTGATGCTGTTTAATATGAAAAAGGGTCCTGAAGGTAAAAAAGTAAAGGATCCGTCTTGTCATATATGGCACTGAAGGAATCCCTTCAGTGGGGGGGGAGGGGCAGGGGCGACCTCCCGTAAAATTCAGTTTTTGTACTTTCAGGATATGGTTTCAGATCTGCTGTGAACTTCTTTTCCCCCCTGTGGGTTTTTTATTATTCCATGCACATCACATTCATCTATCAGCTAATTAATTAACTTTTGAATTCATTAATAAGAGAAAATAGACAAAGCTGTATGAGATAAAAATATGCAAATGTCTCAAAATGGTTCTGATTTAAATTCCAGAGTAGGTGCGTTGATTCCTTTTAGTGTTTCATGCAGGAGAAAAAAATTATTTGCTTTATCCAAGTGTGAGGATACTAAAATATTGGAAATATAGAGTAGTATTGTACAAAATGAGGCTTAAACATTATAGAGTTCATTATAATATTTGATCATACCCCATTGAGGGTTATTTCTGTCAGACCATTTTCCAAGAGACGGAGTAAATGGAATATTTGAAAAATGGGTGAATTCTGCATACTGTAACAGAAACTTGTTTTCCAGAACTTTTTAGTGTTTACATTTTAAACATTAAGGAAGGTATTTGGTTATCTTTGTCATCATTGATATAAGATTCAAATGTTCATCTTTCTTTTTACAGCAATAGGTTTGGAAAAACCTGGAGATAGAACATAGAATAATGGAGTTGGAAGATACTTTGAAGATCTTCTAGTCCAACCTCCTGCTCAAGCAGGAGATCCTATACCATTTCAGACATATGATTGTCCAGTCTCTTTTTGAAAGCCTCCAGTGATGGAGTACCCACAAGTTCTGAAGGCAAGCTATTCTATTGGTTGATTGCTCTCATTTTAAAGAAATTTCTCCTTATTTCTAGGTTGCTTCTCTCCTTGGTTGGTTTCCAACCATTGTTTCTCATCTTTTGGCGCTTTGGAAAACAGTTTGACCACTTGGTCTTTGTCGGAACCCCTTAAATATTGGAACAGTGCTTTCATGCCGCCCCTAATCCTTCTTTTCAGTAGACCAGACATACCCAATTCCTGTAATACAGATCCACATCTCCAAGTTTTTAATTTGTCTTATCCCTTCAAACATGACTTTCACATGTGACACACCTGGCATTTATTTAGGGTTCCTTTCATCTCTTTAAACTCCAGCCTGAGGTAGCCAGTTTGATCAGGCCAAGATATTGCTGTCCACAAGAATGAACCTAACAAACAGGAATTTAAAGAAAACAAAACTCTGTCCTCCAACCAGAGAAATATCACCAAAATTAGTATGTTTCTCAACTGATCTGCCCCATTCCCTATAAATAATTCTTTCAACTCTGCCCAAAACATACTTTTCATACTATATCTATTCTGATTAGCCAAAACTTTTTAATTCCATATCCACTTTGTATATAATAAATACTTTGCTGTTCATAGGTACTCAAATTGGCATAATACAGTATATACTTTAGTAAGTTAGTAGACTTAAAGGAAATTCCTCTTGGTCATTTGGTGAAAATATCTGTCAGCTGAACATTTAACCTTCATAGCAATTCAGCTGAATTCAGAATTAGATATATAGAGTGATAAAAGAATAATCCCTGTAAACTCTATTAAATGTTAATTAATTAATAATTTAATAATTATTAATAGCTCTTTTAGCATCTTTTGTGCTTTGATATTTGATATAATTATTCTATGTTTAAACAATTTTAATTTTCAAATGTATAAAATTAACCACTCAATGATTCCGAGAGATAAATGAATCTGAGAGATAAAAGCTACATCATCTCTTATTTTTGCTATTGGAAATAATATGTGGCAGTTCAAGTAAATCTCTTAAGTTTTTCTGGGATGAAAATAGAGGTATTATTGGGGGCAAATGGTAGTTTGTTTATTTCTAACAGCACAACTTATTCAGAGGCAGGGAACACTTAAGAAAAAGTGATCTCACATGGCACATACTTTGGCAAAGTTACAATGATAGGAAGAGGCAGTTGTACCATGTTATAGAATATATAATCAAGCCCTTAAGAATCTACCATTTGTATGAATGTTTGCTTTTCCTTCTGGTATTACTGTAAATTTGTTTCATGATTGGTGTGAATTTATTATTTGATGACTGTAGAACATTCCATTTTATTATTTCTTAGAAAACTGGCTCAAGGGTGTTTCTTGTAAGCATTTGTGTTTGTGTAGAGCTGCCTAGACTGTAAATGAATTTAGGAAATGTCTGAATTTGTTCAATGTTTCTAAAGCATGGAAGTCTTCTCTTTGACATATAGCAATATAGATTGCTTATTATGTGATTTAAATAGAAAAATGTGCCATATTCTAAATTCTAAGTTGCATCTTGGATATTTCCAAGGGAACACCCTATTACCTTATTTTCCCATGCCCTTCATAATGAAGACAATGTAATAATATATTTGAATGATAAGACATAATACTGCATAAGAAAATATTATTTTGGACAAAAGTAAGAAAATAGTATTGCATGCAAATATGGAGATGGAGATGTTACTAGAGGTTCAATGTGGACAATCATGAAAAATATTTACAGATTTTTCTAGGATGCAGATACGGTCTGCAATTTGATTCATTACTTTAATAAAAGCTCATTCTTATCCAGCTTTCCAGAAAAACTGAAGCATTGTGGATAGCCTGTACGTACAGCCAGATGAGATTTGAAATGAGCTTCTGATTCCTCTGCCAATCTTTGAATAGCAAAGAACTGCTGTCCTTGTACCTGCCAGAGGCAGGTTTATAATCCTGCACTATGTGCATAGCAATTTCTTCCTCAATTAGCTATTTTTCTTTTTAAGGTCAAAACAAAGCAAAAGTCAGAGAGAGGATAGAATAACCTAATCTTTTTCAAATTTGCCACTCTTCTTCAATATTTGATATGAACAATTAGCATCATTTGTCAGCAAATCTCACTTTTTAAAACATTCATTTTTGCTTGGCCATGATAGCTGAGGTTATTTCTGAAAGCTCTTATGCCATGGCTTTTGATTAGCTCTTTAGTATTATCAATCAAATGCTGCATGTGGAACGTCCCCGCAAAATTCAATTTGTACCATGACTCTAGGGGTAGTAAACCAAAGAATTTGTATGCCTAATGCTCAGCCTCTGTTAAATAACTATAAATTCCCCAAAGGACTGATACTTTCCTGGCAATTACTTTGGTTGCATGTTATTATATTGATTGGGCTGGGGGGGAAATGGGATGGGAGAAAAATACTTTGAATTAAAAGACAGTAAGAGACATCTCCAGGCCCTCAGTTAAATAAATGCCTTACAGGTTGATCATTTAAGTGTCATCATACTGATCAGGTCATGGAAAATACTACAGTAGTCAAACATTGTAAATCAGCAATGGCAGTTTTCAAGAATGCTAAAAGGTAAAGGTAAAGCTTCCCCCGCACATGCGTGCTAGTTGTTTCCGACTCTAGGGGCCAGTGCTCATCTCCGTTTCAAAGCTGAAGAGCCAGCGCTTGTCCGAGGACGTCTCTGTGGTCATGTGGCTAGCATGACTAGACACCAAAGGCGCACGGAATGCTGTTACCTTCCCACTGTAGTGGTTCCTATTTTTCTACTTGCATTTTTACATGCTTTCGAACTGCTAGGTTGGCAGAAGCTGGGACGAGTAACAGGTGCTCACTCTGCTACGCGGCACTCGGGATTCAACCTGCCAAACTGCCGACGTTCTGATCGACAAGCTCAGTGTCCTAACCCACTGAGCCACCACGTCCCTAGAATGCTAGCTTGATCTAAAAGGCTGTTTTTGTGTGAATATACAATGTTAATTGCTGAATGATTGTGGCATTGGAAAGAGCAACATAAAAGCGTTGGACAATGCACAGGTTCTTTTCCAGCTTGGAATGATAATGTACGATTATAATAACCTCCTGTTAAAACTGAGGCAAATACATTAATCAACAACCTGTTTCCCACCTGCTCCTCTGTTCAGGAATTTGTGGCATATAGAATGGCCTTGTTGATGGGCCACTCTGGATTTTTGTGTTGCTTAATGTTACTTGATTTAGTTGATTGTCTTGTGGTGGTTATGGCCCATTGAGCCAATCTTGGTTACATGGACAGGTCCATGCAATTTGCTTGGTAGCATTTTTCACAAATGGTTTCCAATTGCATTCTTCTTAGGTCTGCGGGAGAGTAACTAGCCCAAAGTCACCCATCTGGCTTCATGATTAGTAACAAATAAAATAAACTTGTAACCACTGCACCAAACTGGCCTTTTAATGTCATTAGATTTTACAGCGTCTGATTTATGTTTTTATAGAAAAATGTTATTGCACTATTCCTCTAGTGGGATCTGCCTAGGTTTTAATAAATCTACTTTGAATTTTTGTACATTATAGCTCAATTGATTTTTTATTTAGTTCTGCTTAATGCTTATGTTTAATCACACAAGAAATCATCATTATAATCATCCCTCATATTCCAGTCAAGTAGCTTTTTTCATCCAGTTGTAGATGTTTCCCACTTTATTTAGTTTGTAAGTGGCATTGGATGGTAGGGCTATGTGAATCATCCTCAATGCATTTTGAATTGTTGATTTAGTTCTGAATATTTAATTCAATTGAAATAATGAGTATGATCTGAAAGTTGATCTGAATTAGGGATTCAGTCAAACAGCCTTTGACTAGTAACTTTGCACAGCCCTATTGGGGTGGAAGTACTACTAGATCTTTTTGTCTGTTGATTGAATCAACTTTTTATTCCAATACTATTATTATTCCATAATAGTTTGGGAGGAACAAATTACAGCTCTTTAGCCCTTAGCCCATTTTTATGGAGAGTTGAAGTAGATGATAGAATAACGTGTCCTCGCAAACCACAGGTGTGCTCTTTAAACAATTGGAAATTAGTGTCCTATCATTTCAAAATGAGGTTAATATAAGAAAAAACTTGTTTTGTGATGTTTAATGCTTCAAATAATTATTAGTAAGGCTGTGTAATAATCACCTTCAGTTGCAGATCCAATTTGGAATTTAGATATTGAATTTTATTATTTGGACCTGAATCATATTGCCATATTTTGGACTGATATTTATAAAATTCTTAATTTGACTTTGACAAATTGATCTGTGTTTTAGCTGTAACTCCAGTACTTAGATTCCACAAGGATATAAAGGATATAAAGAACTATGAATTTTTCAGTCATGGAGTTAGTTAAAACATTAAACATTAAAACATTTACCAAAGAAAACTAGAACTGCTATTGAATTTGCAGCAATAAGTCAGAGAGACACACATAGACACACACACACACACACAAACACACACACAGTTAATTTTATTTAGTTTAATTATTTAAAAAAGAAACAAGATTTCAAGCAACAGAGCAAACATTTCTATTTTAACATAATTTTCCACACACTGTCCGCATTTTCCCTTTTTCATTATCATAATTACAGTAAAGGATTCCATTAATTTTTGTATGTATGTATGTGTTTGTGTGTATGTTTGTGTGAGAGTTGCTATCAGCTCCACTAAATAGTAAATCCCCATAGATACTCGTGCAAAAACTTAGAAACAAAACTCAAGATGAACGCAAGGGTATAACAGTGCACTGCTATTGCAGACTTATTTGCAGCATTTGGTGAGAAACATTCTAGTAGGGGGGATGAATATTTATCCACCTAGAAAAATTAATTTGTTTAGATTATTCATTTTTTCCTAGAGGAAATCAAGTTCTTTGTGCATGAAACAGCCTTAAATCCTCTTCATATAAAGTGACACTATTCTCAAAGAAATGTACTTCTTAGTTGATATTAATATTTTGCATCTGTTTCGCATGTAGATATAGAAAAAACATGTCTCTGCATCATCTAAGGTGAATTCATTACATGTATGTAGACATTATATGTATTGTGAAAGGGAAAGACCCAGTTTGGTGTAGGCACTAAGCTATAGACCAAGAGATAAATGAGTTCTATTTCCACCTTAGATATGAAGCCAGCTGGATGACCTTGGACCAGTCACTCCCTCTTAACTCTGGGGATGAGATAAGGGCAAATCATGCTAAAAAAAAACCCTGCAGGGACTAGTTGCCAGTACAGAAGTCAATATAGACTCAAAGGGATCCCTTCTCCCAAAGCACCCTATACATATGCATGAAATATATATTATGTTGTCTTTCATGTTCTATTTGTTCAGTGTTTCACAAGTTAATGGGGCTGTTTCACAGTTATATAGAGAAGGGGAAATGCAGCACGTAGCTGATGTTGATGATATGACCAGAGAAGAAGGATCAAGACTGTTTTGTAATTATAGCAATAGCACTTAGACTTATATACTGCTTCATAGTGCTCTACAGCCCTCTCTAAGCAATTTACAGAATCAGCATATTGCCCCCAACAATCTGGTTCCTCAGTTTACCGACCTTGGAAGGATGGAAGGCTGAGTTAACCTTGAGCCCTGTGAGATTGGAACTGCCAAACTGCTGTCCGCCAGCAGTCAGCAGAAGTAACCTGCAGTACTGCATTCTAACTACACCACCACCAGTGGTTATGGTGCTAATCAGGAAATATCAGAACTATTGCCTAAACCAGCGGTTCCCAACCTTTTCTATACTCCACACACCTAGAATGCTTCTGATATATTCTCATACCCCTTACAAAAATTTGAAATAATGGCAGCAAATTATGCATATACACTATAATTTTGAAAACCCAAGTTTTTGCACCCCCTGGAATATCATCTTGCACCCCCAGGGGAAGAGAGCACCCCTGGTTGGCAACCCCTGCCCTAAACTAAGGAGTCGAAAGAACCTGCAAGAAAAAGGTACTAACAAGCTACTTCATATCATTACTAAGAAAGCTATGTGTATCTGTACATTAAATCACCAAGGTCTGAACTCAAATGAGATCAACTAAAAGATTTGATCTTTTACAGAATGCATGCTAGGTGAGTATACATATACAAACAAGCCTGCCTCAAATTTGACATACAGGCTTTGGAACAAATACTTCAATTTGTATTTAAGATTTCTTTGATCATGAACAAAATGATTTATTTTTTACTCTTGAAAAATTATAATGACTAATATATGAAGTCCAGGTATTATGCAAGAATGAAAGAACCCGAAGGTCTGTCTTTGAAACTGTTTTGTTAGCACTTTCTTTTTTCTTTACTAAGTGGCACTGGAAGATCTGAAAGCTTGTGGCAGAAGGTACAGAAAATGACAGCCTTTGACAGAATTATTCTAGAAAAAAAATAGGAGTTGGTAACTTTGAAAAGTGTCTTGCATTCTTCTTCAAAGCTCACATTCTTTACTTCTCTGCCTGTTGTCTTATTTCCCCATGAACTGTGTGTCAGATAAGAGAAGTTTTTTTAATGTTGTACCTTTGTACTTATCCAGAATTATCTGAATGACATAACTAAGAACAGCTGTCAGGATTAGCATGATTAAGGATTGGGTATGATGTTTTCATTTCAAAAACAGAGAGAGGAAGCCAATGTGGATGAATGGTTTACATTTTTTTAAAAAAAAAAAACCAGACATGGAACACCTCTTCTCCTTTCAAGAAGGTTAAAAATTCCTTATAAAAAAGACTGGTCCTTTTTTGAATAGCTTAATTTCACACTCAGAAATCAGATACAGCTGTCAATTTTTCAAATTAATTAATGATCTGGAATAAATAAAAAGTTAAACCAGCTGCTGGTTAGCTGAACTCTGGTATTACTTTTGCCAAGATTCTAATTATATACATTAATGATTCAAATGCCATAAAGCTATTCATTTATACTCATGTTTAATATTATATTTGGTCTTATTAATGACTTTATTTCTTTCGTATACTGCTATGGTGGGGCTTTGGGACTTGGATAGGACTTCCAACATGTAATAATAATTTACTTCCTGTCAATTCTATATTACAACCAACAGGACAGAGGTTATCATTAAATGTGGTTTTCTTTCCTGTAAACACACCTAAGATGGGTGTGCCTTCCCCAAATAAGAGTCATTTATTGGGAATTGTCTGACCCAGAATGAGATGCTATGTAGAGGGCTGCATTAGAAAATAAGAATCAATTAGAATTATGTGCCTCATTGATTGAGTAGAATCAGTAGAAAAGATTTTTCAGTCAAAGATATGGATAAAATCTGTTGTTTTGAGTATTGTAAGAACATGGTGTAGGAGAAGGAGTGGCAGAATTTGGGGGCTGAATTAAAGAGGGATCAGCCTAGGAGCCACAAGCAAACTAAGTCCAACCCCACCCCCCTTGAATTCCATCGACCCTTATCTAACCCAAGCAGGTGTTAACTGCTAATTGAGAAGATTCCTAGGCATAGGCATGATTAGAAATTAGTTAACTAGACTTTCACCTATGGACCTGGTCTTTTACACCTGACACATGGTAATATCATCCAGGACAGGGGTGTCAAACTGCCAGTATGTGAGCCGGTTGCATCATATGGAGGCAGCGCCCACCCCAGCTCCAGCAATGCAAAAAAGATGCACCTGACATGGCAAGTTTGACACCCATGATCTAGGAGATCAAAGTTGACTTAGACACAAAAACAGCATTTATTTGGCAATGTTGCACATAGCAATATGTAGCACTTGAGAAAGCTACAAATCATGGGGAAAATTGCACAAAACAAACTGTGTGACATAGTTACATAAGCAGAACTACTGAAGTAACATACAAAATGCATTTAAAACAGTATATTAATGAAACATGCTGAAATTCAACATAACAAGTATAGGGTTTCGGAAGATGAACAATTACATTTGGAAGCCAAAGTCAGCACTGCTAACATCAGATGTTCTTGCTTTGACAACAGATGAAAATGCAGCTATTTTCTCTATGCTTTTAGAATCAGTTAGTGCTGGGAGTGGGGATTGGAATGAGAGTTCAGTTAGACATAATAATAATAACTCTGCCGTGGGAATCCAAGGACAAACTGGGTCCAGAGCTGATAATGTTTTGGTGGGCTGGAGAGCTGGGGAGAAAGCCCGCAGTTCAAGCTAATTGGGGAATGTGCTTTATTACTGTTTATTGGAGGTGAGAATTGTACTTTGTTACTTTGTATCCAGGGGAGGGGAATTTAGTTTTTGGGTTCAACTATGTAGTGCCCCTAATGAGAAGGAAGGACTCACTGGAGAAGAGCCTAATGCTGGGAAAGATTGAGGGCAATAGAAGAAGGGGACGACAGAGAATGAGGTGGCTGGATGGAGTCACTGAAGCAGTAGGCGTGAGCTTAAATGGACTCCAGAAGATGGTAGAGGACAGGAAGGCCTGGAGGAACATTGTCCATAGGGTTGCGATGGGTCGGACACGACTTCGCAACTAACAACAACATGTAGTGCCGATACTTTGTTTCCCAAATAAAAGATTCTTTGAGGAAAACAATACCTCGAAGTTCTTTTGAAGGGTTTCATCTGTCGGAACCATGACAGCCAAAACATTTACAGAGAAGTCACTCCATTTCCACAACCCTAAAAATACTTCCAATTACCTAGCAATTAAGCACCTATGACAAATTCATTTGGTTTTTTTTTTAAAAAAACCTAGAAATATTCAAACTCTGTATTTAGAATAGGACAGTTCCAAAATCATTCATATCCAGGTTCATTCACCTTATTTAAGGAGTTGATGCATTCGGCTTGAACTATTAATGAGACCAGCATCTCTTCTATCTCCCCACCCCCATCCCTTTCATTACTCTTAATGTGTTTGAGCTATCTTTGTTTCAAGCTGTGAAATCAAAAGCAATATGTCAGCTTTCACAGATGGCATATATATCGATCCATGTTTGCATTATTTTATTGATCATTATTTTAAAAAGAGAATTGAAGAGAAATGAAAAATATATCAGAAATATAGTTATTTCTATAGTGTGACAAAATATTTGACTATTTATTCCCAAATTGGCCCATTGAAAGTGCTAAAAATCCTGTAAACACCCCTGCTAATTAGGATTGTTTTCCAGGCAGCATGGCTATGTCCACGTGTGTGCATGGGAGGTTTGTGTGGTTTATGCAGAATAATAAAAGTTCAAATCCTATACAGATTTATAAATAAATCATCTTATCATGATTCTTCTAATTTATTACTTGAATCGATTTTTATTACTTGGCTATTTCAGATCAGAGATTATGGAATGAAGATAGGAAAAGAAATGAAGGATAGAAGTACTGTACATGCCAGTATGTATAGTGTAAAACTCTCACAATACCAAGGACCAGTTTGCTAAGCTAACTGTGGATTCTCCCACATTTACCCTCTGACCTGGGTAGTATCAACCTTTTGAGAGTAGTCCAGACATGAATCACCAATTATAAGGTTAGGATACAGTTGCAAGTCTGAAAATACACCTCTTTCCCCTCACCTTTACAACCCAAGAAATTAGAAAGGATCTCTTCTGTGAAGCTTGCAATACCTCTATTCCTTTTGGAGGCTCAGCTGGCTCTTATATGATTAGACTGTTACTCTTTCTCTTGTCTCTCAAGGACATGCTCAAAACTATTACAAGTAGTTGAGGTTCTCATGCCTCATTTTATTTCATCATCTTTTGCAGCAGAAGTTGCCATAATGTAGCATTTCATTCCAGCCATTGGGCCATTAATTCTGAAATAAAAAGCTGATGCTCTAAATTGTGTCTGTTTGGCAATGTTCATTTCATAAAATGGATTCATAAATGATATTACTAAACAGAATATTGCTTGTTTTTCTTCCTTTTCTCCATCAATGTGGAAAAACAAAATATTACAAGAATGATGTGCTTCTCCTTTGGGTTCCCTACAGACATTCACTAGATATGCAAATACAGTAATATGATTCTTGTATTTGAATCCTATAAATTCAGTTATCCTAGAGGAAAGTCCAGAAAAATATATTGGTATAGACAACTATTTAAATCAATTAACATTTCACCATAGGACCATGTGTACAAGATATTATTATTTCTCTTAACTGCAATGACAAACAGCATGGTTGACCTTTTTAGTAAGAGAGAGAGAGAGAGAGAGAGAGAGAGAGAGAGAGAGAGAGAGAGAGAGAGAGAGAGAGAGAGAGAGAGAGAGAGAGAGAGAGAGAATCCATCATGCAATTCTTTTTGTAAGGATCTCACCTGGTAGATTTATTTTCATTGAAAATCTGATTTGACTATACAAACATGATAACCCCAAACTCTATGAACTAGATCTATATTGATTTAATATTATTTAATATATTGATTTAACTTGGATTTTTATTACTGCTGTTGGAAAAGGAATGAAGTTCTTACTTCCACCACTTTTTCAAATCCTCCTTTGTATCCCTGTGCGGTATACAAATAAAATTATTATTATTATTATTATTATAAATCACCTTCTCAATCTCATTTGTGCTTGTAAGTTTTCTTTTTTCTTTTTATTGAAAAGTTTTAAAATACATTTTATCTTTAACAATCCGCCCTCCCCCTCCCCTACCTATCCCTCCCTACCCCCCCTTTCCCCCCTCCCCCCCCGACTTCCCAGAGCTAAGTACAGGGTATAAAAACAAAAAAACAATCATAAGCATCCATATGCTACCAATAATAAATTCTTAAATCTATCACTCTCTAGCTCATATAAGATAACTACAAGCAATACTAATATTTCATATAGAAAAAAAAGAAAATAGAAAGGAAGACTTATTCAAATGCTAAATGAAACTTTTTAGTCCCATATTTGTTCTGGATATATTCAATCCATTTTTTCCACTCCATAATATAACATTCTTGCGAGTGATCTTTCAAATAAGCCGAGATCTTTGCCATTTCTGCCAGGTCAGAAACCTTTAAAGTCCATTCTTCTATAGTCGGCAGTTCCTCCTTCTTCCAATATTGACCTATTAAAAGTCTTGCTGCTGTAATTAAATTCAACATCAACTTGTGCTTGTAAGTTTTCAAGTAAATGATATTGGAAGAAAGATTGCATTCATTTTTTCTTTGACATTTTACTTTTGTATTAGTATCCATTTTATTACTACTTCCATAATGACTATCACACTTCCCAAGCAATTCCTACATATAATTGCATGCACATAGAAATGTTCAAATGCATATGAACAGGTTATTTTTTTCCACTTATCTATCATCTCTCTGTTGGGTGTTTTAAATTAAGTTTACATTCATAGGAAGGATCAATAGAAATCAAAATATACCAAACAATTTATTGTCTCCTTTGACTTTTGTAGATAACATGGTTTAAATAAAAATGGAGCCATGGCAATGGAAAGATTTACATTTTAAATTAAAATAAATTCTGGTTAACTAGAGCGATAGAACTTAGTAGTTCAGATGGAATAAGCAGGTACTTAAAAGACCATTGTTTTTTTCTTTTTGTTGAAAAGGCACTTAAGTACTAAGAGAATAAGTCGTGCAGTGCATAACATTGTCACAGAATATGATGATCACCAATGAAAGGAGATTTACATGGCCCCATGGAGGAAATTTTTATTGTTATCACTTGGTTCAGATAACTAAATTAGAATCAACATGGCTGGAAGTAAGAGACATTAAACCCAAACCAGAAGATTATGATAATCATTCTAAGCTTGCATTTTATACATCCAAGAACTTCTGGCTAGCCATTGATGGAAATTAAATGGTGAACTAGACAAGGAAATTCTAATTAATTTAACTCTTTGTTTCTCCTCTAGGAGAAATGTATTTTAGTTCATTTTCAGGTAGGGTACCTGAAGTTTAGTTTAGCTATTTTCTTGACTATGAAGTGGTTTTATCTGCATGTCCCCCTGAATCATAAACCAGCCAAGCACATTTTAACTGAGTGTGTTATACAAATCCGGCAAATCTAATTTATTTACTGTGATTCAATGTGACATGTGAACTGAGAGAATTGGATTCACTGAGTCAGTTATGGTTAACTGCAGAAAGGTATTGTGTGTGAAAACAGCAGATAAATTGACTGTTTCCTTTTTTATCAATATTCCACTATGAAACAACAGCAACCGCCTGGAATAAAATATGGAGATCTTTTTTGCTGTATGGAATACCACGGCTATTGAAAGAAAATTTCTCTCATCTGGCATGTCAACTTCACCATATATAACCATATCTCTTCTGATATACTCTCCGAACCCTATAGAGTAGATACAGAGAAACATATAGGAATGCAGAAAAGGTAGAGGGAAGCAATGTTTAATTAAAGTAATAGAAGTCTAGTGATAAAACACATAAAACACATCCCAGTAAATGTTATTCAAAAGCATAACATGGGAAAAAATCATTTTCTAAGCCAGTGTCAGTAACGTCTCAAGGCTAAAAATGAGGCAATTGATCTCCTCAAATGGACTTTCTTTGCATTATTAATTCTAAGCTCTCAAAATTATAACTGTGTTTTTGATAAAATACTCCAGAAATCGTAACACATTTCCATTACAACACTGATAGTGGTTATATCTGATTAAAGGCTGTGTGCAAAAAGTCAAGAGGACTTTCCACGCCATCATATCAGTAATATCTAGCAGGAAACACAAGTTAGGAAGTAGGTTATTCTGAGGGCTTGTAATCTACTATATATTTCAGGGCCATATTTGCCATATGGTTGCCCCTTCATTTAATTTCACCTTTTTTAAACAAGCATGACACCCTATTCAGTCAACCATAGATGTATTGCTTTCTGTTCCCCTGTGATTTTATAAAATAATATTTTATATCCAATCAAATGGACATTTGTGACAGATTTTGAAACTGGAAGGATTTGCTGTTGGACCCCAGTTGGGTTACTGACAGCTTTACCTAAAGCCAGATAATCTCCTTTTTAAAGAAACTTTGAGTTCAGTTGTTGGGGACAAACTAATCCTGTATTGCCTTAGCTGAAACGTTGGCTATGTGGATTAAGAAATAAAAGAAGCCACAAATTCCTTTTATTTATTTTTTTCAATATTCTGGAGACATAAACATAAATATTTAGTAAACTTGTGTGGCAGTAGTTTTGTGAAAGGCAGTGATCAACATAAATAGGAAAGGTTCAAGGAATTTTAGAAAGTTTTCATCTTGTTCTATGTAATTTTAATCCTATCAAGGAACACATCCTGATTATATGACATACCAGTCTAACCTGCTTAAATAATCAGATCTGCTTATATGAAAGAAATACTTAGGTATGTAATGTAATTAGGTATAAACCTTAATTATAGAATTTTCATGTACTTCCTAGGCTTGTTTTATGAGGCAAATTATGAGGCAAATGCCACTGGGTAATAGGTGAGAGGTGGCAAATTATAGACCAATCAGTTTAATGACCATTCCAGACAAACTGATAGAAATAAATGATTAGGCACCAGTAGAACAAGACTCATTGAAAGAGAAGCAGCATGGATCCATAAATCCTAACTTGCTAAATCTTTTAAAGTTTTTTTCTGGAATGTCAGCAGGCAGATGGATTATTAAAACTTGGATTTTCAGAAACCTTTTGGCAATGTTCTTCGTCAGTGGCTTTAGGTATAAGAGGATATGTCCTCTTATGAATTGCTAAGTGGTTAAAAACAGAAAGCAAAAGGATGTAGGAGCTGCACCAGGAAGCCCCAGAGAAATTGGTGAGAGAGTTTCTCTGGGATTTTACATTCACTCCCAGTACTTGTATTATTTGGATTAAGCCTACATGGATTTAAAGTATAAATTCTATTGCTTTCCAGCCCAGAACTGGTGGGGTCTCCTCCCTGGAGCATTTAGTCTCCATCCATTAGTTATTTCTTAAAATGAGCTGGGCTTATGTTTTGCAGGCTTGAATGATACTACCCTTCACTATTGCTCCCACTTGGGAGACACACTTCATGGCCAGGAGGAGTATGTGTGGAGTAAAAGGAGCGAGGAGGAGTATGTGGGGAGTAATTGGAGAGGCTTTTGCATGAGAATCAGGGACAGCTGGGAGGATGGAACAAGCCCCATCCAACCTCAGGTAAGAGATGGAATATTGAACCAGAATGTTTATTATTGGGACTGAACCTAATTATTGGGTAGACAATTAGAAAAATTGGAAATCTGATTTTATATATAACTACTGCAAGATGATTGTACACCTGGAGGAGCAGTGGGGAGGCTTTTTGACAACTGAGAGCCTTCTCAGAAAGTGTCCCAGATTAAGAAACTGTGCAGTCCAGAGCTGGAGGGGAGGGAAGAGGCTTAGGGCAGGCACATCCTAGAATCTTCCAAGATATAATCTAGTAGGTTAGAACAGGGATGCACTTTTACGCTCTGTGGACTTCAACTGTCTGAATTCCTGAGCCAGCATGAGACCTGAAGTCCACAGGTAGTAAAGGGGCCATCAATCCATGAGTTAGAAGCTTTGGTCTGATGAAATTCAGTTAATTAGCTGAAACAAATAAAGGATTGGACTTGATTGGCTCTCTCTGTCATGTCTATAAGGTTGGGACTGACATAAATACCCACAACATAGGAATGGCTGGTGAAAATGACTGGATTAGCGGAGATTGTTTGGTTAAATAAAGAGAAATAACTACATTTATTATTGATTAGAAACTCCTTATAAATATTTTGCTGAAAAAAAATAAAAAACAAACTTGTGATTTATGAGTTCGATGATTAGACAGGATAGAAAAAATTATGTTGTAACATTAGAGAGAGGGAGCAATATATAAATGTACTTATAACTTGCTGCTAAGAAGTCCAGAAATCACTTTATAACTTTTTTCTTTCTTTTCTTTCTGGTTTATTTCTTTCTTTATGCTTTATTCGCCTATTCTGTACTTTATTTTTTCTTTCAAAATTTGTATTATTATTTGCATTATATATACACACAGAGAGAGTTCAAACATTGAAAAGAATCAGCCAAATTGAGAACTAGGTTGTCACTTCAAGAGCAATATTCAGTCTGCCTGAAAGGTGATTCAGTAAGGAATTTTGAAATTTTCTCTGTTTTAATGCTAGTTGGAGAGTTTCTTCTCCATCTGGGTTCATGGGATATACTTTTAAATCTAATTGGCCTGCAAAACTATGAGGATGGTCTTAGGTTCTACATCTATGGAAGATAGGTCAGCAATCCTAGTGGTCATGGGAATTAGATTTGGAGTGGGCAGACGATAATAGGGGAAGGAAAAATAGAAATGTAAGGTCTGTTTCCTATTCTGGTGGACTTGCAGCTGCAGCTTCTCTTTGCTGGGTAGGGAGTTATTAGGATAGTTTTCCTAAAGTGTTTATCAGCTAGTTTAAACAAGTATTTTCATGCTTTAGTTGTTAGCTGGTCCATATAATTATTCCTAGATTTCTCTAGCCTACAGTATGTCAAAATTTATGCCATGCCATGTGGATGAACTACTAAATTGGGAAGGAAGATGGCTGGAGTACAGGTGGAAGAACACTTAGTGAGAATCCAATAAGGAGCAGCATAAATCCCATCTGAAGGCTTATGGTAGGGCAGTGGTGATGATGATGATGAATCACGAACCAACCAGCTTTAGATGTTAACCCATTCTGCCTTGCGTTGATCTGGAGGTTCAGCAGCTTTATCTGGGAAAGACAAAGATCTGTCTTGCATAATCTTCTATTGTGGAAAAAAGAAATTTGCTAACAATGTGCATCTACACACACACGTGCACACACACACCTTGAACAGAATAGGACAAAATCTGCATTAAAACCTAGACCGTTATGGATATAAAAAACCAGGAAACCTGTCAAATTTCAAAGCACATTGTTGCTGGCTTGGTAGGGCTGCACATACTCTGGTCAATCCACTTGACAGAGTGTCTCACTTTGAAAGATGTGTTATTCTGTCTCCATGAAGTGGAAAGATGGCTCCAATTTGTCTTAATCAGCTGCTTCACTTTGACTGGAGCCACTTTTAATGAATAACATGAAACACTGGAACAGTTTTGCAGGTTAGAAGCGGGTACCACTCTGGTTCACAGAGGTGCTTCGATGGGCCTTTCAATGCCCTACCCTTCACCAGCACAATTTGACTAACATTCCCCCCCCCCACACACATACACACACCTGTCCTTGGTCCAATTGCTGACATGAAATGCTGAAGTCAACCTGACAGTATCTAACAGATGTGCACAGAGACATACATGTCCCTCAGTAGTGCTAACACTGGATGGGTGGGTGGGAATGCTGCTTCCAACACTGGAAGAAAGCAGCATATTTGTTTTCCTTACACAGTTAAGAAAAGTACATCATGAAACGTATAAAGATTATTTGCAGGAGGAATGAATAGTGGAGAACAGAATTAAATAACTGATGCAATCGGAAAAGAAACTTGCCTTGAGAGAAAATAATTATATAGAATTTGTTGGGAAAGGAAAGGATGGAGGGAGAAATTGAAAGGTGGAATAAACCCCCCTAACAAATTAGGATCCAGAAACAAATGTGAATGAGAATTATGAAAAAGACACAGTTGATTGTTTATAAGTGAGATCATTGCTACAAACATAAATTAAAAAAAAAGAATCTTGAATTATAATGTGGCATAATTATGGTAGTGAATATATTTCATTATTTCCCTAAAAGATTCCTCTTTTTCATATAGCACCCATAAGGATTACTAGTTTCAAGTATCACTTTCATTTGAGAAAGGTCAACTTGATCTCTGAACGTAGTTTTCCCCATACACCAAGATGTTGGAGCAAGAAGTAAGCAAAAAAATGCTTTTTAAATATTTTCTTCTTTTGCAATACAGATTTTTTTTAGTTTATACAGCTTTTAGATGAGGAGTTAGAAATCAGAGCAGTTATATTCAGGCAAGCTGCAAAAAATGAGTTAAAAACCATCTGATCATTTGGGATATATGTATGCCGACCTTAGGTATATCCTAGTTATTTGTATATTTATCCCTCAGTTTCTGTTCAAGAGAAAGACATAATGCAAATAAAATCCTGTATTAAGGTTTGTATAACAAACAATGTTAATGTAAATGTTAGTTGTTACTAGTGCAAGCTATTGTTACTGGCAGAGAAGCCAGTTTTAAATATCTATTGAGAAATATTTACTTTAATTGTACATAAAGCTAAGACAGACTGGTTCTTCTCTTCAACTTTCCTTACACGCTTTGTACATTTGTTTTCCTTGGCTGACAAGAAGAGCAAAAACTATTCTAATTTGAAGTCTTAGTGGAAAAAAATTGGTCTGAAACTGAAAACTAAATTCTCCCAAAAGCAAAACTAAATACTATGAAGAGTTCAGCTACTGGGCAAAGTTTCCTATTTTGAGTTTACATAGCTCAACCTCCTTTCAGGATATTTCCTAATGCACTCATTTATAATCCAAATGATCTTTCTTACTGGATGGTTTTAACCTAAGCTGTGTTTTTTGTACCTGTAAGGTCAGGAAAGCCAATCATCTAAGAATAAAATGCTCTAAGAATTTTGAATGACTATTAATTGGCTCTCTGCAGCATAGCAAAATGCACAAGAAAGCATCTTTTATGTCAACTTCCTGAATGTATGGTCTTCACTTTCCATCATTTATATCCTTTGTAGCCCAAGCAACAGGAGCAGCTGAAACTGCGGGATCAATAGACAATGGTTCAGTCTGGACGTTTTATCTCAATATTAAATCAAGGTAATGTATCTCTCAACATAATACATGATAAAAGACAGGATGAAGGAACACTGAAGTACACTGTATTTAATTCTTTTCTGCTCAGATTATGATCAGCTTCACAGTTACAAGAATGAACCTTTAAATTACTTTCCTACATTAACTGTTTACCTGTTCGTCATCAACCTCTGAGACAAACATTTCCATATGTGTCACACACAGCACATAAAAGGTTGGAAAGGAAAAGGTAGCATTCAGAGGAAAGAAAGTAGGGGATACAACATGAATGTACCCCTTACTTGGATGTGGTAGTATATTTGATTTGGAGTTTGATTGTATTTTAATTTGAATGATTTTCCAAAATCATATTGCTACCAGTTCACTTGGCTGTAGTGCCTACTGCTTCCCATCATGCAATCTTGGATTTTGAAAAACATTATTATTATGCCCAAATGTTTCTTGAGTCTGCAAAATGTGAGAGTAAATTCTCATATGATAAAGAAGCTGGAAATTGCTGTGTAAATATTGCCCCAGTGACTCTCATTCCTAGAAGTGACAGACTCCAACAAAAGAATAGGAGAAAGCTGGACATTTATTGCTTCGAATATTATATCATTGGAAAGGAAAGTTATTGTTCAGAATTCTCATGCTGTCATTTAATCTTTTTCTTAATAAATCTAATCAGAGCTCAGAGAGACTTGTTCCTTGGTTGTTCATTTCTAGTAAAGTTTATAGCTACAGAGTTTTGACACAAAGAACTTGCTTTGGGGTTTTAAATAACATTTGTTTAAAAAAACCTTCACATATTGAATTTTGAATGCTGCTTTTCTTCAGTGTACCTGCTCCACAAAAAAGTATTTTGAAAATGAAATTATTTACACCATTTATGCAACATGGGAAATTCCTTCCTTCCTTCCTTCCTTCCTTCCTTCCTTCCTTCCTTCCTTCCTTCCTTCCTTCCCTCCCTTCTTTTCAAGCTATCTCAAAGTATTGAACAGCAAAAGGTAATGGATAATTATACTGATTCATGGATATTTAGTCCAGTTCATAATGTGGATAAGTCATTTAGTAAAGAAGTACTTAGCAAAGAGTGAATTCCCTGGCAATAAATTGATTCATCATGCCAGACCTGATTTTGATTTAGCAAGAATAATCTGTGACTTCACTACTGTCTTTTATCAGGGAAAATGGGCTAATGAGAAATAGTTATTTTTACCAAACCTGTGGTTTTCCATTACATCATTAATTTATTTGCTAAACATTTGCTAGTCATCTTTGGATATATACTTTCTCACCTTATAATCAGGCTAACAAGATGACAAATTTTGATACATGTGTATGGAATGTTTTGCGCCCCTTAGCTTCAAATGTCTAAATATGCAACTTATATCTGTGTCAGACTGTTAACAGTAACACAATATTAAAACACAGTATTGAAACAGTAAACGTATAAGGTCAGTTAAATGTATACAGTACATTAAACTTGTAAGATAAGTTAAATTAAATTTAACAGTGTTTCTTAGCTCTGAAAATTTCAGACCCAAGCTTCCTTGGTTAAAATCAGATATTTTTTTACACAGGCTTGTTACAGTATATGGAATAAATTTTATTTCCTTAGGATATGTAAGATGGAATGTCTAGCTTGTTATACTGAGTCATATTCAGATCATAGGTTTACCTGTGAGGGATTCTAGCAATACCCACTTTTATTCTCAAAATAAATTACCATTCTAGAATTTTTTTTTAATCCATGCTTAAGGAAGGCACAAAAGATAAGTCTAACTAATAAGGATTTGTCTTTCCCTATTTATTTTACCTTATTTAACCCTTAATCATATTAACAAACCATATATTAAAATAAATGTATAGAAAAATAACTTCTTGTTGAGAAAATAAAAAGATACATATTATTCTACAACAGTGCTAATGGTTTAACCAGACCATTAATCAGAACATTTTTCCTAAGCCCAGGACTTTGTGTGTTTGTGTGCGCGTGTGTGTGCGTGTGTGTGCGTGCGTGTGTGTGTGTGTGTGTATGAGAGAGAGAGAGAGAGAGAGATTCTTTTACAGAATCAAAACTTTTGATCTTCTTTAATGCAGTGGGATATTTGCTTTATTGTCTGGGAAGTGATTTTGGTTCTGAAAATAACCAACTCTTGAAAGATGAGTACTTTCAAAAATGAAGATGAGTAGAAAAAGGTTTTCTCACTCCCATTGATCAAAATGACGCAGTTTCCTGCAGGTTATGGACAATAAAAATGGTTTGCAGAATGCTGTGAAATATATTAATGTGGTGCCCTGCAAGTATGTTACATTGTATTAAGATAGCACCACATAACGTAAATTTTATTTCTTTGCAAAAGTCATTACTTAATGTAGTAGGATTTCTGAAAAATAATTAATGTTATAGAAATCAGGAAAGGGCCAAAAGGAGACTTATTTGTGATAAATAAATACTGGGGCTGTTTAGTAGTCCTTGAACTTTTTTTTAATCTTAGAACTTCCACGTTGAAATTGAACAAAGTATGCAATTTAATTTAATTTATTAATATTTCTATACCGCCCTTCTCCCGAAGGACTCAGGGCGGTGTACAGGGCAAGAGTAAAATACAAAATTACAAAAGTTAAAAGTAATTAAATATATGCCCGTTAAAAGAACAATTAATACATAATAAATAACCCCAATAAAATAATAATAACCCCCCCAATCCCCCCTCAGGCCAGGCCGGCTTGTTCGAACAAGTATGTTTTTAGGTCGCGGCGGAAGGAGCGGAGATCGGGCGCCGTCCGGAGCTCAACTGGTAGCTGGTTCCATAATTCTGGGGTGCCCACAGAGAAAGATCTCCCCCTGGGGGCCACCAATCTACATTCTCTGACCGGTGGCACCCTGAGGAGGCCCTCTCTGTGGGAACGCACAGGGCGGAGGGAAGTTGATGCCGGCAGCAGGTGTTCCCTAAGGTACTCCGGACCCCTGCCATGTAGGGCTTTAAACACCATTACTAGTACCTTGAATCACAATGATTTAATAAGTTAGACATGTAATCTAATACATGGACTAAAATATTTGTACATCTAGCTTAGGAGAATATATTGAATTTCTCCAAGAAAAATGAAAAGTTATCCTGTTACAATGCTGATTTACAGAATTAGTTCTATGGTAGTAAATGTAACTTAATATATCAACACATATTTTTCTTATTTATGATCTGATTATATCTAACAAAATGAATAAAACATAGGCCACATTGTCATCACAGGCTACTTCATAGTTGTTATCAATACTGGCCCATCTTTTTTTAAAGAAGCTTATAATTAACCTGGAAATTCATTACACAGGATAGTAATGAATTGAAGTGCTATAAAGAGGGATTGGATAAGGCTTAATGTCTCATCTAGATTAGGAGAAGAAAGTCTTCAATTACTAAATATGGAAGAACAATCTCTTTGTGCATTCTTCCTTGAACAGGGGTGTCCAATCTTGGCAACTTCAAGACCTGTGCACTTCAACTCTCAGAATAGAATAGAATAGAATAGAATAGAATAGAATAGAATAGAATAGAATAGAATAGAATAGAATAGAATAGAATAGAATAGAATAGAATAGAATAGAATAGAATAGAGCTGGAAGGGACCTTGAAGGTCTTCTAGTCCAGCCCCCTGCTCAAGGAGGAGAACCTATACCATCTCAGACAAGTGACAGTCCAGTCTCTTCTTAAAAATCTCCAGTGATGGAGCACCTATAATTTCTGAAGGCAAGCTGTTGGTTAATTGTTCTCACTGTTGGGAACTTTCTCCAGGTTGCTTCTCTCTTTGATCAGTTTCCAACCATTGTTTCTTATCCTGCCCTCTGGTGCTTTGGCAAATAATTTGACCCCCTCTTCTTTGTGGCAGTCTTTCAAGTACTGGAATACTACTATCATGTCACCCCTAATTCTTCTTTTCTTTAGACTAGCCAAACCCAAGTCCTGCAGCCGTTCTTCATATGTTAGTCTCCAGGCCTTGGATCAGCTGCTCTTCTCTGAAATTTTTTCAAGGTCTCAACATCTTTTTTGTAGTATGGTGACCAAAACTGGTTGCAGTATTCCAGGTGTGGTCTCACTAGGGTTTTATAAAGTGGTACTAATACTTTGTGTGATCTTGATTCTATGCCTCTGTTTATGCAATCCAGGATTGTATTAGCCTTTTTGGCTGCTGCTGCACATTGCTGGCTCATAGTCAAGTGATCGTCCACTAGGACTTGAAGGTCCCTCTCAGAGTTACTGTTTTTGAGCCACATGGCTCCTAATCTGTACTTATATCTTTGATTTTTCCTGGCTAAATGTAAAACTTTGCTTTTCTCCAAATTAAAACTCATTTTGTTGGATAGGGCCCATTGTTCCAGTTTGTCAAGATCTTTTTTAATCCTGAGTTTGTCTTCTGGGGTGTTGGCTATTCCTGCCAGTTTAGTGTCATCTGCAAATTTGATGAGTTTCCCCTCTATTCTCTCATCTAAGTCATTGATGAAGATATTGAAGAGTACTGGGCCTAAGACAGAACCTTGTGGTACCCCATACTCATTGAGTATGGTTTGTCAGCTACAAATCCATCTGGTGGTGATGTTGTCTATTCCACCTTTTTCTAGCTTACCAAGCAGTAGACTGTGGTCTATTTTGTTGAATGCCTTACTGAAATATAAGTACATTATGTCCTCAGTGTTTTGTTGGTCTACTAATTTGGTCACTTTATCAAATAATGAGATAAGATGGTTTGGCATGATCTGTTTTTAACAAACCCATGCTGGCTACCAGTTATAATTTTGTTTGCTTCTAGTTGTTTGCAGATCTGTTTTTTGATTATCTTTTCCAGGATCTTCCCAGGCATTGATGTAGTTTCCAAGGTCTGTATTTTCCAGGGTCTGTTTTTTTCCCTTTCTTAAAAATGGGAACCACATCAGCCGTTTTCCAATCCTCAGGTACTTCCCTGGTGCTCGAGGATTTTTAAAAGATATGGTGCAATGGTTCTGAGATAACATCTGCCAGCTCCTTCAGAAATCTGGGATGTAATCTGTCGGGTCCTGGTGATTTATATCTGTCAAGGTCGGATAGGTGTTCTCTCTTGGATAGATAGCTGGGAAATTCTGGGAGTTGAAATCCACAGGTCTTAAAGTTGAAAGGGTTGGACACCTCTGGTCTAGAGACATCTGGTTGGCGCTGGAATTTGTTTAATGTCATGCTTCAATGGCTGTTCACCTGATCAAACAGAACAAAATCTATCAATTGTAAATAGCAATACAACTAATTCACTGGTCAGGAGAAACTACTCCTATTACAAATACCAGGGAATGGTCTTTCACTCTGCTAGTAGTGGGAAACCCATGAGCAGTACATTGCTGAAAATGCACAGAGGAATTAAACTACCATCCACAAATTCAAGACAAAAGATTGCCATCATATACCTGTACACTCAAACTATTCAAAAGCACTGCCCAGTGCCCCTGTATAAGGAAGATTGCCATTAAGAAGTTTGAAATATAAAGCCAGTAGTACAACATGTGTCCAGATTTTCTAACTTTGCACCATTAGAGATTTTTCAATCCAATTTTCTAATATATTTTTTTTAATTCCATTTATATCCCGCCCTTCTCTGAAGACTCAGGGCGGCTTACAAGCTTAGCAGTAACCTTCATTCTATGTATATGCCTGCTTATTAGGGCTTTCACACACACCCCAAAAGCGGCATTATTACAAAGTCAGCTTATTGCCCCCAACAATCTGGGTCCTCATTTTACCTACCTCGGAAGGATGGAAGGCTGAGTCAACCTTGAGCCTGGTGGGACTCGAACCTGCACTAATTGCAGGCAGCTGGTGTTACTTAAGGAGGCATTAGCCCACTGCTCCACCAAGGCTTCATATTGGCCCTTCAAGTCTCAAAATCTGTCTGTAATGCCACCCAGAGACTAGAGACAGTTGTCACGAAAGGGGAGACTAGAGTGTGGGTGACCATACTCAACTATTGGCTCAAGATATCCTTTTTCCCCTTGGCCTCACCCCATTAAATAATAAGGATGATTTTCAATTCACATGAAAAAAGACAGGCCTTCTACTTAACGTGGGATTTCAGACCAAAGCTGTTGTTCAACAGTGAAAGGTGGACACAGTGTGCCAGTTGGACCTAGCCAGATCCTCAACCTTTATTACCAGTGAACTCAACAAAATACTGTCTCTGTGGACACACAGAAACAACAGAGCATGTGCTTTTAGTGCTTATATTATGAAGCAATTCTTACTAGCCTCATACCATTGTTGCAGAGGTCAGTTCTATACTTTGCTACTGCTTTCAGCATTGATCCTGCTACAGTCTACAGTATAATATTCTGCACAGTAGCACTTGAAATCTATCAGATGATGACTTGTGTCATCATCATGACCATTTAATTTATTAGTTAAGAGTGTTTCGTATTTTGATAGTTTTAGTTAGCCATATATTAATTTTTATGTTCTCCTGCATTAATTTAATGTTTTTATTTTTCTCTAGAGATTTTTAGACTTCCTTGTATAAAATGTTTTTAATGTATTTTAGTGCTTTTTACTAAACTATCATTTTTATATCTTTTAGCTTTTAAAAAAATATTGTCTGTGTTCTGTTCTCACTCCTTATGCTGGTGTCTGACTGATTCAATTGCTCACTGACCTTTTTTTAAGTATGAGAAGCTTAATGATGATACACAGGTCATCACTCTTATTGCATGTTTCAATGTCACCTTACATTGCAGCCCAGAAAAGAACAAAACGTTATGCAAATCATAATATATTTGGTGGAGAACACTGCATTTCTTTTTAGGATCACATTTTATATTGGTACGTATATTATACTGTATTGCCTTGGGGTTGGCTTAAAACCCTTTCCTCTTCTCTCTCCTTATTATTGAAAATAATGTATGGTATAATCAACTCATTTGCTGCCTGCATATGCCATATTATGTTTAAAAAGAGAGCTCCAATTCTGCACTTGGATCAACAAGACCAATATCCCAATCTTCACTCAGCCATAAAGCTCAGTTACATAAAAGAGAGTAATAATAATCTCCCTGACTAACCTGCCTCAGAGGGGTTTTGTGAAAATAAAGTGAAAACATGAACCAAAAGGAAGCATGCCTGATGATATGGGACCATTGGAATTCAATGCATTAATGCCATGTTTTATTAATGGAAGTAATAACACCAGATTCAATTCCTGCTGGAAGTAATTCTGAGCATTTGCATGTCAACACAAGACTGTATTTAATTATGCAATTTGCCCAATTGTTCACACTTGAAGAACTAATATTTTATGTTTGAAAATAGAAAAGAAGCTAGATATTATATTCCACCTGCATCCTAAATACATAACATAATACTCAAGAGCCATTTTACCTAAGAAGGATTTACATCCTGAAGAATACAATGAGCTTTGCATTAGTCTTTTTAGACTGAAGTTCTCCAGAGGTCTCATAATTATCAAAAAGAATACAAGGCTTCATGTTGAGGAAGACTTTTATACCAACACAATTCTGAAAATCAAACTTCCAATGATCATTTTTAAAAGTCTCAGAAAATATTTTATTATTCAAAATAAAGTTATAAATTAGTTGAATACCGCAGCATAGTGAGCAAAATTGTATGCCCATAAATTCAAAAACATTTATTACTCCTCATTAGCATGGTACATTTGCTAGTTCCTGCAAGAAAAAAAAACATATTTTAACAAAGCATGCAAACAAAAACAACCTGACAGTAAATAATTTAGGATTTTGATATAAGTTGGAAAATTAAACCTTTACCCCCAATTAAAAATACAACACTCCTATTATTAAAGAAAGAGTTCCTTTAAATGAAGCTATCTGGTCTAGCAACCTACTTCTCATAGTTATAAGTCAATAACCATCTTTGGAATTTCAATTCAATGGTGGCAAATGTATTTCCTCACAGACAATTTGTAAGTGTTGCAGACTTCTTATGACATTTTAAGATTCCTCAGAGTATTATTAACCAGGGAGCTGGTTCTAGACATCTGTGCAGATGATCTGGTACCAACAAGCAACTATTATAGTTGCTTGTAAGAATCCCACAACTAATTGTTGTTCATCAGCAGTTGATATTTATAAAGTTAGAACGATTGAAAGAGAATGTCTTGGGATTTCATACCATACGAGGCATATACAAAAAGAGAAGGTCAGAGAAGATGAGGCAAATCCAGAAGAAGATGGAGAGACAACATCAAAGACACACTACAACAAATAATAATGGATGAGGCCTCCAGAAGAGCAAAAGCAAAACTTTGTATGTTCCTTGACACCCAAAGCAGTAAAAAAGGAAGTAAAGAAGAAGAACCATTGAAAGCCTGCATAATTGCCTAATCCTTTAAACAAATTATAAGCTGGTGAGTATACTTACATTTTGGACAAAGAACTTCAAGGATTAATTATTAACAGTCCTCTTTTCTACTTTTGCTAATTGGTTTTATTGGTTGTTCTTGGGTTCTAGTGTCTGCCTTTGCTAAAAATGAAGATTGTAGCTATGGAATTCTATAAAATGATATTGTAGCCATGGAAAAGGTATCAGAAATGTTGAACAAATTTATAATTGTCCAGAATCAACGTCACTTTTAGCAAAGGCAATAATTGGGATGGAGAAACATAATCAAGAGTTGCCTAGGTAAGCATAATGTGAAATTTTTTTGACAGAAATAAGATTTTCTCCATTCCCCAAAGAATGGTCTGTCACCAGAAGTGTAATTCTGCACATCTACTGTGGCAAAGCTAACAATGCTTTGGGCTTCATTCATCTTCTTAGCTTTCACCTCTTTAACATGACTGGCCAAATTAACTCTTTTTCTGTCAGTTATACTTGGCTTGTTAATATAACTGGGAATTAAATTCAGCTGTCAGCCCTCTGAATAAAAGACTCAAGGCTGGCCAGTTTAGTAGAAACTCTTAAGTCAAATGTTACTTTTGAATTTTGCAAGGCTGTGCAAAATCTTTGTACAGAAGAATTAATGACTGTCAGTCTAAAATTTACAGGCACTGGCCCACATTTACAGTTCTTAAGAATAGAGCTGAAAAGGCTATGAATACCACCTATTCAGTAACCTTTTCTTTGGAATCTCCTCTCATTGTAGCACTGGATCATACTGGGCCAGCCTGCTTCTTCTGTTATTGCTAAGTAATAGAGTATTGATAGCCATCACCCCTTTTATAAGTGAGTCCTACCCAGAAGAGATCGGGTTTTGCCAATATATGCTGGGCAGCATAACACTCTACTACAGGGGTGTCAAACTCAATTTCATTGAGGGCCACATCAACATTGTGATTGCCCTCAGGGTGTTGGGTGGGTGTGGCCTACTGGGTGGGCATGGCCAAAGTGCGTATGGCCTACTGGGTGGGCATGGCCAGCTCTACATCGTTTGCATCAAGGGTGCCTATGGGGGCCTGGGCAGGAGTGGGACAGATCTGAGGTTCTCTGGCAGAAGGAGGGTCTCTGGGCCAGGGCCAAGGCAGTGGGGGCTGTTCCCTCACTGTTTCCAGGATGGCTTCGCGGGCCACATGAAACCACTTCGTGGGCCGGATCTGTCCCGCGGGCCTTGTGCTTGACATGTCTGCTCTACTAGAACCAGGAGTGATAGGGCTTTCCCAGGAAAGAGCAAGCTTCTCATCTGTTTGTGCTAACTCTCCAGATGCCCAACAAACCTCAGTGATCAAGGAACAGAACCACTATATCCCAAAAATCAGTTGGTGATCTTTAATGTTCTTGCCAAGACTGGCATTCTAGAAAACAAAAAGTAAACACTTTTTTGGAATATTCATTTTTTAAAAAAAAATGAAGTTAAAGTGGGACACTATGTTTTTCAGCACAGCATTTCTATAAACATTTTGCTGCATAGTTTGAACTCTACCATGCCATCCCTTTCTCATACCTACTATTTCTTGGAAAGGAGGAGTAGACTAAATATTTTAAATACATACTGGGGTGTTCTTGCTGCTCCCTGAACTTATTATCAAGCAAACACCTCATTACCCAACTAGATAATATTATCAGAGCACCCTGATGATGTTACCAAGTTAGGTAATGAAATGTCTGGATGTAAACAACCAAGCTTGGAAAGCACCAAGAACTTGACATTCAGCTCTGAGCTACAGGCATTCTCTTCTAATAGAAAATACATGCCTGCATGCATGCATGTTGCATTGAAATACTTGAAGATATTCAGCTAAAATATTTCAGATTTAATACTCATTAAAAGATTTTTCATCTCTGTAATTTCTATCCCATTCACTAAAATATTAAGCAGTGTAGACCTTTTGATGCTTGCTATGGATAATTTTTTTTTTAAAAAAACCCCAATCAAATCTTAAAATTCAGAATGGCTCGATCTTCATGTGCAAACTTAAATAATTTCTGTTCAAATCTTGAACATTTAATTTAAATTAGTACCAATCTTCAAAGGGATATCCATTTGTAGGAAGGCATTATGACCCAGACAGTTTTATTTCTGACTGCATACTATAGGAAGGCTATCTGAAAAAATCCATTCTTAATTGTGGCACTAAGAAGGGTCAATTTTAGTATGGTTTAAAAGCAAAATATTCTAGAACCAGAGTAGTTGACTTCTTTGCTCTAGGGCACCCAGGCAATTTGGAATGCATATTGTTGTTCTTGCAAAATGGTTGCCATTAATACAAAATAAAAAGTCTAGCATTTTGATTTTCACACTGTAGTTTCCTTTCTTAGCACCAAAATTTCAGTGAATTCTGCATGTGAAGCAGCTCTCTTAGAAAATCACCATTTGGTCCAACATGATTAGAAAGCAGGTGACACATCTATAAATGTGCAGAATGTTTTCCTCAAAAAATGTTTTGTTGCACCCAAGAATATCTCTCCTTTTGTAATACAGCTGTCTTCCATATTCTTGAAGTCAGCTGCCATTCCTCTTATTTTCACTTAAATGGAAGGCTGAAGCAGTTAATCTTCATGATCAGATTTGCTTTGAATGTATTGCATGGTAGTTTTCCAATCAGGTACTGAATGAATGCTGTATTTGAAGTGATAGTCAAGCAATTTGGGCCTAATTGAATCATAGTTTTTAAAAGGCAAGGAAGGAAAGGAGGAAGGGAGGGAGGATTATTTCATTACCAAATATGAAACCTTTTGCAAATCCCCTTTTCCGGTAGATTTAAGTGAAACTGAAAGACAAAGAAGTCTCTTTCCTGTGCATGTCAATTTCCCATGAGTTCATTCATAAGCCTAATCCATCTTGTCTGCAGTCATCTGTACATCTATTTTTTTTATAATATGTACACATGATTACTTCCATCCATGACTTTGGATAGCATAGAAGGGGGTGCATACATAAAGCCAATTTTAACTTAGCATATTAAACCAAAGAAAACCTATAAAATTAGATAGTTGCTTATGACTCCTGATTCAGGCCAAAGCCCACTGAACATGAATGATTTTTAGTACTTTCCAAAAGGAAGGGGTGCTAAGAGCACCTGTAGGGAAAGCATAATCCACAATACTACAGCAAAAATGTCTGCCTTTACTTCTCATGAGGAATAGACCTTCAGTGGATCCTTTTTTGAAGTCCTTAAAGAGAGCCATAATCATGTTAACTAAGGCAATCTTTTATTTGATCTGGGAGTGCACCATATGGGGCTTTATGTATAATAATCAAGATTTGAATTGTACCCTCGAATTTTATTGAAAACTGTTAACAATAACCTGTAAGTATGCCATAGCTCTACAATAATGGATTTCCAGAGGTAGAAGGCTTTGAAAATTCCAAGTGGAAAATTTGCACTTGGACATATTGCAGTAGTCAAATTAGAAATGGAACCACCACAAAATTGTACTTCCAACTCTAGGCAATCCATAAGGATAATGTGGTTGAGAATATTGAATACCATTAAGTCTAGTAGAACCAAATATTCATCATTCAGGGCCCAGCTGATGTTTCAATGCATTATTTTCTCAAATAATGAAATCAGATTTATTTTTTTGGAACAAAAAATATGATTTGAATCAGATTTTAACTGAATGACACATCATTTTTGTGTCATTTCTCTCATAGTAGCAAACACAAGGAAATTTTATTAATTTATGACAGTTTAATATAACAAGACACAAAGCACATATTTAACAGTATTCAATGACTTTAACTATTGGGTTCCTGCCTTAGTGATCTAACATTTATATATTCTATCTTTTATAGAAATTAAATTGTTGACACTCAGAACTTCATGAAACTGTTAACAGGTAATGAAAATAAAAAGCAAGCTGCCTAGAATCATCTAATAGGGCACTCTAAACTCAATAAGAGAAAGAGTGAGTGAGTGAATGAATGAATGAATAAGTGAATTTTAAGCAGTAATCCTTAGCCTATTACAGGGCAGTTCAATATGCTGTAAGGCTAGATTTCAGTTTACAAAATGCCCTGATCTGCCTCTAGTTCATTTGTGGTTACATCACTGTGACTCCATCCTGAATTTTTAGTGCATGTTGCTTTTTTATCAATGATTAAACATGAATCCAAAAAAGGTAGGGAAATGATAATCCCATTAGATAGACCAGATAAGGAAAACCACCCCAAACTACTTGTATATTCATTGGCATTAGCTATAGTAACAGAATCTTACAAGTCTAATTTTGCTTTACCTTTAATGGAGTTCTAGAGGCATCTACTTTAGACATGTGAAACTCGTGACGTCACGTGACATCACGCAACGTATCAGGACGGTTTTGCCATTGCTGGCAATGGGGTGGGTGCGGCTTCCGCATGATCTACTTGAACCTCTTTCAAATATTAACATCTGTAACCCTATTGTCTGTGTACAAGTAGTTTATTTATGACCATAACTGAGCCCAGAATTTCTGTTGCTCAGCAAGACAGTTGTTAAGTTTTGATCCACTTTACAGTTGTTAAGTTTTGATCCACTTTACAACCTTTCTTGCAATAGTTGTTAAGTGAATCACTGCAGCTGTTAAGTTAGTAACATGATTGTTAAGTGAATCTGGTTTCCCCATTGACTTTCCTTGTTAGAAGGCTGTAAAAGGTGATAACATGACCCAAGCAGCCACTTTTTCCAGTGCTGTTGTAACTTTGAACTGTCACTAAAAGAATGGTTGTAAGTCAAGGACTACCTGTAATGGTTCCTGCATATTGCCATTGCTCTTCCTCAGGGGTGTCAAACTCGCATCATCACATGATGTGTCGCGCCGTATCACAATTTTTTTGCCATTGCCGGCCGGCAATGGGGTGGGTGCAGTTTTGTTCTGATGCATCCCCCCATGGGCCAGCAACTTGACACCCCTGCTCTTCCTTATTCTTTACAGGAGAGCATGCAGATGCCTGGATTCTTTCCAACTCCATCACAATAGTCCAGCTCAAATGATTGAGAAAGGGGAGGGAGAACAATAGAGTAGTTACCAACATTTTGAAACATTGCTGTGAGCAGCTCTTAGATGGATCTGATCTGTTTTCAAGGTCACACATAAACTGTGTCCACCCCATTGCCGGCAATGGGAAAAAAGTCATGATACATCACGACACATCACAATACTCTGGAAAACATTGGGAGGGGTGGGTTTTATGTTTATAATGTATCTGTAAAACTTTTTAATAAAAAAAACATTGGAAGTTATGTTTCCACACAGATGAAAAAAATCCCAAATATAAGGAAAAAAAATCCCAAAGATGAAAAAAAATACAAATATGGGAAAAATATCTCAGCCAAACTTATTCATTACAAACAATAAAATTATGTTTTTGTAAATTTTTTATTGATTTTCTAATATTACATATACATATTTGAAAAGCAACATGGCATAGATATCATTAGTACAAATCTCCAACTATTACAAAAACCATTTCCTCTCTTTCTCCCTTGGTATATAGTGTCTCATATTTAAATTAATAGAATTCTTATTCTATCGATCAGATAAAAATTAACTTTCTAACATTTATCAATAGTTTTTAGTTTATATATATCTTAATTGCTTTAACATTCAATCTTTTAGACAATCAATGACCTAATAATTTTTTCCCAGTTTTAATTTTCCATTAATCTTTGAGTAATGTTTAATATTTATCATTTCCAAATTTTAAATGATCCCAATTCCTTTTTCACAATTATTCCCAAAAGTCTGGTGTTCAGGGTACAGGTCTTATCTATATGTTCTCACCATCTACATCTACAAATTAATAATACTATATAATATTCTTATTTTTTAATAATTGTCAAGTATCTTAAAATCTTAAATTTAATAACCAAAATTTCTTTTATTACCTTGTTTAATGCTTCCTCTCTCTTCCTCTTTATATCTAGTATCTCATATTCAAGACTAATATTTTTTCCCCTTACTGCTATATAAAGGTAAATGTTACTTCCATCAATAAAGTTTTAACTTATATATATATATCTTAATCACCTTTACATGATCTTTATGCACAAATCAATATTCAAATTTAACTGATATTTACATGGCTGAAATTTTCTTTATCTTAACTCATAACAACATCTTATATTCAAAATATACATCTTATCTGTTTAAGTATATTCTATTTTAAGACATAAAGACATATTTGTTACTTTCATCAATAGAATTTTAGCTTATATGTATCATAATCACCTTTACAAGACCTTAATGCACAAATCAATATTCAAATTTAATTGTTAGTGTTTATACTTCTAAGTTTTACCTGACCAAAGTTTTCTTTATCTCAACTTATAACTATATCTTGTATTCAAAGTACACATCTCATCTGTTTGAGCATATTCTATTTTAAGTTCCCATACTACACATCTTTTCTATTTAAGTAAATCTCATATATAAATCAAAACCCCATTTTTTCAGTCTTATTCTAGCTTTCTTTCTTTACCAAATCATCAAAATTTTCTTTATCTTAACTCATAACATCATCTTATATTGAAAATACACATCTTAACTATTTAAGTATATTCTATTTTAAGACATAAAGACATATTTGTTTCTTTCATCAATGAAGTTTTAGCTCATATGTATCTTAATCACCTTTACAAAACCTTTAAACACAAAACAATTTCAAATTTAATTATTGGTATTTTTACTTCTAAGTTTTACTTGACCAAAGATTTCTTTATCTCAACTCATAACTGTATCTTGTATTCAAAGTACACATCTGATCTGTTTGAGCATATTCTATTTTAAGTTCCTGTAATGCACATCTTGTCTATTTAAGTAAATCTCATATATAAATCAAAACCCCATTCTCTTTCAGTCTTATTCTAGCTTTCTTTCTTTGCCAAATCATCTTCCATGTCCTTGCTTTTGAGCTCTGCTTGGATTGTTATATCTATTATTTGGGGTTGAAAAAACCATCCAGTCACCATTTTTTGAGAGGACTAGCAGATCTGGCAGGCCATCTCCTTGTTTTCCTAACTTGACATAGTTGTCCTGAACTATTTATCTTCTCTCCATCTGTTTTTCTTTTTGATCCTCAGATTCCTTCCGCTTTATATAGGAAGTCTTTTTCTCTTTCCCTATTATCAGTTTGTTTCTTGTATCTTCCATTGTCTGTCTTTGTTGAGTAGTTGCATCTTCTGTCATAGTATTTTATTTTATTTTTTTTAATTCCATTTATATCCCGCCCTTCTCCGAAGACTCAGGGAGGCTTACAAGCTTAGCAGTAGCCTTCATTCTATGTATATGCCTGCTTATTAGGGCTTTCATACACACCCCAACCGGCATTATTACAAAGTCAGCTTATTGCCCCCAACAATCTGGGTCCTCATTTTACCTACCTGGGAAGGATGGAAGGCTGAGTCAACCTTGAGCCTGGTGGGACGCGAACCTGCACTAATTGCAGGCAGCTGGTGTTACTTAAGGAGGCATTAGCCCACTGCGCCACCAAGGCTCTTTAATTGTTCCATTTTTTAATTTTTAATTTTAATTTTAATTTTAATTTTAATTTTAATTTTAATTTTAATTTTAATTTTAATTTTAATTTTAATTTTAATTTTAATTTTAATTTTAATTTTAATTTAATTGTTCCATTTTTTTCTGTAGTATCCTGTGCAGATGATTCTTTAGTTATAATCATAGTTTGAGCTTGCATATCCAGGCTGTCTTGTTTTTTTCTATTTCATCACCAGCTGTAAAAAGGGTTTGAAGAATCTCTTTCAGAATACAAAGGGTTTGTTCCTGCTCTTCTTCCATAGGGAAAGTCCATTCCTGATCTTCTTCCAAAATAGTATATTTAAACTAAAAAACTTTACAATCCGGAAGTCCACTAAGTAAGGAACACAGCTGGATTTCTCACAGTTAATGTTCAAGGTTGAATATATCTTATCTATTTTCTGGGCTGTCAGCCAAGTCTCTTTTAAATAATAACAGATTGCAATATCAGGTTTAGCCACAGGATGTCTCCCCAAAGTTATTTTAATCTTTTCAGTTTTTCCCCCTCTATTTTTTTTAAAAAACCAGATCTTCAGTAAAACTAAAGAATAAAAATTGAAGAAAAATAGGGAATAGAAGATAAGAATCTTTTAATCCACAAATTTTAGAAAATAGAATTCTGATTAGGATCCCAGTTATTTTTCAACATTTTAAACTCCCCTGGGTAGTCAGTCACCACTGTTTCTGGAGGGAGGGCTAAGATCTCCCTTCTCTCACCACAGGGGAAAAAATACTTTAGCAGCTTATGCAGGTACAGAAAGTAATTAGGATTTAAGAGTGGTAGATCTCACCCAGTCTCTTCCACGCCACTTTGAAGTTGCCAGAAGACAGGCTTTGGCTGTCTTGCAGCCTAGTGACATATTTCTAAGGCTGAGTTTTGTCCAATGGTTTGGAGGGATTCACCAGCTCTAGCAGGAGAGCTACTGCTCTCCCATGATCCAGGGAGGGCCCCTCCTTGCTGGTCGCCTCTACGGGGTGACTTGAACCTTTCTAGCTCCCCCAGCAATGCAAAACTGGACAGGAAGATGGAACTCGTCTTCCAGGCGTCCATGGCAGTTACAAACAATAAGATTAATCAACATGCAGAATTGTGTTCCAATACTATTGTTGGTCCTAATAGCAAGTACCAGAAATCACCTTAAGAATCAGCCAGACATTTTTATAGACTAAGAGAAAGTGTGGGAGACAGCAGTGTAATTGGCCTAAAATCAAACTCATGAAATTCAAACACCTTGGGTTAATCTGGCTTTGTCTGTCTGAGTAATTTGTTATTCTTAGTTGACAGCTTTCCTATAGATCTTATTGTATTCCCCCCCCCCTGTGAAAGCAAAATGCCCTTTCAGTAAAGCCACACAACTGTGAAACTGGAGGAATAGGGCAGGTTAAGGGGGACATTCAGGAGATTTAATATATTAAAAGCAAGCTATACTAGCCAGATCTATGGCAGATTAATGTCTTTGATATATCACTGTCCTCTTTACAATGGAAACAGTTCAACAGGTATAGACAAAAAAGCCCAAAGCAAGCCTGGAGTAGAAGATGAATGATAGCAACAGTAGTTTTAATATATACAGAATCACAAGACATTGTAATGACAATTTTTAAAAAATGGATTAATAGATTTTTAAAAGTGATGTGATAATGTAATAAAGAAGGAAGACATTTCTTAATATAAGATTCAGGCTTTTTAACTTCGTTCTTTCCCAAGATATTTAGATTAATCTGCATTTCTTCTACTCTATGCTGTAGTACTTTCAAAATGTTGGATGTCAAGGAGCCATGTTCAACTTTCCAACTGAGGAATATTAGATTTAGAACTCTGTGTATTCTGTAGAAGATGTTTGAAAATGTTCAGTTCATGCAAAATGCTTGATTTGGGATATACAGTACATATCAATCTCTGTTTTGTAAATGGGGCAGTATTCTTGTCCGATCAGTTTTTTAAATGGATACTTCAAGAAATATCAAAAAAACAATCTGTATATATTTTATTTAGTTTTTTCTTAATTCACTTGAATATTTAAAACATGGTTAAAATTAACATTCTCTGAAATAATTTTTCCCAAAGTAAGCTTGCTTCCTTCTGGATTAATGTTTCTAACTGGAATATATTTCTGAGTATTATATGTCAAATGGTTGTATTCAGACACATTTTTTTCAGAGTAGTACAGCATCTCAAAAATGGAAAAGGAACAGAATTGTGTGCCTATTTTAACTGGAGATACAAAAAAAGCTAGCTTTCCTGAGTTTTGTAAATCCATTTTCAGAAAGAATTGAGATATTTATTTCTTTTACATTTTTACATGGAGAATCTCTATTGCAAACAGTGCTTTCCTACAATTAGAAATTATATATAATATAGGTTGTTGCAGAATCTGTCCCCAGGATTACAACACTGCTTACAGTACTAATTCCTTTTTTCCAATTGTTACACCAAATGAAAGAAAGCCTAGCTGTTTGTTTATCAAGATAGTCAATAGCTACAGAATGAAGGATGTAATTAACAGGCTTATGAGAATTTTCCCTGATTCAATTTGAATTGGAGATTTGAGATACAAATAGGACATCATTCAATTTGTGGTTTTGATTCAAGATTTGATGACAGCTTTGTTTATTCAGAGCTGCTGAGAGATTCAACCTACATTTAAAAAAAAATCCATAGGGAAAAGTTAATTCCTAAAGCTACTTCAGTTGTTGATAGAATATGTATGAATGAAAGACCTTTGAGAGAATATTATTTACCATTACACATTTGTCAAACATTCTCCCATTACTTTTTTTAAGGGCAGAGATAGAAGAAATGAGGAGAGAACAGCAGAATCACTTCCGTAATATTACTTTTACAGTTATTTTTCTGGCTGCCACAGACTTGTGCTTTGCCATGTCTGATCCTTGGGAATACCAGGAGCCTAACATAGATTTGCACTTCCTAAAAAGAATTCTTGTATTGCTGTCTTCAGTGTGGTATTGGGTGGACAGGGCATCTTGGCAAAGATTAAACAATAGCTACTGGAGAAATCTCCTCATCAGTGGCAAGAATTAGTTATGTTAGGATTATGCACTGCAAGCTAGAGAATGGGGTAGACTAGAATAAACAGAAGAAGTTGCTAAAGAGATAGGAAAACCACAGAGGCTGAGTATTTTTAGAGTAGTGTACATTGGGACCTGTACCTGTTTTAATGTGCTCCAATTGTAAAAATTTAAAGCTACAGAATGACCCAAGTGTTCATACTGAATTTGTCAATGTCCAGCTTTTGTAAAAAATTGTTCAAACAACACAATTTTCTCCCAGCCTAGGTTTGCACCTCGGTTTTGCTTTGCACCTCAGTTTTCCAACACTTATGATCCTAAAATATCTTGTACGAGGTCCAAACATCTGCTGCATATGCACAGCAGTTCATGATATAATGTAGCTAAATTTTCTCCACACATTTTCAAATTAAAAAAATGTGGAATGAACTTGGTTGAGTAATAAACAGCACTGTGAAATGTCTAGATTTATAATTTTCAAAGAACAAATGAACAATAATTTAGAAGACTAGTGGCACAATTGTAGTAAGTAATGTCAAACTAGGGAGCAACTTGGAAATGTAAACAGAAGATTTAATTGGTCCAAAGGGATCAGGAGGACTATTAAGCATGCATTATAGAATCCGGGCAACATCCACCTCCTGATGCTGATGAGTGCAATATAACTTTAGGTTTGGAATAAGTAGGTAATAACTCCATTTACATTACTATCACAAATGCTCTGGGCATCCTTTCTCTGTGCTCAAAAACCCACAAATGTATATATATATACTTTTAATTACACCCTTATCTTCTATTGCATCTTATATACTGTGACAGGGAGGGAGGGAGGGAGATCTAACAATGCAAATTCAAATAACCATCTAACCTTAACCCAACCAATAATTTCACAGCATCTCTCACATTAATTATTAGTATTAAAATAATTGGATCAAATCAAATCTCTACTATGGCCAGAGGCCAGCAAGGGAAACAGATATATACAGGCAAAATAAATATGGGAGGAACTTTATCTTCAAGATTCACTATCTGATTTGCAATTCATAAATCATGAAATCCTTGGAGTTTCCTTATCTTTTCTTACCTTAGCAAGATTCTACTTTTCTTTCCTTTTTTAATATTAATTTTTCATAGAAAGGTAGATAATGTATGTCTCTTTTAATGATTTGTGGAGTCTTCAATATTACTACTACTATTACTACTAATGATAACCACAATTCATTTTAATGGTTGAAATTGATCCATGTTTTATTCTGAAGCAGGGATTTACATTCCCGGAAATTGTATTGTTTCTCAGTCTTCTGAAGCATTATAGACTTTCTGCTGCCTTAGAGAGTAGCAAGTTTGAAACAGACAGGGAAATATTGTAAAAATATACAATGACAATGACAATGACATTGTCACTGCATGATAATTTAATTCCCAATCAAGCAAAAATTGTTTACATGCATCTTGAAAAAGCAGAAGAAAAACAGAAATCATCTTACATTCTGGAGGTTTTTAAGCAGAAGTTGTAGATATTATATCCATAAATTTCCTGCATTTATTACTGGGATGGAAAACATATCCTTCGAAACTCAGTGATTCAGATCTCTGATCAAGCATGAAGTTAACCTGAGGTCTTACAGAGTAACTTACATATTTCAAAAATAAAATAGGCAATAGGCTGCACCAATATTTCTGTAAGAAAGATTAATAAAGTTAATTAACAAAATGCATATAAAGAATTAATTCTGCAATTGCATATTAAGATTTTACTGAATTTAGCCAGACTTACATCTCTAAATCAAATCTCTAAATCAAAACATTATTTTCTTAATTACTTATTTACAAGGACAAGAAACCAGAGACAACTCTGCCACCCGAGTTAACAAGAAGGCATCAAAGTTAGGACAGGGCAGGTAAGTCACATCAGTAATAATTAGGATGCTTTCTTTTGCCTAAGGAAAAGAACACAATTGACTAGAAGAGAGTTCCAGAGATAGAAGAGAGGTTGGAAGAAAAAAATGAGAATTTCTATGTCCTTTCTCATTACAAGAATCTGTTTTAATATGCAAATGCATATATTTTTTTAAACAGAATCTGAAGAATTCTCTTGAGAGGAAACCATGAAAACATATGAATTAGATGGTAGCTCCTGGAAAGAAGTAACACAAATGAAGAAACAAGAAAATAATTAGAATAATGACCTGAAAAGATAAAAATATAGCTTGCACCAATTTTATTTCATTTGGAGGATTAGCTGCTAGTAACAAAAAACCTGAAGCCAGACCAGTTCTAGAGATTCAAGGAAGTGAACGTATGCAAAGCTGTCATTCAATTTAAAAAATACAGATGAAAAGAGAGCAAAACTAGAATTTGGAGTGTGAACTTTCAGGAGAAAAAATATTGAACTATTTTGTAATCTAGGATATCAAATAGCTTATGTAAAACTCAGGCTATTTTTTTACCTTTTCCAGATGTTTTTATCCCAACTATAACACCACATGTTCATTAAAATTATAACCATGTCTACTGATTAGTGTTTCAGAATATTTTATCAGTCTCATTTAATTTATCTAATATTGTCAGAGGTTTGGGATGATTGCATGCACTATATTTACATATCTCTACAGTTTTTCCTGCAAGATGAATATGGCAAAATCTCAAATTTTCTTCCTAAATTCACTCTTTCTATATATGATTTTATATAAAGTACTCTTCATGCAAACTTCAGTGTATCTGCTTAGAAATACTCCCTATGGAGCTGAATGGGTCCTATTTCTAGATAAGTGGGAATAGTAAGGGAAAGCAGATTTATGCCCTGTGGATATTTTAGATCTCAACTCCATCCTACATTTCAAATGACAAGGGCTTGTGGAAGTTGGCCTTCAGAACACTTGGAGGCTACTTCATTGCTTACCACTGAGGAATAAAATGTCAGCCTCGGGAATCTGGAACAAGAGCTAGCAGCTTCCTACTACATTAATTCAAACATAACATCCATAAGGCTAGAGGGGAGCTACTAGAGTAGGCTGCAAAGCTATTGAATTCAGCCTTCAAGGTTCTAAATTTAAATCTGTGACCTTGAAGATAGTACACACAAAATGCATGGGAGAATGAATAATGCAGCTTAGCAGAAGCAGAAATGTGGCATTCAGGCCGTTTACATTTTAGCTGCCAAATTTTGGTGAGAAACACTGAAGGAACTTTCAGAAACAAGAATTTCTTTTTTGTCTGTGCAATGATTTTTTTTTCTATTTTTTTCACAGTAACTCTTGCTATTTAGGTATATCAAAAGATATCCTGAATCTTTGATCTGTACCTACTCCCTTTAACTCTTCCTACAATCTTGTTGGCTGTTCACACCATTCTCTGCTGGTCTTCTTCTGTTCCCCACTCTAGAGCCAAATTGTTATAAATGGTAAAAGACCTGGCACTGCTACTCGGGAATTAGCTTTCTCCTGTCATTTGCCTGAGTAATATTGAAAGTCTTTAAAAAGGTAGAAATTTATTTTACCAGTATGTCAGTATAGGTAGTCCTTGACTTACGACCACAATTTAGCCCAAAATTTCTGTTGCTAAGTGGGACAGTTGTTAAGTGAGTTTTGCTGCATTTTACAACCTTTGTTGTCACAGTTGTTAAGTGAATCATTGCAGTTATTAAGTTAATAACAAAGTTGCTAAGGGAATCTGGCTTCCCCATTGACTTTGCTAGTCAGGTCACAAAAGCTGATCAGATGATCCCAGGACATTGTATCCATCATAAATCTGAGTCAATTGTCAAGCACGTGAATTTGGATCACCTGACCATGAGGCTGCAACAGAGGTAAGTGTGAGAAACGGTCGTAAGCCACTTTTTTCAGTGCCATTGTAAGTTTGAATAGTCATTAAACAAACTGCGGTAAGATTACCTGTACAGGAGTTCATTATTCCTCTTGGCACTTTTTTAACAGATCATTTTGTAAGTTGTAGCTCTTTATTTGAAAGGTTGTTAAAATTGTCTGGGTTTAGTTGTCCATGTCTGTTTTATTGGTTTAGCAGTTAAGTGTAAGACAGTTTAGTCTAGTGGTGAAGACAGGCTAGAAATCAGGAGACTGTGAATCCAGCTCCTGCCTTAGCCATGAAAGCCAGATGATGGATTTTGGGCCAGTCATTATCTCTCACTACAATTCACCTCACAGGGTTGTTGTTGTTGTGAAGAAATGGGAAGAAGAAGGATATGTTCCCTGCCTTGAGTTATTTGTAAAAATAATAGGTGGGATAAATAAATAATTTTTTGGAGAGAGTTTTGTAATGCAATGTACCATGCTTTGGTAAATGCACCTAAGCATAGATAATATTATTATAAAAATCCTAATATTTTAAATAATAAATAAATTGGTCTTGTAAAGAGTTGAGATACTGGTAGTTAATCTTGAAAATTTACAATTTAAAACTGTGTATGTAATGTTGTTTGGTAGACATGTATAAACAAGCATTCATCCAATACAAAATTCCTAATCACCTCCAAAAAAAAAATGATCCAATCTGATTTAGAATTACAACTCAGTGGAAGTAATTTTATTCAAACTTTCAAACATTTTTCCCCAAATATATTTGTTCAGATCTGCAAACTTTAAAATCATAGAATCAAGTCTGATTTTTTTTTGAAATAAATCATTTAAGAGCATTAACCAATGTGTTAATACTGTAGGAAGCTTTAGATATTTTATTCTGAAATTAAAGCCAAATAATTGAATCAGCTGACTCAACCTTCACTCAATTGTCCAGTTCAAATATTCCTCCTACTATATACTGTATATACTTGATCACATTCTTGTACTTAATGTTCAGAGAACAACTCTCAAGTGCAATGGCAACAATACCATTTTTTCTGAAGGATGCACTGACATTTTTTACACAAAAAGGAGGATCTGTTACTTCTTGTCAACTTTTGATCTAGAGGATGGTGGATCTGATCCCATTTTCCTGCAGTCTAAAAATGTGACATACAAGGGTGGCTAAAGCCATTTAGTAGAGAAGAATGAAGAACTTGTCCAAAATGTCAGCTTTAAGAATAATTGGAATTGGATGATACAGGGAACATAATATATTTTTAGAGTAACAAAATGAGGGGCATTAAATATAAAGGGTACATATATTTTATTCTTTCGAAAGATTCTGTTTTTTTCTTGAGAATTTTTTTTAAAAATTTCTCTATTACTTAAAAATTTTAAGTAATGGAAATTTTATATTGGGGTTCAGATGCCTGTTAGGAATATGCATTTCGAAATTTGTAAATGGGTTTTGCTGATAAATATGATATTGCTGCACATGAAAATAAAATTAAAGGCTATCAAAAGGGATGGATGATAAATAATTTGTACTTAAGCATATATCATTCTCACATAAAATGTGGTCATTTCACTGTCAAGTAGCTGTTTTTTCAGTAGCTGTTCCATTCCCCCCCATCTTACAATGAAAATTAAACCAGATGAAGAAAAAGTTTGATAATTTTCAAAAATAATCATTAGGAAAATTGGTTTACCTATGAGGTCAATGAGCCACTGTATTGCTACTGGTATTAGCATCATAATGAGCTCACATCGTAATGAGAGCCATATTTACATATTTATTCCAAAATACTTACATAGCAATGACATAATAGTCCTTATAATATGAGTACCCCTCAACTTACAATCAATTATTTAGTGACTGTTCAAAGTTACAATGGCACTGAAAAATAAAAGACTTATGACTGTTTTTCACACTGAATTACTTGTTCAGCAATTGAATCTCACTTTGTATGAAAGGGTCCATATAGTCTTAAAAATTAGTTCATGGATGTGATTTCTTGCTTATAAACATAGGATCATCAGTCAAAAACATAATTAACTGGTAGCTCAGGTCACTGACATGGAGAAACTTGTGATACTTCAAATGTTTATTCAATGCACAAAAGACAGAAAAGACAAGTAACCTTCCCTGAATTAAAAATTTGTTCACTTTCAAATTTCTTATAAGCAAGTAAGAGCAGATAAAGGAATAAGAGGATTAAAAGCTACTTTTATTTAAATTGGCTATAATAGCAGAGTCCTGAAAGTCTGAAAAAGTATCTTTTTTACATTTTTTGCACTCATGTTAATTGGGGGAAAGTCTATCTGAGCCATTTTTGTAATTTTGTAATTTTTCTAATTGCATTGCTTAGTAACAGGTAGCCCTGTTGCTGTAATTAGACAAGAGTTGTAAGTTGTTAAATGGGCACCTCCTCACAACTTTCTGCAGGCTTCCAAGAACCAAAGTCAGTGAGGAAATTAGCAGGAAATGGCAATTCCTAGGGGCCTTGCAAGCAAGCTGGCAGGGAGGTAAATGGCTGCTATTGGATAGGACAGTGTACATGGGTGACGGAGAAGCTATAGAACAGGTACAGCAGAGGCTGGGATGGTTGCTGTTAGGTGGGAGAGGGTACGTGAATAGTATGGAAGGTATGACATGAGTGCAGCAAGATTGCACAGGTGGGAGACATTTACCAAAGCAACTTGCAAACTTTCCTGCCCAGCATTCCTATTCAAAAATTGAGAAATTATTTGTGAGAAAGCTGGCAAGGATGGTCTCAAATCACAACCACATGACTGCAACTGTCATAAGTGGAGGCCAGAGACCAAATGCCCAGATCATAATCACATGACTGTGGGGGTAGTGGGACAGTGGAAACGCCAAGGAATAGTCATAACCACCATTTGTTCAGTGCTGTTGTAACTTCAAACAACGGCTAAGCCAGTGGTCATTAGCTTCTCAGTAGAAGAGTATCCCTGAAGGTGAAAAAAATTGTTAGTGTTGTTTTCAATTTTTGCTCTGAAGTTATATCCTTTATGGGATGTAACTTTAATGTTTTCATCTTTAAAGGTTTCTCAAGGCTATGACTTGGGAGATGTCTCACAAATGCTCAGCTTGGCATGGCAGAACTAGATAATTTTTTTTTTTACAATATTACAGCCAGTATGAAACCATATGAAAGAGATGTTTGCCCTTGTCAGTGTAACGGTGCAATTTCTTCTTATGTCAACTTTATTTTCCTAACTTTCAATAGACTCTTTGTTTCATGGTCTTGAAGCTGAGTGGTTGTTGGTTGTTGACATAAATGACATCTCTGTGCTGAGAACTACAGGTGTTTGGCTTAACTCTCACAGATGCAGCAAACCATGAAAATTCAACTTGTGGCATGGATGCTCAAAAAGACAGTGGTAGCAGAATAAAATGACGTTTTGAGACAGGATAAAAAAAAATTAAAAAGCCACTACATTTCTCATGCTCGCTTCACAGCTCTAGATCCAAGTTATCTCTGTTACTAAATAGTCCTAAAAATGGACATTATTTATTTGCCTAGGTAAAAATCTTACAAAATACAAATTAATAGACTTTCTTGTATCTATATCTATCTATATCTATTTAATTTTGATTAAGAATTTGGATTATAATAATAACATTCCATACAAACTAATCTTAAAGAAAAGGGAATAGAAAAAAAGAGTAAATACTTCAAGGAAAAAGGAAAAATGAAAAGTAAAAACATATGAAAGAAAAATAAACATGTAAAAAACTAACTCCCATCCTTCATCACAAAAAGTGTAAATAAATGTAATGACTCTTCACCCCCTCTAAGGTTATAAACAATTATTTTTTGTAGTCAAGGCCAGATCGTCAAATATCATCAAATGATTGAAAATGTAGACTGTACAAAGAAGCAGAAAAAGCAGTAATCCATACACTTGGCTGATGTAAGAATATAAACAATGACATAACAGAATTACCAAATGATGCCCTGCAACATCTGTAAAAATGATCACGTGCCAGTAACAAAAACCTGAAGGGGACATATAGTTGAAAAAGTCATTGAAAACAAGCAGATTAAAATATTGTGGAACTTCCAAATACAAACTGATAAACATACCACAATCAACTGTTACTGAAAAGAAGGAAAGTGTGGATAATTAATATTGTAATTCCAGGAGATAGAGCAAAAGACAAAGAATTACAGAAGATCGACTTACAACAGTTTGTTTAGTGACTATTCACTAAACAAAAAAGAGCCTTGGTGGAGCAGTGGGCTAATGCCTCCTTAAGTAACACCAGCTGCCTGCAATTAGTGCAGGTTCGCATCCCACCAGGCTCAAGGTTGACTCAGCCTTCCATCCTTCCGAGGTAGGTAAAATGAGGACCCAGATTGTTGGGGGCAATAAGCTGACTTTGTAAAAATGCCGCTTGGGGGGGGGGGAGAAAGCCCTAATAAGCAGGCATATACATAGAATGAAGGCTATTGCTAAGCACATTTGATTTGTGCTTAAATTGTAAGCCGCCCTGAGTCTTCGGAGAAGGGCGGGATATAAATGGGATTAAAAAAAAATATTCGAAGTTACAACAGCACAGAAAAAGGTGAACTATGGCCGTTTTTCACACTTATGACTGTTGCAGCATCCACATGGTCATGTGAATTCAGATGTTTGGCAACTGGTTCATATTTATGACAGTTGCAGTGTCTCAGGATCATGTGATCACTTTTTGCAACCTTTTGACAAGTTTTTACTTGTCAATGAGGAAGACAGAGTCACTTGACCATCGTGTTACTAACTTAACAACTGCAGTGATTCACTTAACAACTGTGGCAAGAAAGGTGATAAAATGGGGCAAAACTCACTTAACAAATGTCTCACTTAGTAACAGGCAGGGCTTTTTTTCTCATAGAACGTTCAGAACGGAGTTCCGGCACCTTTTTTGGATGGAACCTTGTAGGGAGGCAAGGCGGGTTGTATGACATGTGTGAGTTCCGGCACCTTTTTCTTTTACAAAAAAAGCACTGGTAACAGAAATTTTCAGCTCAATTGTGGTCATAAATCAAGGACTACCTATATCAAGATCTGAAACTATAAGTTGAAAAACTATGACATAAACCATCTGTGGTTGTCCCAGGGGTGCAAATAATCCTTGACTTACATTCCTGAAACTCAAGAGAACTTTCCCAAATAGCATTTTGTAGGTTAGAAAAACTCAAGCAATTTTTCCTAGAGAAACCAGGAAGATTCTCTGTACTTCCATTCCTGATGGAAGGAGAACTGCAGCTAAGTTTAATGAATACTGACAATGAAATTACATTTCTTATGTGCCTTGCATATCCCAGGGAACCTGACAAGGAAACAAAAGGTAGTCCTCAATCCTGTTCCCTATATCATTGTAGAAAAAAAGCAAATGTAAATTGGGGCACCAAAGAATCACAGGATAAGCATTTCAATGCTCATTCTTCAAAGGCGTTTTTATCTGTTAGTCTTTGAGTGCCAATCCCTGCTTTGTCTCTCCTTGTTTTTAAGAACACTGCATAAATTAGTAGACATTATTAATATTAACACTGAGTTATCTCCCAAATGTTTTGGAGAATTTGTATTATAAGAAGTAAAAGAAGTTTTAACTTTATAATTTCTGGACAAAAATATAAGCTGTGATTCAAACACCCAGCAATATCTAAAGATAAATCTTAAATCTTTTATGAATTGTACTGATTAAGGATGAATGCAGATTTTGAAAGAATTATGGTAGTTCACCAGGGGAACAGATAATAAAACACCTGAAAATGAAAAACCAAGGGGGTGCTAAGCACCTGGCACATCCATGAATGTGGAGATGGGTCAGAATTTGATAGACTGATTTAAACTATTGCTATATTATTTGTTGCTAAAATCCAGACATGTTGTGATCTTATTTCCCCTAAAATTCTGATTTTGGACTTGATCTAGAGTAAAGTTGTACACTGTTTAGAATTCAGCAACTGTCTAATTTTAAAAGTTATAAGATTTGAGCCTGTCATGTATGCAATAAAAATTAGGAGTTTTCAAAAAAGCCAAATTCAAATGTGCAGCAGATTTAAGCTCTATAGAAGAAGTTCCTGCACTGCACAAATGACATATTGTAGCTTGGACCAAACAATAAATATAAGATAGGGAAAAGCTGAAGACCAAAATCTTAGCATTATAATATGCTATCTGGCAAAAAAGACAGAAGAACAACATTGAAGTTTGGAGCTAAACAAAAAAGCTACTAAAATATTTTCTCACCACAAACATGGACTATCCACTCAAGAATCAACATTTTATCAACAGAACAATAGATAGAGAGATTAGGTATGTTTTTTTTATTTTTTATTTTAATCCCATTTATATTCCGCCCTTCTCCAAAGACTCAGGGCGGCTTACAATCTAAGCACAAACCAATGTGCTTAGCAATAGCCTTCATTCTATGTATATGCCTGCTTTTTAGGGCTTTCTCCCCCCCCCCCCCGCGGCATTATTACAAAGTCAGCTTATTGCCCCCAACAATCTGGGTCCTCATTTTACCTACCTCGGAAGGATGGAAGGCTGAGTCAACCTTGAGCCTGGTGGGATGCGAACCTGCACTAATTGCAGGCAGCTGGTGTTACTTAAGGAGGCATTAGCCCACTGCTCCACCAAGGCTTGAGTTATATATAAAAAGTCAGGATAAAAAAAAACTAATAATGATGACAAAAATGACAAATCCAGTGTATACATGTGGCTGACAGTGTGAGCAATAATTTAAAATCAGTTGCTCAGCATTGATATGAGTTAAAAAAAATCAGCAGAGACTTGTGTAAGCTTTCTTTTTTTGCCTGTACCGTGCAATTTTTCTCCTCAGTATTATTGCCCAATCTGTAGTGAGAACATACGGAACAAAATGTTCATAGCATCTAACTATTTTTGTTATGATTGATTTAAGCAAGAATTAAATCAGAAGAGGCAACAAGAGATTATTACAAAGTCCTACTGTAATAAGAAAAAAAAATTGTGGGAAAGATACTCCTGAGACATCGTTCTTCCCCTAGAAACAATTATTCTTCTTTTCATTAAAAAAAAAACCCAAGGGAAAATTAACAGTAGGCAATAGAAAATTTGCAATCCCATCTCTTTTTTCTCCAAACCTCTATTTGTATATAAACTTTATCTCTATATAAAGACTCCCCAAAGATGAGTTTAACTCTTAATCTAGGAATGACCTTGAGAAGCTGAAGAAGAGCTGCAACAAAGACTATGTCTATGGAGATTCTCAGTCATCCACGTCATGAATGTGGGGGAGGGATGAGGAATATAAATCCTTCCATTTCCCCACTCCCCCACAAACACACCATTCAGTCAGAACTGAAGAAGCTTCTTGAATGAGAAGCAAAATGTCCTTTCCTCAAAGACAAAACAAAGTTCAGTGGCCTTTTGTAAAAGCACCTTTGAGACAACAAAGACAAGGGCTAGAAAAGGAAATCTGAGTCCAATGCAGAAATATAATCTCAGGCTTAAACTTCCATTGTTCTTTTAAAGATAAAGGGAGAGGAAGCAAACTCAGATTTGCAAGATTCTGTAAACTTATAATAAAAGTAGCATTAGCGTTCATAACCCTGGTTTCCAGTCTAGTCTGCCTCAAAATGCTGTCACTTCAGGGACATGAGAATCTATACATTCTTTTTGGCAATAATATGGAAATGGTTAAGTGGTTGCTGCCTTCTTCTTTTCATTCAGCTTGCAGACATGGACTTGCCTGGTGACCCAGTTTAGTTTTTGAGGACAATGTGTTTCAGTCAAGTGTGGCTAGAAGTTCTCCCCTTTTATAGAATCTAATGTTTTATATTAGCTGTATTCTAGAGAAAAGAAGGTCGGCAGTTTGGCGGGTCGAATCCCAAGTGCCGCGTAACAGAGTGAGCGCCTGTTACTCATCCCAGCTTCTGCCAACCTAGCAGTTCAAAAGCACGTAAAAATGCAAGTAGAAAAATAGGGACCACTCCGGTGGGAAGGTAACAGCGTTCCATGCGCCTTTGGCATCTAGTCATGCCGGCCACATGACCACGGAGACGTCCTCAGACAAGTGCTGGCTCTTCGGCTTTGAAACGGAGATGAGCACCGGCCCCTAGAGTTGGAAACGACTAGCACACATGTGCGGGGGAACCTTTACCTTTACCTTTTAGAGAAAAGAAATGAAGGGAATAACAGGGAACAGTTGATGTGGATTTTAAATATGGATGGGAAAGACATATCTGAGACAGACAGTAGCTGAATCAGAAGTCCTGAGAGAGTGGGCTTTTACATTTTCAAGTCTAGGTATTCATTACATTGGAGGACTGATTGTTAATTTAAAATAAGAAAAATACCAATGTATCAAGCCCATTCAAGAGACTTCCAATGCAAATGTTGCACTGCAGCAGGACTATCTGTATAACACTATTATGTAGTAACCTGGAGAAGAATCTTAACAGTGTATCTTTTTAACAATAAACAGAGAAAAATTATATTCATATATTGAAAGGAATGTTTCTTCATCAGATGATTAATATGACTCTCTCATGCAAAGCCAGTTTCTTCAAAAAGACACTGGAGGTTTTTAAGAAGAGACTGGACAGCCATTTGCCTGAAATGGTATAAGGTTTCCTGCCTAAGCAGGGGGTTGGACTAGATGACCTCCAAGGTCCCTTCCAACTTATTATTATTACTATTATTACTATTATTACTATTATTATTATTATTATTATTATTATTATTATTATTACTACTACTACTACTACTACTACTACTACTACTACTACTACTACTAGGAGAGCAAGCAGGTTCCTGTGCAAAAACTTTTATAAAATGAACCACAAATGTGGGGTTTTATTTACCTTATTTGCTGGAGAGAACTCCAGATACATCATTACCAAGCTATTTCTTTCTTTGCTTTCTCTGATAATGGTGTCTCTACTTCTTCTCCATCTTTTTTTGCCAATGGAAATTCTTATTATGATCAGAGAGAACAAGCATAGGCAGTCTGAATGACACCTGGGAAAACAATGTTATTGATTTATCTTACACTAAGAATGTTGATTTGTTGCAGTGCGAAAATAAATTCTTAGAGTCCCTTAGAGATTAAGTTATTCATAAAAAACCTCTTTGCATGCTTACTGAAAAGTAAGACTCACATGGTGCACATAATTTCAAATTTAATCAGAAGCAGTGAAAAGATCTATCTCCATGTACTTACATCTGAGTATCTGTGCAGTATCTGTGCAGTATCTGAGTATCATATCAAACTAAACCATGAGTTCAATATAGTCTTTTGGATAATTCAGTTATAGGCAAGGTCTTCATGGTAATGCATGAACCCTGCAAGCAGTGATTTAATTAAACCATAGCAACGTATCATAGAACACATGTACCAAGCAGGCAGCATACCTAATTGGGACTTGAGGAAGATAAGCATGTTGTGAGGATACCAAACTGAGTTAAACTAACTTTCTCTACTTAGGCTATTTCCCCTGTCTCACTTATTACAGCAGGCATATGAAACCTCAGGCCCATGGGCTGGATGCATCATAGTAAAACAGTGCCCACCCCATTGCCGGCAATGGGGAAAATGTCACGATACATTGCGTGATGTCATGTAAAGTCATGAGTTTGACATGCCTGTATTAGAGGGTCAACTGTCCATGACTGAGACAAAGTTCTAGACAAAGTTAACTAAACATTTATTTATTTTCTTGTTAGATTTATATCTCACCTTTATTTTGTGAAACTCAAGATGGTATACATATTACTTCCTCCTCTTATTTCCCCCCCACAACAATCACCTATGAGGTGGGTTGAGAACAGTCATTGATCCAAATTTGTCTAGTCAGCTTCCATGCCTAAGACAGAATCAGTCTTTCTATTTTCCAATCCAGCACCTTAGCCAGGAATATCCAAAGGGAGGTGGTCAAAAAAGTCATGATGGTAGCCACAACCACGGAATGAAAGCATTACAACACACATTAGAAAGTGGCAGGATTTTGAGCTCAGAGTTGTGGCCACCTTTTTCCTCCCTGGTTGTATTCTGTATTAATTTGGTAAAATGAACAAGCGAAATAATGAAGAAAAGGGAAAGGGATACACATAAAATAAGCTTTACATTAGAATTAAAGTTGAAGTTGTTGCCCCATCTTGACTTCTTTGATCTCCTTCCTATGGACAATCCTTACCTTAAATTAATGAGTAAAGTTTGCAAATTGTTTTAATGAAAGAAGCTGTATTATTTGTGAAATGCAGATAGCATTTGAAAAAGCTTGGATTTTTTTTGCTTCAAAATCATTCCCTACCTGTTCATGTACGTATTAGAATTGTTCAGGTGTATCTTGATGCCTGTCTCCTCTAGCAGGCGGCTTTGTTATTTTTTAAATGAAAGAAAGTGACCTAAAGCTATTGTAGAAAATAGCTAAGTTACTGGAAGGAACCAAGACATCTTTAAAGTGATAGGTTTCCAAACTAGCAGCTTTTTACAAGGTTAAAGTCTTTCTTGCTCTTCCTTCTTGAGAACATTTATGGAAATATTTCTGTTCTGCACAGTGTTGCTGTATCAGTGAGATAGGCAGCATAGAAATTTAATAAATAAATACAAAAAAGACAAAATCATACCACTTTCTCAAGAATAGTAGGACCAGAATTCAGGATTCCTTGAATGTCAGAGGACATTCCTATTGGGTCAGACCAGCAGCTCATTCACTCCAGCTCACTCTTACTTCACTTATAGCTGCCAATTGGGTGGGAGATTGACTTTGTGATCTTCTGGTTCGAAAGCATGTGCTGTGGATTCAGCCAGAATCTTCCCATCTTATAACACTAGTGAATGAACTCTACTTATCATGAATAAGAGTACAGGAAAATATTTTCTTAATCACTGCCATTTGGCTATTTTCTTCATTTGTTATTATTAAAATTCATGAATCAGATTTCTTATTTGTTAAAAATTACTTACTTTTACTTTACCAATGGCAGTTCAGCTGCAGTAACTAAGCAGATTTTGATGATAGTTCCTGGCATTATTATTGTATTTTGCTTCATTCATCTGGCTCTTTCCAGATGTGTGGGGAGTACTATTCCCAGAATGCTTATCTCAACATATGGATATACAGGACTTTTTGCATATTGTCCTTGTATCTACTTCTGCCCTTTTTCCTTTTTTTACCTACTTAGGAACAGGACATATTGAATACTTTGAGCCTCAAGCATATTTAACTGTAAGAAAACTCTCATTTATGGGGTCTCTGAAGTGTGGTTTGAAAATAAATTAATCTTTGGTAGAAATGTCACCCAAATTGAAAGGCAAATATTTTGATAGAATTGCTATTATTAACAAATCCAGTTGCTTATGATTTGGTTCATCTTGAACATTTGTTATAGCAAGAGTCTGTAAGGTCAACATAATAGTTTTAAGGATTGATAAAGCTTTAAAGAGTAAAAAAACCCCCAAAGATTGCATAAGTCATTTAATATGAATACTATCATTTTTCTGCAACAAAAACACTGGCCTCTCCTGCTGTTTTCATCTTTTATTACATATTTAGCTTTCTTCAACTTAATCTTTAGAGACTTTGTACTACTGGCTTCAGATAAACCTTAATGTAAAAGGTTGTCAATCTATTGAAACACTGAATGCATAGAGTCCAGAGAGACAGAGATAATCTATAGTTTTTTCCCCCATCAAATTATAAAAGGCATCCATTGATGTCCATGTTCCACACATTTTGAACAGCACTTTTATAGTAAGAGTTGGAAAAAGTGTTTTCTTGGAATCTTAGGAATCAGGGATTTACCAAGATTTCTTCTGAGAGCTTAATCAGGTATTTTTTTCAACCATTGGTTGAGTTCTTCCTCTCCAGCTAAATGAATATTTCATGAAGGATTCTGGAGTTCATCGGTGAGTGGCTGGGAGGTGGTTTGGCTATTAGATCATATTACATGTCCAGAAAAGGAAATATTTGTCAACATTGCAGAAGATGTCAACAATCAAGTTAAGCCCAAGATATATTACAGAGATATTGTCATGCCCAAGCCCAAAGAAAAACACAATTTGATCCTTGAGTCCAATCCTTTATTTGCTTACACCTGACAGAATCTTGCCAAACTTTTAAACTATACTCTTCTAACCTTCTAGATAGATGCAGAAAGATTCCATGATGTGTCTACCCTAAAACATCTTTACCCTTCCCCATCTGTCTCAGGACTTAATCTGAGCTCATCTTTGGAAAAACTCTATGTTGCCAAAACCTTTATCCACAAATTTTCCATCATAATTATTTTTTTTAACAAAATGATTAAATCTGATTGCTACTTTAAAAAAACTTAAACCTCTATTACAAGTGAGAGGCAAATTTAATGACCTAGTAAGCAAAACATTGTTGACACTAATTTCATTCTTTCAAACTGAATAAAAATAATTCTATTTATTGATTTTAGAGGTCTTCCACTCCAGAGTAATTATATTATACACCAGCTGCCTGCAATTAGTGCAGGTTCGCATCCCACCAGGCTCAAGGTTGACTCAGCCTTCCATCCTTCCGAGGTAGGTAAAATGAGGACCCAGATTGTTGGGGGCAATTAAGCTGACTTTGTAATAATGCCGCTTGGGGGTGTGTGTGAAAGCCCTAATAAGCAGGCATATACATAGAATGAAGGCTACTGCTAAATTTGTAAAGCCGCCCTGAGTCTTCGGAGAAGGGCGGGATATAAATGGAATTAAAATAAATAAATAAATAAATAAATAAATAAATAAATAAATAAATATAGCCCTATGATTCTATATTCAGAGTCTATGAAAATGATTTTGAATGTTGTGGTAACAAAATAAGAAATGTAATGTTTAATTAACTTAATTAAAACATTAGGATCAAAATATTAATTTGATTTTTAATGCTATATGCTTCAAACATGTTTTTGGATGAGATATTCTACTGAGTTATGCTTTTTTAAATTGATATGCATAAACTCTCAACATTAATTTTACATCTTATAGTGAAAATGTGTATCTTATTGAATATTTAATAAAAATAGTTTAAAAATGACCAAAATCTTGCAAAATTGCCAAACTTCATAAAATCTTGCCATGGTGAAACTTTACAATATCCAGACAAGATATTAAATGAACTTGTGTGATTTGAAAATCTTGTGATTTATGCTTTTGATGATGTATGGAACTGTAAAACATTCTTTTATCTACGGCTCATTCGATTTCAGAGATGAAGGATCTACCCAAATCTTTCCTAAAAACTGTGTCTGAACATAATATGCAAACCAAACATGTTTACCAAGAAATAATAAAATTGAACATAACTTGTTTAATATGATTGCAACTTTCCCATATTCCTATGCAGACATAAATTCAAAAGAAATACGTAATACGAGCAATCTATGATATTGGGCTTGATTCTTGCTGCCAATAAATATGCATAAACTTGAAACTCATCAACAGGAAGAGAAATCAGTACTGAAGATGTGATGTCCATCAGGAACTGAGTCTCCATTGAAACCCAATGGATCAGACTGGTGTGTGGAAAGGCCTATGGACCTGAAGTTCATCATTCCATTTATATGCTGTCTTTATACTGTCAAATGTATTCTGCTTCCACCAACCCTCACAAAGGACACAAATATTAGAAGATAATAGAAATTCTTAATTTGAATCTAATACATCTTGACACTTTCTAATGTTATCAGGGACAAGCTAAGTCTCTGGTAGATTGATACTCTTAATAGTACTCCAGTATTTTTTGATGAGCCTGAAATAAGTTACAATAGCGTACTTGTGGCTGGGATAGCTATTGCACGTAATGCAATATTTTTTTAACAAACTTTTATCTGGAATCTTTTTTTTAATCTAGAATTAGCTGAATGAACTTGTTTTATAACTTTCCATAAAACCATAACATGCATTACGAATTCTGTTTGCACGGTTGACAAAATATGAAAGAGAGAGAGATAGAGAGAGAAAGAGGGAGTGTGTGAGAGAGAAAGATAAATGTCTAACTTCTACAGATTATATATTGGATTAATAAGTAACCATTGGTTAGATGTATATACAGGTAGTATTCAATTTATGACTGTAATTGAGTATGGAATTAGTCATAAGCATAGCAGTGATTAAATGGGTCACCACAACTCCCTCCAATTTAATGCCCTATTTCTTTGGTGGCTGTTGTTAAGTGAATACTTTATATGGGTGTTTTTTGCTGGAAACTAAAAAAAAAATCCACTGAAAATTATGGTCATGTGATGGCAGGATGATGCAAATGGCTATCTGCAAAAGTAAATGCCCAAAATGCAATCATACAACTTTCTTTTGTATGTTTGTGTTCAAACTCTGGGGTTGTAAGCATCTTTTTGTGAATCTGTAATAAATTGAAACAGTTGCTAAGCAACTGGTTGTGAGGACTACCTGTATTTCATTTCTAATAATGCTAGGATCATACCCATGCACTCGCACAGAAATCTTTTAAAGTTGTGACTATTTTAGGCAATGTGTTGGTGATTTAATAAACCATGACATTTTTCTGTTAAACATTTTTTTTGTTGAAAATGGGTTAAACCAACAATAAACCTAAATTATTTGATTACCACTAGTTTATCACAAAATTTACAATTTTTCACTTTGGTATGATGTCTGCCTTCTTTTCAGCACTATCATTTCCATCTCCAATATTCAGTAGGAAGATGAACCGGAAACAAGCTGCAGTAGTTCACCTAATTACTCTTGTTCTCGTGCAAAATGGCTTACATGGGCAGACTTTATAGATTTCACTACCACCATTTTAACTTCTGAGTATGAAATGTCAGCTTTAACAAGTTACTGAATCTAAAATGTCAATTCCATCAAGTCACTGAGTAAACTTGCTGCCACTTAATAGGTGAACACTAAGATGAATGTTAACATGATGCTCAAGCTTCCAATTTATCTTAAGATTCTTTAGGGCAAGGACGCCTCGGTTGTTTTTCTAACCACTTACTGAAGCCTGGAAGATGGCTCCTTTTTTTTCCTTGATAAATATCCAGAAGTTCCTTAATTATAATCCTTTGTAAACTGTGAACCTCTTTCTTAGGTTGTGATCCATAATAATAATATTTAGAATGCTTAATTTACCAGTGTGGCTAATCATGGGAAAGATATCTAGCCATTCCAACAGATCTCTGCCAGATCAGGCTAGCAAAGGAAGGGAGGTGCCACTTAATTGCTCCCTTGTAAATCAATGACACAGAGGTTTCTGGTGTAAAGGATCAACATATCTAATTGGTTGTGAATGGAAAGTTTGGAAACTTAATCAACATATCCCTATATGCATGTATATGCATGTTACAATGTAGCTTTAAAAAACATCAACTAGTTTGATTGATCTTAAAATATTAATTCTAAAATTAGTAATTTTATAAAGGACAATGGAAATTAAGACATAAACTTCAATGTTACTATATTTCATTTATGTGTTACTTATTAGACAAATCTGGTTTGCTGTTACTAAATAATTAAAGCATGTGACTATTTTCAAACTGAAGTCTGTCTAACCACAGCAAAGCAACCAAAAAAAAATATCTTTTTATGGTAAAATTAACTTTATTGAAAATGAAGAACACAAGTGCTATACGTTTTCATTCCTGTTTATTGCATTTCCTATTTAAATATCCAATGTTTACTTTGCATTATAAATTTTATGAAGCATTTAGTAATAAGATACAAAAACAAAATTGTCTTCTTCACACAAGTGTTGCAAGTAATCACAGGAAGCAGATGCTTGAAATAGAAAGACTTCAAAAACATGAAATGTTTGTATACAAGTACTATCAGTAGATGCTTGTCTTCGCAGTAAACATTAGCCTTATGCAAATCTCACTTCAATTCACTTAATTAAGAAGCTGAAAAGAAAGAGAAAATGAGTAAATGCAACAAATAATGGGCACATATGTAGCTCTCACATTACTCTTGTTAGTAAAATTAAGATTTGTAACTTTGGAGGCTGGGGAAAGCTAATAAATATTAGCACATTAGAACCACAGCCAATGATATAATGCATCTGTGCAAAATGGAAACTTTTAATGATGTTCTAATTGTCTGAAGAGCTGAAAGGAAAAAAAAAAGCAGACATTTAGCGAATTATATATTTTGAAATAACAGGGGATGCCTTAAATGTTTGTGACAAATATCAGGTTTTTAACAACTGAACTGCAATTAAATAGTGGTAAAAATTACAAGTGTGTAATCTGTGGATGTAGGCTGTATATGGGTACCCAATTTGTTTTAATACTCTTTAGATAAAACTACTGAAATATAACAGCAACATTTTAAAGAAAGGTCTTGCCTCAAAGATACGCCAATGTGTCTATTATAAACTTTAAAAATGTCTCAGCCTCTGGCAAGATAAATACGTTAGGCATTCACAGGTTTAATTTAAAAGAAAAAGACTATAGTTGCCTATTACTTTTAATCATTTCAATGTAATTATTTGGAATGATGGCCAAAAAAATGAGTTCAGTAGAATTCACTCTAGAACAAGCTTATCAGCTTAAATATTTTGTGACAGTAGGTATAGATGTTCTCACAAAATGGCTTCCACCGAGCGGCTTCTACTTCCATTGTAGTTGCTATAATGGCCACAATCATTCACAGGTTATTATTTACTAGAACACATATATATGTTACCAAAATTATCACATACACAAGTATTCTGTTCTACTTATTCCTTATAATTATTTTGTGCATGTATGTTAGCTTGAAAATGAAGTAGCTTTATAATTGATTAACAGAAAGGATTGCAGTAATATTGAAGCTTGCCCACTGTCTCTTAAGGTCCTTATGATCCCTAGGCCTATTTACATTATTTTTTTGCAGTTGCTATGAAAAATCTATTAGTTATATATGTAGAGCACCATTCTACCATTTTTGTTTTCTATTCAAAAGCATATACTGTATTTATCTGGACTTTTAAGAAGCTAACAAAATAATCATAAATAATAGCCATTGCCAGCTATGTACAGTATTCAATTTCCCAACACCACATAAACTGTACTTTTATATCTGCTATTAGAACATTTCATTCTTCTCCTCTGTATGCTGAAGAGTTTCAAACATAGTAACTTTTTATCATAGGGCAAAAGAGAAAGCTAATGGGCTGTCAAAATGCCATTCTTCTTACAGCCTTCAATTCCTACTAAAGCTACAATGATGGCACAACATCATTCCTTTGAAAAAAAGAAAACCTTTCACAGGAGCAGCACCCATTAGTAAGCTGCAGTCAAGTGTGTGTAGATGAGAAAAAGTTCGTTTGAACTAGGAAACAGGAGAGTGCACCTTGTTTATATGAAGAGGTAAAATCAAATCAAGCAGTTTTTAACTAAAATTATGAAACTGGTAAGGGTTAAGATCAGATTCACCTGTGAAATTAGTAAGTGTTTAGTTGGCTGAGTCAAGAAGCAGTTGCCAAAAAAGCCAAGGCTGTCCTAGGCTGCGTTAACAGAAAGATAGTATCAAGATCATGTGAAGTGTTGGTACCACTTTATACTGCACACAACAATACAAAAAAAAGGTTGAGACTTTACCGTAGAAAAGTCAGAGAAGAGCAGTAAAGATGATTAAAGGACTGGAGACTAAAATGTACAATGAATAGTGAGGGAGCTCAGTATGTCTAGTCTAACAAAAATAATGATTAGGGTTGATGTGATGGCAGTTTTCCATTATTTGTGAGGGGTAACTATTCTCCAAAGCATCTGAGGGCAGGGCAAGAAGTTACGGATGGAAGCTTATCAAAGAGAGATCCAACTTAGAATTAAGGAGAAAATTCCTCTCAGTGAGAATAATCAGTAGCTTGCCTCTTAGAAGTTGCAGGTGCTCCATCACTGGAGGTTTTTAAGAAGAGACTGGACAGCCATTTGTCTGGAATTGTATAGGGTCTGCTTATACAGAGGCTTGGAGTACCCTTCCAACTCTTTTATTCTCTTATCTGTTAAATAGCACTTTATCAAAAAGTTAGGACTGCTTATGGTTCCTATGTGTAAGTCATAACTACTTGTTGGGTCTCTAATAACGCATCTGTTATTTCATATTTTTTTCATAAACATTACAAATTTGAAATGAAGTGCTGGCTTTTAAAATATTTTAAAACAGCCCAGGATCCTTCCTTTTTTCTATTTCTCAATATTTCTTACTCCTTTTCTCCACCTTCTATTATCAATGATGCAGGCATCTCTTAGTAAATGAGTCCAAACACTTAGGTACTGGTTGTCCTCTTCATTTTTCTTCCATCTTTCCTAAACATTTCTAGAGAGCAGGGTCTTCTCTTAATGTCTCCAATGACTGTGGGGCATACAGGTCTCAGTAATTCTGCAGGGACAGTGTCAACACTTTAAGTCTTGTTGGTTCATCGCCCATATGACCTCTTCCTCAAGGACTGCCAGTTCTATTTCTACTTCTCTTTCCTCGTCATCCTGAGATTGCACCCCTTTGCTACCTGAGTACAGCTCTTCAATATATTCTTGTCATCTGTTCTTAATGCCTTGTTGGTTCTTTCCTTTGCTTGTTTTTAATGATACCTTTACAAGCAATAAATGGTGCTCAGATCATTTTGACATGCATAAATGCATTCCTGGTGTTGACCCTTCATGTAGTCTGCTTCAAGCTGTTTATGTAGCTTATCCAAGTAAACTTCATTATCCTTCCTTGCTGGTCTCTAGAAAGTATGCAGCCTTCTTACTTCTTCCCATTTGCTTGCTGTCTTGGTTGTTTTTTTTTGCTCAACTGTTTTGATGATTTCATCTGAGAGCCTCTTGCATTTTTCTTTGGCTTCCTGTATGGTGTGTGTTCTTCTGCAATTCCAATAATGGTTTAATTTCTTGCTGCAGTTCATCAGGTGTCTTCTCAGAAGTGTCCAGCAGTTCAAACCTATTTTTCAATTTTATGTGTAGTATATTTGGTGACATCAAACTTCTTTGGAGGCACTGCCTTTTTGATGGTGCATAATTTGACTTTAATCTTTGCCACAAACAACTCATGATCTGAAGCGCAATCAGCACTTGGTGAGGTCCAGGTAGATAAGTGGCTCTTGTGCAGTTTGAACCATATATTCATGATCCTAAATCGGTTTTCTTGGCAAAATTGTACCAAATGAGCAGTGACGCCTGTTTCTTCTTGTTTGCCAACCTTTGCATTGAAGTTGCCCAAAATGTAAACAACGTCTTTTTAGACACTTGTTGCAGAGTTTCTTGAAGCAAAATTGTTGGGCCATAGACTTGGATAACTGTAAGGTTGAAGGGCTTGGCACTTGACTCTGATGGTCATAATTCAATCACTGACAGTTGAGTAGTTTTCCACTGCTCTAGTAAGTTTCATACTTGCAATAAACACCACTCCATTTGTTTTCCTGGTATCATGTCTGAATAACAGACAGTGAACTCCTCAGACTAAAAAAAGCCAGTCTGCCCAGTATAGCTCAGTGACACCAAGGAGATCAATTTCCAACCTGATCATCTCTCATTTGACAAGATCTAATTTACTCTGACTCCTTCTTCTGACATTCTAGGTGGCTATCCAATGTATACCAGTACAACAGAGACATTTGCTTATGCCACTGGCTGCTTCAGAAAGTGGGATTCTTGTTGTCCTACTGTTGAGCACCCTGACATGTTTTGACTCTTTTCACATAATCTTCTTGGTGAGTTTTTTGTGGAGTAGCTTCTTTCTCCAACTCTGTAACTCACTTTTTGACTGCTTCTCAGGGACAGCAACTGCTGCACTCCTTGTAAACCCAGGCGACAATTGATCTGGCATGGGATTCTTTTTCTGTTGTTTCATATTTAATGGGTCTCTGAATACTCTTGGTTTGGCTTTTCTTATGAGACCTGTCTGGCTTGGGTGACCCTTCTGGTTTTCTTTCTGGTGGTATACCTCTAGCACAGCCCTCAACTGCAACAGAACACACAACCCTTCCCCTGCGACAAGGGGGTATCCACATAAAGGAGTGATTTTTGTACAAATCTGTTTTTTTAACAGAAGAGAAAAAAGTTTCCAATGAACAACAGAAATGGGATGTAAAACAATGATCATTCAACAATAGTTTATCACATTTTCCCCTTCAAGCCTATGTGTATGTGTGTCTGTGTGTGTTTTAAAATTTATACTATATGGCATTCTTCAAATACTCAGAAGCTGGGAAATTACCAAAACACTGTGGGCTAGAGGAGTTATGATTGAAATTTTGAATGAAGTTCTATCTTTATTTGGATCAGCATCTCTCTTCCCACTAAAACTCCAGTAATTACTTGATGTTACCCAATGATATTTTCATAAAATATTACGTAAAACTTGTTACTGAAGGAAAAGAAATGTTTGAAAATTGAATTTATTCCCAGCTTTACTTTTGATGCCTACTAGAAGTAATCACCAGGAAAACTCGGAGAAAAGGGGGAAAATGCTATTTGACCTGCGCCTTAAGTTCAGAGGTTGAGTTAAAGGTAGACGAGGAAGTGGGAAAACTGGCACTGCTTTTCTCAGAGCCACTGATTTGGTAACACTGGAATCTCTTGCATTCTGTAATATTAACAAATGTTTTAGATCCAATTTCAGATTGAGGGTCACAGGAAACAACTAATTCCTATTGGTAACACTGCAACATGTGAGTGGGGACCAAAGGTCTTCTCTGGAGGACAAAATTGGGAATAAGTCCTCTTCTTAATACTTAGAATGTAATAATTTTGGAAACAACATGTGATAATTTCCCAACTCACCAAAGATAGTGGGATTTGAAAGCTGAAATACAATTGCATAAGCTTCATTGATATTCATTGGACAATGCCTATGTGCTTTCTGTTGACAAGCAAAATGTTGTCTCTGTAACTGTGAGAGGCATCTCGGAGTCCTAGTGGACAAATCACTTCAATATGAGCCAGCAGTGTGCTGCAGCTGCCAAAAAAGCCAACACAGTGCTAGGCTGCATTAACAGAGGGATAGAATCAAGATCGCGTGAAGTACTAATACCACTTTACAATGCCTTGGTAAGACCACACCTGGAATACTGCATCCAGTTTTGGTCACCACGATGTAAAAAAGATGTCGAGACTCTAGAAAGAGTACAGAGAAGAGCAACAAAGATGATTGGGGGACTGGAGGCTAAAACATATAGGGAACGGTTGCTGGAATTGGGTATGTGTAGTTTAATGAAGAGAAGGGTGAGGGGTGACATGATAGCAGTGTTCCAATATCTCAGGGGCTGCCACAAAGAAGGAGCCAAGCTATTCTCCAAAGCACCTGAAAGCAGGACAAGAAGCAACGGATGGAAACTAGTCAAGGAGAGAAGCAACCTAGAACTAAGGAGAAATTTCCTGACAGTTAGAACAATTAACCAGTGGAACAACCTGCCTCCAGAAGTGGTGAATGCTCCAACACTGGAAGTTTTTAAGAAGAGACTGGACAGCCATTTGTCTGAAATGTTATAGGGTTTCCTGCCTTAGCAGGGGGTTGGACTAGATGACCTCCAAGGTCCCTTCCAACTTCTTCTTCTTCTTCTTCTTCTTCTTCTTCTTCTTCTTCTTCTTCTTCTTCTTCTTCTTCTTCTTCTTCTTCTTCTTCTTCTTCTTCTTCTTCTTATTATTATTATTATTATTATTATTATTATTATTATTATTATTATTATTATTATTATTATTATTTTGCAACTCTGGAGTCAGTTTGCAGATTGGACATTTATTCAAGGAAATATCCTTTTCTTACTAACCTTCAACAAGTACAGTACTCAGTTTCAAAATCTTCTTGAAACGGAATGACTCACAAATTGATTACCTTTACAATCTACTTTAATTCTAGCTGAGGTCCTCCCCCAAACATCAACCTGTTTCATATTATAGAATAAATCACCATTCAGAAGGGCTACCTGTTTCTACTGATACACAGAATGTCCTTCATACAGCTATACTTTGCTTGGAATTATCCTCCTAAAATGCAGAATGTTATACATTATTATGTGCACTTCCAAATAAAACCTTCAGACACAGGTCCAACTTATTTGTTCATAAATACATGAGTCTCAGTGCAAAAAGTTGGAAGCAGATTGCTGGCAGAATGAGGTTACTTAAATGGATTGGCTAAATGGATTTGTGGCTTACCTGTATGGATAGCCATGGTATTTGGAGCGGAATATCGACAACAGGAAGCTGAAGAAGAAAACTACCAGACCCAATCCTACCAGGCATATTACTGGAAGAAAAAAATATCTGTATCATTATATTCCATTTTAGGTAAAATGACATACAGGCATATTTTGAAATACATAAGGTTAATTGGGTCATCTCTTGCTGCCCTTCTTATGTCACCAGTGGCAATACTATAGTCTTTTAAGAAAAATAGATCAGCTTTCCTTGACAATATAAACCAGAAAATGACTAATTATAAGAAAAAGAGGACAAAAGGCAGCAGTTCAAAAAGCATTTCATAATTTTGAAATGTTCCTTATTTTAGAATATTGGGAAGAATGGAAACCACATCATTTTTTTTGCCCAATGTTAACAGTTCTCAAACCTTCAGCATACAGACCATGGCACACATTAAAAAAGTAAGCAGAAGAGTTGTCCAGGTCTTATTAAGGAGTAAGCTAGAGAACCCCATGTATATTTTCTTTGTCACAACTATGGTATTTTCTGCATGAAAACTACATTCTCTTTACATACCATTTTTGTTGTGAAAAAATCTAATAGGTGTTTTTTTTTTAAATGTTTAATGCCATTCGCAAGAGTGGGATGTGGATGCAGCTTGGACCACCAACATTTTAAAATCCCCTATTTTCCATAGCAAAAATTTCCAATTCTCAACCCAGCTCCCTCCCTATCACCACCATTATCTATACATCCCCCCATTTCATTTTAAAAGCATAATTCGGTCTGCTGTTAATTGCATTCAAGACATTACTTTACTTTTAAAGTCAGTGATCACACCACTTCATTAATAGAATTTAATTTTCTAAGTAAGGCTTTGATGATTTCTACACTCATTGTTATATTAGCATTCACCTTGTTACTAGACTTTAGTTATTCTCTCAATTCAGAAATACCTGCTATAACTAATTTCTTTCCTCTTTCAAAGAGAAACTCTGCCAACTCCCTTCTTAATTTTTCAACCGGCTCACTGGTATGCATCAAAGCAGTATCAACTTTCTGATTATTCTTTTTAACATTTTTTATCTCCTTGGCCCATCCTAGTTTATAAAATGACTGAAAGTTTAACTCATCAATTTGGAATACAGCACATTTCAAAGAACATGCTCTCTTTCAAGTTCTCCTTTTTACTTAATGTGATATGAAAAATGTCACTTCAGGTGTGAATTCAGTTTAAAGCATCCTCTTTGCATAAAAGAAAGGCGCCTTTTTCCTTAGATGTTTGTTGTATGTTTTTTAATTAGAGGAGAAAGACAGACAGACAGCTGATGCTTAAATGTGGAGAAATGATCCCATATTCATATGTAGAAGCTAAAATAGTTGGTAGTTGGGGGAAAAAGTCAATGCAGACAGAGGACTATAGTTACCCTTTGAAAGGCTAATTTTCAATATAGCATATTATAGTGGAATGTCAACTGTTTGCTTCCTCCCACCTACCATTTGGGAAACTTGGCCACTGCTAAAAAAGAATAAAGGATGTGTATCTGTATAACAAATCAATTCTAGTTCTAAATGGTCCACAAGAACAGTTCTTTATGCTGTATCAAGCAGCTTATGTAACAGAAGGCAGAATGCATTTCAAATAACTTGTAGATCTCTGCTCTTATATTGCCAATGTATTCACTGTGATAAACATGGGCACGGCTTTTAATAAATTGTGGGTTTCCATGGCAGTTTGCTGTACTTGCACTCATATTTTAATGGCAAGAAATGAAATTATTCATTTTCCATCAAACAACTTACTTCTCCTTTTCCCAACATCTCCTTTGGAGGTAGCAGCTTCATTCAAAAGAACCATTCCCATAGTGATAGCAGCATCAATATCGTTGTCAAGGAAACTATAGAAATGTTGAAGTTTCACAAAGCGAACAGTACATCTTTAACCTTAGCAGGTATTATTAATTTACTGGTTTTAAAAATATTAAAGGTGTTTATCAATAGTAAGTATATGCAGAGCTCTAATGAAAAGAGAACACATTATTAATTCCTATCTATAATATACATGTTAATGTTTATCCATCAAAGCTACATTTAGATTATTTCATAAAGTATCAAATAGAATAGAAATATGGTTAATTATCCAAGTATGCTAATGATATTTCATTGAATTAGCAAGTTTATAAAGTGAGATGCTTAAAAAGTCATGTAATGGTATTTTGGGTAGTGCAAAATGAATGTCACCAGGATATATACAGGAAGTATAAAATAATTTCTTGTCTATTAAAACATGTAAATAGTACACAAAATGCAATTTCTTAACCAGTGTCTTCAAGATGGTTAGGATGCACCCACTATGCCACAAGAATGGAATAACATCACTGCATCAGCAGATGTTTTTAGTGACTAGCCTTTTAACTCTTAATTGCTAACTTTTACAAATGCAAACAAGAATGAAATAATTTAACCAATTTGTAAATATCCTAAGCTGTTCCTAAACCTATTTGAAAGTGTATCAACAAAAAAGGCAACTCATACAACTCTAATCAACATCTGTTCCAGTTACTCAGTCTACAACTAAATGGGATTGATGCTTTGTGAAAGATGCTATCTACAGCTTTTTTTTAAAAAAGGGGAAAAATAAACAATAGTAAACAAAACTCTGATGGTTTTAAAATTGATCATTTATATATAGCATTTGCCAACAATAAATTAAAACTGTGATTCTTGTAAAAAGCTTAATTTAACTCACTAAATTGTTTGATTTTAGGTAGATAATATTGAGGAGAAATGTTTACTGTCCTAATTCACAAAATAAACTGAACCTGTCCATGCCTATCACAATTTCACCTGTGCTTATTGTTAGTATTACACTTTACCTTCGCTTCTTTATGAAAATAAAGAAATGGAGAGGGTTACATGTTCACTTTTTTCCCCAGTTGCTTGGACAATAAAAAAAAGGTATGAAATCTGAAATTCATAATACAAATTTAAAATTTACAAGGAAGCAACACCTTATTAAACATTTCAAATATTCCATGAATGTGCATTGTCTAAGAAACTGGCCAACCTTCTATTGAAAAACATTTTGTCCTGTAGTCCCAATGTCCACTAGTACTAATGGCGGTATTTTTAGTTTTAAAAACTAAAACTTCATTGCTGCCCACTTCAAAAGTACCTTTTCTAACAGTCACATCTCCAGGGCCATTCTAATAAAACTGATTTATTTAATCCCTTTCAACCTTGGTGCAGGTGAAATATATAATTTTAAAAAGTAATCATCCTGTAAAAACCAGAGTCAAAATTGTTTGAGAATTAGCAGGTTCCTGAATGTTTTATTTAAGAAAAGTAGTTTGTAAATTCTAAAGTTTAGTTGGACATATGCCTTAAGTACATTGTAGTTGCTGTGGTTTTCTTATAGAATGTACAAGTAAAATTAATTTCAATGCTTAACAGACCCACATTGCTCCATCCCCTGTTATTCTTTTTTCCTCACAATTTTCTCAATTTTTTTTTAAAGTCACAGTAAAGATGCCTAAGGTAGAAAATCCAGCTGGTGCTTCCACAAGTATGATGATGCACTGAAAAATCAAGAGTGAGATGTATAAGAAGGAGATGACTCAACATCTTCCAATCCTTTCCTTCTCCTTAATAGATTCTACCACTTTTGAATTTTGGTTAGTTCAACGGAGTTTTATATTTACTTCAGAAATATGGAGTGCACGTATAATTTGGGCATATAAAATTTCTTTCAGGTATTTTAATTATTTCTTATATTATGACTTGGTTGGTAAAAGGATTCTAGGTCAAAAAGACTGAGGTATGTACAATTGCTTCAATATTTTAAGAGAACATTTTTTTCTGATATAAAGTTTTAAGGGCAAAATCTATCAAGAATGTTTTCCTATTTAGCGACTTATCAAGAAACAAATGCAATTTCATGACATATTGTGGAGATACAAGTGATCTGAAAATATCTAAACTGAAGATGATCAGTAGACAGCTTCCTGTGAACCACTACTTCCACTTTGGAGGGACCATGAGATTTAAAATTTCAGTTAACTGAAGCAAAGCTAGGGTAATAAAAAAAATTGGAATGCTTAGAACTTAGAAGTAAGCTGTGTACTCCAGAACACTGCTAAGTTGCTGTCTTTCTCTAGTTCACGCTTCTTATATTAGCTATAATAGCTTTTTTTTTTTAAAAAAAGGAAAGACAGAAATAAATTAATTTTATCAATGTCAGAGACTCTGATATTTCTACCTATATAGCTAAAAAAACAGAAAAATAAAATCCGCCAAGTTTCTTATTCATTGTATGTGAACAGGCAGACACTTGTCCTTCTTGTCCTTCAGGCAACTCAACTGGAAAATTGAAAAAAATAAAATCTTGCTGAAAAAACAGATGCTACATCTGAACCAAGACATCCTGAGCAAATAAGTTGCAGTGCACAAAAAAATTAAAGGACATTGGCTTACTGTGAGTTAACCACTCAATGACTCATTTTAATTTTAAAAAGTTGAATGTTTCGTTAACTCTACGCTGTGTTGATGAGTCCAGACCGAATCCAACTCATTATATATTAGATTTATTTATTCATTCATAGAGTAATAATTACCCATGTTTATTAAATCCTGGCACCACGGAAGAGGTCAATGACTGCAAATGGAACAATGAGGCCAGGAATGCTGCCAATTCCCTACAACTGAAGTTTCCCAATGGATCTTTCCTTTCAACGTTGTCTGCCAGCAGCTGACAACAGACAGCATCCTTTGGGATGAACATCAGGACAGAATGTCAACATTTCAGAACCTGTAGCAATTTCCAGGATGAACTACTTCAAAGTTCTATTGTTATTCAAGGACACTCAAGCAGCAAGGAGTAACAGCAAGTTTTCAATCAGTTCCCAAGGGGATATGTGCCCTTCTCTTAGTCCTTCTATTTACATGCTCAGTACCATATAGTTCTTGCCAAAATTAGCAAAAACAGCCCTTGCCCATTGTTTTTCATACTTTCAAACCATCTGAGAGTAAATAGCATCTTACAGTGCAAAATATAAAATCACTGGTTCCAAAACAATGCTGTAAGATTTATTTATGTAATATATTATGTGTTAACAGTAGAAAAGCCCCACCCTTCCTTATAGAAATAAGATTATTTGAGATTCAGTTGAAGTATGTAGAATCTGATTGTTTCAGTATACAACATTACAAGTGCTTTGCATCCCTAATGATGTTCATTAAAATGTAGACAAATGGATTAGTTTTAATTACAACCCAAGGAAGCTGCTTATTGGGCAACATTCAAATAAATTTTGAAACAATATTGAGAACTATCATGGGAACCCATGGCCCTTCAGATGTTGCTGCACAACTCCTTCCAGGAATAAGGAATCCTTAGAGTTACAGATCATTGACACTGGAGGCTCACAGGTTGCCTATCCAAGCCTGAAAAACATTTGAATTTTCTGATCTAATGCAGGCTAATAAGCAGACTCCATTCTATATAAAAACTATCAAATAGCACCACACAACAGACATCTCATTACTTAGCTAAGATTAAAAAATAGGTACACTTCAATACTACTTGGAAGAATTTAATTTTCAATCATGGCACTTTTGATTACCTTCCTGTTATGTGCTGAACCTAGATTGCTGTGCCTTAGGACTTATTTCTGAATGCTGTTTGCTTTACTTCAGAAATATTTATGAAAATTCCAAAGTGTGCTTTATCAAGTATATAGTGTGAATGGTGCTGTTCCTGTGCAGCTAGTCAATTCATCCATCTTAATTTTGGGGGTCAATTGCATTAAATTAGAGAAGGGAAAAAGGATTCAGAGGATGAATACTGCAGCAATTGTAGTAGATCTGAATGACAGAGTACAACCTACTTTTGAAACTACCCATCACACTAGTCTCCTTGGGTAGATGGACTGGATATTTACAACCAAAGATATTAACCCACTATATTTGACTCAAGTTCTTCAATTACTGTGACATCAATGACCTTTGGGTTACATACTCCTTAGGAGTTGGCTGAGGAATTATTTACTACTTTATGCATGTTAAATAAATGAGAGAAACAGTCATATATTTAAAAGAATATGCCTCTAAGCTTTATTCTATAACTACACAGGCACATAAAGGTATATAGTAGATCACAACCTACTACTTGATAAAATAGAAAAATGTGGGTTAGATAGCATCACCACCAGATGGATTCGTAGCTGGCTGACAGGCCGTACTCAGCGTGCGGTCCTCAATGGAACTGCATCTACATGGAAGGAAGTGTGTAGTGGGGTGCCCCAGGGCTCTGTTCTGGGCCCAGTGCTCTTCAACATCTTCATCAACAATTTGGATGAGGGGATAGATGGGGAACTCATCAAATTTCCAGATGACACCAAGCTGGCAGGAATAGCCAATACTCCAGAAGATAGGCTTAAGATACAGGAGGATCTGGACAGACTCGAACACTGGGCACTATCTAACAAAATGAAATTCAATTGTGAAAAAGTAAGGTTCTGCATTTAGGCAGGAAAAATCAAATGCACAGGTATAGTATAGGTGGTTCCTTGCTCAATAGTAGTAACTGTGAGAGGGATCTCGGAGTCCTAGTGGACAATCACTTAAATATGAGCCAGCAGTGTGCTGCAGCTGCCAAAAAAGCCAACACAGTGCTAGGCTGCATTAACAGAGGAATAGAATCAAGATCACATGAAGTACTAATACCACTTTACAATGCCTTGGTAAGGCCACACCTGGAATACTGCATCCAGTTTTGGTCACCACGATGTAAAAAAGATGTCGAGACTCTAGAAAGAGTACAGAGAAGAGCAACAAAGATGATTGGGGGACTGGAGGCTAAAACATATAGGGAACGGTTGCTGGAATTGGGTATGTGTAGTTTAATGAAGAGAAGGATGAGGAGTGACATGATATCAGTGTTCCAATATCTCAGGGGCCGCCACAAAGAAGAGGGAGTCAAGCTATTCTCCAAAGCACCTGAAAGCAGGACAAGAAGCAATGGATGGAAACTAGTCAAGGAGAGAAGCAACCTAGAACTAAGGAGAAACTTCCTGACAGTTAGAACAATTAACCAGTGGAACAACCTGCCTCCAGAAGTGGTGAATGCTCCAACACTGGAAGTTTTTAAGAAGAGACTGGACAGCCATTTGTCTGAAATGATATAGGGTTTCCTGTCTTAGCAGGGGGTTGGACTAGATGACCTCCAAGGTCCCTTCCAACTACTTCTTCTTCTTCTTCTTCTTCTTCTTCTTCTTCTTCTTCTTCTTATTATTATTATTATTATTATTATTATTCTTATTCTTATTATTATTATTATTATTATTATTATTATTATTTTCAGATGAGGATAAAGGGATAAGACAATAACATGCCATTTTCAAATAGTTGAAGGGTACCAGTTGGATGGGCTAGCAGTATTGCCTTTTTTTTCTTCAGTTAAGTTTTGAATCCAAGAAAAAAAATACTTGATCAGGCACCAGGAAGAACTTCCTGGGGTCTGATAAATGACTACCTGCTAAGAGATTTGAAGCAGAGAATGGGTAGCCATATGAAATAACAGTGAATTTGCTGCATCAGTGGGGTATTGGACAGAGCCAGAAGCAGGAAACATACTTTCTATACTATTAAATTACAGCTCCCAGCACTTCTGCCAACTGGTATTAGCTGAGTGGCTGGCATTACCAACTGCAAGACTGAGTTTGCTACCAGTATAGAATTTTTTTTTCTCTGTATATAATCCTAATCTAGTAAATAAAGGTAATTTGTAACTTTTGCAATTTGTCTTCCTCTAAAAATGACACACCCTTTTCTTATGTTTGTCTCTCTGGCAGTAAATATAAATCTTGCAATAAGTTTCTATTGTTTGCATATAATAGGAAAACATTATATAAAATTATCATTTTAAACATTCAGTCAAGCCTCACTCTTGGTGACTTTATAGGCAAGTGTTTTGCATGCTACTTTGTCAAGCATAACTTCTTTCAATTGTTGAGTGTTCATCTTTGTATCAGATTTGATGCTATCAAGAAAGTGTGTTCTTTGCTTGCCCCTTTTTCTTATTCCACTAACCATTCCTAGACATTATTGACTTTTTCAATGAATCTGCACACATGACATAAGGTAAAGGTAAAGGTTGCCCCGCACATGTGTGCTAGTTGTTTCCGACTCTAGGGGCCGGTGCTCATCTCCGTTTCAAAGCCGAAGAGCCAGCGCTTGTCCGAGGACGTCTCCATGGTCATGTGGCCGGCATGACTAGATGCCAAAGGCGCACAAAATGCTGTTACCTTCCCACCGTAGTGGTCCCTATTTTTCTACTTGTATTTTTACGTGCTTTCGAACTGCTAGGTTGGCAGAAGCTGGGACGGGTAACAGGCATTCACTCTGTTACACGGCACTCGGGATTCAACCCGCCAAACTGCCGACCATCTGATCGACAAGCTCAGCGTCCTAACCTACTGAGTCACTGCGTCCATGACATAGGCTAAAGTAAATCAGATGTAGTTTTATGATTGTAGCTTCTAATAATGAGTTTGGTTTTATACAATTTAGCATCTGTTAGTTATTCTGATCCAGGGTATATGCAATAATTTATGCCAACACCACAGTTCAAAGGTGTCAATTTTTCTTCGATCAGCCATTCTTAGTGTCCAATTCTCACATCCATACATCATTATAGGGAAGACTACTGCTCTAACTAGCTTGCTTTTTGTATTTATATCAATATCTTTGGTTTTCCAGATCATATTCATGCTAACCATTGCAGTGCAGCCTAAGGTTATCCTGCATTTGATTTCAGGAGTAGAACTGCCATCATGAACAAGTTTTGATCCAAGGAAGATAAATTCTTGAACTAATTCAATTTCCTCCTTGTTGATTTTAAACATCTCATGTCCATCTGCAGCTGTTGTCATTATCTTTGTTAAGACTCAATTCTACATTTTCATTTTCGTCCTTGATTTTCCAAATCATTTTTTCCAGGTCTCCCTTATTTTCAGCCAATAGTGTTGTATCATCTGCGTACCTGAAATTATTTATGGTTCTTTCTCCAATCTTCACTCCAACATATATATGAGCCATGGTAGTGCAGTGGTTAGAATGCAGTATTCTGGCCTAACTCTGCCCACAGCCAGGAGTTTAATCCTGACCACCTCAAAGTTGACTCAGCCTTCTATCCTTCTGAGATCAATAAAATGAAAACCCAGATTGTTGTGGGCAATATGGTGACATTTGTAAAACTAAGTGATATTGCTATTATTATATAGTTAGCGTTCACATATATACATTGCATTTGAAAGTCCCAAACTTATTCAATAGAATCTGTTACACTTTCTTCATATATTTGTTAAAATTATATTTTTGTCATCAAACAGGAAAGAAACATTTTAATATTTGCAAGTTCTGAATGATTTTGAAAAACTATTGAAGGTGAAAACTACATCTTGTGCAAAAAGAGAATACGTTATTTAGAGGAATTAAAGCAGTATGGATTGGAACCTTGAGTACATAATTTCAGTGATAATCAGGCTGCCTTTAAAAGTAATTGGAGTGCATAATTCCAGTGTGAATTTCAACCACCATGGTTCTTATCTTAAAAAAAATAATCATATTGTTTTTAGAGAAACTCATCAAAGTAAGTTCTTACAATGCTGGACTATTTCAAATGATCTCTGCTGCAGAGAATAAACACTCTTGCTAAAACCATCATATCCGTGAAGGTAAAGATTTTAAAACCCATTTCAATCCACCTCAGTCACAACAAGCATAATATGGAACTACAGCTGACAGACCACTGATTTTCAGATCTTTCCTTTTCAGCCAGATAACACCTGGGCTGCTTAGAAAGGTACCAATCAAACTGGTTGGAGAAAATAGGTTTTGAAAAGCTTGAAAATGAGAAACCATAATAAAAATTGAGACAGAGATACACAATTACACTTTAAACACAAACAAACACAAACATCACCCACCCAGTTGTCTAGGTTTGTTGACCAGAGATGATAAAACATTGATTTGTCCTCTGGGGAAAAAAAACTGTGACTGACGGTCTGCAGAAGTCCAAACAAAAACACAGTCATCAAAACCTATGGATTTATATAAAAGCATTTTTTCTATTCTCATTATTATTAACTGGTTTAACCACTTTGCTTTATTTCCTGCTTTGTTGCGTTTTGTCAGATGACTGCCCAAATTTGCTTGCTGTCCCTTATGATTGAAAGGCTGTTTCAAAATATTTACATGATGACATACTGTAGCACTATTACAAGTTGTCTCTTATGGAATATAGAGTATTGTGTTAAGGACATAAATGCACAATTTTCATTTAAAGATCCTCATATGGTTGGTTTGAAGATCTGCAAGCAGTTCAAAAGCATGCAAATGCAAGTAGATAAATAGGTACCACTTTGGTGGGAAGGTAACTGCATCTTTATACAATGCTGGCTCCCTTGTTTAAGAAACAGACATGAGCATTGCCCCCTAGAGCTGCACACAAGTAGTCAAGAGAAACCTTTTACCTTTTTTAAGATGACTGGAAAGACATTCAATTGAATGTGCTTTTAGTTACATATGAAACCAGGAACTTTCATTTTGGGGAGCCATTGGCTCAGACTTCAGCAGTTATACCTTTCTTTGTGTTTCCTCATGCTTATCGTATCACCCCTCCCTTTATCTGCCATAATACTTTCCTTCTGACTTTATTTCCTTTTGTCTTACATAAACTAATGGCTTGAAGTAATGAATATACTTTCAAGTGTTTTTAGTTGATGCAAAGATAATGAAGGATGGAATGGCTTTGGGGATGGCGTCTGAGAAGAATAGGGCAGAAGATCAATTGTACAATTCAGTGGAATAAAAGACAATCTCACAGAGCCTCTTGGCTGCCTGACTGATTTAATCCAATCAGTAGCCACACTACAACAGGCAAGGAAGTACATAAAACATCAATGTATTTTGTGGAGTGCTCAGTTACTCTCCAAGGAACTGTGCTATGTAAAGGTAGGAATGCTACAGAACTACAGTATTTTTCTTGCAAAAGTCTGGATGGCCAATTTATAGGTATCTTGCCTGGTTTTCTTCCTTGAATAATTGACAAGCTATTTGCTTGAAAAATAGGATTTTCTGATTATTTTTAGGTTTAGGAAGGGAGGTTTGAGGGTTTTCTTTAAGATCAGATCTAGGTTAACATAAATAGAAATATTCAAGGTATATTTATTCATTTTCTGCTGTTTATTGAGCCACATGCACAAACACACTGTTTAGAAAAGATAAAAGTGAGAACATAGACATTTTTACTGCTACTATTTTACCAAGCTATGAAATTTTATTTTTGACCACTCTTTTTATTTATCTGTCCTAATAATTAATTGTTTAATATTCAAATAAAATAATAAGTCCAAATTTTTAGGAATTTCAATCCCTGGATATTTGAAAGAGTGTTTTCAAATTTGAATTTTTGATCATTCACTTAATATATTTTGCATTGTCATAGAAATATTTATATAAAGAAATTGTTATAAAACTTAATCAGTAATAAATAATCAAACAATGAATCTGCAATAATTAGTTAACTAATTGAAAAAGTAATGGAACTGCATCTACATGGAAGTATGTACTGCTGTACCTCAAGGTTCTGTATTAGGCCTAGAATTCAATATCTTTATAAACTATTTAAATGAAGGGTTAGAAGTAGAACTCATCAAATTTGCAGATGATACCAAGCTAACGGGAATAACCAACACTCCAGAGGAGAGGCTCAAGATGCAGAAAGTTTTTAAGACTTGGAACATAGAACTGTCTAAGAAAATGAAATTCAGTGGTGAGAAAAGTAAGGTTTTATACTTGGGCAAGAAAATATAGATATAGAATAGACGCCACCTGGTTCAACAGTACTAATTGTGAGAGGGATCTAGAAGTTCTAGCAGACAACTACCGTATTTTCCAGCATATAAGACGACTGGGCGTATAAGACGACCCCCTACATTTCCTGTTAAATTATAGGGTTTGGGCTATACTCGCCGTATAAGACTACCCCTCTTCCAACGCACACCAAATAAAAATTAAAAAAAAAACATCAGATTTGATTTTAATATGGTAATTTTAATTCAAATGCTTATGACATTTGAAGGTACTTAGTAGGAAAACTGTCACTTATAAACATAAGGCTGTTTGTCATCAAACATGTAAACATAAAACAGTGAAAGTGGATTAAACTTTTCCTAATTCACTCTAAAGCTTTCCCTGCGCAGACCAAATGGGAGATCCGCTCCAGGTTTTCCAGCCAGTCTGCCCAGTTCCTGAGTCAAATGTGTCCTTAGAGCTAAGCAGCTGCTCTGGCTGCTTCATTCCCCACCTGCCTTTCAAGCTGGGATAGACTGCAGCTGCTCTTCAACTTTAGAAGGAAAGACGCCCAGACCCCAGCCTGTAAAAAATCACAGACTGCAGCTTCTTCTCCAACTGGTCCCGCTTTCCCTGCACAGACCAAATGGGAGATCCGCTCCAGGTTTTCCAGCCAGCCCTGTCCCTAAAGTTTCAGCACCCGGCGTATAAGATGACCCCTGACTTTTGAGAAGATTTTCATGGGTTAAAAAGTCATCTTATACGCCAGAAAATACGGTACTTAAATATGAGCCAGCAGTGTGCTGCAGCCACCAAAACAGCTAACACAGTCCAAGGCTGCATTAACAGAGGGACAGATTCAAGATCATGTGAAGTGTTAGTACCACTTGATAATGCCCCAAAGGTGCTTTTTTAGAAGGCAACTGGACTTTGTTTTTCTTTGAAGATGTTTCGCTCCTTATCCAAGAAGCTTCTTCAGCTCTGACTAGATGTTGTGGAATGGAAGGATCTAGTCAGAGCTGAAGAAACTTCTTGGATGAGAACTGAAACGTCTTCAAAGAAAAAAAAAGAAAAAGCACCTTTGGGATAACCATGACCTGAATGACTGAGAATCGCCATAGACACTTTATAATGCCTAAAAAATGGCAGTTTTTAAAAAGAGATTGGACAACCTTTTGTTTGAAATCGGTTTCCTGCATATACCCTTGAAGACCTCCAAGGTCCCTTCCAACTTTGTTATTCGGTTGTATTAATTTGTTAAAACTTGTTAAAATTGTTCTTAGTTCAAGAGAATTAGTTTAAAGTTAAATTCAATATCTGCAATATTAGCAACAAAATACTTTTATTTATAAATTAAAAAAATATTTATTTTATTTTAATTTCTAATCCTTGTATGTCAACATTTTATTATTTCTTTTGCTAGAGGCTCCAATGAAATGGCAAATAATATTGGGGAAAGTGGGAAACCTTATTTAATACCTTTTTAAAATTACAATGTAAAATCTATATCACTAGCTCCAATACAGGTCCTTGTATTCTGATACAATTTTGGAATTCTAGAAAAACTAATCTCCAAAATTCATATATTCTAAACTAGAACATTGTCAATTATCTTCACCAGAACTGAGGATTAATGCATTATTCACATAGGCCAAAAGTCAGGAATTTTTAGAAAGATTTGCTATTTAAAAAATAGCAAAGAAGGCTTTGGAATTTCAAATATTAAATCTTACAATAACCATATTAATAATAGTTTTGGCTTGATAAGATAATAAGAATTAACACTCTGATTCAATATGGAATGTATGAATATATCATTAAACAAAATCCACTACTTTTTGTCCCTTCTAAAGAAGTGAAGAATATTAGAAATTCCTCAGTAAGTTCAAATTTTGGAATTAACTGGTTACCTCATACTTCTTCAACTTTTAATGTTTTAAATAAAACTAGTGCTTTTTTTCTATAAAAAAAAAGGTGCCGGAACTCTCATCTTGTTAATCTGGCATGAGTATGGTCTACTGTGTGGGCGTGGCCAGCTCAACATCACTTGCATCAGGGGCACTTGTTTGGAGCTGGGCAGGACTGGGGCAAATCTGAGGGTCTCCGGCGGAGGGGGGATGGGACCGGGGCAAACGCTGAGTCATGGTCCATTGGAGGAGCTTCACTGATATTAAAGTGGGTGGGGGAAGACATGATATTAAAGGGGGTGGGGGAAGACAGTGTGTGAGAGAGACAGAGATTCCCTTTTTGTAAGTTTGCTTACTTTGCAATGCTTTCCTTTCCCTACACTTTTGCTTCCCTGCTGGCTCAATCTCTCTTTCTCTCTGCTGCCCAGATCTACAGCTGCAGAGCAATTTCGCTCCTCCCCACAGCCGATCTGGGCAGCAGAAGCGTTTTTGAAGCCTCTGGAGCTCGCATCGATGGCCGTGGGGCGATTTTGCGATGCTCCAATGGCCCGATTCGGGCTTCGGAGGCCTGCAAAATGCTTCTGCTGCCCAAATCGGCCGTGTGTGTGTGTGTGGAAAGTGAAATTGTTCTGCAGCCCTAGATCTGCACAGCAGAGGCATTTTGCAGGTCTCCGACGCCCAGATTGGGCTGCTGGAGCATCATAAAATCACCTCATGGCCAGGGATGTGAGCTCCAGAAGTTTCAAAAATGCTTCTGCTGTTCAGATCGGCCGGGGGGGGGGAGTGAAATCACTCTGCAGCCCTAGAACGCACGAGTTTGGAGTTTGGGAAAGTGAGCAGGGCCTTAACATAAAAGGCTGGTGCTGTTTTCAAAAATAGAGAAAGGAGAGAAGATTATTGGGCTCCTTGACTCATTCCCGCTTGAAGCCATCCTTAGCAACAAGGAAAAATCTAATCTATCCAATGCTACCCAACATTTCAAATATGTGTGCACTGAGAAGATAGCTATTTTTAAGACGCCAGTCCTGTCTTCCAAGTTTGGAGTTCGGAGAAGGCAAGCGAGGGAAGTAGGCTGTGAAACACAGAATGCACGCACACGCACACACACACACCAGCTGCCGAATGAACCTTGGTCTTCCTCTGCAGACACATCTTCAGCACCTTGTCGAGGCCGTGGGGGTTTGTCACGCTGCAAGTTTGCTCTCTGCTCACTGCCTGCTAAGGGCTGACCAATAGCAGAGGGAGCGGTAGCCTTGCCATGTGCTCCTCACTGGCCTGCTCCCATGCAAACTCTCTTGCTGACAGTGCCGAACCGGCAGTCGCCATCGGATGCCCGCCTTCCCAAACTCCAAATTCACGTGTCCTACTTTTCTCGCTTGCCTTCTCCAACTCCAAACTAGCGCGTCCTAGTTTGGAGTTTTGGAAGACGAGCAAGGAAAGTAGGACGCAAGAGTTTGGAGGGAGTAGCATAGCTTGTGCAAAAGCGTGTGTGTGTGTGTGTGTGTGTGTGTGTGTGTGTGTGTGTAAAAAAAGGTGCTGGAACGCCGTTCTGAGTGTTCTATGAGAAAAAAAGCCCTGAATAAAACTGAATAGTTTCTTCATTGGGAAGTGAAATGACATTAATATTTGTTTTATATATGATGGGCATATTCCTAAATGGAGAACAATTAGAAATAAACTTAGAAAATTTGGCACTTTTATGATTTTACAGACTTCACAATCTGCACTTTACTTCAGACTCAGCAATTAGAATATGGCAATTAGAGCCATGAATAAATACTGTATGAAATTAGGCTAAATGTCACCCCACTAGATATGAAATCAACTCTAAAAGTACTTTTTTATTGAGATTGGCTATAATAACATAAGGGACGCAGTGGCTCAGTGGGTTAGGATGCTGAGCTTGTCGATCAGATGGTCGGCAGTTTGGCGGGTCGAATCCCGAGTGCCGCATAACAGAGTGAGCGCCTGTTACTCGTCCCAGCTTCTGCCAACCTAGCAGTTCGAAAGCACATAAAAATGCAAGTAGAGAAATAGGGACCACTATGGTGGGAACATAACTGTTCCGTGCGCCTTTGGCGTCTAGTCATTTATTTATTTATTTTAATTCCATTTATATCCCGCCCTTCTCCGAAGACTCAGGGCGGCTTACAAGCTTAGCAGTAGCCTTCATTCTATGTATATGCCTGCTTATTAGGGCTTTCACACACCCCCCCCAAGCGGCATTATTACAAAGTCAGCTTAATTGCCCCCAACAATCTGGGTCCTCATTTTACCTACCTCGGAAGGATGGAAGGCTGAGTCAACCTTGAGCCTGGTGGGATGCGAACCTGCACTAATTGCAGGCAGCTGGTGTTACTTAAGGAGGCATTAGCCCACTGCGCCACCATGGAGACGTCCTCGGACAAGCGCTGGCTCTTCGGCTTTGAAACAGAGATAAGCACCGGCCCCTAGAGTTGGAAACGACTAGCATGCATGTGTGGGGGAACCTTTACCTTTACCTATAACAACATAAAGTTGTAAGTCTGAAAGTGCTGAACTTCAGTCCTGTTCTTATACTCCAATGAATCAAGATGGTGCCTGCATGAGTTGCTTCAGTGTTGTTGCTCTGACTTGAAAAAAAAGTTTCATTCCTTTTACCTATAGGGTACATTTCTGTCAAGATCATCTTCCTTACTTAAATTTATCATCTAATGGTGAGAAAAGTTAAAAAAACTTACAACATTCTATTAGAAATGAAAACACCTTTCTTGAATGGATTGGAAAGAAATATGGGATTTAAAAATAAACATTTCATCTATGACATTATGTTTATCCATTTGACACAGCAAAAGCACTCTGTTTAATTCTGGCCAAAACTGAAATATTTAAAAGAAAGTATTTCATGCTAAGGAAGTTTAAAATGATGGCTTCTAGATTATGTTCCATGTGCTGCAGAAAGTAATAAAAAAATAAATGCATATGTGGTGGTCTTGTGAAAGTTGCTTTTCTGTTTAATATTTCATTAAAGAAGACAAATCAACACTCAAGCTATTGTATAACTATAGATAGTAAGCTGGTCTTATTAAGTTTTTATCCAAATTATAAATTACAAGTAATTCACAGTCTGGGATTTTTTTTTAGGGGTGGGGTTGCAAAGAGTGCAAAAAAAAAAAGAAAAAGTTGAAAACTTTTATATGGTGGTAAATATGTTGAGAAAGCCTAAAGGAAAAGTATTCTGATTCTAAAAAAAACAAAGTGAGGATTGTGAAAGGCTTAGGCTGAAATGTGTAGCAAAATGATACATGTTTGTAGTAAAATTTTATCTTACTTTTAGTGCTATTTAGGAACATACTATGGGACATGAAGTAATACATGCAAACTTATTTACTTATTGCCATTTACTAACTAAATATTTGCTTATTCAGATTTATATGGCCACATGTGTAATCATAGAAGCTAACAGTTAAAACACCATATAAATAGGAAATAACAGATAACCAAGATAAAAAAAATATATTTTCTAATGCTTAGAAGGCTGACAAATTAAGGCCAAGGAATGATGTTGTCAACCTGAATTCTATTTTGGAATTTAGCTTATTATTATTGTTTGAAAACTGGATTTTCCTATATATATATATATATATATATATATATATATATATATATATATATATATATATATATATATATATATATATATATATATATATATATATATATATATATATACACACACACACACATATATATATATATACTTATAAGCTGCCACATTAAAACCAAAAACCTAGCATTTGAACTACAACATACAGTACTTTTAAGTTCATTACAAACTCCATGATGGAATACTGCTATGGAAATTTTCTATCCTATTTTAAAAAAAGCTAAAATTGGGCTTTACTGGACATTTTTTGTTAGCTGTAGTGAAATCCAATTACCTATCTGTTAGTTTTCTATCTAAACTATTATTTCTCCAGGCAATAAATTCCAACATGAGATTTTCTTGTTTAAATTCTGAAATATCTTTCATGCTATTTCCTCCCTTAAAATCCAAAATATTCTTTACGGTCAGGAGATGTTGACTTCTGTAACTAAATGCAGTGTCCCAAAGAGTTAAAGTAGATTCTGCCTCATTTCCCACAAAGATTTAAAGCAAAGAAATGTCCTGTAAAGCTAATACTGAAGATATGAAATACATCAAGACAGTGCTAACTGATGACAATCTAAATCCTGCAAGCACACCACCAATAAATCTTTGCAAAGATAACCAGCCACAGAATTCCTCCCCGTGGATTGTATAAATTCACCCACTCATCCACCTCTTAGTCATTAAACTTTTCTCAAGTGCATCTCACTTCAGGGATGATTTATTAATGCCTTTCTTAAAAAGAAACACCAAACACCATGCAGGGCACCCAAAATATTGATATTAAGTCTGCCTAAATCTACAAACTATTATTTGTGGGAAATTATATACAGCACCTTCAGGCAATGATCATTCAACTGAGCTGGTGACAAATATGTTTACAGTACATAAAGCTTCATTCTCCATTGCACTTGATAACAAGTGACTGTTGCTTATAGGAAAAAAAACCCAAAGCTTTACTTGTTGAAGATAAATTGAGAACAGATGTTGAGGAAAAAACGGCAAGACGCTGCTATTGAAAGTGACAGATTAAAAGTAATCCAAACCTAAAGACAATTCCCAAAGTGCATCCAGTGTGAGTTTCTTACCTCTGCTTTGAAAATATATGTCCTGAGATGCTCCATGTGCAGGGAAAATAAGTGGGATCTTAACACTGGTGGAAACAGAATCTAACATTTTGGAAAGCTTGTCTTTCAAAATGCCAATGTGCAACTAAAAACTGGTTTCTTGAGCCCTAAGCCAGCTTTATAAACCATTAAATGAATATTATTTGATAAAGTTGCCTTGGATTTGCTTTGAAATCAACAGGATATGCAAGACACTTAATACTACAAAAAGATGCTGATTGGAAATAGCAGGAGAGACAGAAGAGGGACAGAGAAGGCAGAATTCCTGTGTGTTTACAACAACATGCTTTGAAACTGTCTTTTTGAATACCAGCAATACCCAGAATTGCCTAGGGCATGTTGCTAAGAAAACAAAAGGAACTCTGAGGAAAGTGAAGTTAAGTGATTCACCTGCTACCTTTACAAGGTGTTGCACAGTTGGCTTAAACATGCACACCTATTTGTGGCTGCCATTGAAAAATCCTTGCCCAGCATTTATGTACGAGTAACAATAGCTCCCTTGTTTTTTGTCTGTGGATTTCAAGTGCTCCAAAAGAGCTCACATCTTCTCAACATTGGGCTGGTGCATTTCATCATTATACCCTGCAACTGAAATACCTTAACATTTCAGACTGTTTGGCAGCAAAGCCCTGCTGAAGTACATAATAATATGACATCATTTATTTTTATTTTGCTTTACAACTGAAAAGATTTCTAGAATGTATTACAGTATCATTACAAATATCATTTATCTTTTCAGGCTCACAATCTAAAAGACTCTAATACAGGGATGTCAAACTCACAATGTCATCTAACATGTTGTGATGTATTACGACTATTTTTCCATTGCCAGCAATGGGGTAGGTGCAGATCCACCATGATGCATCCGGCCTGTGGGCTGGCAGTTTGACACCCCTGCTCTAATAGAAGAGAATATATGCAACTCAGGGTTGAATTGTAGAGTCCTTAGTTCTTTTGAGCTTGTTTTGTTTGCTTACAAACATTTCATTTGGAGGGGTGTAGTTGGGCTGTGTGCTCCGGTGATGCTTTGTGATTCCAATAGTCTGTTGGTTGTTTCTGAGATTTTTTTTTATAAAGAGTACTTATTTTCACAGCTTGTGTTGGTGGTGCTATAGCGGTTGAGTGGCCAGCTACTTTTGGATATAGTTGTGTGGGTATCCATTCTGCTGTATCGTAGCAGGACTATAACATAAACAAGTGTCAGAAGCAGGCTGCATTTATAACACACAACATTCTCCTTAAAAACTTACTTCAAAGTCAGCTTTTCCCATATTTTGTTCCAGTTAGGGAGGGTATGAAGTTGCACAGAGGAAAAGTTATTTTCTTATAATATCTTTCTTCTCATTATGGAAAGCTATCCCTCTCCTCAAAAAACCTGGGTGTATTTCTGTTCGTGTGTATGTGCGCACGCATTTGTATGTATGTGTTTATGTGTATGAATGTGTATGTATATGCACAAACATATCCAAATAAATATTCCTTTTCCATGTAAACACAATTAACATTTATTTCAAGCTGTAATAAACAAAAGGTTAAATTGATCTTTAAGCTTAAATCAATTCATTAATAAAAATTTGTCTATAGGTAGAACTGAAACATATTTGCTGGTACCTGAAAAAGGCCAAGCTTCTTCTGGTATCTACTGCCTGGCCCCTCTCTGCTAGGTAATAAATAAAGTCTCTGATTCTTATATTACTTCACCATTTTGTCCCAAAGTTACCAAGGCTGTTAATAAAAAAATAATAATAATTCAGCCTTTAGGAAAATGATTTTCATAGTTGTCTGACATAAAGAAAGGATACCTGTTGTCTGTCTGAGTATAACTAGGATTGTGTGAAGACTACTGTATAAGCTATCAGACCAAATGTTTTGGCTCTGGTTTTTATAAAGTTGTAAACCAATTATCTTTGAACTGCTACAGAAATTACTTGTTCTAGAGAATCAACCTTTCCAAATGAAAAAAATATTTAAAGCAATTATTTATCTACTATCTTTTATGCAATGATAATTACTAAATACACAGAATGTTTCTGACTGCTGGTTGCTTAGTGTGGGTGTCCCTAACCCCCGGTCCCCAGCATGCCAGCAACCAATCTACACAAACAAGCAAAGCCCCATCCATGGGATGCAGGCAGCGTACAAAACCACGCACTCTCCTGTCCGTGGAAAAATGTTTCTCCATGGAACCGGTCCCTGGTGCCCAAAAGGTTGGGGACCTCTGGCTTAGAGAACAAATAACCTTCTTACCAGATTTACAATCTGGAGACTAGATTAGATATAATTTTAACTTGGTCTAGCAAAGCTTTTCTTATTATAATAAGCTTAACAGAAAACACTTCTGTTCTTCAAGCACTGATGTCATAGAGAAAACAATATAAATTGTTTCTTTGGACAATGCATCCAAATGCAGTGAATTGACTTCCTGTCAAGAGTGAAAATTTGGCAGCTGCGGGCCTCTTTGTTTTTATCTTGCCATTAGAGTGGGGGGCGGGGGAGATGATGCTTTTGACTGGGTTAGTTAGAAAAACAAAAGCTCTCCAGTTCTTCGGAAGTTTGCTGTCTAGATGGCTGTCTGGAAACCTTTCAGACATTCTCGCAGGTGTGAAGCAAATAGCAGACAGTTCCCATAACAAAGAGAATTTGTTTACGTGGACATCTGGGGGGTTTGGCTGGGAATGTCATTGCTATGGTTTGATGCCTAGGGATTTTAGAGTTAGTTTTCCTTCGCCTATACCAGGCCATGTATTCAATAAACCAGTAAGCTTTTCAGGAATGGAAATGATCCTGGACTTTTATTTGGATATTCAAGTTGGAGGTTGACACTTCCTGAATGCTGTATAAGATTTAGCAAAGGCATACTTGGAATATTCAATAAGCAACACATGCAATATGCATTGCATTAGTGACAAAGATAAGAGTCTTGCTGTTCACTTTAGGGTAAAATTCAGAAAAATGTAAGCACTTTTAGTGCATATGTTTTTAATCAAATTAAATGCAAGCCTATGTTTTTCAAATAACCAGTCTTTAGTATATTCATCAGTGAGCTGTCTTATTATTAAATTTGTGTTATTTTGGATAATTTTTTGTAAACTCCACAGAGAAGATAAATAGTACTATTTGGTTATATTGCTTGGTACTGTATATGTGTTTTAAAAAAATATCAGAAAGTATTAATTGGGCAGTTAATATTATTGCTTGTATAAAAAGGTTAATAGAAATAATTTTATTCAAACTCTGTATGAAAACTGTCTGGGAAACCCCAATGCATTCCAAATTTTAATAAAACAGCCCTATTGACTATTGAAAAGCCCTTCAAGGATTGTTGCTCAAAGATAGCTTAAGGTGATATGTAATGTTGTTTGTTCTATCAAGAGTCTGATTAGAAAAATTACTTTGAATAAACATACTTATTCAAAATTATTAAATAAGCATAAGCTAGACAGCTATGGGAATGAAGTGCCAAGTCCAGAAAGAAAACAGCATCAGTAATTTGATTTCTGGATATATGAAATTTTAAATCTAATGCCATTTTTCTGACTGTCCTTTGTCTGGAATACAATCCTCAGTGTACAATCATAACATTAAAAATAAATTGTGGTCCCTAGTAAACAAAGTATGGCCTGCCAGAGCTGCTCTAAAGCTGTGGGCTAAATTTAATGTTTAAAAGGGACAAAACATGGATCAATCAATTCATGTAATAATTTAATATACTTACTTACATTTTTATAATTAAATACTTTTATTCCCCCCCCCAGCACTGTTTCTGCAGTGCAATCTTCAGCATCCTTCCTGAAGATCAATTGTGGCCTTTGGTTCAAAAAAAAAAAAAAAAGCTAGGCAGCCTTGCTGTAGCAAATGAATCAGCTTGTGTCAGAGAAAACTGTTTAGGGGGATAAGGTTCATTTCAGTAATGGGCCCTCTCTATATTATGGGTATATTTAAATCCATCTTCTCAGGGTGGAAAAACATTAATTCATCAAAGTAAAAATAAAAAAAATAAACCCAACATACATGTGGACATATGTAGAAAGACACATATACAAAATTATAACAACTCTTAATTTCCTCAGTTTATATTAATGTTGGAATATGAACAAGATCACAAACCAGGAGAAGACAAAGTACAATGTTCAGTATGTATTTTTAGATGCATGGGGTTAGGTGCCTGACTGCAAGATCATTCTTGTGTGTATGTGTGTAAGACATGTGTCTGAGACCTACTTTTTAGTTGGGACAGACAACTTTTACCAACTGATCATATCACTTAGTTCAGGCATGTCAAACTTGCAATGTCACATGACATCGTGCGACGTATCGCGACTCCCCCCCCACTGCCGGCAATGGGGTGGGTGCGGTTTTGGTGCGGTTTTGGTGTGATCCAGTCCATGGGCCGGCAGTTTCACATGCCTGACTTAGTTGAAGACCTCTGCCATTATGAGCTAATTCTCAGAGTTGTAAGGGCTGAAGTCCCCAGCACAGCATTAGAACTGAGAAAAAAGAAAAGTTATGTAGTAACAGTAAACTAAACCAAGCTTGATTTTCTCTAGGAACAAAGCAGCAAAAATAAAGGGTACCAAGCTAATAGGTAGGGAATTCCATACCTGTTAAATACTTCAGTGGCAGATACTGTCAGTGTAATTCCACTTAACTGTGGATTCTGACTCAGTCTTGCCATGCTTCTGCCATCAACATCTGAAGGATACTCAGGAGGAGGATAATATGGGACTCTGCAACGAACTGTGCCTGACTACTTCCATGTATATAACTCTGAAAAAAATTGAAGGAAGAACATATCAGTCATTCTAATGGAACAGTCAGTGTGTATGTACATATGCATGAATTTGCATATTTGTTTAGTTATTTAAAGAGTATATTTGTATAGCCTAGAAAAACGTATTACAAAAAACACATAAGTACATAAAGAAGATAAACACCAGCTGCCAAGGTGTGTCCTGAATCTTTCTGTTTAAAACCCAAGGACCCTAAATGCAAGGAGAAAAGCAAGCCTTTCACAACATTTGCAAGTTTATTAGTGCATTCTCACAGGCTACTGTTGATAGCAGAAGACTGTGCAGGATGAAAATTTGCTCTGATCCAAGAAACTAATTGCTTTATTAATGTTTTATCAATGTTTTGCCCATAATTTAATTACAATGGTAGTACTAAATAGAACTAGATGCATGCATTAATTAGCCTTTAAATAACAGGTAGCATTCAACAGGCCAAAATGGTTAGCTTTTCTCACTTGGTATCCACATGTGCCTTTATGTTTCTATCTGTGCTGAAGAAGAAAACAGGTGGATAGAGTTCCCTGCCCAGAAATTTTCAAATTACAACGATCATGATTAACAGACTAACGGAGTTGGAAGGGACCCTGGAGGTCTTCTATGGTCCAATTCTCTGTTCAAGCAGGATACCCCATACCATTCTAAATAAATGGCTGTCTATTCTCTTTTTAAAAACCTCAAGTGATGGAGCAACAGCAGTTTCTGGAGGCAAGCAGTTTCACTGATTAATTGTTCTTCCCTGACAAGAAATTTCTCCTTAGTTCCAAGTTTGATTTCTCTTTTATAAGTTTCCATTTGTTACTTCTTGTCTTGCCCTCAGATGCTTTAGAGAATATGTTGATGCCCTCTTCTTTATGACAGCCCCTCAAATATTGGAAAACTTCTATAATGTCATCCCTAGCTCCTTCTGTTTGTTAGACTAGACATACCCATTTCCTGTAGCATTCATGTTTTAGCATCTAGCCCCCTAATCATCCTTGTTACTCTTCTTTGCACTCTTTCTAGAGTCTCAACATTATATCATGGCAACTAAAACTGGAGAGTATTCCACATGTGGTCTTATCAAAGCAATTTAACATTTCTTGTGATCTTGATACTGTGCTTGAAATTCTGAAATGTTGCCAAGAAAACTGCAGCGATTAATCCAGCTAGTTGTCAAGAGTCAACTAGAGTCAATTTGCAGTCTAACATGCAGACAGTACTCAGAATATATGATGGGATAATGCAGCTGCTAGTCAATGACCTCTCAGCTCAACCCACCTCAGGGGTCATTGCTGTGTTGGGAAAAATAGGAGGAAAAAGGCATACTAGGCATGTTGACTGCCTTGCCTCATTTATAAAAAGGGGTGGGATAAAAATGAATGAATTAATTAAATAAAGTATTGGATTTTGCCTTTCTGTAGTTTTAATTGTTCACTTCATATTGTATAGTCTGGCATTAGAAAGAACAAATCTTGATTTTTTTATTGAGCAGCTTTCATATATTTGAAGAGTAGGGTTGTGTCCAAACTCACTTTTTTTCATGGCTAAATACCAGCTCCTTCAGATTTTTCATTCAATTTACTTTCTAATCCCCAAAGCATTGTTGTGGCTTTCCACCCCTGAATATAGCTCATATTTCCTCAATATTTTTAGAGTACGATGCCCAGAACAAACACAGCACTTGAGATGATGTCTGATCAAAGACATTGATCACTTCCCATATTTTAGAAATTATACTTCATCACTTGCCTTTTTTGCAGATATATCACACCACTGGCTCACATTAATTTTGAATAAATTGCTTACTGTTCCATAATATTTATTACAAATATTATTTCCAAGCTAGATACCCCCCAATCAATACCTGTATTTTGGATTTCAGTTGTCTAAATAAAGAACTCTGCACTTACATGTGCTCTTATTACTTTCAGCCCACTCTTACAATTATCAAATTGTTTTGAATTTGATTCCTCTTTTCTATGGTATTAACTATCCTATCCAATTGTGCACTACCTTCAAAAATGATAACCAATCTTTCCACCTCTTAATTCAAGTCATTCATCGCTCTGTATATGTGTGTATCTGTATGTGTGAAGAGAGAAAATAGAGGACAAAATGCTGACCATGGGCCATATCGTACTGCTTCCAAACAGCCCTGCTGCCAGAAAATAATGTGAACACTTGCAACCAGCAAGTTAGGAGGCAGAGAAGTGCAGCACAATAGCTTGAGAAGAACAGATCTCAGGATATGGTCTTCTAGTTCAAACATCTTTGCACAGGCTAGCAGTGGAAGGGGTTCTCCAGTTACAGCTCTCAGAATAGGAACAGCCACTTTCTGGAAGGGGGTTAAGAGACAGGAAACTGGGACCGTAGGTGAAAAAACTCTTTCAAGACTAGTTACTTTCAGTGGATTGTTTTGAAGAACAAGGGAGAGCAGGAACAGGATTTCTTTTTATTTCTTTATAATTTATAAATTAAATAAGAGAATGTGAGGCCTTTTTTTTACTCTATTTATTCAACTACGGGGCTGGGGTGTGTGTGGCAAATCAATTGAGAAAGATTACTAAAATACCCTAGATGTTGATACACAAAGTTCATTTTCCTGTGACTGCATTCTGATTTCAGGTACTATTACAGGCAATTTACTGGAAGTCATTTTCCATTGTCAAGCCTTTCTTTCTACGTTTGTTCATAGAAAAATGGAAAATGTGCAACATTATTTGTTTATATCCCCTCCCCTCTAAAAAAAAACTTTCACTGACATGATGTTCTTCCTTTATGGAAAATGCAGTTATTCCAGTTCACCATCAGCAGGCTCCCTGACTTGCCTAACAGTAGAGTAGGAAGAAAATAGATGGGGAAATAGCACAGATAAATTGATGAAAGTCTGGGAAACCAGCTCTTCAATTATTATTTACAAGAATGATTTAGGAGCCTAGAAATTGCTGGTGATAGCAAATCATACTGTACGGCCGGCAAAGTCGTAATTTATAGCAGGTTCCTTATCTAGTAGCAGTTCTGGCAATTTCCTTTAAACATTACCTCCTCCACACTGGATGTCGGCATACACATTGACTTTCTTTATGGAGAATCCCCACCTCCCTATAAATACCAGGCTCATTACAATCCTATCAAGATACTTTAAGATACTTTGAAAGTCACCTAAGGGAGAGAATTTAATGAAGCGTAAATGAAATTAAGTTCCCTATGGAAAGCTGATTAGTCTATATCCATATAGCCTTTACCGTAGCACCTAAGGGTTATCTTACGGCTAAAAGTTACAAATAAATAACCAACTTACTGAGATGGGGACAAAGCAGAAATGATAGCTTTTAAAATTGTAAATGTAAAATCTATTTTCCCTCTCTCTCTCCAAGCAAAAGCAGAACCAAATTAGGACACATTGAATGCAGCATGGATTGACTAAGAAAAGGCATTTGACTCTACCATATTACTGGATAATCAAGTGCCTGGAAATAACAAGAGGCAGTAGAAACATCAGAAGCTTTGTGCAAAGATCGATGGCACAATGGAAAACATGGTTGCAGGTCAATGGTGAGATACTGTAATGGAGTTTAGACTGGATAAATGTGCCACACTCACCATCAAACAGGGAAAAATAGTGAAAACTGAAGGAAACAAGATGCCCTACAAAAATAACATCAAGAATCCGGATGAAGATGATCACTATCAATACCTAGCTATCCTTCAAGCTGACAATATAAAGCACACTGAAGTCAAGAAAAAGGTTAGAAGTAAGTACATCAAGAGAGTAAAAAAGATCTTAAAAGTCAGTGGTGGAAGAAATACTATCAAGGCAATACCACTCAATTGAGGAAATACCATCAAGGCAATCAACAGCTGGGCAATTCCAGACATTAGATATAGAAGTAATAATAATGTCTTTATTGATTAGCCCTTGGGCCATATCAAAATGCAAAGTTCCAGCAACAAATTGTTACTAAAATTTGATAAAAACAATTTAAAATGGAATTTGATAAAATACAATTTAAAATGGAATTAGAATAAAATACAATCTAAAATGAAATTGTAATAGTGTACAATAATTTAAGGTATAGATAAAATATGATAAAATTATATTTCAGAGTTTCCCTTGCAATCTACCCCAATCAATCCCACATATGCAGATCTCAACCGAACCATTTTGTTTAAGTACTGTGCTACGTTAAATGTTATTTTCAAGTTCTGGCCGGACATAAGGTAAGTTGTTTTGATATGGGGATCCCAATGGGTCAATCGTTTGGTATATAGACCAAGATACCTGTCTCTCACTCTCTTATACAGGCAACAGTCAAATAGGATGTGAGCCAGGTCTTCTACCTCTGCCGCTCCGCAAATGCAGAGACACTCATTGTAGGGTATAGCATGAAATCTCCCATATCTGACCATTGTGTCAAGCTGTTCGAATCTCGCTTACGTAAATATCTCCCTAAGATGTTTTGGCAGTTGTAACTTCAAATAACTGTCAATTTGAAAAGTACGTTTGTATTTACTTAGCCATTTCAAGTTACCCACCTTATCAAGGATAGCTATATCAGTTTGTGCTTCTATATCCTTAATTCTTTGGGCAACTCTTTTTTTGGATTGTTCTCCTGTTATGCAAGAGACAGAAAGGCCACAGCTTCTTACAAAATTTGTTAGTTTGATGATCCAGGAGATTTGCGATTGTAGTTTTATTTGCTCTAGTAGGCATAACTTGGGGAGACTATCAGTCTCCATTTCATTAACTTTGCACCAGTAGTTATAAGCTCTAATTCAGCTCAAACTGCTGCAGCAGATGTTCTTGGATCTACACCCAAAATACATCTCAAATGCTGGGACTGTGTTTGTTCTAAGACTGTGGTTGAGTAAAGACCCCAAATTTCTGCTCCATACAAGAGCATTGTGGTAACCTTAGCCTTATAAACCTTCATTAGTCATGGGAAGACAAAGCACTACTACATAGACAGTACATTAAAAAAGTAGCAGTGAAAGCAGATAATAACAAGAACTGGCAATGGCTAAGAACAAGAAAGTCGAAGAAAGAGAGTGAGAACTGATTCTGGCAGCAGAAAGACAAGCATTAAGAACAAATGCATACAAAGCCAGAATTGATAAAATAGCAACAGACAGTAAGTACCGTCTAGGAAAAGAAGCTGAAGAAACATTGGACCACATGGTAAGCTGCTGCAAGATCATACAGACTGGCTACAAGCAATGTCCTCACAAAGTAGCAACAATAGTGCATTGGGACATTTGCAAGAAATATTATTTGCCTGCAGGCAAGAATTGGTGGGACCATAAAACAGAGAAAGTCATAGAAAATGATAAAGTTAAACTGCTCTGGAATTTTAGAATTCAAACAGAAGGCACCTGTCACATAACACTCCAGACTTAACAACAGTTAATAAGAAAGGCAAAAAAGTCTGATTAGTGAATGTGGCAGAACCTGGAGACAGCAGAAGAGAAGAGAAAGAACTAAAGAAGATAACAAAATACAATGACTGCAAATAGAAATAGAACGATTGTGGGAAAAGCAAGCAAAGGTAATACGAATAGTAATAGGCACCTTGGATACAATCCCCAAACAACTGGAGCACCACTTGAATACCATCAGCACTGACAAATTCACCATCAATCAATTGCAAAAGGTGGCTTTGCTCAGAATAGGTTACATCCTGCAATGATATAACACCATCAAACACCATTATATGCATATCCCCAGGTCTTTGGAAAGGAGTCGATAGACAAAAATGCCAAATCCAGTCTGAACATCTGGTTGACTGTGCAACGAACCATAATAATGATACCCCAAAAGTTTATATCTTCGCTTGTATGGTCTGAGAAGAATAAGAGGTATGTCAGACGTTCAACCATACTGGACAACTCTTACCAGAGGAGCCAGATGAAACAAGAACTGGACAGACCACAAACTAGACAAAGAAATAAAAAAGGAAGAAGCAGAAATGGTAGACAACTGAAGAAGCTTCTTGGAGAAGTGAAATGTCTTCGAAGAAAAAAACAAAGTTGTCTGTTGAAAAACCACCTCTGGGTTTTCCTCTCTTATTTTCCTTTTTCTTTGTACTTCTGTATTTTGTATTTTGATACTTGAATCCACTGAAAGATAAACCCTACTGAACCCCATTTTACAGACCTTAACAGTAAGTGTATGTTGATAGCTGTACAAAGACATTAATTACAGTATATGGTTATATAGTTACATAAACTCCAAAGATTGTTTTAATAAATACAACAACAGGGTTGGGCAGTTGCCTGAAATTCCTACTGGCCTTTCAATTTGCATCTGATTCTTCTTTACAGTAAATTTTGAAAGCTGAAAGTTTAAGATCAAACAGACATACCATACTTTGCAGAGGAATGTTTATAATTTGCAGGGGGAAAAAACGATTGTTCTAATCACTTCCCATATTGCAGAATAGGAAAGACTCATAAAAATCTATGAATATAGAAAGCTCTAAGCTTGTGAACCATACCTCTCTTTAGCATATAATTACCTTTAGTCTTGGCTCTTGATCCCACTGAATGTAATAAGAGTGTAGTAATTTTTCAAGATATCATAATCAGCAAAATCTTTTGTATTTACTTCTGGAGAGCAAAATTAAATATTTAGTAGCTCTACAAAAATAGTGGGCCCTACTGAAGTAAAGAAGGTATATATTTTGTATGTATTCTCCGAAGTAATCAATGATACTCATAAGGGATTGTATTTAAAATTTCTCTAAATCATTTGTTGATGGATCTACAGAGTGATATCTGTCATAGTTCAGTGAAACACTTAGATTAAATGTTGATTTCACTCTTTCCTTTCTTCCGTTTACTTGTATAAATAAAATAAAAAATGGTAATTGTAAAGGAACCTATTTGAGTTAGATTTTACTCCTCAAGGCAACTCAATTAACTTCTAAAATAGTTCACATTAAAATTTAAGCATGATTGCATGCTTTAAATGCCACAGTAAATAAATGCTCTTATCAGAATGAAACAATATGGCATGTGTGTTTCAGTGTTGGTATAGGTGATGAAATTAATAATCATGCATCGGACAACAGCATTTCTGACCAATTTGAAACATTTTTCTCTTTTAAGAAAAGAGAAGTGATTCACATCTTTTCAAGTGGCCATTTTTGGCATGGAGAAATGAAACAGCTGCTAAGAGTGCAAAGGTTTGAACAAGCACCGATAAATATTCTTTTACTGCAGCAGCCAAAATCATTTTGCTGTTGCAAATCTCAAATAGACTTTTTTGCTACTGAAAACATAACTATATCCAATCTGACAGTCTTTCAGTTGCAAGGATTGTGGATGATAAAGAAGCTTATGATTATCACAAATTAATCCAGTTTCCTTTATGTACCATAAATCTTACTAGGAAGCAGTCCAGAAATTAAGATCTGAATAAGGGGCCCCCATGAAGATGCAGCCATTTGCTGGTGCTCATCTGCCAGGTAAATAGGAAAAGATGTTCTCTTGAATTAGTTTCACACTATGAGACAAGTGTCATGTGTTGTTGTTTTTTTTTTTAAAGATTCTTTAAAAACTAGAGGGATATGAAGTCAATGTTTATTCCATTGCCAGATGGGCTGAGAAGATATCCATTGGATGTGGATGTTTCATATTGAAACATACAGTTAATTCTCAATGACAATATCCTGATTCTGAATTTATTCCTAAGCAGTAAATTCCATCACCTTCATCTCTGTTATTGTATAGATGTGTGCCCTTTTTAATGCATGTGCAGAATGTTCTGTTGATGTTGGGCAGGTCTGAACCAGTAAAGCCAAGAGATTATAAAAAGAGGGATATTGAAGCTACCTGCCTCCATCCCAACCCAGCTTGATTAGTTGATGACATTTGGAGGAAGTATTTCTTCATTACAATGTCTGCCCTTGTCAATCTCTCCTGCTAGGGGATTGAGTGATGCCCACCTTGATATAATTTAGGAAGATAGTAAAAACAGTATTGCTCCATGGAGCATTTAATATCTAATTGCTGCCTCTGAGATTGGGTGCCAAGTGGGTTTTATTTAATTTGTCATTTAATTGTTTTTATCAGTTAGTTCATGCTATTTTATTGTTTATGGATAAACTCCAGGAGTCCTATTTGGAATATGGCAATATATAAAAGCTTTAAATAAATAAATAAATATGGGGTGGGGGAATCTTTTCTTACATTAGACTGCCCAAAGCCTTTGTTAAACATTCATTTTATATTGCATCTTAAATCTGAAAATCCTGTATCTTCTCATACAGATTTGGAAATATTTATTAAACGAGAAACTTAGTTTCATCTCTAAAGTATTTAGGAAAAGAGGAAGAACTCTTGCTTTTTTTATTTAGATATTTTCTTCTAGTTTTGCACTCATATAGATAGAGTCAAACCCATCTGATGAGATTCCCACAGGGTGTTCCTGGAATACACACAAACACCACACAGTATACATACAGGAACATTAGTTTTTGGGATAAATATACACAAAATAAGTGGAGAAAACAAAAAAAAAATCATAATCCTCTGTTTTGTTTTAGGAAGCATGTTCCTACCATGTATATGATATTTCCTCAGTTCTCAGGATATTTTTTTTAATTTCATGACCTGGGCATTTCTATAGCTCATCTGGAAATCATTAGTCAAATGTTATTCATATATTCAGTTCTTATTTGACATGAACAATGAAATGGAAAGATAAAACATATACCTTGGATAGGAGTTGGGAATGCATAGCTATCTTTTGCCAAAAAGCTGTATTCAACAACTTTACAACAAAGCTGAATCTTGATAAATTCCACTTATAATGAGGTAACCTACTAAATGATCAAAAGTCAGGTATTTTGAAGGCAGACTTAACTTACAGAAATCATTTAGTGCTTTTAATGAACTGTTAATTTGATAGGGTTTCTTTTATATATATATGTCATGTATACATTGTTATGTTCAGTATGTATGAATGGTATGCTGTATTTTTAAATTCTGTGACTTGAACTGTAAATAAACACACAAATAAAATAAATAAACTTTCCAACAAGTGGGCAAATTGTTAGAATTTCACTTTTCAGCAACTACTAACTTTTATTTATTTCTAATACAGAAGCAGCATTTAATCTCTGCCTGGTTCTCAGCAGCATCCCAGTTATTGCTATTAAAATATTCCCCCCAATTTGAGTGTGCATAAGGCTTGTGACACAGATTATTTCTATCTGAACTTTCAAGTCTGATTATAAGCATTTCAAAATAGACATCCAAAGTACTGTTAAGTATAATCTGAGTTGTACTACTGCTGTGCCTGTATGCACACATATTTATTGGAGTTAATAGAATTACTAGTATGAATAAGGTTTATGAGAACAAAAGCTTCACAGGAAAACATTTTAAGTGTACCATTTACTTTAGGCATACAACTACAAACACTTACTGAAATTTAAAAAAGGCTGATATTCTGGTACTACAACTGGGTTTCTACTGTTCAGATTTATGCTCTGCTCATTATATGTCATTTTATTGCAACAATACACTATTTTTAGAATTTAAATCTCCATAGCATCTAAATATTGATGTCAAGAGTTTACTATCATTTAGAATAGTTATAAATGTATAACTATGTATAATAGTATAATAATATACCCAAAATAGCATTTTCTCAAAAAAATAAATAAACCTGGATAGGTTGGTTTGATGTGTGTTCTATATATGTGTATGTGCGCACACATGTGTATAGCTACATAGACAGATAGATATCATAGTACACGTATACACTATGTTTAGTAAGAAGGAAATCCTTAATTTCATATTACAATTTTTCTTCCAATTTTCTTTCCCTTTTCCTAAAAATATCATTAATGAATTTCCAAGCATCGCTCGCAATGAGAATAAAATGCAGATATATTACATGTACTTGGAATGCTAGTGAAACTTACATCAGCCTATGAATAAGTATCACAGTATTCAAAATGACAATAGTTAAGCAATTGTTTTGTAAAAGTTGTTCCATACCCTCACTCAATAAAGAACAGGTATAATTTCTATAATATCATCTGGGCAACTGGAAAATTAATCTAGATTGTAGATTAAATCCTTAGGCTCTGATACAACAAGATCTCAACCACATGCTAATTTAACCTCTCATATCTCTCATCTTTTATAGGTTGAGCAAAGAATTTTAAAACATCCTAAATATTGAAAACATGTTATGGCTGTCAGAAGCTTCCCTTCTCACTATTCCTGTAAGTAAAATGATGGCATATGTAGTGGAAAAAACTTCATTCACCACATTGTTTGGGCTGAGCATATTTTGTATGAGAAGAACAGATAGCTCTATCTACTTATCCACACAGAGATAATATGCTTGTGAATGTGTATATCACTTTTCTGTAAGTAGTGTATATTTCAAAGTAATCTCCTATTTTCCAGCACGAAACAAATAATCTCCGTGCCAGAAACTAAACAAAACTCAAAATACTAAGGTATCAGGAAATATTGGTCATTAAAAAAGCAAAATGAATCAACTTCTGAAAAATACCAAATCTTAGATCATTTTGTTGTCTATATGTTTCTGTTATCAGCTTGCTACCTCACACCAATTTCATTCTTTACATGAACAGGCCATGATATTAGTAATTTTATTTATTTAAGCATTTACCAAAAGTTGTTCTAAATTTTATTTACTCAGTATATATTGATATTGTATCTCCAATCACATCACATTCAATTGAACATCAGGGTAACTAAATAATTGAAATTACAAAAAAAAATATCAAAAAGAATGCATTATTGCCAAACCCAGGAGCACTAATAAAATAAGGTAGTATCACTAATGTACAAAAGAGTCTGCAGCATTCACTACCCCTCTGAGAGGCAGTAAAAAGGTATTAAGGTCCATGAAAAAGCTGTTCCCTCACAGAAATGAAATTCCATCTTATCCAAATTTGTTTTTTTTAATTTTTTTGCCCCAAATGATATGTTATGCATGCTTACACTGAATTTAATGTTTATCATTTTAATATACACTCCACTCCCTCATTTAACACATTTTGAAGAGATTATTTACTATCCTTCTTTTGGCTTAACATTTCTAAATAATTGGGTAGTGTTAACAAATGCTAGGCATTTCAATGCTCACCTCTATTTTTCAGATAATTCTCTTTCTTTCAGAGAAGTCTCTTTAATGGCTTCATAGTTACATCCTCCATTACACTGCTTCATCTTTTATTCTTATTCATTTCCTGTTTTTAGGCAGTCACCAATTGTCAGACCAACTAAAGATACAAGAACGACACAGTTTTCTAAAAGGTATCTTTAATGCTAGTCTGAGGTAAAAACCTAATCTTTAAGACTGTAAGAGTAAATTTCTAGTCAGTAATAGTGAGTTCATTAAAGTGAAGTTCTCTGAAACATTTTGTTCGCACAGCTCTAACTTTAGGACTATATTGCTTCTCCTTACCTAAACTGTATTGTTCTGCTGCTTCTTTCCTGTGAATACTAACAATTCTTATGAATCTTGAATCTTTATATCTTATGCAGTCCAAAGAAACAAATGTTACTGCAACACCTTTAGTAACATTTTTTGATGCTGATTGTTTACAATTTGTTGAAAAGTATTGCATATTTTTGCTGAAGCCCTCGCAATTCCTTGCAAGCTTAGGAATTCCTCTGGAAGCTTAATTATTTTACCTTTTTCACAAAACTAAATAATAATAACAACAACAACAACAACAACAACAACAACGATGATGATGATGATGCCTTCAGGTGATTTGGAGAATAGCTTGACTCCCTCTTCTTTGTGGCAACCTCTGAGATTTATTAGAATAATAAGGTTACTGGTGTAAAATTTACTTTAATTTTTTACACTGAAAGCTTTCCAATCTTCTACTAAAAACCATATTTCTTATCAGATTATCCATTTTACTGCTGAAGAACTTGCAGTATATGCTCTTATAACAAAGAACTACAAGGTAATTTTGCTCTAAAATAGCCTGACATTTTTGTTAGTGCCTCCCTAGGTCTAATTCTAAATTTATTTCTAAAGTCCAAAATATTTATCACTCAACTAATATTTGAACCGCAGCAAGTTCATCACAGCAAATGAAATAAGAAATTGGTAACACTATAAACACACTGATAATGCTGTTATCTTTTCTAATTTCAGCAAATTTAACTTCAGAAGGAACTTTCTCTATTCACAGTTCATGAACCTTCATGAATCAACACATATTATGATTTCAATATTTCTATGAGTGATAAGAAAAGAAAGTTTGAAGGTTATTCTTTTAATTGTCTTGTTTAAAACTAGTAGAGTACTATGTGATGTAGCCTTATTTGATTGAAATGTTCTCATAGCGAATTTTTTTTATTAAACTAAAATGCAACTTCTATTCATGTGAATGTGTTCCTATCTCTTTTGACAAACCCAAACCAATAATAACAAAAGCACTGAATAGAAAATACCACAACATAAAAATGTATCTTAGCATGTTGTACAATGGGAATATCTGAGTATAACCAAACTTTCTTCTGTGGTATATTATGCATCTAAAGCTATGTTAAGTTTTTTAAAAGGAAAACCTGTATGAACTGTTAGATATTTTAAATAAAAGAAACTGGGAATAATGGCATTCTAGATCAGGGGTGTCAAACTCGCAACGTCACGTGACGTGTCATGATGTACCATGACTTTTTCCCCATTGCAGGCAATGGGGGTGGGCGTGGCTTTAGCATGACGCATCCGGCCCATTGGCCGGCAGTTTGACATGCCTGTTCTAGATTAAAGCAGTCTCATTTGCTTTTCAAATGACCAAACAAATAAACGAAAAATTACTAAGTTCGGAGTTTCCTACTCAGGGACAGTAAATCTTTATTCTTCCTGTTGTTCTGTACCAGTATTTCTCAACCTCTGTGACTTTCAAATCCCAGAATTCCCCAACTATCATAGGAAATCTCAAAAATGCTAAGATTGAGAAACACTGTTATAAGGCTATAACTTCTGTGGTCTCGTATTACTGTTACACTATTTAGGAATTGAAGTTCAAAATCCATGCAGGATACTGGGTGCCCTATACTTCCTTCCTATTAATTGTACCATAGTGGAAAATGGACTCCAAATCTCAAATTACCAGAAATTTGCCACAACTATCAATGACTAAAAGTGCCTAGTCAAGGAATAGTTTGAGATTCAGTCTTGAGTCTCACAAAAGGAAATATCTCTTTTCTTCATGTCATTCTGCTCATATGTAGAAATTTTATTTGCAATTTAATCTGCATAGCTTGATTTTCATATCAAGGCATCTCATATCAAGACCCAGCATTTTCATGCTGGGAAATAATAGAAATATATTCAAATAAATTCAGACATTTCTCTTGAAAAATCATCGCAATTGTGACACTACTTTCCATCCTACTTCATAGAAACAGCAGGAAACAATGGAAAAAAGTAGGCAAATACATGAAAAGCATTTTTTTTATAATAAATCATTCAAAAAAGGGATCAGTAATGTGGTATCCATGAATACAAATTTTATCAATAGGCATCTCCCTTTATGCCTATTAGGTTTTTTAACTTTATTAATATTTCAATTGTTTTATATATATTTAAAAATAATTAAATCAGAAGTTACAGCAATAACTATCAATATTCACACACAGTTAGAAAAAAAAATAATGGCGGGGGACCAAAGCTCAGAGGGTTGTTTGGAAAGGTGTCCTGTGCCTAGAAATAGATAGATGTAAGTTGTGGATAGGAAGGAACGTAACTTATGGGACTGAGGATAATATGCATTCAGATTTTGGGATTAAACAAATCTACTATGACTGTCCCCTTCTACTGCCTTGTCGTGGCAAAGGGGCTTGCATAATTCAATGAAGCTATGAGCTATGCCGTGCAGGGCCACCCAAGATGGACAGGTCATAGCAGAGAGTTCTGACAAAACGTGATCCACTGGAGAAGGAAATGGCAACCAACTCCAGTATCTTTGCCATGAAAACCCCATGGACAGTACCAAAAGGAAAAACAACATGACGCTGGAAGATGAGCCCTTCAGGTCAGAAGGTGTTCAATATGCTACTGGGGAAGAGCAGAAGGCTAGTACTAGTAGCGCCAGAAAGAATGAAGCGACTGGGCCAAAGCCGAAAAGACGCTCAGCTGTGGATGTATCTGGTGGTGAAAGGAAAGTCCAATGCTGTAAAGATTTTTTCTCCATAGGAACCTGTAATGTAAGATCCATGAATCAAGGCAAGATGGACGTGGTCAAACAAGAGATGACAAGACTGAACATCGACATCTTAGGAATCAGCGAACTAAAATGGACAGGAATGGGTGAATTTAATTCAGATGACCATCAGGTATACTACTGCGGGCAAGAATCCCTCAGAAGAAATGCAGTAGCCTTGATAATCAATAAAAGAGTAGGAAAAGCAATACTTGGATACAATCCCCAAAATGACAGAATGATCTCAGTTTGAATCCAAGCCAAACCATTCAATATCACAGTAGTCCAAGTCTATGCCCCAACCACCGGTGCTGAAGAGGATGAAATTGACCGGTTCTATGAAGCCCTACAGCACCTTATAGATCTAACACCAAAAAATGATGTCCTTATCATCATGGGGGATTGGAATGCTAAAGTAGGAAGCCAAAATATAACCGGAATAACAGGCAAGTTTGGCCTTGGAGTACAAAATGAAGCAGGGCACAGGCTGACAGAATTTTGTCAAGAGAATATGATGGTCATAGCAAACACTCTTTTCCAACAACCCAAGAGACGGCTCTACACATGAACATCACCAGACAGTCAACACAGAAATCAGACTGACTATGTGCTCTGCAGCCAAAGATGGAGAAGCTCTAGACAGTCAGTAAAAACAAGACCAGGAGCTGACTGTGGCTGAGACCATGAGCTTCTCGTTGCAAAGTTTAGGCTTACTGAAGAAAGTAGGGAAAAGCACTAGGCCACTCAGGTATGAATTAAATCATATCCCTGTTGAATATACAGTAGAGGTGACAAATAGATTTAAGGAATTAGATCTGATAGACAGAGTGCCTGAAGAACTATGGACGGAGGTTCGCAACATTGTACAAGAGGTAGCAACTAAAACTATCCCAAACAAAAAGAAATGCAAGAAAGCAAAATGGCTGTCTGAGGAAGCTTTGCAAATAGCTGAGGAAACGAGGGAAGCAAAAGGCAAGGGAGAAAAAGAAAGATACGCCCAATTGAATGCAGAATTCCAGAGAATAGCTAGACGAGATAAGAATGCCTTCCTTAAATGAACAATGCAAAGAAATAGAAGAAAACAATAGAATAGGGAGGACAAGAGATCTCTTTAAGAAAATTGGAGAGATGAAGGGAACATTTCATGCAAAAATGGGCATGATAAAGGACCAAAATGGCAGGGACGTAACAGAGGCAGAAGAGATTAAGAAGAGGTGGCAAAATTATACAGAAGAACTATACAAGAACGAGCTTAACGTCCCTGATAACCACAATGAGGTGGTCACTGACCTCGAGCCAGACATCCTAGAATGTGAAGTGAAGTGGGCCTTAGAAAAACTGAGCAACAACAAAGCTAGTGGAGGTGACAGTATTCCAGCTGAGCTATTCAAAATCTTAAAAGATGATGCAGTAAAAGTGCTACATTCAATTTGTCAGCAAATTTGGAAAACTCAACAGTGGCCACAGGACTGGAAAAGTTCAGTTTACATTCCAATTCCAAAGAAAGGCAGTGCCAAAGAATGTTCAAACTATCGCACCATTGCACTCATTTCACATGCTAGTAAAGTTATGCTTAAAATCCTACAAGCTAGACTCCAGCAGTATGTGGATTGAGAACTACCAGAAGTACAGGCAGGATTTCGAAGAGGCAGAGGAACTAGAGATCAAATTGCCAACATACACTGGATCATGGAGAAAGCTAGGCAGTTCCAGAAAAACAGCTACTTCTGCTTCATTGACTATGCTAGAGCCTTTGATTGTGTGGATCACAACAACTGTGGCAAGTTCTTAAAGTGATGCGAGTACCAGACTATCTTATTTGTCTCTTGAGAAACCTACAGTATATGCAGGTCAAGGAGCAACAGTGAGAACTGATCACGGAACCACTGATTGGTTCAAAATTGGGAAAGGAGTCCGGCAAGGCTGTATACTGTTGCCCTGGCTATTTAACATATATGCAGAGCACATCATGAGAAAGGCAGGGCTAGATGAATCAAAAGTTGGAATTAAGATTGCTGGGAGAAATATCAACAACCTAAGATATGCAGATGATACCACTTTAATGGCAGAAAGTGAAGAATTAAAAAGCCTCTTGTTGCCAGATCCTGAACTTGAAACTCAAATACTTTGGCCACCTAATGAGAAAGAAGGACTCACTGGAGAAGAGCCTAATGCTGGGAAAGGTTGAGGGCAAGAGAAGAACAGGACAGAGAATGAGGTGGCTGGATGGAGTCACTGAAGCAGTAAGCGTGAGCTTAAATGGACTCCAGAAGATGGTAGAGGACAGGAAGGCCTGGAGAAACGTTGTCCATGGGGTCGCGATGGGTCGGACACGACTTCGCAGCTAACAACAACTGTGACTGTGATTTTGCGATAATATCCAAGATGTAGCCTCAAAATTCCAAATGTGCCCACTAGGTCAAAAGGTTATTTGTGTATTAGCTGAGGCATTGCATAAGCATTAATTAATGGAGCAAAAGAATATAAAAAGAGCTATACTGAAGTATACCAAATCAGTTCATGAGTCAGTTCAGTCAACATTCATAGTGGCCAAGCAGATGTCTGCAAGAAAGACTTAAGCTGGAGCAAGGCAGCGGCTGAAGAGTTGCCTTATTACACATGATATCTGCATACCATTCTTTTACCTGCCTTTTACCTACTTTATGGAAAGTAGTCTTAATATTGAAAAGTTAATATTTAGGTACTGAAAAATACAAGTGGTTCAATAATTTTGAGATCAAATGGAATATTTTAGAACAGCTAATTCTGAGAATCACATTTTATTACAGGTAATCCTCGACTTACAGCAGTTCATTTAGTGACTGTCCAAAGTTAGAACAGCACTGAAAAAAGTGACGTATGACCGTTTTTCACACTTATGACCATTGCAACATCTCCATGATCACTTGATCAAAATCTGGACACTTAGCAACTGACTCATATTTATGATGGTTACAATGTCCCAGGGTCATGTGATCACCTTTTGCCACCTTGTCACAAGCAAAGTCAATGGGAAAGCCATTATCAACCATATTACTAACTTAACAATTGCAGTGATTCACTTAACAACTGTAGCAAAAAAGATTGTAAAATGGGGCAAAAATTCATTTAATAAATGTTTCGTTTAGCAACAAAAATGTTGGGCTCCACTGTGGTCATAAGACTACCCGTACGCCAGATGATACCTATTCAGCATACTATAATTTATTGAAGAACAATATTATAAAGTACAACTATTAATGCTGGGAAAGGTGGAAGGAAAGAGAAGACAATGACAATTAGAAGAAAAATAGATGGACTCAGTTACAATAGCAAGGGGTAAATTCTTGGGAGGACGAAGTTAGGAATGGATTATCATGGAAAAAATCTTTTTACGTGATTACTAAGTTGACAAATGTGTGCTTTATCTCTTGTTATGTCAATATGAAAAACATAAACATTGTGTACCCAAATTTTTCCTTCACTGTTTTGATTCAGGCTGCACTAGATGTGGGATGCAAAAAGCTGTTAGCTAATTTGGAATTTGGACATTAATTCTGTTTCATAAATGAAAAAAAAAGTTTACTCTTAATTTCCCACCTCCACCAGTTAAAATAAAAAATAACTTGGAAAGCAGGCAAGAGTTACTATACTCATTGCTTGGAAAGATTTCAATTTTTAAAACAAACCCTCTGCCAACTCCTTTTAAAATATGATTACACTAATTCATTGAAAAATATTGAAAAACAACACGGAATGGGTAGGATTAAGAATGCTTTCTAAGCTTTACTAAATTTAGTAAGATTGGTATTTACATAAATGTGCCAAGAATTATAGCCTGATTAAAAGGTCAAAGAAGATATTGAAAATTTCATTTACAGTTGTATTGAAAACATTTGATAGAAATGGCTTCACATTTAATTTTTTTATTATGGCAGGTGTGGTAAAATAACACCCCCTCCATATACATGTAAGCTGCACTCACTGTCATTTCTATAAGATGAACTGGGCTGTTGGTTCATAGGTTCATAAGATGAACTGCTTAAAACATCACTGTCAGAAAACATTTACAGCAGATATATTCAACCCGTGGCCTGTGAGCCACATGCAACCCTGGACAGTTAGTAATGTGGCCCCACAAGATTGCAATAAAAAACTTAAAAGGGAGTTTGTTATTTGTATAAATTAACTATATTATACTTTTTATATGTGGCCCTAGACAATTCTTCTTCACTCAGTCCAGCCCAGGCAAGGTTAAAGATTGGACACCCATGATTTATAGCAAGCTGAATTGACCCTGAATGGTGACAGGGAGAAGAATCAGGCAGGCACCTGTGGCCCACTAAACCAAATTGTTTTTATTCATTGACCACATCTCAAACATAATATGGCTAGTATGCTGATCTAGTAAGAAGAGATAACTAATGTCATATATATGGGTTTATCTAAAATATTCCAATGTCACACTGTAATTTCCACTGTGTTCGCCTTTTTCTGTGACTTGTCTTTGCAATGTAGTATGCCAAAGCTTTCATTCTGCTTTTGCTGGCAGTACATTAAGGCTAATTTATTGATTGCATGCAAATAAAATTATGTTGTATCTTCAAAGTGATTTGGTTGCTTTAGGTTTTGGCCATGACATGCAACATGACTGAATTCAGTTCTGTCTTGATATATAACTTTGGTATTCAGCATACAAAATAACCTGGCAATTCTTATCTAAAACTATGGCCATATTTAGAATAACACATTAAAAATTCTTGGAGGCAATACATCTGTAATTACAGTTTTAATTTTTTTTTTACTCATATGAAAATTATTTAAAATCTGTACTGTTCCCCAGTTATTCTATAGCTATTTTTAGCTACCTGATAGTACTGAGGCTTTGAAACATTGTACCATGATTAAATTCAAGGCCATAATTTAGGCTGAAGAATATTTAGACAGCATAGACTTGGGTGGAAAATTAGGCCATACTTTTCTACAACAGCTTTAAAAGTTTATGTCCAGTGGTGTCTGCCTGCTAATGAAAAAACAAACAAAACAAAAAAATCAAACCTCCTCTTCTTTGATCCAGATGAGGCTTCTGAGAGCATCACAGAAAAAATTTCAGCAGTGCCCTTTGCCTCCTAAAAACCTTCCTATCATGAACCCTGTGAAATTCTAAAGGATTTCTGCCCCAAGACAGAAAGAGGAAATTCCTTCCTTCTCTAGTCTGCTGATGGAAACTTCCTCAGCATCAAACATACCTAACCAATGGTAGTATTTTCCTTATATTTACATTTACCTGATTTTGCAATAAGGAACATCACTGCAGGCAAAATTCATTTGGGGTATCATGCCAAACTAAAACAAAAAAATAATAATAACCAAATCCAAGAACTACCGTGTTTCCCCAAAAGTAAGACCAGTCTTATATTATTTTTGCCTCCAAAAGAGGCATTAGGTCTTACTTTTGGGTGATACCTTATATTTTCTGTGACACCTGCCTCACCTCGCGGCAGCAGCATGAACAGCCCCATCCAGGAGGAGCCCACATGGCTGCTGGCCCACTTCTGCTGTGGTTCCTTGTGGCAGGCTGTGTGGCACATCGTGCTGCTGACACAATGAGGCGGGGCAGGTGGGGGAGGGGGTGGAGCTGCCCCATGCGCCCCACACCTGCTTCCTTCAGCTCCCCTCCCAGCCAGCCCATTCTTTGCTCCCTTTCATTCCCCTCCCAAGCCAGACTAGCATGCTACCATATGGAGGAAGGCTGGATAGACCTGTCCCCTCCGCTGTTTCAGAGCCAGGGGGGAGTGATGGCAAAAGGCTCAGCTGCTGCTGTGCGCCACTAGAGGGGCTTTTGTCATGTTCTACCCCACAGATCACCTGCCTGGCGCTAGCCACCACCTGCTTCTCCTCCGCCAACACTCCCGTGGCTTGTGTTGTGACCGCCTTCCTCCACCAGCCCTCCATGACCACCACTGGAGGGGAGGGGAACGGCTCTGCACAGAGATGCACAGCAGAGAAGAGCACTTGCTTGCCACCCTACATTGCCCTGCATCTCCCTTCTCCATTGTCAAAATGGCAGCCCCTTTCCTGCTGCTTCTCCTCCTGGCACTGCTATAGAGCTTGGTGCACCATCGCCCAGCTCCTCCTTCTTCCTGAAAGCAAAAAAATTCACTAACCTGCTTTCCAGCTCTGGCACGTTTCCCTCCTACTGCAGGGAAACATAGTTTGTGAGACTAAAAAAAGTTTAGTCAGACCTTCCAACTTCTCAAGGAAAAAAAAAGATCTCATGAAGTTGGAAGGTCTGACTGAACTTTTTTTAGTCTTACAAACTCTGTTTCTGCTCTGTCCCAGCCTATGTGAGTCCTCATTCCCTCACAAGGAGAAACCCCTCTTTTAACAAGTAGGTTGTTACAAACCTGATAATTGTCCCAAAAGCAAAAGCAACAAAACACGTTTCCAACGGAGAATTGTTCAAAAGCAAATGGAGCACGAGTCAAACAGGGAATTATTCACAGGCAAAGCAAACAAAACATGATCTCTTGAAACTAGAGTCCTTTGCAAACGATTGCCTTCAGCAACCAACCCTGCCCACACATTCCCTTTTTGTTATCCAGACCCAAGGCATGGCTTCTTAATGCCTTCTCCTCCTCCCTTGGAGCCACCCCATTGCCACCCTCTGTCCTACTCATGTTGCCTGTCTGCGTTTACGAGCGTCTATAATGTCCTTGAGCTGTGCATCCTCAGAGTCCTACTCAGCTTCCCAGCACAGCTGGGTCTCAGCCTGAGCATGAGTGGAAGGGCCAGGCTCTTCCATTAGTTCTGGAGTTCATCAGAACCTTCCTCCAACTCTGATGGCTCTCCAGGCCCCTCCTTCTCATCCTCTGATTCCCCAGATTCAGCTGCCGGGTCCACTGGCTGGCACGGAATCACAACAGTTTCCCTGCAGCAGGAGGGAAAGCAGAGCTGGAAAGCACGCTAGTGAAGAAATTTTTTGCTTTCAGGAAGAGGGAGGAGCTGGGTGATGGTGCACCAAGCTCTATGGCAACACCGGGAGAAGTGGTAGGAAACAGGGCTGCCATTTTGAGAATGGAGAAGGGAGATGCAGGGTGATGCAGGGTGGCAAACAAGTGCTATTCTCTGCTCTTCATCACTGCACAAAGCTGTTCCTCTCCCTGTTCTCTCCATTGGCGGAGACAGAGATCTAGTGGAAGGAGGCAGCGGTCACAGTGCAAGCCATGGGAGAGTTGGCAGAGGGGGGAGTGGCTGCCACCAGGCAGGTGATCTGTGGGGTGGAGTGTAAGAAAGTCCCTCCAGTGGCACACAGCAGCAGCGGACCCTTTTGCCGTCATTTCCCCCTGGCTCCGAAATGGTGGAGGGGGACCAGATCTATACTGTCCATCCTCCATACGGTAGCATGGCAGTCTGGCTTGGGAGGGGAGTGAAAGGGAGCAAGGAATGTCCTGGCTGGGGGGGAGGCCCTGAAGGAAGTGGGTGTGGGTGTGGGGTGCGTGGGCAGCTCCACCCCTCATTGTGGCGGCAGCGGTGTGATGTGCCACATGGCTTCCTGCCCCATTGTGGCAGCTAGGTGGGACAGAGTGGGCAGGGTCCTCATTAGGGCTTATTTTTGGAGTAGGGCTTATATTAGGCCCACCCCCACACATCAGGATAGGTCTTTTTTTCAGGGTGGGGTTTATTTTCATGGAAACATGGTATATGCTGTCAAAACCAGATAACATTCTGCTGACTACAGAGGATTGTTTTGTACCATAGCAATATTAACAATTCAGTTATATCAGGAATATTCATCAGTGAAGACAGTTGTTTACATTTACAAAAGTTCTATTTTTGCTTAAACATGAAAAACAAGTTAGAGAATTCTTTATTAATTTTTATTATAATTCTTTATTAAGTTTAGCAAGCTGAATAAAAATATTATATACTTCAACTGCTAAACAATTACTATATATATGTATGTATGTATGTATGTATGTATGTATGTATATGTATATGTATATGTATATGTATATGTATATGTATATGTATATAGTAAGTGAAAATGAGGGAGTAGGTGGGTCCAGGGAACATTTCATTTCCCTTCTATAAAAGATATTTATTCTAAGGAAGAAAATTTGTTATAGAATCAGCCAACAAGCAGCTTACAGAGCTAGGTGAAGCTGCACCTGGGAATGATCCTCAAATTGAGAGATAATCAGAAGAGCCACTGGATACTGGCTGCCTTTTTCTGGGTGTCCTAGAGAATTCTACTTGGCAGTCCAGGAGATGAAATCTTGTAGGATTAAAATTCTTCTGCAAATAACATAACCTTAAAGGAAGTACTCCAACTGCTTGGTGTGTTGCTATCTTTCAGTGTTTCCAGTCCTACCCCTATCATCATCACCACCATCTCCAATTATGAAATTTATAGACCGCCCAACTCCCAGTGTCTCTCAGTGGTTTACAAAATGCTAAGAATATTTAAAGCAATAAAACAAAGCAAAGCAAAAAATAGCAAAGATGGCAACAGTGCCATGTTTCAAAAAGTTTCCTATAAACGTGGATAACTTCTTGCATTCCTATCAACCCTTCAAACTGCTAGAAGCTGAGTTACTGATATCCCTGTCTAGAAGTTTTGATTTGTTCTTTCATTTTAAGAGAGATGCAAATAGAGATTGCAGCCACTATAAGACAGGACACTTGCATAATATAGGTCTCTTGCAGACACTCAGATATTTGCAAATAAGACCTGTGCTGTCTTTCACGTGAGCTAGAACCCTAGAAGCCAGTGTAGCTCGCTATATGAATGTCTTTTTCTTCTGCAGACATGTGTGCTCAGCATGAGAACATCTAAAGGAGGCTGATGTCAAATAAGTGATACTGGCAGAGGGTGAGACTTAACTAAAGTGCTCACTTGAGAAGCAGTATGGATTTTTTTAAAAAAAAATACTTGAACAGGCTGTTGGAGTCTTTCACTTCCCTGGCTAAGCCAAACATAGCTTTAAAGGTATCCTGTAAGATGCAAAGAGTTGTCTTCAGAAGGATTCCTGCAAAGAGAGCAATGCTAAATCCTGACCAATATCCCATTATTTTATGAGTACAGAAAATAGTCTAGATGTTGAGTGTTTTTCTAACACTCTTTTTAAAAAAGAAAAACTGTTGCTAGTGCTGGAATAGCTGAGACGCTTAATGATTGTCCAAATCAGTCCGGCAAAAGAGCCTTGGTGGCGCAGTGGGCGAATGCCTCCTTAAGTAACACCAGCTGCCTGCAATTAGTGCAGGTTTGCATCCCACCAGGCTCAAGGTTGACTCAGCCTTCCATCCTTCCGAGGTAGGTAAAATGAGGACCCAGACTGTTGGGGGCAATAAGCTGACTTTGTAATAATGCTGCTTGGGGGGGGGGGAAGCCCTAATAAGCAGGCATATACATAGAATGAAGGCTATTGCTAAGCACATTGGTTTGTGCTTAAATTGTAAGCCGCCCTGAGTCTTCGGAGAAGGGTGGGATATAAATGGGATTTTAAAAAAAATCCCTAGCTCAAACAGGAGGATCTTAAAACAGAAGGTAAGTGTCCAATCTGCAAACCCAGCCCCACTGCCACTTGAGCTGGGTATAACCCCGGAACAGATCAACTCCCATCCTCTCACGACGGTCAGGTCCGGGGAGCAGCATGGAACACATAACCGGGGATAAGGCATACCACCCAGAGCTCTCACCTCTAGGAGATAGCAGCTGGTAAGTCTTAACCACTCTCCCACAGTGGTTTTGTACCTGGGTCCTTCCAAAGCCTTTGGGAAGGGGGCGGGGGCGACGAGGAAAAAGAGTCAGCAGATTTATCAGGCCATGGTAAAATAGAGATCCCAACTGTGGACAAACAAACTTGGAGGAGAAAATGCTAGGTATATATTGCTGTAAGCTTCTAGAGAAAAAGATGGAAAGTACCACAAATACATATAAATAAATAAGCAGCTCTTTCTCTCCACTGCATACATTATACTCTGCATTATTCACAGTGCTAAGCTGCTGCTTGACTCCATCTCTATTGCTCTCCAGAGCACCTTTAGAAGACAAGTGAAAATAAAGAAATCATTCTGAGCCTTGAAAGCCAAATTTATGGATCTTTTCCTACGTGATTTACTGTTCATCTGAATTGCCAAACATTTCAAATTCACTGAGTCTGGACAGCAATCCACATGCTTTAACACTTGCTCTGTTAGTGGAAAGTAATGCAATGCAAAGCATTAGATTTTTCAGTCTGAAAAAGGAAATACATTATTTAAAATTATTTTAAGGAGTTTTGTTTATTTGTAGAAAAATATGTTACTAAAGTACTATAAAATACTTCAATCCTTTTCATGTAATTCTGTATAAATCAAACAGTTCCAATAAAATAACAATTTGGTAAAAAGGAAAAAAAATGTTTTAATTTGCTCAATCTAAAGCTGGCCCAAACACATCCTCCACTTGACAGTTATTTATCTGTCACAATTTTCTGCTGACAATTCTTAATATAAGGGGAAGTGGTAAACTCTGCAAATAAGACTTTACAAAGAGAATTGTATCATTACTTGTGATTGGAATAAATATAAATTGTACTGTATTCAATTGTCCTGTTCTATAGTATTTTTATCTCTATGAGGAAACAATTCAAAAAGAAGATAAAGTCAGATACTATATGAAGATTGACAATACACTTGAAGAAGTTAGAAAGACAAAGCAACAAGAACAATATATCTTTATAGTCTCATACAAAAATTCATCCAAATAAATTTATAGAAATAGACAGTTAAACTTTTTCACACACATTATAATTTCTTAGAATCAGTGTCTGCTCCTGTAATCTCTTACCTTTTTGTCACTATATACAAAACACATAATACATTAATGGAATGGAATAATTAAAAATCTGAGCTATTTTAAACACAGTTTTAATGATTTACTTATTTCATACTTATTTGGTCAAAGTTCAGTGTAACACATCTGTCAGACCAAATATGTCATATTATGTCATCAATCAGCTCCAACCTTCTGTCACTAAATTGATCAGTCATTAAATTCAATTTGCCACTTTCTTCTTACTTTAATTATGTTGTGAAACATCAAAGAAAACAAAAAATGGAATTCCTCTTGAAAGTTTAGGCAAATTATTTTCCATTAACCAATAATGATAAAGTTTAAAAACTTTAGGAAGTTCATTTCAATATAAAGTGGGGAGAGAAGGAAGAAAAAAATAATTTCATGTAGGCTTCCAATAAAAATATTCTTGCAAAAGTTAGTTCTTTTGTTTTAAATAACAGAAAACAAATTCCCCCAGTAACTCCATTTTCTTCATCCTGCTTCAAAGTATATCCAGTAATAGGGTCCAATTCAGTCCTTCTAAGATGGAATTAAAACAGACCACATGGATGTCTTAACATCAAAGCTCTGATTACTGATATTCTGGTGATAATTTCTTTAGCTATTTGTTATCAAACACCTATATGTGTGCTTACATTTTATCCAAGCAGGAAGGCTGAAGAGCATTATACCCAAAATTATTATATACTCAAATTAAATATAAAAAACTTAGATGTTCAAAGGGCAAAAAGACAAAAATATGCTAAAATATTTATGTTACATTCTTGACTCACATTCAACATATTTAAGCATTGTAAACAATTGGATTATTAATTCAAGTATGCCATAAGTGTGGAATCAATTGTATACTCCAATTTAGTACATGCTTCCTATACTTGAACCTAGAAATCCACCCATTACTTGCCCTAAATTGATTGGGACTTGCCGTTCTTTGATACAGTATATACTTGGTGACAAATCATTCATTGCAGATTATTGCCAAGGTGAGAAACAGGAGGCCTATATACTAATTATTAGTTCATTTTAATGACTTCGTCTAATGTAACAGCTAACTAATATCTTTGAGTTCTAAGATACATTCAACATATTAGGAGATTTATCAATGTATTTTTAAAAATTACCATCAGTTTGCAATGCTGCCAAATATTATATGTATTTTGGGAAGAGTTCAGTCTCCACAAAAATGATCAAACGTACATTATAAAGAGACTATCACAGACTTAAAAAGACCTTTTACATAAAAGGCATATTTTATAACTATAAAACAATATACAACTTTTACTTATTACAACTAAATTGTTTATATATTTAATGTGAAGTAAGCTATGATGGACATTCAGCCCTAGCTAATCAGAATGCAACTAACTGATCTGTATTATCTGCTAAGAGTTAGCAATCTACAATGGCTCTTGGATAAAATTGCCATCTCAGACAAACAGGGAAACAGGGGACTATAAAACAGCATTTAAAGCTTCATGAAAAACATAGAATGAAGAAATCTGAGGGTGCAGTTCACCCATTATCTGCTACAAAGACTTAAAAGATAATTGGTATACATTTAACTGAAGAACAATTATATATCAACTTTTTGTATCAGACTAACAGTTTCCTTAAATTCACTGCCAGACTCTACAACAACATTCCACTAAGCATATGTGCAATCAAATGCCCGTGATCAGTGAGTTTTGAGAAAAAAATGCCCCAGAGATAAACAGCCACCACAAATGTTCATATTTACTTTCACACTCTACCACTTCATGTAGAAGCTTTGAGAATGAAACTGTTAATTTTACACACTGATACAAGAACTTACCACTTGCCCATTTTGGGGGTTTTTATGAGCATATGGGGGTCCTCGGATATGATTCCACATTTGGCCAGAAGTCATTGCAAAAACAACACACTGAGAAACAAGCAGAAATAAAATATTAATTTATTTCATGATCAGGAAATATTTCTTTTTTTAAACAAATATTGCCATATCTTCATTATTTACAGAGGAAAAAAAGAAGACTGATGTAATCTAGCTTTAGAAAGGAAATCCTAATTTGTGGAAATGGTTTTTACAATCTGCCTGGTGATTTAGGTTCACTATCAATAAAAGAAACCTTCTTAGATAAGCAATTAATTTCATCAGGTTTATTCCCTACTGGCTTCCTTAATTGTTTAATTTAATTTTCATCCAATATGAAAAATTACAATGATAAATTATTTGAGGTAAAAAAACTAGTTTGTTTTTAAGTAAAGAATAATTCTCTTTTCAGATTAATACAATATGGCAGATGTATTTTATACTCTTCAAGAAGCCCAAGATGCAATGGAAGACAATGTCAGCAAGCATTAGTAGATGTACCTTTTCATGACCCAAAGCTTAAAAATGGGAGGAGAGGAAAATACAGATAATCCTTGATTTAGGACTGTAATTGTTGATAAACTACCAGCTGGGCAAAAAGGAGGGATCAAATGGGGAATTAGCCTTGAGTTGTTGTGCAGCTGCAACAGATCTAGGGCTGAACCTCCTCCTAATTTCATTGGACCAAGAGAAGGTAAGCAGTCTGGGAAGATTCTTGTATTATAGGCAGAATATAATAGTCACACTGAACCCTACACATGTGACCTGGTTGCTTGTGTCTGACAATAATAGAGCCCAGAATTATGGCTGTAAGTCACTGCAGTTGTAAACCAAGGCACAATTTTAAGGCTTTTTTTTAAAAAAGTTAGGCAAATGCTGCAGTTGTTAAGCAAACCCATTCTTTTGAAAGGGTATTTTTGCCAGAAACTAGCAAAAAAGTTAAAAATCGTGGTCCTGTGGCCGAAGAACGGTGGAAGCATAGTAAAACTGACTACCCAACATGCAGTCAGGAGACAAAGGTTGGGGAGGGCATAATCATTTACAATGTACGATGGATGATGGTGCTTTACAATCTGTAAAGTGAGGACTACCTGTAGTTCTCCAATCATTGTAACAATTATATGCCAGCATGGGTACTAACCTTGCTTCCACATTCCACCACTGGTAAATATGATACTGAAAAATTAGCTAGTTGCAGACATTTCTCAGAGCACAATTCCTTATACAATTAAGGACAAAAAAATCCGTTCAACTGTGTGAAAATATATGTTAGAATAAGACCCAGTCTTATATATATATAAGAGGCAATAGATCTTACTTTCGGGGGATGTCTTATTTTTTCCCTGACACCTGTCTTGTTTCACTGTGGTGGCAATGACAGCCTTGTCCAGCAGGAGCCACATGGCTGCTGGCCCACGTCTGTGGTGCTTGTGCCAGGAGGCTGCATAGCCTGCCGTGCCATGCCACCACCATGAGGCAAGGCATGTGGGGGAGGGGGTGGAGCTACCCCAAGTGCCCCATAGGTGCCCAAGCACTTTTCATCCAGAGGGAGACTGGAATCTTCGTCTACTTGCAAATGAGGCAGTTGGAAATCGAAGCATTCTCTCCATTTCCAACTGCCCCATTTGCAAGCAGACAAAGCTTCCAGTCTCTGTCATTTCTCCGTCTGGTTGAAAAGTGTTTGGGCACCTATGGGGCACTTGGAAACCAAGTGATTCATGATTCACTCCATTTCCAAACACCCCATAGGTGCCCAAACACTTTTCACCTGGATAGAGAAATGACGGAGACTGGAAGCTTCATCTGCTTGTAAATGGGGTGGTTGGAAACTGAGCGAATGCCTCAGTTTCCAACAGCACCATTTGCAAGCAGATGAAGGTTCCTGTCTCCCTCTGGGTGAAAAGTGTGTGGCTGTCTGGATCACCTACCTACCCTCCCACCTCTGCTTCCGCTCTGGGGCTGGTGGGCTGCAGCTGCTGCTGCACACCATCAGTCCCCGAATGCTCACTCATCGCTGCTTGTGCTGGCTACACCTGCCACCAGGCTTATTTTGGGGGGTAGGGCTTATATTAGGTTCATCCGAAAAAATCAGGCTAGGGCTTATTTTCAGTGTGTCTTATTTTTGGGGAAACACGGTAGAAGATGCGGTTGCTAATTGCACACCACATTAAAGCAGAATCTTAGCTGAAAAGCAAGGATTACATTTACATTATTTGTCTTTTACCTATATGCAACTCAAAAAAAATCAGAATACCTAAATGCTAGTCAATATAAAAAGCAACAACCATGTAACAGGAAAATGCTATTCAAATCATGTCTGCATCAATTACAATCTCAAATAAAATCTAGGAGTAGATTCCTGAAGACATGCAAATTTGACCCTAAATTAAGCCTAATGTTAAATTACACTCAGAATTCATATGCCATTAAGCAACAAATATACTCTGTAATAAACAACCTTCTCCTCTTCTTAACGCCTACAAAAAAGATGAGTAATTTTTACCAGTACTACTGAAGCAGGTTAACATCTGGAATCTCATACAAGTAATCCTGGACTTATGAAGTGTCACCTAGCAACCGTTTTAAATTACAAAACGTACCCCAGAAGTAACTTGCGATCCAGTTTAAAAGTTTCAGCTGCTACAGCACCCCTGTGGCCATTAATTCTTATGACTGAATGCATAGATGCTGCAGTGCACCCACCCTATTTCCCGCCATCCTGCCCTGTAGGTCCCTATAGACAGTGAGCCTACTTTAACACTCCTCAGGGTTCCACACATTTCTCCACACCTCCGTCACTGATTGCTCACTTATCTTTTACCATAGACCTCCTTCTGGAAGCTCCGCAGATCACATTGGGAATGAGAGCCATTTCTCGGCACCCCTTAACCGCATGAATGCAGCCTGGAAGCAAATGCTATTTATACAATGGCTGTAACGAGGGCACTTCAAAATGGTGCTCACTCCTGGAATGGAGGAACGAAGACTGGGGGAAAAAGCAGCTTGTTCTTCTTCTCTAATGCTTCCCACTTGCCCAAACAGCTGTCTTGCAAGCGGAAAACTTTGAGGACAATATTGAGAACTCAGCCTTCCTGCAATGTTTGAGAGGTATGTGGGTGTGCCACCACTTCCCAGAAGAATTCTCGCTCCTCTCCTTCCAGTGCTTTAAACCACCTGCCTTTCCCACTGCGAATGGTAATGGTGGAACCAGCAAAGGCATACACATCCAAGTGTTTTCCTTTCCCAAGGCTTCTGGATTACACGCCTGTCACGTTCCCTTCTCCACTTCTTTAAAGCACTGGAAGGATAGGAGCAAGGCTTCTTTGAGAGAAGGGTGTACACCCATACCCACACACCACTGAAATATTGCAAGGAGGCTTCACCTTTCTTACTATGTTCGAAATGAGTGTGTATTTCTGTATCCCTGAAAGAAGCTGCCCTCTCCCTCCAATGCTACCATTCGCAGAAGAAAAGGCAGCGGCAGAATTGGCAAAGGCAGGCATACCCAGCATTGCCCATCTCCAATAATTCTGACTCACAAAACAGTCAGTCAACTGTACAATGTGTGTGCACGTGAGGTGGAGAATAGAGATGACAAGCTTATCTTTGCTGTTTCTGTTGGCAGAAGAAGAATCTGATTCTAGAAGAAGAATCATCGATGGAACCAGCAAAGGCAGGCATACCCAGCATTGTCCTAAGCCAATGTTTCTTGCTCACAAGACAGACAGTCAGCAGTGGGCATGTGAGTGAACAACAGGCATTTGAAAGAAGAACAAGCTGCTTGTTTCCTAGACTGCATTCCTCCATTCTGGAACCAAGCACCATTTTGAAGTGCCCAAAATTCATTATGGCCACTCTCAAAATAACACTTGCTTCCAGGCCTCAGCCAGGTGGTCTAGTGATGCTGAGAGATGGAGCAGTTTGCTCTTATTCCTAGTGAGATCTGTGGAGCTTCCAGAAGGAGGTGTACGGTAAAAGTGAGCAATCAGTGATGGAAGTGAGGAGGAGCATGTGGGACTGTGGGACCCATGTGTTTAGGGGATGAGGCGGCTTAGAATAGGGCCTGTGCTATGTCTCCCAGGGCCTCTCCAGGGGCCCTCAAGGCACCCATGCTCTATTTCATAACTCACATATTTGTTAAATGGCCACATCTGGAGAGCAGGGAAGAAGGAAATTTTAAGTGAAGTTGGTTCACTTAACGGTCACACTGACCTTCAGCTGTAATAAGTAGACTCTATTACAGGTCTAACTCAATGACTACTGTGGTGACTAACTACTGTAAAAATTAAGAAACACCCCCCCCCCATAGAAACTGGCTTTCACAGACTTCCTGTACCTAAACATGCATATTGTATTCAGTATTCAGTCAGCAGGATTATTTATTGAAAGGATTAACATATTTGAACTGAAAAAAATCAGATACGAACAAATTAGAAAGAAAATATACTCTTTCTCTTTGCTTCCACCTACAGTTCATCTGGAATTTTAGACCCTAAATAGAGTAATTCTAGCTTGTATAGTTAATTCCTTCTTAATGTAATTTAACATGATGGTCACCCATATATTACATGAACTAAATTAAACAGAATATAATTTGTTCAAAGAAATACAACACTTGTTTCTTTTAATTTTAAAGGATATGTTGAGTTCACTCTCCTTACATCATTTTTATTTTTACTTCTATCAAAACATTTCATTACATTTCAATAGCTGTACTTCAAATTCATTGAAGTGGACTGAACATTCTAAAGCAAAGTCCAAGCCCATTAAATGGTATCATATTTTAAAATATTAAAAACATGGATAAAATTTCCATTAAGGACAATGTGTAGATGTAGAGACTCTAGAAAGAGTGCAGAGAAATTTAACAAAGATGATTAGAGGACTGGCGGATAAAACATGCAAAGAATGGTTGCAGGAATTGGGTATGTCTAGCTTAATGAAAAGAAGGACTAGGGGTCATATGATAGCAGTGTTCCAATATCTAAGGGGCTGCCAAAATAAGAGAGGAGTCAATCTATTCTCCAAAGCATCTGAAAGTAGGAGAAGAAGCAATAGATGGAAACTAATCAAAGAGAGAACCAACCTAGAACTAAGGAGAAATTTTCCTAACAAAACAATTTTATCAGTGGAATGACTTGCCTCCAGAAGTTGTGGGTGCTGGAGGTTTTTAAGAAAAGAATTTGTCTGAAATGGTATAGGGCAGTGATGGCAAACCTTTTAGAGACCGAGTGCCCAAACTGCAACTCAAAATCCACTTATGTATCATTGGGTGCCGGATGGGTGTGGCCCATTGGGTGGGTGTGGCCCATTGGGTGGGCGTGGCTGCGGTGTTAACGGCAGACTGGTTGGGACTAAAAAGTTCAATCAATCAATTCCAATTTTGTAAGATCTTTCGTTTTTCCCATGAGAAGTTGAAATTGATTGATTGAACCTTTTTTTTTTGCACACGGCAGCAGAGGCCTAAAGTGAAAAGGTTTTATAAAACCCAGTTGAATGCCTAGGACTGGGGCAATGGCGCATGTTCCCACAGAGGGTTCTGCGTGCTGCCTGTGGCACGTGTGCCATAGGTTCGCCACCACGGGTATAGGGTTTCCTCCTTGAGCAGGGGCCTGGGTTAGGTCCCTTCCAACTCTATTAGTATAAGCCGACTCGGGTATAAGCCGAGACCCCTAATTTTACCCCCAAAAAACTGGAAAAAGTTATTGACTCGAGTATAAGCCGAGGCTGGGAAATGCAGCAGCTGGAGGCTGGATCCCCCGAAAGACGTCTCTGCTGAGATGAGAGAACGGGGTGGCAAGCCGCCGAGAGAATGGGGCGGTGGAGTGCTCCGCCGAGAGAATGGGGCGGCTTGTTGTTCTCTCGGTGCAGCACGGCAGAGGCTGGATCTCGCGAAAGAAGTCTCCACTGAGCGAGAGAATGAGGCGTCTCAGCGCCCATTTTCTCGGCGAAGACTTCTTTCGGGGGATCCAGAGGCTGCCCAGCTGAGAGAAGGGGGTGACAGAGGCTGCATCCCCCGAAAGAAGTCTTCGCCGAGAAAATGGGTGGCAAGCTTCCACCGCCCCATTCTCTCAGCGGAGGCTTGCAGAGGTGGCGGCGGAGCTGCGCGCGCAGCTCTCCAAACCGCCACAGCCCGTTTGGAGAGCTGCTGCCTTCGTCCATGTTTGATGAAAGCAGCAGCTCTCCAAACTGGGGGGTGGAAGTTCTTTTTTTTGTTTACTGGAGTATAAGCCGAAGTGGATTTTTCAGCCCAAAAAGTGGGCTGAAAAATTTGGCTTATACTCAAGTATATACGGTACATTCTTTTCTATTTATCACCTATCAAACAACCAAGCTAATACTGAGATATAAAAAAATCTCATGAGGATTTTATTCTGATCAAAAAGGAACTTAGGGCCCCTTCGTATCCATGAGTTCATATTCATGAATTCAGAGGGGGAAAAATGATGCTGGCGAATGTATTCATCCTTATTCATTTGATTTATTATCCCCCTTTTTATCACTAAGTAATCTCCAGTCAGAGTGCAATATAAACAATAAACTATAAAACCACAAACATTAACACAAGTAGACAAGAAGAACAGAAAAGGGCAGGAAATGCAACAGGGCAGATTCAATCAAAAGCCTGTTTGAATAAATGGGTCTTCGTCTGATGCTGGAAGTCTACAAATCAATCAATTTTCTATACATGAAAGCTGGCTGGGTGACTTTGGGCCAGTCATTTTCTCTTAGCCCAACTTAGCTCACACAGCTGTTGTGAGAAGAAGGAATATTAGATACTGTATGTTCACCACCGTAAGTTATTAATATGAGCCTTGGTGGAGCAGTGGGCTAATGCCTCCTTAAGTAACACCAGCTGCCTGCAATTAGTGCAGGTTCGCATCCCACCAGGCTCAAGGTGGACTCAGCCTTCCATCCTTCCGAGGTAGGTAAAATGAGGACCCAGATTGTTGGGGGCAATAAGCTGACTTTGTAATAATGCCGCTTGGGGTGTGTGTGTGAAAGCCCTAACAAGCAGGCATATACATAGAATGAAGGCTACTGCTAAGCTTGTAAGCCGCCCTGAGTCTTCGGAGAAGGGCGGGATATAAATGTAATAAAAATAAATAAAAATAAATAAATAAAATAATAAAAATAGTAAAGGCAGGATAAAATAAATATTCTGAAGGGTGGGAGTTATCGCTTTTTATTATTATTTTTTATCTTTGCAGGTCACCCAGAGTCACTCAGAGTGAGTTGGGTGGCCTTATGAATTTTCTTAAATAAATAAGTCTAGGAGGCAGAAACAAAATATCCCCAAATTCCCCCTAATGCCAATTGCTATAGAATGGGAATGGAGTTATGTTTCTCAGACCCAAATTTTAAAGGGTCTCCACTTTAGCAAACTTAAAATATTGTACATATACAGAATAATTCCAGTCTGACCCACTTGTGTAGCTTGAGTTTAAAGCTTTCGGAAGCCGCAGAAAACATCTATATTCAACTATTCAGAGCTGAACAAAGAGCAGCTTCAACAACTATGTGCCTATTGTGTGATAGCCCGTTTGAAAAATGTCAGCATCAGGGCCTTCTTGCTATTCTAATGCATTATCTATTAATAAGAAACAAACTAGCATGAACGCTAGCAGATATTAATGAACCATCTAACTCACATGCAACCTGGAGGCAACATAAACTCACATCATTATACAAGTCCTCTACATCTAGAACTGGATGATTACACAATGCTTGGGAAATTGAGTTTATAGAGAACACTGGTCTTCATTGTGGGTTCCTCTGGGCTGCTTTTCTTTTTAGAAGGCCAGGAAATATAGCTCATTTTATTTTCATTTTCTTATTGTTTCACATTTTGTAATATTCAGTTCCATTTCCCCGTTCCTGTTATTGCATATTTTATGGTCTACAAAATTGCAATTCCTTCATGAAACATGCTAGAAGGAGACATTACACAAATAACTTATTCCTATTTCCTTTCTATATTAGTAAAGTTTTAATTACTAAGTCATGATAACACTGTAATGCTGTTGTTCAGTTTTTTTACCCCTTCAAAAGTTTATATTCAAATTATTGAAGCATTGTTATCCAATTTATTTTCTAAAGAAATGTGCAAACTTTTCCTATCTGAAAAGTCATCCCACGTTTTCTCCAAGAACAAATTATAATGTATGAATTCACTCGATTTAATTCTAAAGCAGACAGAAATTGACTGCTAACAATACTGATTATATAACTGATCAGTGGGGCAGACCAATGTTCTCACCTGTATAGCCAACATATAGACTTCTTGTTATACGAGGCTATTTATTTTATTTTAAAAGATTTATATAGCTTGGCAGCATAGAAAACAATAAAAATAACAACTTTGATTTTTTTTTGTCTTCTTGGATATTTTTGAGTTTTGTATTTTAAGTTTGTTTTAAAGCTATATCTAAAAACTAAAACCAAGGAGATGGACAGCATGGACATAAAATCTTACACCATCAACCATCTCCAACAGTGAGTACGGTATTTCCCTCCAGGCCCCAGGTCAGCTGGCTAAACCAAGTTTTAATACCCTTCTGGAAGGCCAAAAGAGTTTTAATCTGTCTTTTTTGGAAATAATCATTAAGAATTATAATATTATACAATACATAAAAAATTAGAAAAATATAATTTATACATAAATATTTATAATTTCATGGTAATTATAAAACAAAGTACAAAAATCTCAAAAATTGAAATTGAACGATTATGATGGTCCCAGTGGTTATTGGCACATCATACAAAAGTATCTTCGACCGCACCCAGAAAATCTGCACACTGATAAAATTTTCATCTGTCAATTACAAAAGGCTACACTGCTTGGATACACAATTATACCGTGTTTCCCCAAAAGTAAAACCTCTCGCAGTTACTTCTATTGAGCAAGGGAGCACCTATACTGTACTGTACCTGTACATTTGGTTTTTCTTGCCTAAATGTAGAACCTTTTTTCCACTACTGAATTTCATTTTGTTAGATAGTGCCCAATGTTCAAGACTGTCAAGATCCTTCTGTATCTTAAGCCTGTCTTCTGGAGCATTGGCTATTCTTGCCAGTTTGGTGTTGTCTGCAAATTTGATGAATTTCCCATCTATCCCCTCATCCAAATCATTGATGAAGATGTTGAAGAGCACTGGGCCCAGAACAGAGACTTGGGGCACCCCACTACATACTTCCCTCCATGTAGAAGCAGTTCCATTGAGGACCACATGCTGAATATGGCCAGTCAGCCAACTATGAATCCATCTGGTGGTGATGCTGTCTAACCCACATTTTTCTATCTTATCAAGTAGTAGATTGTGGTCTATTTTATCAAATGCCTTACTGAAGTCCAAATAAATTATATCCACAACATTCCTCTGGTCCACTAATTTTATCACCTGGTCAAGGAATGCAATAAGATTTGTCTAGCATGATCTGTTTTTGACAAACCCATGTTGGTTTTTGGTTGTGACTTTGTTTGCTTCTAGGTGCTCACTGATTCGTTGCTTGATTATCTTTTCCAGAATCTTCCCAGGTATTGAGATCAGGCTTATAGGATCCGTTTTTTTGAAGATGGGAACTACACATCAGCTCTTTTCCAGTTCTCTGGTAGTTCCCCGGTGCTCCAGGATCTTTGAAAGATATAGTTCAGTGGTTCTGAGATCACATCTGCCACTTGCTTCAGAACCTTGGAGTGTAATCCTGGTGATTTGAACTTGTCTAGGGTGGACAGGTGCTCACTAAAATAGGCATTTTCTTGCCTATTTTAACTTTCTAATCTGTTTTTTACCGTACAGTTTTTTTGATAAGTTGGACAGTTTTTTCCCTTTGTATAAAGACATATGCAAAAAACAAGTTAAGTAATTTTGCTTTCTCCCTGTTGCTTGTCACCTTCTTGCCACTTTCTCCCACTAATGGACCAATCATTTCCTTAACTTTTTTCTTGTTTTTTACATGTTGAAAGAAGCTTTTTTGTTTTGTTATTTTTTACTTTTGTCGCAAGCCTTACTTCATTTTGAGCCTTAGCTTTCCTCACTTCATCTTTGGATGCTTGGGCTATTTGCTGATATTATGCCTTAGTTATATGCCCCCTTTCCATTTTTTATACTTGTCCTTTTTGTCTTTCAATTTATCAGAGAGTTTTTTATGCCGCCATGCTGGTTTCTTTTCAGAGCTGTTATTTTTCTTCTTCATTGGTATTGTGCTAGACTGGGCTTTTATAATCTCACTTTTCAAATTTTCCCAAGCTTCTTGAGTTGTTTTCCCCTTGAGGATTCTCATCCAGGGAATCTTTACCAAGGTCTAAGTTTACTGAAATTAGTTTTCTTAAAGTCCAAAACTCTAGTTTGACTATGTTCTATTGCTTGTGCTTGCATAACACTGAATTCCAATATTGCATGATCACTCCCCCCCACCCGCAACACCTTCTATCATTTCAACTCTGCTAGTGAGAGTTAAGTCCAATATAGCTGATTCCCTAATTCTCTTCTCTACTTTTTGGGAGACAAAGTTATCTGCTAGGTTTGTCAGGAATCTGTTTGATCTTCACTTGGTGCAGAGTTTGTGTCCCAGTTGATGTCAGGGTAATTAAAGTCCCCCATTACTATTGTGATTTATTTCCTACATACTGTACCTTAGTTAAGTGACTAGCAAAAGGTTCATCTATTTCCTGTTTGGTCGGGTGGCCTATAGTATATACCTATGGTAATGTCATTCCCCCCCGTCTTTTATATTTACCCAAATACATTCAAGACAGTTTCTATCATTGTTGTGCTCTATTTCTGTAGAGATGTAGTTATTTCTTATACAGAGAGCAACTCCACCTCCTCTTTTATTTGGTCTGTTTCTTTTAAATAATTGAAATCCCTCTAGCTATATGTTCCATTTGTGGGTTTCATCCCACCAAGTTTCCGTAATGGCAATAATATTATAGCTGCCCACATTTACCTGATTTTCTAATTCACTCTGTTTATTGCTCATACTCTGTGCATTGGTGTATAGACATTTGAGTTCTTTATGACTGACCCTCTGTTTACTTTCTATATAACCTGTGTGGTTATATAGTTTATATGTATAACCTACACAGTTCCCCTATTTCCTTACCACCTGTTTGATTAGTGCACTTGGTGTGGCACTCACTATTAAAAACTTGATTTTGCTTGACAGCAAGTTTGATATTTTTATCCAAACACACATCTATGTTACATGCACTGATAACACTATTATTTTTAAATTGCTGGGGACAGGAATGTTCTATATCAATTAACTCACTGTCCCCGTTGTTCTGTTTAAATATTTCTCCAGAAAATCTGTGAATTTAATGCAAGTAACTCAGTCCCTTTCTTTGATGGATGCATACCATCTCTTTTGTACACTTTTTCATTGGATCAGCTGCAAACATTGTGACTAATATACCCAAAGCTCCTAATATACACCACTCCTTTAGCCACATATTGAATTCTGCTATATGCTGGCCTTTTCCATTTTGTTCCTTATACACTGGTAAAACCTCTGAAAAAGTAAGCCTACAGCCTATCCTGCTAAGTTCCTGCCCCAAACTCTGGAAATCATTCTGCACAGAGAGTACATCTTTTTGGGACAGATCATTAGTGCCAAGATGTACAAAAGCATCCACCTCACAGCCCTGCTGGCATTCTTGACTATCTTAAAAATATGCTTCTTGTGCCTGTTGGCAGTAGCACCTGGAAGACACCTGACCTCTTTTGAAACCTCTGTATCCTTTCCTAAATTTACTTTCCTTATAATTGAATCACCAACCAGAAGTGGCTTCTCTTTTTGGATGCCTTGCTCTTCTTGCATGACTGATTCTGATTCACACTTTCCCCTATCCAAAACAAGTTCTTTGTCTCAGACCATGATCCCCTGCTTATTTGAGTTATCATAATCACAACTACCTTGACCTGTCTCCTTAGCATCCCTATTAAGGTCAGCAAGGACATTGTATCTGTTAAGCAGGGATATGGTGAAAGCTTTGTTTGTGGTTCACAGCTCTCACCCTGCCAGATCCCATGGTTGTCCATACTGCCCTTCTCCTGCAGGATCTTTGCGGTAGAGGGATCTGATAGTGGGGCAGCTCAATGGAGTAGAAGGGCTGAGTTGGATACCCAAGTTCTGCCTGAAGAGCATAGATTACAGACTCTAGATAAGTAATCTGTCTATGTAGACTTGTAATTTGTTTACAGATAGGACAGTATCCAAATTTGATTTCACATTTTTGAGTATATATAATGATATTATCTGAAAGTGATTTGTTTTAATCTGTCTTTGCTGGAAATAATAATAATTGTAGTGTTACAATGTTATTCTATAATTAAAAGCACAATGATAATCAAGTGGCCATTCCTTTAATATCATATAAAAACAGCTCTGGGATCAATTGCTGATGCTGGTCTTGCTTGTTGACCAGCAAAAGCAACACCTTCAGCATTAGAGTGGCTGAATTCAAGGAAATGTGGAACTTTGCAATCAGTTTTGGCCCGAGACATGACAGAGAACTGTGTAAGATGTTTAAAAGATTACAATGTGGACAAAGTGTGTCTCCTTGAAGTGTTAATATAGCTGTTGAGAAGGTGGTAAAGCTTCTTCAAAAACAGCCCTTCCATTGGGACACCAGTCAAGAGAATCACCTCTGCATGCACACAAAGACAGCTGGAGACAACTCTCTAAGCAACTGCTAAGCTTGGCAAAGGATGCTAGTCCTTTAACAAATCAAAGGAGGATACTTGGTTTACACAAACACACTTTGCAATGCTTATGAATGCTCTGCACAGCCCTAATAATTACCCAGGTGGAATCTGACCCATAGCTGATCTTCTTGAATAGGTTTGCAGCATGGCAAATTTGTATTTTGCATCTCAGGTCTGTCAAGCTTTAAAACAGTAATTATAATCCTTAAGCAGAATTTCACTGAGAAGCTCAGAAGTATCAGGCAGGACATTTTAAATTCTATTTTAGAGTAACCAATTTTGCACTACTTAAAAACTGTAACATAAAAAAGGAGGCATGGGTATACTGCATTGAAGCAAAAGGCTAGAATTTTTTCATAAATGTGTATGTTGTTGTTAGCTGCGAAGTCGTGTCCGACCCATCGCGACCCTATGGACAACATTCCTCCAGGCCTTCCTGTCCTCTACCATCTTCTGGAGTCCATTTAAGCTCACGCCTACTGCTTCAGTGACTCCATCCAGCCACCTCATTCTCTGTCGTCCCCTTCTTCTATTGCCCTCGATCTTTCCCAGCATTAGGCTCTTCTCCAGTGAGTCCTTCCTTCTCATTAGGTGGCCAAAGTATTTGAGTTTTAGCTTCAGGATCTGGCCTTCTAAAGAGCAGTCAGGATTGATCTCCTCTAGGACTGACCGGTTTGAACCAACCAAACGGTAATATGAGATTGAAAAAGAAATGAATATGATTTTCAGATGGTGATACCTTATAGAAACTTCTGGCTTTCTTTTTCTTTCTTTCTTTCTCTTTCTTTCTTTCTTTCTTTCTTTCTTTCTTTCTTTCTTTCTTTCTTTCTTTCTTTCTTTCTCTTTCTTTCTTTCTTTCTTTCTTTCTTTCTTTCTTTCTTTCTTTCTTTTGACATTTTAACCTTTAGAACTACTGACTTTTTAATAAACACTCACCAATGCTGGAACCAATTAAAATTTAGCTAAAATACTGGTACTCTCCTGACTGCAGGCCCTTACTCAACCAATACTGTTTACTGCCCTTAAGATTAGGTCCAGCTGTTCCTGTTATGATTTTGTAATCAATGCTGTCTTTCTCTAAGCTATTCATTGATGCAGCACTTTCTCATTAACAGTCCAAATGAAACTTGAAACTGTGGAATATAGAGAAATGAATTATTGAAATTCAAAACTTTTTTTGTTTTTAAGTTGGCATACCAATGCAACCATTGCCCAACCGGTCTTGTTGTAGATGAATTCCAGGTTGTTTCGTCGCAAGTAGAGCAAACCGCCAACCAGCGACACCAGGAGAGCCAATGCAATAGTACCTGAATAATTTGGTGGCCTGAACACTCTGATCTGTAAAATGGGAGATGGGATTTGATTAGTATAATTCATTCTACTTTCTGGCAGTACAAGGAAATGCAACTTTTAAACAAAATTGGCAGCTCATGATAAAACTCATATGCATGAAAATCAATCAAGCCATCTAGTACAACTTTATTTGCAGTTATGGAAAAAAATCTTCAAAACATAATGCCAATATGAAGAGAAGTGTTTCTATGAACATGAACACCCACTTAAATTCCAAATAGAAATTGTTATGCTCCAGGAAATAAAACAATATAATTACATAATTTGCACTTTGTTAATTAAATAAAATCAATCTTAATATCTTCCTTTAAAGAAGAATTTTATAACGTTGCAGAAAATCTCCCAAAGTCTGGAGTTCTATAATCTGACAGGGAGGGAGGGAGGGAAGGAAATATAGAAGGAAGGAAGGAAGGAAGGAAGGAAGGAAGGAAGGAAGGAAGGAAGGAAGGAAGGAAGGAAGGAAGGAATTATACAATGAGTCACTCTGCAATGAACTAACTTAAATACATAAAGATGTATTTATTAAATTTATATGTCACCCATTTTCACTATGCAGAATAGTAAAACGTATCCCATTCATATTGCATTAGGCACAACTAGAGCAGGAGCCCTAGCCTATCTTCAGGTATATAGTAAAATACTAATAAAATAGCACACAATCTTCATAGACATTACTATTGTAACTGACTAGGGAAAAGAAGTTCAATATACAATACACCAGGGATAGATTAACTACTACACTATATAAGGTAATCATTCATGGCAATATTACTGTATTTAGATGGCAAGAATAACTCCTGTAACTTTTTATACGAGAAGTTTTTGTCCATTTCTTTGACCAGTGTGTCTTCTAACACAAGGTTGGAAAATCAATGTATCCTCTCAATGCCACTGAATGTAAGTCCGAGCCAGATGGTTCAAAGTCTGATCCCAAGTAAAACAGATACTGAAACACATGGTTGTGTCCATCATAACAGTAATCAAGGACAAAACTATATTTGAGAGAATATGCTCAAGATAATGGGGGAAGCATCTATTGTGGGTTCTATGAGTGAAGAAATTATCAAGCTGATAACAAAACAGCCATGGAAGGAGAACAAGATGAATAAATTTAAATTGGAAAGGATTTTTTTTAACCTCCCTGTAAAATAGAAAGGAATACAAAACAGAACAAGAGCTATTCTGGAACTCTTCTTGGTGAGAAGAGTTCTTCTCTTATGTACCAACTTTTTCAGGAATACAAATAGGAATCATTCAATAAGTGAACTCAGGATCTGCTTCCATTCCCATCTCCTCCCAAAAGATGTAAAACAAATCCTTTTTCATTTGATTATTAATATTATTAACAGTATAGGAATTCCAATTCATTGGAAATTATGAGAAACAAATCAGCATAACTGGCAGGCTTCAAATGGTGGAAAAGTAATTTCAATAAGTTTGTGCAGCACTCTTGCTACTACATCTGTATTCAGTTCAATAATGTTTTTCAGTGTATTTATGTAACTGCTCTCTTATAGCATTAAAAAGTCAGACTTTTGGAATTATTACTTGCAATAAGTAATATTTCAAGTGGATGCTTACATTAATCACCTAATTGGTATACTATCATTCCTCATGTTGTTAGAAGACAGCAAGATTAATATTTTAGCTATGCAAAACAAATCTGAAATACATCATTTTTTTCATCTTTTATATTAGTACAGAGTGATGAAAGAGCACTGTTGGTACTGTTATTATTTTAGTCCTTTTTTGTAGAAGAATATTGTGGGGGGAGGAAAAATCATTGAAGGGTGAATCCCAATTCCTAGGTCAATTTGTTCCAGAACCTAGAAGATTAAAGTGGGTCAGTCTTTTTCTTTTGTTAAATGACTTACGTGAACATCCATTCTGTCAGCAATCCATTTAGCTAACTGTTCTGCAGCAAATCCAATTCTCTGTAGGTCAAATGTGTCTGCTCTCTTGGGCTTACCTTTTGGAGGGAAATGCATGAAGGTTGGAGCAGAGTTCATATTGAGCTGAAACAGACAACAAAGATGCCATTAAATACTAAATAAACATACCAATTCTTTGCCTTTATCAGTCTCTTTGAAAGCCATTACCATAAGTTGTAATATGATACAGAAATTCTAACTAGGTAGTGTTTCAAAAGCTACCAATCTTCCTACAACCTAAATAACTGGGTAAAATCTGACAGGGAATTTTTAGTGAGAGAAGCAGTTCTGTAAGTGAAAAAGAGGTCATCCCCCCCCCACACCATAACCTCAGCATTTGCTCTGGAGCAAAATTCATTTGATGTGATTGTTCTTCACTACTAAAGTAAAGTATCATATTTATTTGCATAAGAAGAGGCCAATATAAACATGAATAAAGTCATATTGCAATTTGATAGAGCTAGGACCCTGTAACAATTACAAGTATCGAACAAAATTTTCTCTAATGATGTATATATGCATAGCTGCTTTCATTCAGCAGGATTGTATGTTTGCTACACAACTGAATTATGCTACATAAATATATTATTTAAATACTGCAAATTCAAATTATCTATTATAATCAAGTGAGATACTAAATAATTGGATTTATTTCTAGAACAACATATTCTGTTCCTTTGTTGAATATCTGTTGACAGCTCAATGTGTTATAAAATAGCAATATGAGATACTATGAAACACTTTTTTGTCAAATATATCTGACATAATGATGTGTGGATTTACTGACTGAAACAAGAAACTGTTTTATGAATCTAAGACAATTGAAAGTTTTCTTATTTTTAAATTTCTTCAAATAAGTACTTGCACAAACTCAATTATGCCAAGCTGTGGGGAAGTAATTGCTGGGGGTGCATCTTTCTCCTATACAGGATGAAATAGATCACCCTATTTCCTGCATAGCTCTTTATCCCGTAAGATGCACTTTTCTTTAGCAGCAGCATAACGACATCACAAATTGCAGAAAGCTAAATCTATCTCCTAAGGGTCTTCTTTATTTTTTAGGTTGTACTGGAATAAAACAATGATCAAATACTTCTGATCATTCATATCATAGTTTATAGATGGCTGGGAAATAACTTAATGGTAGACTACATGATACGTTCCCGTCTTTTCTTTTTGCCTCTTCATCTTATGCAAGAAAGATACCATGAGTAACATTTGAGGGCACCTATAAAAAGTCTGGCTAAGATTCATTGGGTAGGAAAGAACAGCAGGGAGGGCAGGATTTTAAGAGCTACATACATTTCTCTTTAATATTCCCATTCCAGAAATTCCCCCACCTCCAAAAAGGCAAGGGAATAATTGCTGGCCCATCCATTCTGGGAACCTTAAAATGCAGCTTCTGCATTCATATGAAGTCCCCTCTTTTTTTCTTTTTCTTTTTTGGCATCTTGCCTTTGGGGAAAAAAGATTCCATATTATGTATGACTTGGTGGACAAATATGAATGTTCAATTCAAATTAAATTCAACCTTGGACAGAGAAGGGGAAAACTAGTCAAAGATTCACAATGACTTGCTCTGGGGAATATAAGGCCTGGATTAGATAAATGTTGGAGCTGGATCAGAAAGGATCAAGTACATTAGCATTTTTATAAGCAGGGGAAACAAATGATATGCGATGCTTTTCTCTGATACTAATTAATGTTTTATAGTGGGGTTGCGCCCCAATAATATAAATAAGCAAAATATTTTTCAAATGTTAGAAAATAAGGGGAATTAATAAATTCTCATTCAAGATGAGTTTGGATTCTAATGACGCTATAAATACATTCATGCGGTTTTCTTGGCAAATGTATAGAAGTAGTTTGCAACTGTTTACTTTTAGGGTCTTATTGTTGCCTATAGGCCTGATATTCCTGAGATATCTTCCATCCAGCTACAACAAAACTGTGGCCTAATGCAATTTAGCTTCCAAACACAAATTACCAGCTAGGTATCAATACTACACTACCATACATAGAACAAGAAACACAAAGTGTTCTCAAAGAAAGGATTTCCTTTAAATGTAGTTTAGCAATCTCTAAGGCACACACCCTCACCTGCTGGAAAACATCTGCACCTTCATCATAATCAACTAGAGTGAAGAAAAGCTTGTTTGAGAATGCTGAAGAGTAGCGCCATGAGTTAGCCAATACTTGATATTCTTCATTAGCTTGCCTGAAAGTAAAACATAAACATAACATGTTCAACTTCTTAGTAAGTGTACCAGCTTGAACTGTTTCCCTGCAAAAAAGTTATTGATACACAATAATTTCCTGCAAAATCCTACTAAACTGTGTTAGCCAAACCAAAAGATGAAAGAATAAATAAGAAACAATAATTAGTTGTTTACCCGCTATAAATATACAAAGATTGAAAACAAAGAAATAATGAAAGCAAAGATACTTTTTGTTTCTAAAGTTCCAATAGTAATAGGTGCCCTGGATGCAATCCCAAAACATCTGGAACACCACTTGAACAACATCAGCATTGACAAAATCACCAATGGTCAATTGAAAAAGGCAGCTTACTTGGAACTACTTATAACTTACAATGGTTCATCTAACCCAGGGGTCATCAAACGTGGCCCTTTTATGACTCATGGACTTCAACTCCCAGAATTCCTCAGCCAGACACGGCTGAGGGCCAAGTTTGAAGACCCCTGATCCAACCCCATCAAACCACATATTGCTATCCTAGGTTCTTGGGAAGGACTCAGCAGGTGGACAAAGGTGATAAATCCAGGCTAATTATCTGATTGATTGTGCAACTAGCCACAATAATAAGAATTGAGAACATTACAAAGTAGAAAAATCTGAAAATCAAAGTTGAAAGATTATGGCATAAACTGGCATTGGTAGTCCCAGTGGTTATCAGCAAAACTTTTAGAAAATTTGTATATTGACAAAATTTCCATCAATCAATTACAAAAGACAACACTGCCTGGACCTGCATATATAATATGGTAATGCATTATGATATCCTAGGTTCTTGGGAAGAGTTCAATGAATATGAAAGCCAACTCCAGCTGCTAACAGTTGTGATTTCATATTTTATGCATATAATAGTAATAATAGAAGCAAAAATGCAGTTTATAATATAAAATATACACATATGGATGAAATTGTTGAAATACAAAGGAGGAAAAGCAGTAATTGTGTGTATACATGGAAATAATAATCCTATGCAAAATTATGTTGTCCATTTTCCCTTATATCTCTTTTCTTTCCCCTTTTGCAAATATGTCAATGATAGTGAGAGGGAATGAAAAAAAAGGGAAAGAAGTGGGTCACTCATAATTCAATGACTCAAAGTCTTTGATTAACATGGACTATCCATTTATCAGTATTCCTCCTGTAAAATAAGATTTTCTCTTAGATTGTCCTTTAAAGTTGTAATCCTATATTGTGCAAGGAGTGTATGTTACGGGTTCTATCACTTAAGAAGCTCCCTTTAATGTGTTCTAGGCAGAGGTATTTTCTGCTATGCTTCCTGCATTATGAAATCTTCTTTCCCTGTCCAAAGAGACATTGAGAGCTGTATTTCTCATATTGTTCTTAACTGTATGCGTGCCCATAAGTTGAAAACAGGTAGCTCTCAACTTATGACCACAACTAAGACAGGTATTTGTATTGTAAGTTGTTATGGTCATGAATCAAGCCATCACATGACTGGATCCAATTTAAGAACCAGTTTTGCCACGGCCGTAAGTCACGTCACCACAGTTGTAAAATGAGTCATGCAGTTGTAAGTCAAATTATGTAATCACCAATTTGAGTCTAGCTTCCCCAACGGCAGTTTTTTTTTAATTTTTGCTGGAAACCTGCAAAAATAACCTTGAATGAAATTGTATGTTTGGGGGAGGGTGAGAAGGGGGAAAAGACAGTCTACTGCAAAGAAAACCTTCATCCTTATTATTATTATTTTTTAGAATACTGGTCTAAATTTTAGGTTGTTTTTTTTTAATAAAAAACCAAGAACAATTGATCCATGTCAGCTGCTGATGAAATACATGGAAAGGAGAGAACTGGGAAATTTTACTCCATTAACAAAATTATAGTCATTAGTGGCTGGTTTTTTTAAAAGTAACAGTTTTTTTAATATTAAATTGTGCTAGGGGATCTATGCATTTTTAATCCCGTTTGCTTAAAAGGGAAGCATTATTGGATCCAATTAGCTTTCTATCATCTTTCTTACAATATTGGTGTTTAACAAATGTTCAAATACCATTATCCATGTATTGAGAGGAATGCACATGGAAAACATGGTCATATATGTATATTCATCCAGTTTAAATATTGGCACAACTGCCATTCAAGTAAACCACAACAAAATTAAGTCTCTCAGCCTTTCTTTCCTTTTAGTATACTGAAAGGTATTACCATTTTGCAATACCATTCTATGTAGCCAAGTATACCTGAATAGTATAAAATTGCTTAGTCAGAATATGAAGTCCCCCACTGCACCCTAATTCTTCATGGGTAACTGCATTGGTAAAGAGGACAAAAATCATATGCATGTTGAATCATGCCTACAAGCTCCTCCTGAAAACTCTTTGTATATGGATGCCTAACTGATACCTCTTCATCTCACTCCTAAAATAATGTAATGCACCATCATTAAGAAACCACTACACTCCTTAATGCTGATTCATTTCCATCATTGTCTGTTTTACTTGTTTGGAATTACAAAGCATTGATGTGCAATTTAAATGTTGTAATCCCTCTTACATACAGGCATAATTTCTACGGTTCCAAAACATTATCGTGAACTCTATCTCTCTAAGAAAAGGACACTAGAAAGGGAGAAAAGAACCTTCTTTTAGGGTTCTAAAGCTCTGAGTTTTCGCTTTTATCATTTCTTTACACACCAAGCCATGTTTTATCTTACAGAGTTAGATACAGAAATAAGATTCAATCAGAGCCTCTAAGAGTGGAGATCATGGGGCATCCAAGACACACTGAGTTCCTACATGAGAAATGGGGTGTTGAGGTAGGTGAACTCTGTGGCATACTTAGATAAACTGACTTTGCAAAATTATCATTCATCTAGGGCAAATATAACACATTGCTCCCAGGAGACGAGAGCTGATTAAGAATCAGCTGCTTCTATAGAGACAGATCACTGCACAAGTTAGCTCAGTACTGAGTCAATTTTTGCTGTACACATCTGAACAACTGGCCCAGAACCTGAATATAGGCACTTCTACAAAAACATGGATAACTACTTCTGTAGTGGTTTTTGAATAATTTTGATCTGGGCAGCTGAAGGTATACCTGGATCACAGCAAAGATAAACAGTTCCAGAATATAAAACAATAGTATTTCCCTCACTCTTTCCCAAAATGATACTGCTGAAATGATAAACAAACCAAACCAAAATCCAGACAGAGTATATTTTTGGGCAGAAGGACTTTGAAGATAGTTTTGAAACTTACCCAAGCTAAACCCCAAGGCTATGGCATTATTTAATTCTAAAAACATACATTTTGTACATAGATTCAAAATGTACCAAGCAAGAGTGAAAGGGCACATCCTGGGATCCATCATTTTGCTAGTTAAACAGAGATATTCTTTCCTACAAACCTAAAGAGACATCTGAAATATCTTACCTAAAGAGAAAAAGGTTGCAAAGTTTGCTGGGTTGTGAACATCAGGCCTACTGAGCAGTATGTCAACTCTACAAATGAGCATGGCTGCAGACATTTTCCTTCTCATTCTAGGTTGCCACATAGAATGGAGGGGGGTTGCCAAGGTGCTTCGCTAGTCAAAATAATCTTTTGTCCCATGGGAACCAAGGTCATCAGCTGCTCCCTAGACTAGGGACTGGGCACTGCATAAAAAGCACACCAAATAATCATGTTGGGGAACATAGTTGCTTGCATATACAAAGGACATTTACCTTTGTATAGGGGAATTGTTAGTTGTGTGTCCAGAGTTGGTTTCACTCTTGACTGTGCTGATATTTTGTAACTAATAAACATGTTCCCTGAAGAATTTGCAAGCCTCTGAGTTCTGCCTTATTCATCTGTGTCTGTCAGAACCATGACATTGTAGAGGATTCACTTTCAGATAAATTTTGCATAAGATGCAACATCTGCCCTTTGGAGCACTCTGCTAGATAAGACCATGATGCTGCTGGATTTCTAGTGTTTTCCTAGGCAAGGGGATTGGGAGGCTATCATGTGTTGATTGACTGGTGTCCCTAAATTGCCATGTTATGCCATTTTGCTTTGGTCATTATTACATTTTCTTATTGTTTTTGTTCTGATATTTTAATTCTCTTAACTGTGCACAGTTGCATTTGTGAGATGGGAGCCCTTACCAATGGATTTAAATAAATAATGAGTAAATCTTATTGAAAATCTCCCACCTAATTTTTTAATTGCTTGTTAAGGTAGAAAATTTAGGATTGCTTCTTGGAAGTTGCACTCAATTGATAAAAAATTTTCTTCTTTCAATTACTTGTGTTTTTCTTAATCTTCTAAATCCAAAACAAAATTCCCAATGATATTATTTATAATCATATAAACTCAAAGGATTTTATTAAAAAATACTACCATGTTTATGGACAAAAAGTCCATTCAAAATGAGATTGTCATTGCATTAATACAACATTGATTATTATATGCTCTTTCTTAATGATTCTTGTCATCTGAACTGAATATTTTCAAAGGTTCGATTTATTTGTGAAAAATGCATTCGTGGTCCTATTTAAATTGCAGAATTCAATTGCTCCAGAGAAACATCTAGCTTTTACCAACTATATTCACAGAAAACTACTTGACTTCAGCTTTTACTCTTCTTTTAATGTTTTGCTGCATCCTAAAAGTGTTAAGTCTGAACATTACTATTCTGCACAACTTAGTGAAAGCAGTAAAGTTGGATGATTGCAAAAACCTAATCAGGTTGATTAGCAGGGAAAAAGAGATCATTAGGAAATACCAGGGCCAAATGCTAAGACTGGAAAGTTGGGGAAAGAACACATGGAATAACATATGACGACTTTTAGGAAGGTGGTTAAAACCGAAGAGTTTATTTAACTATAAGGTTAAATCATCAGACTACAAAAGGAATTTAATACAGTTTTAATAGGAATATAGATTTGTATGTGTCTGTGTGTACGTGTGCGTGCACATGCAAACCATAAGATGAGTGGCATGCAAGTTTATTAAAATAAATAAAATCTTAAATCTTACCTATCTCATGATAATTATTGACAAAAGCAAAACCAACCAACCAAAAATATGTAAGGGCTTCTTAAATAATCAGATTCATCAGACGATTATTAATACAGTTCAAATAACTAGACTCATTGGCGAATCAAGGAACTTGGTCACCATCTATAAAGTCTTACAAGGCACAGGGTTGTTTTTTTTTACTTGAGGAACCACCTGTTACCCTTAATATCTGCCTGACCAGCTTGATATGTCAAGGCTGGCGCACTCCCGGTTCTTTCGATTAAAAATGCCATTTATCAGGACCCTAGAAAAGGACCATCTCCACAGCAGCACCTATCCTCTGGAATGAGATTTTCCCCCAAAATTCAACTGGACCCCACCCTACTGTTATTCCAAAGAATCTTAAATACTGTATCTGACTTTTCATTCATTTTGAAGATGACAATTGATGCCCTTTTTGTCTTCTCTGTTTCCCTCTGCTTATTTTCTTTGCCATCATTCCTTTGCTTTGTGCTATTTTTGTAGTTTTATTCTAAAATGTTTTAACAATTGTAAATCATCCAGCATATAAATTTAATAAATTGTTATTTATTATTACTATCATCATCATCATCATCATCACTGCAGCCCATCCATCTCCCACACATAACTAGCTACATATCTCAAAGGCATAAGATTGGAAAATATCTTTTTTGTTGTTGTTGTTGAAATCCAAGCTTTTTAGATTGTGGCAGTGAAGAAAACTTCTAAAATGGTTAATGCAGTTTCCAGGGCATGCCAAATATTTTCTTGCTGCAAGTTTTGCTTGGGGAGATCTGTCTTCTGTGTACTGCAGCGTAACTATAAAATTTTGGCATAGAATAATAACTGGCATTCAAGAAAGATGAGCGCAGTCACTGCTAAGCAAACAAAATGCCACTTGGGGAAAAAGGTGCATTTCCCCATTAGCTCAGTGCACTGATCTCTTCATGAAAGAAAACCAGCATTTCTTCTACTAATGAATGTTCTAAGAGGGAACATTCATTAGTACTGTAGAAGAAACAGAGGGAAAACTTCCCTTTTTTGCTATTAGTGGGTGAGCCTAGAGTTATTCTTGTCTTTTAAAATCCTATTTAAGGGGCAAAATTGGACAGCAAAGCATCTAGCTGTGGTGCTGAACTGTCATTAATTAATAAATAGTATTATACAGTAGCATCTTCATTAACAACCTGTAGAGGGCAGTCAAACCGCACTGAATGATACATGCCAAGCTTTAAGTCATAACTGCAACGCTTACTTGTGTTAAACAGTATAACAGAAAAATTCTGAAATTTGAATACAAAAACAAGACAATAAAATCCATTCTTTCCAACTCAATCACTTGCATTAAACACATTGGGTTACATTACTGCAAGACCACAAAGAGACAAGTAATATATCATATCTTGTCATATATATTAAAGCTTATTCCATTAATTTAGAGAAAGAGGTGAGGTTTTACTTTGCCTTTAAGGCCTCTGTCATATGTATTTGTATCCTACGTTGAAACCTAGCAGGTGCTCTAAAAATAAACTTTCAGTGGATAAAAAAAGGGAAAAAAAACTATATCCCTTTCTCTAAAAGTAGAGGCTAATCTCAATCTCATATCTATGCATGTCATCTTTAGGAGTGGAGAGTCAAGGGGAAGAAACAGGTTTTTTAAAACAAAACAAAACAAAAACACTTGCTTTACATCCTTAATCAGAGCCATTGCAGAAAAGGAAATACAGCAGTGCCAGTTATTCCACTAAGAGCTCCAATAGAGCAGTATTTCTCAACCTTGGCAACTTTAATATTCCTGGATTTCAATACCTAGAATTACCCAGCCAGCTTACACTATTCCATTTCCACTTTTCTTCACTATCCCCTCCCCTCAACATCCTGCAGCCAATGAGCAGGTCCTAATGACTTTTTCTAGCTCTGTAAAGCTTGAAGCGTCCATCAGGGTGGAGTAAAAATCATTACTGAAGATGATAAAACTGCTCATATGTACTTGTAGAGAGAGAAAAAATGTTGCCCCCATATTTTTTTATTCCATTTAATACACTTAACGTTCTTTTCAAAACAGGGGTAGCTAAAATAGCTTCAGCCTAACAAAAGTGCAAAATAATCTGGCAGCACTCTTCCTGTAAAAGGACTTTTCTCCTAGGTGAGCTTACTGTGCTTAAATGTTTTGAATGTCTGTTGAAAATATACTTTCAACAGAGCAGCAGCAAGTTTACTAAACTGTTGGGGAGACGTTTCCAGTGCATCACTGTCTACACCTCCTGTTCAAGTACAAGAGAAGAAATGGGCTCAAAGGAAACCTGTTCTTCTAGCATATTAAGGATATTAACCCAAAATGGAAGAGAAAGACAGACCAAAAGAAGCCTTAAAGTCACCTTCTAAATAATATTTTGTGTAATGCTCAGTGCCTTAATAGACACATGAAAATATAACAATGGAATTTTGCACTCATTCCTAGTAAACCTTTCCCTAAACTGAAGCCTCCAAGATGGATTACAATTTCCACCTAGCATAGCCACTTAGGTTTTGAGAATTGCAATTTCAACATAACTTGGAGAAGGCCAGTTTCATTAGAACCTAACTTTGATCAATGGATAAATCAAATTAACAAAAATAGCAAAAATTACTACAGTGGCAGGAGGGGCAATAGGATGAACTGATTCCCTAAATCTTATGTACATACACCTCCAGACACAGCATGTTTATTAAGCCTATGAACAAACATGAGCATATGAAGGAATACATAGATAGCCAAGCTATACAGTATATGTAGATGTCCATCCCTAACCAATTTATTCCATTCTAAGAGAAAAAAGGCCATGCAGTTTCTTTTAAGAAAATAGATATAGAATTCTTTATTGTCAACTGGTGATTGGACACACAAGGAATTTGTCTCCAATGCATAAGCTTTCAGTGTACATAAGCAACAAGTGATAAATCATGATTATAATCATAAAATACATTCATCATAAATCATAAGGTACAACACTCAGTGATGATCATAGGATACTAAATAAGCAATTAAAATAAGTCATACTAGGATACTGCATACAAAAATTAACATAAATCATAAGATACAAGCAACAAAGTTATAGTCATAAGAAGATAAGGAATAGGTAATAGGAAGGATGAGAAGGATAATAGTAATATAGCCCTACTCAGTAGTTTGACAGTGTTGTGGTAATTAGTTGTTTAGCCGAGTGATGACATGGGGGAAAAACTGTCCTTGTGTCTAGTTGTTTTGGCGTGCAATGCCCTATAATGTCATCTTAGAGAAGAAGTTGAAACAGTTTATGTCCAGGATGCGAGAAGTTTGCAGATATTTTCACAGCCCTCTTTCAGCTCGTGCAGTATACAGGTCCTCAAAGGAAGGAAGGAAGGAAGGCTGGTAGCAATTGTTTTTTCTGCAGCTCTGACTATCGGTTAAAGTCTGTGTCTGTCTTGTTTGGTTGCAGTGCCAAACTAAACAGTTATAGAGGTGCAAATGACAGACATTATGATATTGATTCCAAAGCAACTGATCTTAAAAATTTATAAAATGCAAAAGAACTATTTTTCATACACTCTTCTAGTGGCTTTAGATCATGTGTCGATGGCCCTCATAGAATACTCAGTTATTTGGTTCCCTCTGCAAACAAGTTCTTCACCCACTTGTTTCTGTGCTAAGGGACACACTTATAAGGACACTTGGAGATGAATGAAATCAGAGACTAATGAAAGCATCAAGCAGATGGGAGCAGTCTGATGGCTTGATTTTTTGCAGTTACTCTTAGATGCTCTAAACTGGAAAAATGGGATATTAATATCTCTCGTGTAAAGGTGTTTTAACTGTAGAAGGCAGTAATTTTTATTTTTTTTTTACATTTTATTTCATTACATTTTTAGATATTTAACCAATACTATATTTCCTTTGGGCAATGGCTACACTATAACTAAGCAAGAATCAATATTAACACAATCTTTATTACAGATTATAAATGTAACATCAAGGCTATTAGATAATGATCCACAAACTTTTAACAATTGTTCATTCTCTGCTCAGGAGAAACATCCACATATAAATCTTAATATAAATGAACACTGAGAAGCCCCTTTCCAGTGTAAAGACAGTTCTACCCTGCCACTTTCGTATCCCAAACTCACAGAAACAGATTGAAAAGGATCCACAATCAGTTTACAAATGAAACTTAGGAAAATTAACCACAATAAACATCCTGTACCCAAGCCACTGTAGATTCAACAGTGATAACAATTGCATCACGTCTAGTCAATACAAAAGGGCAAGATAAAACAGAACAGTAGTCAAGCACTTGGCACATGTTATCTGGGATAGGGAGGAAGAGCTGCAAAGCTGTTAAGTACACAACTCACTTATAGGGCCTGAAAGTTAACAGCCAGGAGCAAGGGTAAAATAAGATCTACCCCAAAAGAGAAATGGACCCACAGTATCTGTTTGTATGAATGTATACCTATACAAACATGAGGCTCAGATTGATTTCTACTGCAATGCAGCTACACCAGAAATGAATAAATTCAGCTCTCCAATATTGTAAACATCATGGGAAAACAGAAGCCAAAGTGCTGCAGAATTTTTGCACTGAATTCCCCTAAGGTAGTACTGAGGATATAACTGAACAGCTGATCTATGTATATTCAGCACAGTTGTCTGATGATGGGAGGCTTTTCAGACATGCAACTACTTCCACATTTATTTGGTAACATTTATTTATTAGATTTATAGCCTACTTTCTTTCAGGAGCTCAAGACAGAGTACCACCAAGTCCATTTTTCCCTTTCCCCTCAATCATGACCCTCTAGGGTATTTTTGGCTAAGAGAGAGAATAATTGCTTAAACCTGGTTCTCTTATGCCAATCCAACACCTTCAGTACCAAATCACACTGCTTAAGGCAGGGGTTTTCAAACTTGGCCCTTTTATGACTTGTGGACTTCAACTCCCAGAATTCCTCAGCCAGCCAGCCAGCCTAAGGAAATCATTGCTGCATTGCAGTTCACAGGAAAGCTTTTCACATATGCACACCTTGCTACTGCAGATAGGCATGTTATACAGTACTTCACAACCTACAACCATTTGTTTAGTGACCTTTCAAAGTTACACAGTCATTGAAAATGTGACTTTTTCACACATATGATCATTGCAACATCCCCATGATCACATGATCAAAATTAGGGTGCTTGGAAACTGGCATGTATTTATGATGGCTGCCATGTCTCTGGCTCATGTTTAGTGACCTTTCAAAATTACACAGTCATTGAAAATGTGACTTTTTCACACATACTGTATGATCATTGCAACATCCCCATGATCACATGATCAAAATTAGGGTGCTTGGAAACTGGCATGTATTTATGATGGCTGCCATGTCTCTGGCTCATGTTTAGTGACCTTTCAAAATTACACAGTCATTGAAAATGTGACTTTTTCACACATACTGTATGATCATTGCAACATCCCCATGATCACATGATCAAAATTAGGGTGCTTGGAAACTGGCATATATTTATGATGGCTGCCATGTCTCTGGCTCATGTGATTACCTTCTGCAACCAATGGGGAAGCCTGATTCACTTAACAAGTACAGTGATACACTTAACAACTGTTGCAAGGAAGGTTGTAAAATGGGACAAAATTTACTTAGCAACTATCTTGCTTAGCAAAGGAAATTTTGGAATCAATTGTAGTTGTAAGTCAAAGACTACCTATACTCATAGACAAATGGCTACTAGTAACATTACCAACATGGCCTGAAAAATAGAGAGGCTGCTCAACATTGCTTGCATGTTGTAATCTGCATCTTGCATAAATGCACTGTCTGAAGGGTCTCATATTCTGCTTGGTAGATCTGAGTGGTCCCAAAGACCTCCAAAGTAGTGCCAATATCCTTACACATTATACTGTGCAATGTCATCAAGTCTTACTGAGGCCTGCAACAATCTTGGCTTGCAGAAAGGAAATTATCTATGCATGTATACTAAAAGCTCATTACTTATCATCCACATTACCTTTTACAAGCAATTGCCTAAATCAGTAGCTGTATGTGGTAAATCTGATGTTGGCCTATGTTCAGGGGATCATAAACATGTTTAAGAGCTTATCCCTAAGATGTTGCATCTTTGCTAAAGTAATGAGAAATAAACAGCTCCACAGGAAATTTGCAGTGAACACAAAGTGGAATGCCTTCTCTACATTTTACCCAGTTCAGGAGAAGACATAGGGAAATTCCAGACCTTATGCTGAATCTATGATCTCAAGATATTGCAGAACTGTAATACCCAACATGGATAATGGTAGGAATGGGAATTGTAGGTCAGTAGCATTAGAAGGGAAAGAGGATTCCTTCCTTCACATAGATTAAAACCAGTAAAATACAAGCCTCAAAAGGCCTGATCCCATAAATCCTGAGGGGAAAAAAACACCACATGCGAAGGGACAGCAACTAGAAAGTGTGGTTTGTTTCTTCCTAATAAATAAAATATTTCCCTTCTTACCGGCAGTTATTCCAAGACTGGACAGACATTGGGCAGCAAATTTTGGTTTATTTACCTGTGAGATTAAGAATGATTATATTCTCTTCAATGTTCACCACCAACAGGGAAGATCAACTTGGGTATAAAGATCTGGATATCAATGTCTTTTAGTAATGACCTTGAATCTTGCTCCTCTATTTTTTTCTCCACTTATTGTGTATTGTCTCCCTTAGTTTGTAAACTCTAATCGTAAGCCCTTGCCTTTTACGATTATTGATGTGAACTTTTATAAGAAATAATTATTTCTCTGAAAAGCAATATAAACTGAAATAAAAGAAAAAAGAGGAAAGATTAGAGGAAAATGAAAAGGCAGGAAGCATGCCATGAACTGCTGGGAGAGTTGACATTAGACTCTATTACAGTTAAACTAGTAATATACTTTCAGATATCTCACAGTGACAGTTTCTAATTTTACTCATTTACTTGATACAGATACAATCCAACTTTCGCTAGTTGTAGCTACAGCTTGAATAGCAGCTTTTTGATGGAGGAGATTGCTTTTCCACTACATTTGCTGAACAAAATTGATAGTTTCACTTAGCTATCTTCCAGAATAGGAGAGGAAAATCCTTACTTTCCAGGGGCTAATCATCATTAGCTTTCAAATGATCAAGTGAGTCTTATGAGGCAGACCTAAGTGATGCACTGACTTATTTCATTAGTGATCAGTGGGATTACCTTAGGTGATCAAAAGATCACCCTCCTTACTTTTATCCCAATAACCTGGATATGGAGGGTAGTGGTGATAACCATGTTTAATTGATACCCCAGGCTCTCAAGGTCAGCTATAGCTCAAATCCACATTTTAAAAAACCCAATATGAAGAAATGAGAATCATAGAACCTGACTAATTACAGCAATTAAGCAAGGCTATTTACTTTGCATAATTTATTTTTCTCATGCTGGTCCCTGGAGAAGCAAAGATTATTAGCAAGCATTGGTGCCTTGGCCTTGTATTCACTATCATTCTGTTTTCAGAGATTGGCAACACACAATATTTGGCTTCCAAACCATAAGGTTTGCAAATTCTTAAAGAAAAAAAAAGCACTCGAGAGAAGGTTCTCAATTCATTGGATTCTGCAGTTTATACATAATGGCATGATTATAGAAGATAGAAAGAAAATAGTCAAAACCAACATTCCCTCTGATTTCTCTGCATCATTCTCCTTTCCTAAAACAAACATATACTGTTATGCTTTTCATTCCAAAAGGTATCTGTGTATTCTCCAGGAGAGATTCTCTAGACAACAGGTTTTTTTAATACCAGCAATTAATGCTAAAACCTGAACATCATTTTAAAAACTGAAAATATTCTTCACACTTTTAATACTTCAAATTCAAAGCATGAATATACAATATAGTGAAACAATGATATTCTACAAAAAGAGGATCACAGATCTTAACTCTCTGAATATATCTAACCACTTCAAAGCAATTCTAACATAAAGCATAAGTCATTAAAATGTCTATGTGTTCCTAATTTAATTACTGTAAAACAGTATATAGGCACTACGTTTTTCAGCAAACTTCATACATGACCAGAATTTATCTTCTATAATATTTCTTAAACAATTAAGCAATTAAAAGTTGGGAAATTCTAATATGTATATATTAGAATTTCCCAACTTTTAATTGCTTAATTGTTTAAGAAATATTAACTTTCTGTTATTATTTTCAGGTAGAGCAATGCCAACTTCATTAAATTCATATTTTTTCCTGCAGCAAAGCTGAGATCTTAAATCCAAACTATTGTAAATGTTTTGAACTAGAAGCAATGAGTTGTTTCTTTTTTTAGAAGTCCAGCCACATTCTTGTGAAATGATGAGCTTGCAGTCCTAATATTTATTTAGAGATGGATTTAACTTAAATTAATGGGATATATTCACAGCCTATGGCATGTGGAAGATGAATCTTAAACCCTCTTCTTCCCCACCCCTGCAGTAAATGGGATCCTTTTATGAAATGACAATATTTATGCAGTATAAAATCCCATGAACAAAAAGATTTACACTAAGATCAGCATAATGGAATGTGTTGCTAGCTCTTTCATGTAATAATCAGGGTAGTAAGCATTTAAAGCTGCTCTGATCATTCCTGATCTTCAACCTCCTGAGGATAAAGCAGTTTCTTGGCAACAAACAATAAGCCCCTTTACTATTTGCCAAACCAATTCTGTCATGCCAACCTGTCACTCAAAAAAGGCACTACAGGAGCCTGTTCAGAGATTATTTCCTGGAAAAAGAATACAGAAGGTGAACACAATGAGGAACTATATGGACATATAAATGCCCAGAAAAGCCCAACAGAGCTCAGCATGTACCAAATCCTGGCAATCATTTCCTGCCCAAGCAAGTCTTAAGGCAGGCCTGGGTACTGCCAAAACTCCAAGTGTATGCTTATATGTACCTTTAGCAATTCCCACAGTGTGCAACAACTCATGAATATGTCTGCTCTCTTCAGCATGCTGCAGAGAACACAGGATACATCGAGTGCTTCTGCAGTTGCACAGACTAAAACCTTTTTTTTTTCTCTCCTAACAATGAATTTCACCTTTCCAGCCCAGCAACAAGAACACTCAAATCTAATCCAAACTATGAAATTCAGAAACTTAACTAGGTAATTAAAATACAAAAATAAATTTGGTGATATATCTTAATCATGTTTCCCTTCCAGGATCACTCTTTCTGATAGAATCATCCCATCTGGGGCACTTATTTCCCTTTGTCTCATAACGTTCAGGAGAGACTCAATGAAGCAGCAGCAGCAACAGCCTCCTTCCCCAGCCAGCCATACTTTGCCAGTAGGCGCCCCAGTTACTCCCTTGTCCTTCCTCTTTCCACAGATAAGACTGCACCATTTTCCATTCCCTCACGATCCTCCGAAAAGCCCTACTGAAGCCTCTTCCTCCTCCTCTTCCTCAGTTAACCCACAGAACTGCCTGCCACTTTGCTGGAGGGAGGTGGAACAAAGGAAGCCATGGACTACTAGATAAACTACACCCCCACTCTCCATTCTAGCATGTGTCCAAAGGACCCATCCCTCCAGTAAGGAAGAGGGCTTACCCATGGCACTACTCAGTCAGCCCTACCTTGGCAGCAGGCATCAGCGTCATTCTTTTATTCTTCCCTCACTGGTAATTGCTATTAAGATATTTCAAATTTGGGGCTCAGTTCCTAAGCAGCCAATGGTTAGTCACTTGCCAGGACTTGCCACCAGCTGATTGGGTGCAGAGACCAAAGGAGAGGAGGAAGAAGTGGGCCTACACCCTTGCCAACTTCCCTTGTGCCCTACAACCTACAGGTTTCCAGGAAGTATAATCAGAAGATGTGACGGTGTTATCATAGGCACAACTTTGCCAAATTTCAATCCAATGGCAGTCATGGAGCCATGCATTCTGTAGTTTGTATTATGTTGCCCCAAAAATTATTACTATATGATGCACTATTTCATCCAATTAAAAGTAACAAGGTATCAACAGACACAAGAATTTCAGTAGTACAGAGATTGAACTGTATAATGGATATTGCTTTTATGAAATTTTTACTGACTGCTGTATTTTTATCTATTCTAGAATTTGTTATGTATTGGTTTAGTGTTATAAATCACTATTAAGTTGTAAGATTTAGTGACATATAAATTAAATAAATAAACTGCATCAAGTTCAATGCAAAATAGTAAGTTCCCATCTACACAACTGCCAATGAAGGAAAACACTGCTTCTTTTTTAGATAGCATATTTTCATACAGTTTTAAGCATACTCTTCTTTCCCCCCGCCCCCCAACCAGCCACTCTTTCATACATACCGTACTCTCCACAACAATGACTGCAAGTCATAGAAAAGAGGTTCCAATATGTTACAAAAATATCTGGAGTAAATAGAAACAGGAACAAAGATCCAAGCAGAAACCTATGAAAGGTCAATTATGCTTTTAAAAATATGCTACCAAAAGTGTTTAAAATTAAAAGCAAAATTGGAAGTTGCTGGATTTGGTAATAATTTACTTTAAAAATAGAAAATAATTCATGTTTCACCCATTTCCTGCAGACATACAGGAGGAAATTCAGCAATGGGTTGGGATTTTATTGTTGTTGTAAATATATTTACCTATTGTTTTAGCTTGGGCATTTTGTTTAATTCTTTTTTAACTTTTGTATCTTTGTACTTTTATATGTTTGCCCTGTTCACCGCCCTGAGTCCTTCGGGAGAAGGGCGGTATACAAATAAAATTATTATTATTATTATTATTATTATTATTATTATTATTCGGTCCAGATGCTATATGGATTGTATAAATTCTCACATGGTCCAAACCTGACAGTAGATCAGGCCATTAGCAGAAGGAAGAGCAGATGGAAACTGTACTGCATCTCCTCTAAACAAAGAATCTCTTCTTACTCTTTACATGGAACTGGTAAGATGAAGAGAATCAAGAAATTTTAACACTATTATAACTTTTATAAACTTTCATAAAGACTTTTTTAGCTTTTCTACAATAAATTCACTTTATCAGACTTTATTTATTTTTCATGTCTGTATGGCTGCCCATCTGATAAAATAAGTGACTTCTTGGACTGTTTTGTGACACTCTGTCTAACCTATTAGGGGGAAATGCTAGATGTGCCAATTAAGTAGCTAAGAAACTTTTAATAGAGGAGAGAAGAGGACTTACCTGCAAACTGAGCATTGTCTCTGTGGCTGCAAAGCTGTAAACATCACAATCACTGAATAGTTGCGAGGTGGCGCCTTCACAAACCTTCTGAATTTATCTCCATTCATACGGATGACTGAGCGCCTTGAACTCCATTCAATAAGCTGTTCCACCTTCTCTGCTAAAAGATTCTGAAATCAAGCACAAAGATAAAGGCGTTAAAAAAGTTTTATATGCCAGGATGCTGCCATAAATATATATTGGCAAAATTTGTATACTATACTTCTGGAGTCACAAGTCATAAATGCTTCTGCTAGAATAATTTCATACTGCCATTTCCCTGGTTGGTTTAAGGAGACATTATAGTAGTATCAGCTCATGATTTTTTCTGAAATAATGATGTCTGAAAGAACAGAACAGGACTGAGTAACATAAGCAACTGCAGGTGCCTCCTTTCAAAAATAGAATCTAATAAATTACAAAATTACTATATTCCATAGGTTAATTAAAATCCCACATGTATTCAGTAAAATCTCTGAAAATTTTGGCCATTTGAACGTAATTAGAAGGGACATGGAGGTCACTCTGCACCCAGAACTGAAAAAAGATTATTAAAACCTGGAACAGTATCTTCTATTCATATCAAAGCTTCTTGAAAAGCTATTATTTAACTAGGCATATGTAGTGCCAATTTTGTACTATTGAAATACAAAAGTATAATAGAGTTAAGTGCCATAACAAAGTGCCAGAATTCCTCTTTCTCCCCCAACAGCCAAAGAAATGCATATTTCACTGGTTAGTGGGCTGCCACAACATGTATTAATAGCAGCTGTCAATCCATAATAAAGAAATTATGTAAGATAACAATACAAAGCCTATATATTAGAAGGATATAGATGATGTGAAGATTTGATTCTATAAATCTGACCATTCTGAAATAACTCTTTTGTCCAGTTCACCACCTGGGATCAGACCAGATACTCCACCATTTGCCTGGTTCTTCCAGCTTTTTACTCCTTAGCTTCTGGATTTTTTTATTGGCCTTCATGCCACTCACCTGGACAAACTTAGCATCTGCAACTATGGAGGCAAATCACAAAACCTATTTGCCCCCAATTATATTAAGTACAGTATTTCTGGATGTCACTCTGCAGATCTACAATTATGAATAATGATCTTTCAAAACTGTCTTCCAGCCACCTAATATAATAATAACCTCCCTATTTGATTAAGATGGGCAGCCATATAAATTTGCAAAATGAATGAGTGAATGAAAAAAAAGCAAGTATTCGGAAATTACACATGTTGGTTCTCTCAACAGGGAATGATAAACATGAAGGGGTCCTTGGTTAGTTGTTTTCTTGCAGATGTTTCATTACCCAAACCTTCATGGGGCAAAAGCCACTATGGATTTATAGAAAATAATACAACAGTTTCCTGTTACACTTTTTCAGAGTACACAGTAAACACCCATTGGTTGGCCAAAATGGCAGCCTCTGAGTTGCCAACAGATTTATAGATGGTAAATTTAGGATTAAGATGAGAGGATTATCACAGGATTAGAGAGTTGGTGAGTTCCTACCAATATGAAACAGATGATTTGGAATAGCTTGTCATGTTATCAAGGTTGAATGGATAATGCATCCTGTTCTGAATAAAATTTCTGGTATCTCTGTTGACACAGGATACTAAGATTTACATAAATCTCACAAATATAACTGTGGCCTCTGCTTGTCCAGTTATGTTGGATGCTTTTTAAGTTTTAAACATTTGGACATAGACAAGAACCTTGAAGAGATGAGGCTTGATAAAAGCAGTCAAGACGTAAAATCTAACTAAAGGGCTGGTAGTAGAAAACATGAATTCCATCATATAAACAATTTTCAAAAACCTTCAATATTTCATTTTTATCAAAATGTCTGAGCACACTGTGACATCTCAATATCATCCTACGATGACAATGATTATTTGGATGGTGGTGTGTTTCTAATAGTTTGAGAAAGTTTTACTGTATTGAAAGTTCTAACATAGCTTTAAAATAGCTTCAAAAGAAAATGCTGGCCACAACACTTTTAATCCAGGAGGGCAAAAATATCAGCCTCCTATATTGACACCATCACTCTGCCCAGTGAAGTCCTCCAAAGGGTGTCTTTTCACTATAGCCCAGCCATTAGCTTGATGCATTTGATAATGTTTGAAGCCTGGATACAGGTTACTGCCAGCCACACAAATAGACTAGAACATAGAATCAACTCCAGAAGAATTATATTTTATTGAGATAGGCTATAATAATAGAGCCTAAGGGACAGTTTGTGGTATCCCTCTTATCTTTCTTATAACTTAGTGAATCTGGGAGATGTTTGAAGGCCACTTCAAACATTATCTAGCTTCTCAGAAATTAAACTACAGTATGTATCATTCCCCTTTGCCTTGGTAACAGTTGTATATTTCTGTCAATGTCATCTCCAACATTGCAGTCCAGAACAACACAGAATAACAGAGTTCGAAGGAACCTTGGACGTCTTCAAGTTTAACCCCCTCCTCAAGCAGGAGACCCTATACTATTTCAGACAAAATGCTGTCCAGTCTCTTCTTAAAAGCCTCCAGTGATAGAGCACCCACAACTTCTGAAGGCAAGCTGTTCCACTGATTAATTGTTCTGCAGGAAATTTCTCCTTAGTTCTAGGTTGCTTCTCTCCTTGATTAGTTTCTATCCATTGCTTCCTGTCTTGCCTTCTGGTGCTTCGGAAAATAAGTTGACCGCCCTCTTCTTTCTGGCAGCCCCTCAAATATTGGAACACTGCTATCATCTCACCCCTAGTCCTTCTTTTCACTAGATTAGACATACCCAATTCCTGCAATTGTTCTTCATGTTTTAGTCTCCAAGCCATAATCATCTTTGTTGCTCCTCTCTGCACTCTTTCCAGAGTCTCAACATCTTTTTGATATTGTGGTGACCAAAACTAGATGCAATATTCCAAGTGTGGTCTTACTAACCATGGTACTAACACTTCATATGACCTTGATTCTATCCCTCTGTTAATGCAGCCTAGGATTGCACTGGGTTTTTTGGTGGCTACAGCAACCAATAAATTTAAATAAATAAGAAAAAAATAATAATACAGGTACACATGATCAACTTGACAAATAATTTATGCTGGGAAGTACATGTCAAAATGTACAAAATCCCTGTTAGTTCTGCTGGACCTCTCAGTTTTATTCACTGATTAATAATGATAAAAACAACGCTGAATGATATTAAGGAGAAATTCTATGGATGGAAACTCACAAAAAATAAAATCAGTTAATGTACATGTAAATAAGATGCCATCCAACAAATATGCATGCATAATACCATGTAAAGAAAGCTGAATACGATAAATGGCAGGCTGGAAGAGCCAATGAAAAACATCTTAAGTGGCTAGCAACCTACTGACTTTGTGACCAATAACTCAAGATAAAATGTATACAATCTGAACAAGGCATTGTTTCTTTAGAGTATGACAGCCATATACTGGCAACTGATCAAAGGAATTCAACAGACAGTTAAGACTGTAGAAAGAACAACTACAAACAGCCTGCCTTCAATAGAAGACATGTATATTGTGTGGGTTAGGAGGGATGAGAAGATACCTGCAGACACCTTAGATCCTGGAAATAAATTGTTTCGCCTCCTCTCTCGGGCATGCCAAAGCAACTAAACACAAGGACAGTTTTTTCCCCCTCATGCTGAACACCTAATTCTCACAGTGCTAATGTCTATGTGTGTTTACCCATATAATGTCTATGTGTGTTTACCCATATAATATGGCTGTAGTATTATTATTTATCCTTATTATTTTCTTTACTCCCCCTCTTATTGGTATTATTATTATTATTGTTATGTTGCTTCTTCATGTACACTGATAGCGTCTACATTGGAGCCAAATTCCTTGTGTGTCTAACCACGCTTGGCCAATTTTTATGAAGAGAATTGCTGGCATAATCTCTCTGGAACAAAGGAGAGGTTGTATCATCCATGTGACCCAGGACAGCTGCTCATGTTCTGTACCAGCCTGCTACCGGCCCTGCAGAAAAGGCAGGGACAACCCCTTTACAAACGGCAAGAGGCTGGAATTACGCCTGCCAAATTTATTCACATAAAACAGAGCAAGACAAGACACCAACCATAAAACACGAGCTAAGAAGCAGGAACAATCCAAGGGGTTGCCTTCAGCAAACCAGCCCTCCCACACATTCCCCTTAAATACAGTTCAGGGCGTGGCCTCTCTGTGCCCCCTTCCGAGGTGCCCCATTGCCTTCCTCTGTTTACTCCTGACTGACTGCCTCCTGCGTCGGGCGTCCTTGAACAGGGCCAGCTGTGGGTCATCTTCATCTACGCTGTCAGGCTCACACAGCTGGGTCTGCATCGTGACCAGATGAGAGGGGCCTTGCTGGGGGCTCTCATCAAGCTGTCCAATCCCCTCAGCAAGCTCTTCAACACCCCCCTCCTCCTCCTCTGAGTCGTCCAACCCAACTGCCGAACCCACAGGCTGACCCTGAATCACAACAGCTCATGAGTAGACAGCAGAAACAATTACGGTTGCTTTACGCATGGAGTGGTTGAGAGTCAAGACTGCATCACACTCGCACAGCAGTAAGTGTGGGCATAAAGCATGACCGAACTTTATATCTTAATCACCTTTCTGGATTTTTATTTCATTTTATTTGTTGCATATTGGATAAATCAAGACCCTTGGACTGGCAAGGTTTTATTGTATTCATTGAGTGAGTTTCTGCCTCCTTAAAAGACAGTGTTGTAAATTTTATTGTAAAGGTTTCAAAAATACATGATTTTTTAAACTATGCAGCGAATGGGTGTTAAATATATAGATTTTGAAAAGTTAATAACAGATTAAGGGACCAGAGGGATTTGGAATTATGGTTTTGAATTATTTAGAAGATATTTTCTCATTAGAAAAAGGAGATTTCTTTTTGTATTGTTTTATTTTGTTTTATTCTGAAGGCTGGACTTTAGAGCCCAGAGAATAAAGAAAATGTAGCAGAAATTTTTGAGTATCTTTCAACCACATTTTTGGACAGAATGTATCAAATGCTTGATAAAACTGACAGTGCATGTTCTAATGAATTTATAAACCAGCTGCAATGAAAGTCTATGAAATTAATTTAAAGGGGGATTTAAATGTAGTACAACTGAATCTGATGAATGACTTGTTTCCTAAAGGATGTGAGCAATCATTAAACCAGGAAACTGATCTGGGTATTTTTTTTCTTTTGGATAGACAAAAAGCTCTGCTAATACTTGCAAAACTTTTTTAGAAGTGACAAACAAAAGCATAAATTTTATTTATTGATAAAAAAGCAATCTGTTAAAAGTTCTGAAGGATTTTCACTTTGAAACCCAGAACAGCAAACTACCCCTGAGATTTTTTTGGAGGAATTGTAGCTTAATTAAAAAAAAATCAGAGAAGATTTATAAGATTGGCTTGCTTACCAGAATTAAAAGAAGAAAATAGTTGTATCTGGTTGCCTTTCTGGATTTTTGTTCACAATAACTGATTGACACAGCATTTGGACCTTGTTTTCCTTATCTCTAAGAGATTAGCTATGAGGAGAAGAGAGATTATGTTTTGTTTAGAGATGGAGATAAGCTACTAAAATTGTTTTTACCTTCTGTTTTGAAGCAGTAAGTTACTTCTTTTTTTCTCCTTCCTTCCTTCCCTTTCCTTTCTCCTTGTATTTTTGTTTTGTACTGACTTTTATTCTCTTCAGTGATAATTCTTAATAAAATTATTTGGAAAAAATACCATGGATATTGAAGAAAAGAAACAAATAGATCAATGAACAATGAACCCAAAGTTCTCACCCAAAGTAAAAACTACCAGCCTAAAATTATCTTACTTAGGATGCAAAGGCCTAGTTCTCTGGAGAAACTCTAATAATAGGAAAGGTGGAAGGAAAGGGAAGAAGGGATGGCCACCAGTGTTCATGAGTACACAGTTTGAAGACCTGTAGGACCAGGTTAGGTGCAGGTCATCGTGGAGAAAATCTATCTATGTAGTTGCTAAGAGTTGCCACATACTTGCTGGTATATAATCAAACAGCTTTGTATATTTTGTTTCAAAATATAAAACTATATATATAAAACATATCAGTTAATTTCATCCAATTACCCCAAGAAACATCCATTTTAATTGGTAAAGGATCTTTAGGTTCTGAAAAGTAATTAATTTGTATAGAATACCTCCTTTTTAACCAAATATATTAAGATTTTTATCCAAGAACTTTCCCATGTGGAGCCCAGTCATCCTCCCTCATTAATGTCATATTGGTTCAAGCCACTTTCTCTTCTAGCACTTTCAGGCTAACAGATCTTGTTTTCTGAAAAATTGCATATTTAATATATTAAAATCATGCATCACTAAAATTTGGAATTCAGGTGTGAAACCCAGCCTTATCACCTTCTGGAAGACCACAAGATAGCATCTGTGGTACAGTGTCTTTCAAGGGAGACACAGATGGAAGTGAAAGCAGGAAGCTTCTTGGAGACAAACCAATACCACCCCATGCATTCTTAAATGTCCTCAGCCAAAGGAGCAGTCTGAACTTGCACCATTAAATCATGGATATTTTGCTGCCAAACTTGGGGAATGCATTTTTGGGAGTTTTGAAGGTCTCTTGTGGCTTGGCGATTACCCACCAGTGCTTTAAACATTTAAAAAACACCAAGGAAACAGTGAGAATTAAGCAATTAAAACAGAATGTGAACAAGAAATTGACAATCAGAAGGTATCGGGCAAAGCACTATAAGGATTAAAGTGCAAGCTTGAGCTAGAGGAAAGGACCAGAAAAAAAACATACTCCAGAAGAACCAAATGTTTTAACACTACCTCCTTCTCAGAAGGACCCCAAGGTGAATTAGAACAGTCCCATTTTCTGTTCTGTGACTCACTCAATATGGCACACACAGAGATTTCAGTCACATAAGTGAGAAATTGCTACAAGTCAGAATCCAGTTTCAACCCGATTTCAGATATTGTAAGACATGCTCACATAAACAACACTAGATCTACAGATAACCAAATTGTCACTGGGCTTACATTTCTTGAAAAGTGTCTTTTTGTCTCTTAGTAAATACTGCTGAAATTGAGAAAAATGCATATCTTGGGGGAGAGGGAATAGATTCAGGAAGACAGCACATAAATGCTACAAAAAAATTTGTGTAACCAAAACATGGCACACTGAATAAGGAACTGGCATCATACAGATTCAACTGCAAATATTTCAACCAACATTATTAGCACAAACACGGTGCTGATTATAGCAAACAAAAAAAGAACACATAACCACAATGAAGTTGTTAGGACAGAAGTACTTATTTGTGCCTTTAGAATGAACCATACATTTGACTGGGTACACAAAGAAATAATTCACTAAAGCAACAGCAGAAGAGCCAAAGAATTCTTGAAAGCCATGAACTCAAATGAAGCAACCATTATCAGAATAATAAAACTAGAAAAGAAATTACCTCCCAATCAGGTGTAAGATCTAAACCGTTAACAAACTGACAAGGCAGGCTCAATAGAACAGAATTAATACCATGACTCACTAATAATCAATGAATAGTTTCCAAGAAGTATCCAATCACCAACCAGTCTCAAAGAATTCAAATTCCACCTTGACTGTAAATAGGGCAAAGTAAACCTCACTCCTAGATTCTTGCATTAAGGAAGCCTTGCTGGAACAGACGGTTGTTTGTAATAATTGTAATCTACATTTCAGTAGATTACAAGGATCTGCTGCAAAAAGGTATGTACAAATTGGAATATTTGATTTTGAATAAGACTTTCAAATTTTTCAGGTATAAATGTGGTTTGTGGCCGCATAACAGAGTGAGTGCCTGTTACTCGTCCCAGCTTCTGCCAACCTAGCAGTTCGAAAGCACGTAAAAATGCAAGTAGAAAAATAGGGACCACTACGGTGGGAAGGTAACAGCGTTCCGTGTGCCTTTGGCGTCTAGTCATGCCGGCCACATGACCACGGAGACGTCCTCGGACAAGCGCTGGCTCTTCGGCTTTGAAACGGAGATGAGCACCGGCCCCTAGAGTCAGAAACGACTAGCACGCATGTGCAGGGGAACCTTTACCTTTACCTTTACTATAGGTTATAAGACATTTCTTTTTCTTTAAATAAACTTTAAATTCCCTCCAATTTCAGATTTCTTCTTCTAAATTTTCTACTTCTGTATATATTTCTCTTTGAACTGTTTGAAGAATCTTTTCCTTTCTCTTTTTCTCATTTCATTGCTATAACTTTATGTATATATTTCCTAAGTTCAAAATGATTAATCATTTTCTTGTTTATTAGCAGACCTACTATGACTCTCTACCCAAAAACTACTACTAGAAGGAAAGGATTTATTTATAACAACATTTACTGAACCAGTATGCACATTTTTCTATTCCAAGAAATGAAGGGCAGCATATTTTTTAATGGTTTTTAATCAAATGTTCTCAAAAACCTACTCTTGAAATTGCTTTGATAAGTAATTAACCACAGCTCGCTTAAGGAAGGTCAACATGTACTTTTTATTGGCCACCCAATCTGAGCAGCCTGTTCCATGAAGAACCTGAATTCATTAATCCATTTCTGTGTGCATTAATACCTTTATTATGAGACACACTAGTCAATATTAGGAAACAAAATAAAATGGAGGCAACAGGATATTCAGCTGAGTATAACACTAATGTAGTAAAGGCAAGGTATGCTGCTCAGTACTCAAAGAAGAGAAGACAAGATAATATATATTTGCTGCTTTGAAGATGAGAAAATTAAACTGCTTCAAATCATGGGACATTACTAGAAAAATACAGCATAGTATTACATAAAAGTGAACTGATGGAAGCAAGGCTTTGATAAGATACAGCTTATAGGGAAGATCTCTCTGAGAAAGAGAGAAAGAGAAGGAGAGAGGGAGAGGGAGAGAGAGACCACTTGCCACCACCACCACGTTTTCCAAATACAGGAATGCCAGGTCTTTCATACTTTGCTTATGAAATATCTGGGAAGGAAACAGATTTTTGTTCTGCTTGATTCTACTTGAGAGAATCAAATACAAAACAAAAGGAGACTTCAAGAAAGAAGCTAAGGGTTAGCTAAAAAGATTTCTCTATTGTACAAACATTCTTCTAGCTTGGACAAGTCAGGCACATGCCACAGCTCCAAACAATCCCTATATGCATCCTTTCCACAGAGAAATGCCGATGCTTATACCTTTAAAACACTAAGTTGCATACTGGAAAATTCCATTTTGGAACTTTGGAAAAATTGGAATATTTGTACAATTATTGCAAAACAAACTTTTAAACACAGCTCTCACATTTGTTAATTTAAAAACTAAAGTTCTTTTTTAAAGATTTATCATTTAACACATATACAGATAGTCCTCGACTTATTCCCACAATTGGGACCAGAAATTTAATTGCTAAGCAAGGCTGTTGCTAAGTGAGTCATGGCCGATTTTATAACCTTTTTGCCATGGTTGTTAAGTGAATCGCTACCACTGTTAAGTGAATCATATGGTTGTTAAACAAATCTGGCTTCCCCCACTGATTTTGCTTGTTGAAAGCCAGCTGGGAAGCTCACAAATAGTGATCACATGAGTCTGGGGAATGCTGCAACTGTTGCAAATACAGGCCAGTTGAACTTTGATCATGTGACTGTAGGGTGCTGTGATGGTTGTAACTACAAGGACTGGTCATAAGTTTTTTTTTCAGCATTTCTGTAACAGAACAGCCATTTGGGGCTGTAAGTAAAGGTCTATCTGAACAACATGTATATGAAAGAAAGTTAAAAGGAAATGTTCAAATCCACATTCAGATGTCACGGAATTGAAACATACAAGCCAGTTTTTCCTACAGTGAACCTCTCCACGTTAGAACTGCAATTTGTATATTTCTAAAAAGAGCCAATTTGGTATAGTGGTTAAGGGAATTAGGTGTCTGAGTTCTAGTCCGATATGAAGGCCAGCTGGGTGAACTTTGGCCAGCTCTTGGCTCTAGGAAACAGGCAATGGCAAAAATTGACATAATATGAATGTGCAACCTATTGATGATTTAAAATATCTTCTGAATCAAAAAAAGTTACTTGTTTTTCTCTCCTTGCTCTATAAATGTCAGAGGCAGATACATTTAGGAATCCAAGAGCAAATTTGTTCTAAGTATAGAAGCATTTGTAACTTATGAGATGTGCATGCAAAAATGACAACATTAAGAAACAGACACACTTCACTATATAAAAGCATAAAAAGCATGATCATTTCCTTTAGCTACAGCCAATGTAAAATGCATTCAGAACTAAACTGCTAAAGCTCCAAATCATTGGGTTCAATGTGATATTAACACAGTTTGACAAGAGATATTGGCTTCTGCATTAATCTATCTTCTTTCATTAAATACCTACATACAAACAGACCATTCTAAAGCTCAAAATGAAATCTAACATTAATATATTCTTTCCCACATACGGAAACAAGAGTACAGGCAGTCCCCAGTTTAAGAATGAGTTCCATTCCCTAACTCTGTCTTTAACCCGAATTTGTATTTAAGTCTCAATGAGGCTACTGGACCTCTACTTCTGCCTACAAGGATGAAAAACAACAAAAACAAACTTGTTATAACTTTGAGTTTTATACCTTAAAACTGAATTAAGAGGCCACAAATGTCCAACAAGGAGAACCCAATTCAAGGAAAATGTACTGGAATTCAATCTCTCATGGTCCTGAAGGGTTACGATTAGGTTTCTTGAAGGGCAAGCGATCTGACTAAAAAGGCCAACAAACTGCTTCCTCAAGCTGACAAACTGCTGAAGCCACACAATGCTTTCACAAATGGCTGAAAATAGGCTATCTATTAAAAACACACACACTATGCTGTGACGCTCATAAAAGCATTGCAGTTTCAATGATTTGTTAACTTGAGGAAAGAGTACTAGAACGGGTTAGCAGTCTGCCATTTTGTAACAGGTAGGGGTTGCTTTTAAGTTGGAAGTTCTTAACTTGGGGACTGTCTGTACTGATGGATGGCAGTCCAATAATGCAACAGAAGGCATTATCTCTTTTTCCTTCAGTCAATTAACCGGAACAGATGTTGGTTAATAGTTAATTAAGTTGCTAGCTGCTTCTATCATTTCAGCTAGTATTCTGATACTATTCTGATCTCATTACCAGATCTCTCTTGAGCCAAAAGTGAAATATTTAATATGTGTAAATGACTTACTTTATAGCAGTCAATTGTTTTTCTTTTCTTTAAAGCATACAGCTTTTCTGTTATTACTGTTTTAATGTCACTCATCTTTCAGAAATCTCAGGCATCCCCATACAATCTACTAACCTGAAATGGACAACTGCTGAACATCAACTATAGAATAGCACTAGGTCAGGGGTAGGCAACCTCAGCTCTTTTATGACTCATGGACTTCAACTCCCAGAATTCTGGGAGTTGAAGTCCATGAGTCATAAAAGAGCTGAAGTTGCCTAGCCTTGACCTAGGTATAAATGTGAACTTTTTCTGAGACACATCTAGTTATGAGCCCTGGTGGCATAGTGGTTACAATGCAGTATAGAAAGCTAACTCTGGCCCTGGTCAGAACATAAATTCTGACCGGCTAAAGGTTGACTCAGCCTTCCATCTTTCTGAGGTCAGTAAAGGTCCCAGATTGTTGGGGGCAATATGCTGATATTTGTAAACTGCTCAGAGAGTGCTGTAAAGCACTATGGAGTGGGATATAAGTCTAAGTGTTATTGCTATCTTGCTGATATTCTGTAGCTATGTCATGAAAACTGCTCACGAGAAGAAATCCAACTTCAAAATAAAGAGACTAGCTCAAGTCTTTGATAAATTGGATCTTGATGGGATGCAAAACTTTTATATGAAAGTCCAGCTGATTAAATGAAGACTAGGATCCATCAAGGAACATTTTAACTTTTCTCTGCATTTTCATGAACTGCTGACAAGATTTTTGGTTTCTGCATATCAATTTTCTGTAATACCATAGAGACTGTGTTGCAATAATTATAATAAAGGATTCAGCTCTTATTCCATTCATAATTTTTAAAAATCAGTTGTTTTAGAATAAAGAATTGAGCTTTTAAAATAACATCTGTCTGCTGCTACATTCTTATTAGTACAATTTCTTTATAAATTAAGAAGTTTGGTTTTATTTTCAACAGCTGGTTCTAATATGGTTATATTTAACTGTAATGATCAGCAGACTTACAATACTCAATTATTACTTTTGGGATGCAATCTTATAATTGCTACTAGTCAGCGGGCCAACATAATAAAGTGGAGAAGGAAGGTTTATATGTTTGCATAGATAATCCTGCAGAAGTTCTTCATTTCAGAAGAGAATCTTTATTTTGCATGAACAATTATTTGAAAATATGAAGGGCAGTCTGTGGGCTCAGATCCTTGTCCTTTTTCTATTTGTTCATTCAAAAATCTCTATTTAGAAAAAAATGTTTAAAATAAACACAATCCTATGTCCTAGTTATTCATCTTGTCCAAGACAATATCAACTGTAAAATAGTATGCAGACAATGCGTTTTTCTTTCTGCTAAAGCTGTGTTAAACCATAATGCACTGAAAATGCCAAGCCCCCACAAAGAAGAATTTGAACAAAATGTTATCCAGACATTTTTGGTGTTCTTTACTTTCACAATCCATTTGGGTTTTACTACTGGCCTTGTGGCCAATCTGAAAACAAACTAAACTGGTATTTCCTACAGCAGGGCTCCCCAACCTATGGTCTCTTGGCCAGCGGGCCGCAGAAACGGCTGGCTGATGTGCTCATATGTGGGCACGCATTCCCCCCACTCATGGCCACAGCCCCATTTGCGCATGCGCATAGGCTTGAACAGAGATGCTAGTGTGGGACGGGTGTCCGCAGCCCATTTGCGCATGTGCCGCTAGCCCAGGTGGTTAGTGCGACCCATTTGCACATGCGCAAAAGGGCCGCTAGCCACTGTGGGGGATGTGCAGCTGTTCACGCATACTCACAGCACCAGCGCATGCCGTGCCAGTGTGCGTGGCCTCATGAATGTGCACACACGTGAGCACCAATTTTGCAGCTGCTCTCCTTTCCTCCAGTCCTCAAGCCCAGAAAGGTTGGAGACCTCTCTTCTACAGAATTAGGCTTGCTCATAAACAAAATTTAAGAGGATTATAGCAAAAAAAAAAAACCTTTGTGAAAAGGAACTGTTTACATTTTAACAAGAATACCGACAGTTTCTGAACTGTCTAATCTGGGTAAGGTGAAAGAGGAAAAGAACTACAAACTGTAAACCTTAATTTTTTGGTATACCTACAAGAACTGCAGACATTGTAGAGGGAGAACTATGGATAGAAAAAATCAGAAGGAATCTGGTAGAACCTTTTCCGATTGCCAAATTTTATTAAAAAGTCATAAGATTTCATGAGATGCAGGTTACATGAGATGCACATAGGATAGATTAATGTAGGATTTAAATAGCAACAGAAAACATATTCCCTACACACACACACAATTGGTATTTTACACATACTGCGGCTCACTTCAGTGCAACTGCTACTTATTTTAGGTAAGCTGGCAAATGTTGAATAAATTAATAAAGTTTCAGAGAGAAAAATGCCAAACTTTTCAAAAACAATTATGGATTTGTAGGACGAAATGATTTTTTTCATATTTATGTTGTTTAGAAATCCACATTTTAGTTGTAAACCATTCTTTGTCAACACTCCATAGTTTCAGAATTTATGTACAGCAGTTACAAAATAAATCAGTGCACATCACAGAAGGGGTTTAGCATCACACAGTTTTGGAAAGTAATAGTTTACCAAGACAATTTTGCATATGAAAGTTGCTCATTTAATTTCAAAGGGATGAAAAAACATCATATTGCGCTTTAATTGCTAAAAAATGCTGTTTCAGCTAACAAAGTTATAATTTATTCTTCATCAGCAGAGCAAGCATGTGCTCTGCATGAAAGAATCCTGTATTAAGTTCCTTTTAAATCAGATGTTTCTGCTTTCCATGCAGATTTGATCTGAAAGACAAACTCTACATTTTGCACATGAAATAAAATCCAACTGAACCTTTAAACCAAAAGTTATAAGATTAAATTCTTAAGGATTGTCCATAGTCTCCAGAAGGCTTTATACAATACATTTCAGTTATTCAATGTGCATCATTCATTATCTAGAAAATCCTACCTGCATCAGTATTGGGCAGCCTACTAACTTAACAGCATGATAAATCATGGTCACCAAAATCTGAGCATCCAGACAATTATTATGCTTTTCTGTATCAATTCCTTATCTTAAACACGGTTCTGAGAATATTTATTGATGAAGGATCTACCTTATCTGGACAACATTTGTACCTAAACTTTATTTATAGTAGTCAATCAAAATAATTTGGTTCATTTTGGTTTAATGTGTTACATCACGGGTGTCAAACTCCCCACGTCAAGTGACGTGTCGCGATGTATCGTGACTTTTCGCATTGCCGGAGCTGGGGTGGGTGCAGCCTCCACATGATGCAAATGGCTCACAGGCCAGCAGTTTGACACCCCTGTGATACATGAATCCTGACATTGTGATGTTTATCTATAGCATCTGTCTTTTTTTCTTTTATATATATATATATATACAAGTTTTATTGATTTTTTAATATTTACATATACATGTATTTGTGAAGCAATACGGTGGTTGGGTAGTCAAAGTAACAAATAACAAGTTGTTTGTAAATAGTTCAGGTTGCATCAACAAGGATTCCCTCTCTGATTCCCTTAGTTATCACATAGTCAAAATAATCAAGTTAATACATTTCTAGTTGTGACTTAGTCAATTAACAGAATTTTCAATATACTTTCACTAATACACATCAATATCCTGTTTTTAAGTTTTATCGAATTGCAATAAAATACTCTAGAGTAGCCTATAATATACAAAAGAAAGCTTAATTTTTGGGTAACCCACAATTCCCTATTTCAATAAAGAATAATTCTCTTGTCTACAAAACTTACATTGTTGATTACAAAACATTTTTATGTTTTATCAGTAAAATCTAGTTTTCATCTTAACAAATCACCAATTATTAGAAAAATATTTTTGTCTTAACCGTTAAACAATTATTAAATTACTATCTTTTGTTATAAAATTCTAGATTCTATAGTATAGTTCAAAATTATCTTCTAGAAGCTTAATTTTGTTTTCCTTTAAAGATCTAAAACCTAAATATAAAATCAGTTTATATGTGTATGTGTATGTGTATGTGTGTGTGTGTGTTAAGTATTTGTCAAGGCTTTTGAATGCACCTTGCTAATTAACTCTTTCTTTCCTGCTTTGGCCTGACCCAAGGCTATACACAGGATATAGTCAACTTATGACAGCTCATTATTTGTGTAAATTATTCAAATTGCTAATAAAGAATTTGGGAGGTTGAGATGATCATTTCGAACTTCTTATGTTCTCGTCAGTCAGTCATACCCTTTATCTGAGATTCGAACACATATATTTCCCTTGCCTTCTACCTAATAAAAGAGAGAAAGAACCTGTGGCTCATGAAGTTAAAACTGCCTAATATATAATCAGCCCAGGTTCAATGATCATCTCAGCCTTCCAAATTCTTTATTAGCAATTTGAATAGTATATATATATATATATATATATATATATATATATATATATATATATATATATATATGTGTGTGTGTGTGTGTGTGTGTGTGTGTGTGTACATATATATATATATATATATATATATATATATATATATATATATATATATATATATATGTAAATTTTAGATTGCTAACAAAGAATTAAAAGGAGACTGATATGCATTTCAAACTTATTTGTTTTCATCAGTCAGCCATACCCTTCTGAGATTCGAACCTGGGCTAATTGCACATTAGGCAGTTGTTTTAACCTCTAGGCCACAAGCTCTATCTCACTTTGTTAGCTGAGAAGCAAGGTAGATATGTGTTAAATGCTTGTTAACTATTTAGATTACTTTGCTAGGCCCCAAACATGGGACAAATCTTTATTTCCTGTTTCGGCCTAACCGAAGGCCATCCACAGGCAGTAGTCACAACAGTGACAGCTCATATTTGTGTAAATTTTAGATTGCTAACAAAGAATAGTTAACAAGCATTTAACACAAAGTGAGATAGAGCTTGTGGCCTAGATGTTAAAACAACTGCCTAATGTGCAATCAGCCCAGGTTCGAATCTCAGAAGGGTATGGCTGACTGATGAAAACAAATAAGTTTGAAATGCATATCAGTCTCCCTTTAATTCTTTGTTAGCAATCTAAAATTTACACAAATATGAGCTGTCACTGTTGTGACTACTGCCTGTGGATGGCCTTCGGTTAGGCCGAAACAGGAAATAAAGATTTGTCCCATGTTTGGGGCCTAGCAAGGTAATCTAAATAGTTAACAAGCATTTAACATATAGATTCCCCTTAGTCCATCAAAAGAGATTTTTTAAGCTCTGTCCTTACAAATCCCCAAAAAAGAGACAAGGCTATTTTTTTAAATATAACTCTCGCCTTCCTTTTATGACAATCAGGCTTCCATCTTAATGCCTTTAAATTCTTAAATGTGTCTCCCTTTCTTCCTCCACCTCTTATTTGAATCCGAGGAGACCATCCAAATGACAGTTTCTCAAACCAGGTATCCCCTTTATAGTCATTGAAATAGCTCAGTTTTTGATGTTTGATGTAATATAATTGTCATTAATTCAGTCTGGTCTTTTTCTTCTTCCATTTCCATCTGGCTTAGGTAGAAAGTAGTAGCTGATGTTGTTATCGTTTGATTAGCTGAATCCTCAACGTACTATATTTGAAGGCCTTTGATATCTTCACTCTTAATGTTGCTTTCTTTGGGTATTGTTGTTTTTTGAGTTGTAAGTTTTGTAGTTGAAGTTAGAGTTTGGACTTCAAGGTTCTCTGTAGGCTGCATTTGTTGCTCTTTGCAGTCTCCTATTTTGATGTTAGTTTCCACTTCTTCTATTTGTTTTTGGATTGTCAGTTCATCATTTAAGGTCAAAGTTTGATTTGGTGGCTTTGAGTTGTCAGGTTTATCATGTAGTTTGGCTTTAATTTGCTCAGTTATTGCCAAGATTGTGTCCAATATCAGTTTGTAGTTAAGTGGTGGGATATAGTCATCCATTTTGTTGGTATTTACAGCTAAGTCTTCCATGGAGGCTATTTTAATAGGAGTCAATAATTTCCCACCTCCAATGTTACTAAAAGATGTTTTCAGTGCCAGGTGTTCCCACACTTATCTTTGAAGATAGTGTCAAGGACAGCTCTGTTATTCAGTCAGCTCTCACAATAGGCAAAAGGTTTACTTGCTATTCCAGGTTTAGCCACAAGATGTCATCAATAGCATATAGAATAAGTTGTGAAGTTCTTTTTTTCCTAATTAATATAAACCTTTTGTATAATTAGTCCATTCTTTTTTCCTTAATTCACATCTTAAACAGAAAATAGGGTAGTAGTTTCCCACCAAAAATAGGAGCTTTTTAATAAGTAGAAATAAGATTGCTTAATTTCTTTGCTTAATCAATTGGGTTTTTTCTTCTTCGATGCTTTAAGGCTTAAAATGTTATTCCCCAAGTATACAAATGCCGTTTTTTTTAAAAAAAAAGGGGGGGGGGGAGGAAATTTTCAGAAAAGTCCCATAGGAAGGCAGATAGGGGGATAAGAAAGGTAATGTCTCACCCAGGTCCTCCAGATTGCTTCGTTGTGCTAGATGGTGCTTTTGGCAAGGAACGGCTTAATGATCAGCCATCTTGGTGGCCGATCTGTTCTTCTTCGGGCCAAAGGAGCTGCTCCGGATTCAAGCGGAGGGCTGCTGCCCTTCCGTGATCACAGGGAGGGCCTCCTTGTGGTGGTTGCCCCTCCAGGGTGACTTTTGACCCTTTTCAGGGTCCTTCAATGAAGAAGGATCGGACGGCAGGGAGAGAGAGCTCTTCCTGAAAGTCCGAAAGTGCCGCGTGCACAAACTGGAACCCGTCTGTCTATCTTCTTGTCTGTATGATTTTAAGTCAGTTTTGATTCCTGGCAATTGCCTGGATAAGATTTTGAAGTTGTTGACACTGCCTCTTCCCTAACGCTGAGAAAGATTGACTGGTCCATGGTCATCCAGTACATATAGCTATTTCTCTCCATCATAATAATGCCCTTGGATCTCACATAAGACCCACAAACATTTTCCAAAATTTAAAAATAATGTAGCTTCAATCCAATGCTTTGGGATAGTGCTTCCTTTTACAGAGAATAAGGTAACAATAAACTGGGATGGAAGAAAATAAGTCCAGTTGAGAGCTCAAAGACAGCAACCTTATCAGAAGTTAAGTAACTGCTTTATAGCTAATTTCAGTTGTCCTAGCCCAAACCAGCCACTTTCTATTGTGCCCATAATTCACTTTCAAAAATCCAAATGTGCTTACTGAGCAAAACATTTGCTTATCAGTGCTCTAAAGCACTGCACATAAAGAAAAGCTGCTTCTAAGCACTAGAAATATGTTTTGACTAAAACATGGTAAGGTAAAAAAAGTTTCCAGTAAATGAGAAAGGGGTAAACTGAGCAATCTAGTTCACAAATGAAGCATATTCCACTTTTACAAAGTCACATTTTCATTCAATCCAGTATGTTTTACTATATCACAGGTGAACCACTGAAAAGAAAACCTGAATGTGGAGATAGTCACTAATTTAGATAGCTATTGAAAGGGAACAAACAAGAGCTATGAGATGTCAACGTTGCCAACATTGGATATTTTTGCATTGACAACAGATGGAGATGCAACCATTTTCTTCTTTTGCTTTTGCTTAGTTAGAGCTGGATGATGCTGGGGGGAGGAGTGTGCATGAGAGTTTAGCTAGACATAACAATACTGAACCTAGTGTGAGAAACAAGGTTATTGAAATAAGAGATGGTAAAGAATTTGTGGGCTGGAGACCTGGAGGGGAAGGCAGCATTTCAAACTAATTGGGGAATGTGATTTATGACTGTTAATTGGGGGAGGGAATTATGCTTTGATACTATGTGCTCAGAGGAAGAGAACTCAGTTTTTGGCTTCAATTATGTTAGTGCCGATGCTATGCTACTCAAATAAAGATTCTTTAAGCTTATCAATGCCTCAAAGTTCTTTGAAGAATTTCATCTGTCAGAACCATGACATTATGGTTGATGGCTATTTGCTACCTCCAAAATATGGTGCCATGCCTAAAATATTTGCTGATAAGAGAACAACAGTAAAGGAAGGCTGTCAACCTTCTGCCCATGTTTATAACCTTCCTAAATGCACCAGGTGGTCACTGCATGACCATATAGTGCTGGATGGGAAGGTTGTTTATCTCTTTCAGCAGGGTTTTTCTTAAGGCTTTTGTAACAACTATACAAAGCAATGCTGTTCCCACCCATTGTTTAGATGTGTGCTCGAGAACCTTTTTATAGGTGGCCAAAGGGAGGAAGGAACACTCCAATTACATTAAACAGTATGTGGTCACATTTTTCTCTTAGACACTTAACTGATCCTCCTTTCCTCCTTGCAAATAATCCTAGGCAAGTTTCAAAACTAAAAACTGGATGGCTCATTGAAATGAATTTTGAATGATACACCCCATAAAGGAAAATGCTTCAGGGTGCCAAACGTAGACTGTTATGGAGCACCACAAGAAACCTGCAATAAGAGAAATTGTTAAAGCTTAAATTCTTTGTTTGGAATATTACCTGTCAGTCAGAACTGAACAATGGGGTGTGTGTGAAAGCCCTAATAAGCAGGCATATACATAGTATGAAGGCTACTGCTAAGTTTGTAAGCCGCCCTGAGTCTTCGGAGAAGGGCGGGATATAAATGGAATTTAAAAAAAAATTGTGGAAGATCAATCTTTCAATATTTCTGACCTAAAACGGAATAGTCTGATCATGTATTCTTCAAGTTTTGATTGGAAAGTCTTTGCACTGCTATTAAAAAAAACAGACATCCAATGAAAGCACATGAAATATTTAAATATTTTTCAGTAACTCAGAATTCAGCTCTTCCATTAGATAATCCTCAACTTACAACAGTTTGATTAGTGACCATTCAAAGTTACAATGGACTGAAAAAAGTGATTTATAACCAGTTTTCACACTTATGACCATTGTAGCATCCCCACGGCCATGTGATCAAAATTCAAACACTTGGAAATTGACTCATATTTATGATGGTTGCAGTGTCCTGGAGTCACGTGATCCCCTTTTACAATCTTCTGACAAGCAAAGTCAATGACCTATAAAGCCCTAAATGGCATGGGTCCGGGTTACTTACGGGAGCACCTGCTGCCGGCATCAACTTCCCGTCGTCCAGTGCGCTCCCACAGAGAGGGCCTCCTTAGGGTGCCGTCGGTCAAAGAGTGTCAACTGGCGGCCCCCAGGGGGAGGGCGTTCTCTGTGGGCGCACCAGACCTTTGGAACCGTTTACCGGTTGAGCTCCAGATGGCTCCCGACCTTCGCTCCTTCCGACGTGACCTAAAAACATACTTATTTGAACAAGCCAGCCTGGTCTGATGGGTTTGGGGTATTTAAAATACTATTGTACTAATTTATTGGATTTGGGCTGCAGTATTTAATTTTTTTTTAACTTTTGTATATTGTATTTTTATTGTATTGCCCTGTACACTGCCCTGAGTCCTTCGGGAGAAGGGCAGTATAGAAATTAAATTAAATAAAACAAATAAATGGTGAAAGCAGATTCACCTAACAACAGTTTGACTAATTTAACAATTACAGTGGTTCACTTAACAACTATAAAATGGGGCAAACTCACTTAACAACAAAAAATTTGGGCTCAACTGTGGTCATAAGTTGAGAACTACCTGTGTTTTATGATAGCTCGGTTCTGCCCTTCTTTCAAAGAAAGGAAACAGAGAGTCCCAGAGTTGAGTAATGGATTTTAGGAGAGAATGTTGAGGATTTTATCAGTAGGACTGGATAAAATTCATTGGATATTCTAGTTCAAGTAAACAACCCAATGAGTTATCTAGCCCAGAGGTGCCCAACCTTTGGGGCACAAGGGATCTGTGCCATGGAGAAAGGTTTTTCCGCAGACCAGAGGGGGTGTGGTTTTGAATACTGCCTGCATCCCGAGGATGGAGCTTTGCTTGTTTGTGCAGCCCGCTTGTTGGCATGCTGCAGACTGGTGCCGGTCTACGGACCAGGGGTTGGGGACCACTTATCTAGCCAAAATGCTAATGTTTATGTCAACCACAGGCATCGTACATGAAATGAGATTGAATACTGTGTAACTTCAAAAGAAATCCCTGGGATTTGTAACATTTAGACCAGTCAAGCACTAGAGAGCTAATACATTAAGCTAGAAAGCTAGCAAACTGAAGAGCGTAAGGCAAGATTTTCCTATCTGTATTTATTTTTTCAGCCTTTTCATATTTCCTTTTTAAAATTATTTTTCTAATTTTACATTTAAGTATTTAAAAAGCAAGGGACGCGGTGGCTCAGTGGGTTAGGACGCTGAGCTTGTCAATCAAATGGTCGGCAGTTTGGTGGGTCGAATCCAGAGTGCTGCGTAACAGAGTGAGCGCCTGTTACTCGTCCCGGTTTCTGCCAACCTAGCAGTTCGAAAGCATGTAAAAAGGCAAGTAGAAAAATAGGGACCACTACAGTGGGAAGGTAACAGCGTTCCGTGCGCCTTTGGCATCTAGTCATGCCGGCCACATGACCACGGAGATGTCCTCGGACAAGCGCTGGCTCTTCGGCTATGAAATGGAGATGAGCACTGGCCCCTAGAGTCGGAAACGACTAGCACGCATGTGCGGGGGAACCTTTACCTTATTTAAAAAGCAACATGGTGGCTGTGTTAATTGATAATTCAATAACATACAAAAATCTTTAGTACAAATCTCAAGCTACCACATCAAATATTTCCTCTTTTCCCCTTAATATCTACTGTCTCATATTTCAACTAATACAATTATATCAATTAAGTAAAAATAGCATTATTACATTTATCAATAAAATTTTAGCTTATACGTATCCTACTTACTTTAACATTCAATCTTTATAGACAATCAATGTCCTGTTGTTAGTTTTTCCCAATTTTTAATTTCCCATCAATATTTAAATTTAACATTTGATGTTTATAATTTCCAGGTTTTAGGTAACCAAAGTTTCCTTTATCACAATTCATAACAAAATCTAATATTCAAGATACACATCTTATCTATTTGAGTATATTCTATTTCCTACCATCTTACTTCATCTAATTAATAATACAGTATAACATCCTTATTTCCAAATGTCTTAAATTTAATGACCAAAATTTCCCCTATTTCAACATCAAATATTTCCTTTCTTTTTCCCTTAATATCCACTGTCTCATATTTTAAGCTAATACAGTTCTTATTATATCAACTGAGTAAAAACATGTTTATTACATTTATCAATAATTTTTAGCTTATACATATCTTAATAACTTTTCATATTTCCAAACAACAGTTGGTCCAAAGTGCATCTACAGTTTTCAACTGTCGTTGCTTACAGTTTTAGTTATTTCAATCCCATTCCTATTTCTAGTAGAAGGACAATTTCACAATAAAACCCCACTATAAACTCTCTTTAATTCTTTAGTATAAAAATTAGGGTGTCTTGTGCTTTGAAGCTCCACTTAACCTTAAGAACTATGTCAAAAATACAAAAACATTTTTTTGCCTCAGCAAAATAAGGATTCCCCACCCCCATTTGACCTATTTTCATGCCTTTTCAGAATTTGCATCTAGGCTGATAACAAACAGTAAAAGAAATGGCTGACAGCTAATCACAAATAAGAAACTGATGCAAGAAGCAGACATTAATTATATTTAGGAAATGAGGACAAAGCCATTTCATAAATGGAAAAATGGAGTAAAGAATCAATGAGAGGATAGGAAATCCAGAAAGATGTTCATAGACCCTGAGTTAAATAAAATAAAAAAATCCAGTTTGGGAACCTCAGTAAATTGTTTGAATGAAAAGTGCAGATATGGCCCATAAGTCGAGTTGTGAAGTGGGCTGTGAGATAACCTTGGGAGACATGAGGAAGAGTCACAGCCTAGACCAGGGGTAGGCAACCTCGGCTCTTTTATGACTCATGGACTTCAACTCCCAGAATTCCTGAGTCATAAAAGAGCCGAGGCTGCCTACCCCTGTCCTAGACAACAGTCAGTTAAAAGGGATCCCAGCCTACAGAAAGAATGGGGTGGAGAAAGCATCTCAGAAAGATCCTCTCCAGCCTCTTGGACATAAAAGAAGGGAGGGGAGACATGCTTGCAGACCTGCAAGATTCTATTACTGTAACCTTACGATAAGGGCAGGTGATATCACAGCTCCCTTAGTCCTATCAGCTGTTATTTCCCCCCTTACTTGACCTTTACCATACGTGATTAATTACTATCTTTTCTTCCCCATAATGTTCTCATGGTTTCTGTATATTTGACTCCTACCTTGGTTTACAACTGTTGTAATTTTTTTAAAAGAAATAGTGTAGTTATATTCTCTGGCTCCTCTGCTCCAATAAGCTCCTGTGCATTCTGGTGGGAAAGCCTCCTCTTCTCCGATCACAAGTTGTTGCTCTCCTTGGCCATTTGTCTTGACTCCTTCTAATTAAACCCTTAATGGTAGACCCATTAAAGGTTGGGCTCACAATTCCATTTCTTTAAAAAGCTACTTTGGATGTAAAACTTCTTTTTCTAGCTAGGGAAATCTTTCTAGGATTTCTCTTCTTATAGCCTAAGTGAGAGTAATAATGATGAAATTCAGACTAGAAAATATCATTTCAAGAGAGAATAAAGATCATAGCTGTTTACGGCAGATTTGTTAATTTCACCTAGTTTTTAAAAAGATCTATCAAACTTTTCATAACTGTTTTGGTATGAAGTTTCACCTGTGAACTAATAAAAAAGAAAAGAAAGGCAGTGTGAAATTTCTTCAGAAGGAGTCAGGCAGCCCAATAACCCCATTTTATTGTTAAAGGGCATAACACAGCAGCTCCCAACCTTTTCTACACCCCACATCCCTAGAATGCTTCTGATATATTCTCGTACCCCCTACAAAAATTCAACGAATTATGCATATACACTATAATTTTGAAAACCCCAAGTTTTGCACCCCTGGTTGGGAACCCCTGGTATAACAACATAATCCTAAAAGCACAGTAGAAATTCTCCCCACCTTATATCATAGAAAATCAAGGCAGATAATTCTGAGTTTCCTTCTCACCCTTTCCTTACATTTTATGTACTCGCCCTTGAATTTCTTCAAGGCTATCTAAATGCTGCTTAGCTGAAAGCTGTAGAAACTACTGTAACGCCAAAGATAAAGAAAAACTCAAATCCAGGCAGAAATGCTTTGGAGACAAAGAGTTTAAGGCTGCTATACACAAGATTTGTAATCTATAGTTTCCTTCCATCTAAATAGAATCACATCATAAAAAACTCACTTTTCAATCTGCATCAGCCTTCTGGCACCTTTCAGATTTGATGCACTACAACTCCCATTACCTTCTGTTTGGCTGGAACTCATGGTAGCAATACAACAACTCTGATAGGCAATAGGATGCTTTGCATTAGCAAGTTGGAAACATCAAACCATTTTTAAAGTTGGCTTACAAGCAACACACACATAGCTTTCTTATGACAGAAAAATCCAGTTCAATTTAACAATACTTGCTCATTGCAACCATAATACTAGATAAAACAATCTGGATTTTCCATGTTCGGGAAGTGTTGGATAAGTACTTGCAGCACAGTTCAGTAGAAAATATCAGTTAACTTGCTGAATTGTCTTATGGAAGCTGGGTTGTCAACAAAAGACATCTGGGATAGGAACAAAGTTTAAGACAATCTAATTACAGGAAGGATCTTGAATTGCTCTGGGCGCTGCATTTAATTTATTGCAAATGACACAAAAAAGTTTGTTCCTGAAATTTTCCAAGGAAAAAACTAAGAAAGTCCACTTGCTTTTTGGAAAAGCACTTTTTTGGATGATTAAGAATCTCCATAAATGTTCAATTCAATGTGAACTGAATCGCCCAAAGTGATTCCATCCATTCCATGTAGGCTTCCAGGAGAGGATATTTAGGAATTCATTTCTGAGGGAGATCAAGGGGATGAGAGAAAAAATTCCGCCTTGTAGAATACCTTGCACCTTGCACTTTCTTATTGGCTTTTTGGAAAGCTGTACAGATAATTCTCTGTTTAGTGTCTTATAGGGAGATTGATGGGATTCTTATATTTTTGTTCTTTCTATAGAGACAGTCCTGTTGATTTTTATTTCTGTATTTGCTCCATTTTGCTGATATCTTCTTTTCTTTTGAGGACTATATGTAGCCGCTTTCTCCGAACAGCCACAACAAACAATACGTAATCTTATTTTCCTCCAAATGGCTCTAATATAGAGATCCAGGTTTAATCTTCATCTGGCCTATGGAGTTCATCATATAATTAGCCCACCTCCAAAAATAGTAAGCTATTAATAGTAATGAGAACAATAGGCAGTATCTACAGTATGTTGCTCCTGAATTATTTAACATCTCCCATACAATACTTTAAAAATCATAACCACAATTTCTAACATCACCTTTTTCAATCCTTACTTTTTTTTATTCTTTGGAAAATGAAGCAATAGTTTGATCAAGATAGGATACTCAAGGCTGAGGTAGAACCCATGAATATCCAGGTTTAAATGTCACACTTTTTGCCACTACATTAGATCTTTATTAGTACTGTTCTTCTTTATTAAAACTTGCATATTCCATCAACTGTCTCCTTTATCACCTCTCCCTTGCTCTTACATCGATTTCCCCAGTGTTCCATCAACAAAATTACCACATTACTTTCTTTTTAGAGATCAGAAATACTTGCCAATGGAAGCAAAGGTGCTGCAGATGTTATTTGCCCCAAGACACATGAACATAAGTGGAAATGATACATCAGCTATCTTGGGAGATGCAGGAGAAAAAAGGCAAAAAGAAAGGTCTTATTTATGGCTGAACTTAAAACAGAAAGAAAAACAAAGCATAGCCGCTAGGTATCCTATGGGAGACAAAACAGTAATAAAGCTAAAGCCATAAGGGGGCAATTGACCGCCAAACTAACCAACAAATTATGAAGAGAGATGACTATGGGAGATAATCGCCACAAGGCATCTAAAATATCATTTACAAAATTATCTAATAAGACTATCCACCTATCAATGATAGCAACCAATCTTCTTCTTTTTTTTTAAAGGTGATTCTCAGTCTCAGGTCCAAATCTAAAATTCACCCCTTCCATAAAGTCATTACTTGCTTAACTGAAGTTTGTAGAATAAACACCTAGATTTTATCACTCCAGTAGAAATGAACAATTGAGGCAATTTCAAAAACAGATCCAGAACTATGGATAAGGTTTACTGGGGGGAAAAAAATAGAGAAAGCTGCTATCACAGACATTCAGTAACTATGTTGATTCAAAATAACTGTGTTTTTTTAAAAAAAAAGTATTTCATTTTCACCTTCTCATATTTCTTTCCTTTCTTCATTCTCTTTCATGGATTACCTGTTCTCCTCTTTGGAATGAACTCACCGGTTCGCATCTGTTCTTGGTTTTGTAACTATCAGACTTGCTGAACATTTTTTTTTCTTACTGAAACTTTTCATATAAACCATAATTAGATATGTTTAGATCATAATTATAGTTAAAAACAGAATAGCTGAATTCAGCTAACTTAAAATGAATCAAACCACTTTACAGCTTACCACTCGGTGTGAATACAATATATATTTGATAGCCAGCTATATTTCAACCAGATAGTTTCACAATGCAGCTGTGATCCATGATGCTGAGTGTGAAGAAGAGTCAATTCTTGCATGAGGTTTATCCTTTTATCCCACTAAACCAATATAAAATATGCAAATCTATGCTGAACTTGAAATACTTCAGATTTAAGGAATACTTTCAAGACAAGAATATGTAGCTACAGATCACACTGAATGCCAGATAGATAGATAGATAGATAGATAGATAGATAGATAGATAGATAGATAGATAGATGCCCACACATGGAATTAGGTTTTTATTTTAATGCTTTCACCAAAACACTGAAGCCACAATAATCAATTAAATAAAAAATTCCCTTTTTCAATATCTCAGCAGGATAAAGCAAGGCTCCAAGAAAAGCATGATAACCAAACAAGTAGACCAACAACTTCCATTCCACTATCAGCTTCAAGCTATATACAGAACAAGTTTGACATTACACTAAAATTACACAATAAACATATAAACACCATGTTATGCAGGAAAACAACAAAATGCTTCCATTTCCATCCAGAACCCATCACAAAATTTAACATCTATTGCCAGGTTCTACAAAACAACCAAGTTATTCTCACTCAGTTTGCAGAGATGTTTACCTAATAGAATTAAATCAGATATTCAAGAGACTGAATGTTCCACTCAACAAAATCAACACACAAATCAATAGAGCCAAATAAATTTCTATGACACAAAGACAGAGCACAAAAACAGAATAACACCTTCAGCTCAAGACACTAAATTGCACCATTAAAAAGCTACAGACCATACTAGGCAATGACACCACACTTTCTCAGGTATTGGCTATAGTCCAACACTTGACATAAAACAACTACTCAACCCAAAGCAGATTGTCACAAAAATATAAAACAATAGAACAATTATGCTGACATGGGAACCCATATCTTGCAATGAACCTAGGTGTCTACTTTGCCCCAACATTTTTACCAATAGCACAATCATTGGCCCAGACAAAGTTAATGGTGCCTTCACATGCTCTTCCTCTAATGTGATATATGGCACCATTTGCCAACAATGCTGCTCTGGATTTTATACTAGATTAAAAAAAAACAGAGTAACAGAAATTGCCCCTTCATGGATTACTGCCTTGTCGTGGCGAAGGGGCTTGCGTAATTCAATGAAGCTATGAGCTATGCCGTGCAGGGCCACCCAAGACGAACAGGTCATAGCCGAGAGTTCTGACAAAACGTGATCCACTGGAGAAGGAAATGGCAACCCACTCCAGTATCTTTGCCATGAAAACCCTATGGACAGCACCAAAAGGCAAAACGATATGACACTGGAAGATGAGCCCCTCAGGTCGGAAGGCATCCAATATGCTACTGGGGAAGAGCAGAGGGCTAGTACTAGTAGCGCCAGAAAGAATGAAGCGACTGGGCCAAAGCCGAAAGGACGCTCAGCTGTGGATGTGTCTGGTGGTGAAAGGAAAGTCCGATGCTGTAAAGATTTTTTTCTCCATAGGAACTTGGAATGTAAGATCCATGAATCAAGGAAAGCTGGACGTGGTCAAACAAGAGATGACAAGACTGAACATCGACATCTTAGGTATCAGCGAACTAAAATGGACAGGAATGGGTGAATTTAATTCAGATGACCATCAGGTATACTACTGCGGGCAAGAATCCCTCAGAAGAAATGGAGTAGCCTTCATAGTCAATAAAAGAGTAGGAAAAGCAATACTGGGATACAATCCTCAAAATGACAGAATGATCTCAGTTCGAATCCAAGGCAAACCATTCAATATCACAGTAGTCCAAGTCTATGCCCCAACCACCAGTGCTGAAGAGGATGAAATTGACCGGTTCTATGAAGCCCTACAGCACCTTATAGAACTAACACCAAAAAATGATGTCCTTATCATCATGGGGGATTGGAATGCTAAAGTAGGAAGCCAAAAGATAACTGGAATAACAGGCAAGTTTGGCCTTGGAGTACAAAATGAAGCAGGGCACAGGCTGATAGAATTTTGTCAAGAGAATACGATGGTCATAGCAAACACTCTTTTCCAACAACCCGAGACGGCTCTACACATGGACATCACCAGACGGTCAACACAGAAATCAGATTGACTATATGCTCTGCAGCCAAAGATGGAGAAGCTCTATACAGTCAGTAAAAACAAGACCAGGAGCTGACTGTGGCTCAGACCATGAGCTTCTCCTTGCAAAGTTTAAGCTTAAACTGAAGAAAGTAGGGAAAAGCACTAGGCCACTCAGGTATGAATTAAATCATATCCCTGTTGAATATACAGTAGAGGTGACAAATAGATTTAAGGAATTAGATCTGATAGACAGAGTGCCTGAAGAACTATGGACAGAGGTTCGCGACATTGTACAACAGGTAGCAACCAAAACCATCCCAAAGAAAAAGAAATGCAAGAAAGCAAAATGGCTGTCTGAGGAAGCTTTGCAAATAGCTAAGGAAAGGAGGGAAGCGAAAGGCAAGGGAGAAAAACATACATATACCCAATTGAATGCAGAATTCCAGAGAATAGCTAGAAGAGATAAGAATGCCTTCTTAAATGAACAGTGCAAAGAAATAGAAGAAAACAATAGAATAGGAAGGACCAGAGATCTTTTCAAGAAAATTGGACAGATGAAGGGAACGTTTAATGCAAAAATGGGCATGATAAAGGACCAAAATGGCAGGGACCTAACAGAGGCAGAAGAGATTAAGAAGAGGTGGCAAAATTACACAGAAGAACTATACACGAATGAGCTTAATGTCCCTGATAATCACAATGAGGTGGTCACTGACCTCGAGCCAGACATCCTAGAATGTGAAGTGAAGTGGGCCTTAGAAAAGCTGAGCAACAACAAAGCTAGTGGAGGTGACAGTATTCCAGCTGAGCTATTCAAAATCTTAAAAGATGATGCAGTAAAAGTGCTACACTCAATTTGCCAGCAAATTTGGAAAACTCAACAGTGGCCACAGGATTGGAAAAGATCAGTTTACATTCCAATTCCAAAGAAAGGCAGTGCCAAAGAATGTTCAAACTATCGCACCATTGCACTCATTTCTCATGCTAGTAAAGTCATGCTTAAAATCCTACAAGCTAGACTTCAGCAGTATGTGGATCGAGAACTACCAGAAGTACAGGCAGGATTTCGAAGAGGCAGAGGAACTAGAGATCAAATTGCCAACATACGCTGGATCATGGAGAAAGCTAGGGAGTTCCAGAAAAACATCTACTTCTGCTTCATTGACTATGCTAAAGCCTTTGATTGTGTGGATCATAACAAACTGTGGCAGGTTCTTAAAGAGATGGGAGTACCAGACCATCTTATTTGTCTCTTGAGAAACTTATACTGTATGCGGGTCAAGAAGCAACAGTGAGAACTGGACATGGAACTACTGATTGATTCAAAATTGGGAAAGGAGTCCGGCAAGGCTGTATACTGTCGCCCTGCCTATTTAACTTATATGCAGAGCACATCATGAGAAAGGCAGGGCTAGATGAATCAAAAGTTGGAATTAAGATTGCTGGAAGAAATATCAACAACCTAAGATATGCAGATGATACCACTCTAATGGCAGAAAGTGAAGAAGAACTAAAGAGCCTCTTGTTGCGGGTGAAGAAGGAGAGTGCAAAAGTTGGGTTGAAACTTAACATTAAGAAAACCAAGATCATGGCATCTGGCCCTCTCAATTCCTGGCAAATAGATGGGGAAGAAATGGAGGTAGTGACAGATTTTATTTTCCTGGGCTCGAAGATCACTGCAGATGGGGACTGTAGCCAAGAAATTAAAAGACGCTTGCTCCTTGGGAGGAAAGCCATGGCAAATCTAGACAGCACACTAAAAAGCAGAGACATCACCCTGTCAACAAAAGTGCGTATAGTCAAGGCTATGGTCTTCCCAGTTGCAATGTATGGCAGTGAAAGTTGGACCATAAGAAAGGCTGAGCGCCAAAGAATTGAGGCCTTTGAACTATGGTGCTGGAGAAGACTCCTGCGAGTCCCTTGGACTGCAAGGCGATCAAACCGGTCAGTCCTAGAGGAGATCAATCCTGACTGCTCTTTAGAAGGCCAGATCCTGAAGCTAAAACTCAAATACTTTGGCCACCTAATGAGAAGGAAGGACTCACTGGAGAAGAGCCTAATGCTGGGAAAGATCGAGGGCAATAGAAGAAGGGGACGACAGAGAATGAGGTGGCTGGATGGAGTCACTGAATCAGTAGGCGTGAGCTTAAATGGACTCCAGAAGATGGTAGAGGACAGGAAGGCCTGGAGGAATGTTGTCCATAGGGTCGCGATGGGTCGGACACGACTTCGCAGCTAACAACAACAACAACAGAAATTGACACAAATTTGATCTCAGGACTTCAAACAGGTCCATTAGTGGGGGAAAGTGGCAAGGTGACAAGCAACAGGGAGAAAGCAGGACTATTTAACTCGTTTTTTGCATCTGTCTTTACACAAAGGGAAAAAAAGTCCAACCTACCAAAACCAGTGCCATAAAAAACAGAATAGAAATGCAAGTTAAGATAGGCAAGAAAATGGTAAGTGAGCACCTGTCCAGCCTAGACGAGTTCAAATCACCAGGACCAGATGGATTACACCCCAAGGTTCTCAAGGAACTGGCAGATGTGATCTCAGAACCACTGAACTATATTTTTCAAAGATCCTGGAGCACTGGGGAACTACCAGAGGACTGGAAGAGAGCTGATGTAGTTCCCATCTTCAAAAAAGGGGAAAAATAGATCCAGGAAACTACAGACCTATCACCCTGACCTCAATACCTGGGAAGATTCTGGAAAAGATAATCAAACAACAAATCAGTGAACACCTTGATGCAAACAAAGTTATCACTAAAAGCCAACATGGGTTTGTCAAAAACAGATCATGCCAGACAAATCTTATTGCATTCTTTGACCAAGAGACAAAATTAGTGGACCAGAGGAATGCTGAAGATATAATTTACTTGGACTTCAGTAAGGCATTTGACAAAGTAGATCACAACCTACTACTTGATAAGATAGAAAAATGTGGGTTAGACAGCATCACCACCAGATAGATTCGTAGCTGGCTGACAGGCAGTACTCAGCGTGTGGTCCTCAATGGAACTGCATCTACATGGAGGGAAGTGTGTAGTGGGGTGCCCAAGGGCTCTGTTCTAGGCCCAGTACTTTTCATCATCTTCATCAACAATTTGGATGAGGGGATAGATGGGGAACTCATCAAATTTGCAGACGACACCAAGCTGGCAGGAATAGCCAATACTCCAGAAGATAGTCTTAAGATACAGGAGGATCTGGACAGACTCGAAAACTGGGCGCTATCTAACAAAATGAAATTCAATGGTGAAAAAAGTAAGGTTCTACATTTAGGCAGGAAAAATCAAATGCACAGGTATAGTATAGGTGGTACCTTGCTCAATAGTAGTAATTGTGAGAGAGATCTCGAAGTCCTAGTGGACAATCACTTAAATATGAGCCAGCAGTGTGTTGCAGCTGCCAAAAAAGCCAATACAGTTCTAGGCTGCATTAACAGAGGGATAGAATCAAGATCACGTGAAGTACTAATACCACTTTACAATGCCTTGTTAAGGCCACACTTGGAATACTACATCCAGTTTTGGTCACCACGATGTAAAAAAGATGTTGAGACTCTAGAAAGAGCACAGAGAAGAGCAACAAAGATGATTGGGGGACTGGGGGCTAAAACATATAGGGAACAGTTGCTGGAATTGGGTATGTGTAGTTTAACGAAGAGAAGGGTGAGGGGTAACAAGATAGCAGTGTACCAATATCTCAGGGGCTGCCACAAAGAAGAGGGAGTCAAGCTATTCTCCAAAGCACCTGAAAGCAGGACAAGAAGCAACAGATGGAAACTAGTCAAGGAGAGAAGCAACCTAGAACTAAGGAGAAACTTCCTGACAGTTAGAACAATTAACCAGTGGAACAACCTGCCTCCAGAAGTGGTGAATGCTCCAACACTGAAAGTTTTTAACAAGAGACTGGCCAGCCATTTGTCTGAAATGGTATAGGGTTTCCTCCCTGAGCAGGGGGTTGGACTAGATGACCTCCAAGGTCCCTTCCAACAACTACTTCTTCTTCTTCTTCTTCTTCTTCTTCTTCTTCTTCTTCTTCTTCTTCTTCTTCTTCTTCTTCTCCTCCTCCTCCTCCTCCTCCTCCTCCTCCTCCTCCTCATTATTATTATTATTATTATTATTATTATTATTATTATTATTATTATTATTATTATTATTATTATTATTATTATTATTATTGTATTTTAGCCTTCCTGGACATTTAAATAGAGATCCCAAGGTAACTATTTCAGAATAATGTAACTACACCAGCACAATGGAGCAAAACTGTGAAAATTATATACATCAGAGTGTATGTATTTATATGTAACCTGCATCTCCCCAACTACCCCCTCTCCCCATGAATCCCAATTAAAAACATGTATGTATGTATGTGTGTGTGTGTGTGTGTGTATATATACATATATATATATATATATATATATATGTTCCATGAGTATGATAAAATGAATTGCAATTCACAAAAAATATGTTTTATGTATTACTTTGAAAAGATGTTATGTGACTTCTCCTGATATTTGGCTAGCATAGATTACCATGCTATCCGCCTACAATGAAAAGAAAAAGTAAATAGTTTTTTTCTGAAAATTTGAACTTAACTATTGCTTGAACATTGTAGACAATTAAAGTAATAAGCTGTGGAAGCCAAATTTCTTGGTTTCAGAAGTTTTCAACTGCAACCCTCAGCATGTTTTACACAAAGCAATTCATATTGATTCCAACTGCAATGCAATTTTATATTGATCAAAGATGCCTGTTAAAAATAATATGTAACTATAGAAACATAGCTACAATACAAAGTTAGGCATATTTCCATCATCTTAAATATGCTTAATTCTATGCTGGACAGTAGCCAAAGAACATTTTGAGAAAAAGGTGTTGCTATACAATTTAAATTTAGACTTCATATTAAATGAGATCTGGTGCTAAGAGTATAATAAATATAATACAATTGCTACAGAGTTAAGTTGGTACATAGTTTTATCTTATAGTATCTTTTAAAGTTTTTATTCTCTTATTTGGGCACAGCATTTATATTAAAACTGTGAACAAGTGACTCCTATTATTTATGGAACTTCCTCTCTCCAGATCCAGGAGAAACTCCTATCAGGGAATGTCATCTGGGAGGATTAGTAAGTGGGCCTTTTCTGTAGTAGTAGCTTCCCCTTATGGCTCCCAAATACTATGCTGGCATTTCATAAAGTTTTAACAACCTCACTATTTTCCCAAACATGGGATAGTTAATGGAGTCCTTAAAATGATTGTGTCATCTGCTAAATATTTACATTGCCCTCTGCTGCTATTATGCATACCAGACAATACTTTATACCTAAAAGAACAGACAGGAAGATTACTTTTCTCCAAAGAATTTTCACGTGGTAAAAATTTTCACTTCGTATAGCAGTCAAGGATACTGAGCATCATAGTGCTAGAAAATTAGATTATATATATGTGATGCTCTATATCAGGGGTGTCAAACTCAATTTCATTGAGGGCCGCATCAGCACTGCGGTTGCCCTCAGGGGGCTGGGTGGGTGTGGCCTGGGTGGGCGTGGCCTACTGGGTGGGCGTGGCTAGAGTGCGTATGGCTTACTGAGTGGGCGTGGCCAGCTCTACATCGTTCGCATCAAGGGTGCCTATGGGGGCCTGGGCAGGAGTGGGAGAGATCTGAGGGTCTCTGGCAGAAGGAGGGTCTCTGGCCCAGGGCCAAGGCAGTGGGGGCCGTTCCCTCACTGTTTCCAGGATGGCTTTGCGGGCCGCATGAAACCACTTCGCTCGCCGGATCCGGCCCCCGGGCCTTGTGTTTGACATGTCTGCTCTATATCCTTGACAGCCAGAACACCAATGGAAAAAGCAAAGTTCTCCCTCATTCTGAAAGGGAGAATAATGTTCATCCTCTTCTGAAAGAAACCACTTCTGAAACTGCTGGAAATACAGCTGTACGCAGGGATATACCAGTAGAATTGCTGGACTAAGACAACTGATAGCTCAGTTTTAAGCTTACCCCCAGCCATGAAAGGTCGCAGCATTATTTTAATAAAATCAACACCTGGTTACTGTGAAGGAAATATGAAAAAGGGAGTGTTACATACAGTACATTACCTTAATCGTTATTTCCAGAATAAAAAAAAAACCAATATATTCTATAAGGATTTCCCCTGTCCAGTTGTATCCGACTATAGGAGGGCAGTGCTCAGGAGCCGAGCGAGCCATTGTTGTCTGAAGACTCTTCTGTGGTCATGTGGTCAGCATGATTAAACACCAAAGGTGCACAGAACACTGTTACCTTCACAGAAAAGTGGTAACTATTTATCACATTTGCATGCTTTCTAACTGCTAAATAGGCAGGAGCTGGGGCCTGTAACAGGAGCTCACCCTGTTGCATGGCATTCGGGTCTCGAACCCAGGCTGTCAGCTTTCAGCTGAGTTTAGCATCTTTAACCACTGAACCACTGTGAAACACGCAACACCACCCCCCCCATATATTATGTACTACATTATAATAATATAGAAACATGAACACATCCCCACATGGCTTTATTTAACATTTTTAATAATGTTCATTAAAAAGCCTTTCTCTTTCATGTGAGCCCTGGGTATATTTAAATGCAATGTTGTATATAAAATAAGTTTAGAAACAAAAAGAAAGGCGAACAAAAGTCAGCCAGATAATATTTACCAATTTCATTTAGATACTAAAAGACAAAAGTAGCACAAACAGGAGCTTACACATGTGGTTAAGAAGTAAAAAAAAAATCCTTCCCCTTGTTTTCTTACACTAAGCCACTAAAGTAAAGCACTCTCAGTCTTCTATTAGGTTCAACTTCTTTTGTATGTCCACTGTCTTTTTCTACATAACTCTTCTAAATTAATTTTTAAATCCGCTTTCATATCAGTCTCAATGTTATCCACTAAAACCTGTTCCTCTTTCAAGAGCAGAGGTGGAGCAGTGGTTAGAATGCAGTACTGCATGCTAATTCTGCTGATTGCCAGCTGACTGCCAGAAGTTCGATTCTCACCGGTTCAAGGTTGACTCAGCCTTCCATCCTTCTGAGAATGGTAAAATGAGGACCCAGACTGTTGGGGGCAATATGCTGACTCTGTAAACCACTTAGAGGGAGCTGTAAAGTACTGTGAAGCAGTGAATAAATCTAAGTGCTATTACTGTTGCTATTAACATCTTTTAAAAACAGTGTCTTTACATAGGCACACCTTTATAAATTAATGTTTGGGAACTTTGTTCAAAAATATACTTCAATATGCTGAATGTTAAAATATTTTGCTCCATTCTATTTGTATCTGAAATTTAAGTGCTCTTGTTGTTTAACTATATTTTTTAGTTATTTCTAGTTCCCTCAAGTGTACAAACTACAAAATCCCATCCTTTCAGGGTTTTGTTACAGAATTCAAAACAAAAGTATTTTCCCCATGGAAAGATTCTTATAAAACTCCAAACTATTATTTCAAATATATGGGGAAACTTAGTCCATATTAACTTTTTAAAATCAAAGTTTTAATCACCATTTTGCTGTTTATTCCAGAAAAAAATGGCCTTAAATTTAGATTTAAAATCTATTTCATTAAGGATTGAAGGAAACTCACCCAGTGCTATAAAATTGGTTGACCCAAAAGTTCCTACTAGATGAAACGCAAATAACAAGCAATTTCTGAAAGTGATTAGGATATGTGAACCCAGAACCCTTTTGAAGGTGCCAATCATGATTTGAGTGAGATGTCATTTCCTCATCTCCCAGAGGTTTAAACCTGCCATAAACTGACTGATGTCTTAATAATTAAAAGGGAAATATAAATAACAAATCAAAAGAGTTACTTGGATAATCTTCCTTTACAAAAAAAAAAGCTACTTAAAACTTTGAAGAATTTTGTGAGAAGGGACAAAGAAAAAATGAAAAGAACTCAAGTTTTAGAATAATATTTGAAGGTACTAAATATCAAGACTGTAAAAAGTAGAAGGAAGGAATATAAAGTTGGTTCATTGGATCAAGGTTAAAATAGATATGTTGATACTCTGGTAAACCTTAATGAACTTTTACTAATCAGGACTGAAATGTTAAAATCTTTAAGGATTTTGTTATACATAAGAAATGGAATATGGGAAGAAGTTATATTTTACAGCAGGAGTCTCCAACCTTTTTGGACTGGCGACCTAGTGGGAGAGGGAGGGGCAAGTGCCTTACATGCGCATGGACAAACATGAATGTAGCCACATGTGCGCACAAGTGTACAAACAAGCTGTGAGCCTGTGCACCATGTATACAGGGTTGCGAGCATGCGCATGAGGCTCTCAGTAATGGTGGTGCCTGTGTGAGCCTTGTGGCACGGCTACTGCCAGGCTTCCACCAATGCTACTAGCAGCATGGGGCTCGCGCTGTGACTCACGGCGATGTTGCCCAGCACGAGTCTCGTGCCCCTGCCCCACAGCAATGCCATCTCAGTGCGAAGATCATGCCACCACCTCTGCACAAGGTTTGTGCTACCACCCCAGTGCAAGGATCATGTTGTGCCCGCAGTGATGCCATCCTGGTGCAAGGATCACATCACCATCCCCAAATGAGGATCACACTACCATCCCTGCCCGAGGATTGCACTGCGGCCCACCTGCTGTTTCGGTGCTGGCCTCGCCTACACAGGTTTCATGGCAATGCCACCACCTGCATGTGGTGCACCGCTGCCCACATGTCGCTCACGGCACTGCCACCCTGCACACAACGTTCATGGCAACAATGATGCCCGCAAGATACTAGTGGCGCTGCCACCTCCTGCACAACTTGTGGCAACCGTGCCATGGGGGGAGTGAGCACGTGCATGCGCGCCTGCACTGCCCAGCTACTCACACAGTCCGGCGGCCAAAAGGCCACAGGACCTCTGTTTTAAGGGATGATAAATTATTAAAATTGTTTATTGTGATAAAGGGGAAAGTCACTTCTGCATATATTCCTTTTCTTTCTCTTTTTTTCCCTTTCTTTTCTATTTTGTTCTATTTTCTTTTTCTTTTCTGCATCATTTTTTATTTTTTTTTAGTTTCTATTCGTTTATCATTTGAGTTTAATTTTTAACAAAATTACTATTAAAAAAGGTCTTTCATGGCTTTTTACATGACTTTCACTTTAAGAAGCATAAAGTGTAAGCAAGCATATTTTTCCTTTTCACATATATTACATTGAGGCTAACATTGTTTTTGATGTACAGTATTTACTCTACCGTTTTAAAAGAAAACTGATGACCCAGGAGTTTATTTTGCACACTATGAAATGTGTTCCATGAACTATATAGGGGATAGCAGTATTTTCTTTATTGCATAATATAAATAAATGGAAGAAAAAACAAACAAAATATCAGCAAAAGTGATGCAGACAAGATGGAAGATAACTTTGCTTCTCACTGCAAAAAATTAAAACTGTCCTTGCTGATATCTGACATGCTTTTTTCTAGATTAGTGCTATCTGAAGAATTTTTTAAAAAGAAAATTTCCTATCCCTCCTTCAGAAATGAAAACTACACATCTCATTATGGAATGCACACTAATCCTCTTGAAAATGTACCTCTCCCCTCTATTTATCCCTTTCTAAGTAGTGGCAATGCTTTAGACCAGGGGTCCCCAACCTGTGGGCTGCAGCCTGGCAATGGGCCATGGGCTGCTGGCCATTGGGCCATAGGACAGGTTGGCCAGTACACGCATATGTGTGCGCACACCCCCCCACTTGCACTAGCGCTGAAGCTGAAGGTCATGAAAACAGGACGCTGCACTGTGCGGTGCAAAAACGGGCTAACGCCATGCCTCGGGGCACAAAAACAGGACACCGCCATGCCTTAGAGTACAAAAACAGGACACCACCATACCATGGGGTGCAAGAATGGGACACTGTACTGCCACACCACGCAAAAATGGGCCGTTGCACCTCAGGGTGCAAAAATGGGATGCCGCCATGCCTCGGTACGCAAAAACGGGCCAACACTGATCCTCGGGGCACAGAAACACGGTGCTGTGCACAAGAACGGGGCAGAGCTAGCGAGTATCATGCAAGCGATAGCCCCATCCTGTTTGCGCACATAAAATGCTTCTCCTTCCCTTTCCCTCCAGTCTACCAACCAGGAAAGGTTGCTGACCTCTGCTTTAGACATTCTCCTGAAATACATCAAATTGCTGAAGTTCGTGCAACCGATGTTATCTTTCTTCCTTTTCCAGTATAGTATCAGTCTGGCATCAATGCACAAAGTTTCTTTTCTCCCAGGTGCAACCAATACGGTGGCTTACAGTTTGTAGGTACACTTCAGACTCAAAATATATTCCAATAGTCTGGGAATTGTTGGCTTACTTCATAGAGTTGCCAGTGGTAATTTTAAACGAGCTGGTTGGAGAATTCTGGGAGTTACAGTCCACAGATCTTAAAGTTCCCAAGGTTGAGAAACTCTGATCTAGAGCTAGTGCAGTTCAACTGGTAAGACCAGAGAAACGCAAGTTCAGGTATAACCCAAACTATGGAAATGGATTATCTTTATAGTAATAAAGCCTAAGGAGACAATGTAATATATGCTAATTTTTAGTGCTTGGAAAAAATGAAGAATATTGATCTAAACTATGATTAAAGAAAATATAATACACAAAGACTTATATAAATGTGTCTTGTACAACTGATTTTTAAGACATACTAATCTTTATTGTGCAGTAGAAGATGTAGGATCCACATCTTCCTTCCTAATGATACCTGGAACTCACAGATATTATTCAAAGCAAAATGTACATGCTTGGTAAGTGTAATAGAGACATTTCACTTTATCAGCCACACCAACTTGTGATAATATCTCTTTGACCATATTCTATTGGGGACTGTGTGGACTTTTTCAAGAAAGTTATTTAATAAAAATTGTCACAAAAAACAAAATATTATCTCCATCACCTCCAATTCTGCTGTCACCAATAAAAAGAAGTATGCCAAAACATTTCAACAATCAGGTTCTTACTACAAATGTTCCATAAAGAACAGTCATGTCAAAGTTCATGACAAAGAATGGCAACTATTATTATCTCACCAGGAGCTCATCAGTCTTTGCTATTTCCTCTTCCATTTAATGCATTTCAGTCCAAAGAATAGAATGACAGAACTATCCTATTACTTGACATGAAAGAAACGAAAATTGTTGGGGCTCACTTTCTTGTAATGCAATGTCCTCTGTTGCATTGAGAAGTTATCATTGCAATCTGGAAACAAGTGCCATCCCTGCCACTAAAGGAGGTTAGATCAACAAATCAAAAAATAGGATTTGGCATGTCAGAATTCCAGAAACAGATGCTGTTTGCCCCACGATCTCTAAGGAACTAAATTGGCCCAGCCACCTGCAAACCCAGGAAAAATTCCAAAGCATTTAAAGGCCAATCAAGTCTCCATAACTAATGGCCAAAGGGGGAGCAATGGTAGATTTCCAAATACTTTTCTAGGTCCAGTAACAAAAATTGAGAAGCTTTTTTTCCCTCATATGCCTTTATAGTCACAATCTTGCACTGGAAATCTGTAGTTAAGGCAGGAAATCAGAGGTTTAAAACGCCACCATTGGGCTTATGGGGCTCAGACGTGGATCCAGTGCTTGGTATCTGGATTGTAAAGGACAGAAAAGAATTTTTTCTCTCCACTAAAATGAAATGTGTTCATATAATGTCTGCTATCTTCTCTTACCACCCATTTGTTTCCTTCAAACTCATCAGCCTTACGGATATAATAATATAACATTGTTATTATTCATTTCCTAGATTTGTACTTGCCAAAATCAAAAGATATGCAGTGATTCAGAGCATAATTCATTCTAGTTTAAAAATTAGTAATACCGAAAAACAGCTAGCAGATCAACTGGAGATAAATAAAAACCCATATTATCATGACTTCCACCTTGCCATCCAGCAGTAGTCAGAGTCTAGAAGGATTTATATGTTGTGGACTTATGCTCTCAAAAGTATTGTAACCCTTCAAGAGGCAATATTGGAGCTGCCACAGCTTTGATACACAAATATTTTGCTATTTAGAAAACGCCTAAGGACAGAAGCAAGAGTTTTACTGCTGTTTCTTCCTATTCTTTGTAGCCAAACTAGAAGTAGGTGCCAGAATATCTGCACTGTCACAGATAACTAGGCTGCTGTTTATTTAGAATGATTCCACCTTAGTTCAGTGAAAGTTTGAATATTATATAGGATTTATGCATCTTATTACATTTTTCAAATTTACTGATTGCTATTTCACAATTTTTTTTTACTTTCCTCCTTATCATGTATAAAAGAATCCTCCAAATAATACACCTTATAGTATTAGGACTGCTTCATTTTCCCCAATGTATGGCACACTTCTGAAATAGTATATACCAGGGCTTTTCAACCTTTCACCCATTGTACCACTTTTAGGATATGGCAACATCCGAGTACCATTAGCCACCTAGCAAGGTGTCAAAAACTTGATGACTAAAAAAGGAAAAAAAGTTATGAAATACAGGTAGTCCTCAACTTATAACAGTTCGCTTAGTGACTGTTCGAAGTTACAATGGCACTGAAAAGTGGCCCCAAGCCACAGCTGAGCAAGACACCTGACTGCCTGCCCGGCGGGGCTCTTCCTCCTGTCCGAGGTTTTTATTGTTGTGAGCATTTCTGTTGACGATTGGCAGTGGGGCTGGCGGGTGTTTGGTTTTTATTCCCCATGTCTGCTGGGTGGTTTTTTCTTTACTTCAGAAGTTATGATGGAACAGAGTGTGATCAAAGAAGTTAACTTTTTATATACGTTTTAATTCTCAAATGATTTAGAAAATACGATAGCATGTTGAATCTATAGTGATCTAACTTACGAACGGATAAATTCAACCCCAACGCAAGGCTGTTTTTCACTTTATTTCCATTTTTAAGTAGAGGCATGTTAAGGTTCATCTACTTTGGTTTTGATGAATTAGCAAGAAGAGGATTAGTTCAGTAGTTAGATCTGACTTACATCTGCAAATATATATATATATATATATATATATATATATATATATATATATATATATATATATATATATATATATATATATATATATATATATATATATATATATATATATATATATATATATATATATATATATATATATATATATATATATATGGATCTTTGGTCATTCGGGTTTTTCCCCGCGTAGAACTAAAGGTGTAGGAGCAACGTTTCGACGGAATCCCATCCGTCATCATCAGGCTGGTGGCTTCAGCTTCCTTCCAGAAACGTTGCTCCTACACCTTTAGTTCTACGCGGGGAAAAACCCGAATGACCAAAGATCCACATACAAACACCCGCGAAAACCGCAGAAAGCAAATTGGACATAATGTCAAACAAAACTCCAAAAATCGGCCGGACAAAATTATTGGCACCCTTAACTTAATATTTGGTTGCATACCCTTTGGAAAAAATAACTGAAATCAGTCGCTTCCTATAACCATCAATAAGCTTCTTACACCTCTCACCCGGAATTTTGGACCACTCTTCCTTTGCAAACTGCTCCAGGTCTCTCTTATTGGAAGGGTGCCTTTTCCCAACAGCAATTTTAAGATCTCTCCACAGGTGTTCAATGGGATTCAGATCTGGATTCATTGCTGGCCACTTCAGAACTCTCCAGCGCTTTCTTGCCATCCATTTTTGGGTGCTTTTTGACATATGTTTGGGGTCATTGTCCTGCTGGAAGACTCAAGATCTCGGACGCAAACCCAGCTTTCTGACACTGGGCTCTACAGTGCGACCCAAAATCCTTTGCTAATCCTCAGATTTCATGATGCCTTGCACAAATTGAAGGCACCCAGTGCCAGAGGCAGCAAAACAACCCCAAAACATCATTGAACCTCCACCACATTTCACTGTAGGTACTGTGTTCTTTTCTTTGTAGGCCTCATTTCGTTTTCGGTAAACAGTAGAATGATGTGCTTTACCAAAAAGCTCTATCTTGGTCTCATCTGTCCACAAGACGTTTTCCCAGAAGGATTTTGGCTTACTCAAGTACACTTTGGCCTAGCGTTTCATTTCATTTAAATGTCGATGGATAGTTTGCGCTGACACTGATGCTCCCTGAGCCTGCAGGACAGCTTGCATTCCTTTGGAACTTGTTTGGGGCTGCTTATCCACCATCCGGACTATCCTGCGTTGCAACCTTTCATCAATTTTTTTCTTCTGTCCACGACCAGGGAGATTTGCTACAGTGCCATGGGTTGCAAACGTCTTGATAATGTTGCGCACTGTGGACAAAGGCAAATCTAGATCTCTGGAGATGGACTTGTAACCTTGAGATTGTTGATATTTGTCCACAATTTTGGTTCTCAAGTCCTCAGACAGTTGTCTTCTCCTCTTGTTGTCCATGCTTAGCGTGGCACACACAGACACACAATGCAAAGACTAAGTGAACTTCTCTCCTTTTTATCTGCTTTCAGGTGTGATTTTTATATTGCCCACACCTGTTACTTGCCCCAGGTGAGTTTAAATGAGCATCACATGCTTGAAACAATCTTGTTTACCCACAATTTTGAAAGGGTGCCAATAATTTTGTCCGGCCCATTTTTGGAGTTTTGTTTGACATTGTTGTGACTCAGGGCCAGCCGGTGGGTCCGACAGCCGGGTCCGATGTATCGGAGGACTCAGATGTGGGGGAGGAGGGAAACGAACCGGCTGATGATGATTTGGAGGCTTTGCAGAGTCCTCAGCCGGGGACCTCTTCTCAGCTGTGTGAGCCCGAGAGTGCGGAGGATGATGACCCACAGCTGGCCCTGTTCAAGGACGCCCGACGTAGGAGGCAGACGAGCAGGGACAAACAAAGAAAGACTATGGGACTCCTCGGGAGGAGGCACAGGGAGACCACGCCCTGAGCTCTCTATAAAAGAAGTGTTTGGGGAGGGGCTAGTTGCTGAAAGCAACTTTTTCGTTTGAGAAGACAAGCTCTTGTGTTTTGTTATCTGCGAAATTAAACCTTGGCAGAAGCCTTTTAGCCTTGGACGCTTTCCAGACTCGTCTCTTAATTAGGGGTTGGGAGAAGAGGGCTGGTTCAGAACAGTTTGCTTTCAGCCACCCACCCCTTAATACTACGATGGAGCAGCTTCTTGCCGAGAATGCCCAGCTCAACCAGCAACTCACCTTGCTGGCCACTCAGGTGGCACAACTGCAGGCTCAGGTACATGCTGCCCCCCCACCCAGGAGGAAATGTCAGTTAGCTATGCCGGATAAGTTTGCTGGTAAACCAGAACTGTTTCCTGCCTTCCTGGGACAATGCCAGCTTTATATCAGCGTGAGAGCAGCTGATTTCCCCACTGACCGTGATAAGGTGGGATTCGTGTTGAGCCTTCTGTCGGGAGATGCAGCTCGTTGGGGCACGCCTCTGTTGGCACAGCCTAGCCCTTTGTTGGATAACTTTGGGGGGTTTTGTGACCATATGCGCCTCATGTACGAGGACCCGATTAAGGCGCAGACCGCCACCCGACGTCTGAAAGCTTTGAGGCAGGGTCAGCGCCCCCTACAGGCCTATATCAGCGATTTCCGGCTGCTTAGCCAGGATTCCGCCTGGAATGAGGCTGCGCTCGTGGATGCCTTTCAGGATGGCTTGTCAGAGGAGATGTTGGATGAGCTGGCCCGCGTGGACATTCCCTCAGATCTGAATGGGCTGATCCATCTTTGTCTGCGGATCGATGCCCGGCTGCAGCAGCGTAAGAGTCGCCGTGCCACCCCACAGACCCCTGCCGCCCCTGTTGTGCGTGAGCCCCCAGTCCAGAGGGAGGAGCCAATGGAGCTGGGTGCCGCCAGGTCCCGTCTATCGGTGACGGAAATGGACAGACGACGATCGGAGGGGTTGTGTTTTTACTGTGGGGACCCTGGACATTTGGCTGCTTCTTGCCCAAAGAAGCGTCAGCGGGCGTCAGTGACCAAGCCAGCTCCGAGAAAGTCCCCTGCTTTGCTATCGGGAAACGGTCCGAGCCCGATCTAGACGGTGTGAAAGATCGGGCGACCCACAACGATCACGCCGAGCGACGCCGTTCCGACGGTGCCTGTGAACCTCCACGGCATTTGATTTTGGAGGCACGACTGATCCTTCCTGGCAAGCCAGAGGGGATTCCGGTCCATGCCTTAATTGACTCTGGGGCTACCACTAACTTTATGGATTCGGCCTTTGTGGCCAAATGGGCTGTTCCCCAGTGTCCGGTGGATCCGCCCATGCTTGTGGAGACCATCGATGGTCGAGTGCTCCTGTCCGGGCCTATCACGGCCGCCACGCAACCCGTGTGTATGGCCATCAGTACCCATGTGGAGGCCATTCAGTTTTACGTCACTTCGGATCTGCACTTCCCCGTGGTCTTGGGACTGGCGTGGCTCCGGGCGCATGATCCACAGATCTATTGGTCTCAGAACTTGGTCACCTTCCCAAGTTTGCAGTGCGTGGACCACACCCGCCATATCTGTGCCGGCCAGGTGGAGGGTTCCTCAGGGGTTTCCTTGCCTCCCGTACTGTCCGACTTTGCTGACGTGTTCAGCGAGTCAGAGGCGGACCAATTACCCCCGCACAGGCCCTACGACTGCTCCATTGACCTAGTCCCTGATGCGCCTCTCCCAGTGGGGCGTTTGTACTCCATGTCGGAGCCCGAGTTGGCCGCATTGCGGGACTTCCTGACAAAGAACTTGGCTCGTGGATTCATCCGGCCCTCATCCTCGCCAGTGTCTGCGCCCGTGCTCTTCGTCAAAAAGAAGTCGGGCGAGTTACGGCTTTGCTGTGACTACCGGAAACTCAACGCTATCACGGTGCGTAACCGCTACCCGCTGCCCCTCATCCCCGAGCTCTTGGACCGACTCCGGGAGGCTAAGATCTTCACGAAACTGGACCTGCGTGGAGCTTACAACCTCGTCAGGGTTCGGCCGGGTGATGAGTGGAAGACAGCGTTTGGTACTCGCTATGGACATTTCGAGTACACGGTGATGCCGTTTGGCCTGACCAACGCCCCCGCTGTGTTTCAGCATTTTATGAACGACATCTTTCGGGATCTGTTGGACCAGTTTGTTGTGATTTACCTGGACGACATCCTGATTTACTCCCCGTCGCGTGAAGCGCATCATCAGCATCTCCGTCAGGTCCTGCAGCGCCTCCGGAAACATCGGCTGTTTGCCAAGTTGGAGAAGTGCCAGTTCTACCAGGTGACCATTGATTTCTTGGGCCACCGCATTTCTCCTGAGGGCATCGCCATGGATCCAAGTAAAGTTGAGTCGTTGCAGAGTTGGCAACCCCCGCGTCGCGTGAAGGATGTTCAGCGACTTCTTGGATTTGCCAACTACTATCGGACATTCATCCCTGGCTTTGCTGCCTTGACAGCCCCCCTCACCCGGCTCCTGCAGAAGAAGACTCGGTTCCAGTGGAACGCCCCCGAACAACAGGCGTTCCAAGCTTTGAAGGACGCCTTCATGAAGGAGCCCATCTTGAAGCATCCTGACCCGCAACGGCCGTTTGTCGTGGAGGCGGACGCCTCCGACATTGCCATTGGGGCCGTGTTACTCCAGGCAGCGACGCCCAACGGTACCCTTTTCCCTTGCGCGTATCACTCTCGGAAATTGAATCCCTCGGAGCGCAACTATACCATCTGGGAGAAGGAGCTACTGGCCATCAAGGCGGCGTTCGAGGCTTGGAGGCATCATCTGGAGGGGGCGCGGCATCAAATCGAGGTCCGGACGGACCACAAGAATCTGGAAAGCCTGCAGACCGCTCGGAATTTGAACCAACGCCAGATCCGGTGGTCCCTCTTCTTTGCGAGGTTTGACTTCCGGGTGCGGTACATACCAAGCGGGCACAACCAGAGAGCGGATGCTCTGTCCAGGAAGCCCGAGTACACCCGAGTGGAAGACAAGCTTCCGCCCAGGACAGTGATCCCCGTCGAGTCTTTTGCTGCGGTACGGGAGCCGGTGGATATACGGGCTCGGATCCGGGAGGCGCAGCAGCAGGAGGCGTGGGTGGCTCAGCGGAAGGAAGAGGTGGGGCCAGATTCGCCTTGGTCGGTCACGGATGGACTCCTGTATTATCGTGACCGGCTCTATGTTCCAGGAGGGCCACTCAGGGGACTCGTCCTCAGCCAATGTCATGATAACCCGGCTGCGGGGCATTTTGGCCTGTTCAAGACTCTGAACCTGGTCTCCCGTACTTTCTGGTGGCCCCGAGTCCGACACGATGTCCAGTCTTATGTCACCTCCTGCGTCCCATGCAGGCAGGCCAAGTCAGCGACAGGGGCCCCGCCTGGTTTACTGCAGCCTTTGCCAACGCCCAAGAGACCCTGGGGGGCTGTGTCCATGGACTTTCTGACGGATCTACCCCCATCCTCCGGCTTCACGACAGTGTTTGTGGTGGTGGACATGTTGACCAAGATGGCGCACTTCATCCCCTGTCGCGGCTTACCGTCAGCTCGCGCCACTAGTCGCATGTTCATCCAACAGGTGTTCCGGCTGCACGGCCTTCCCGACAGGGTCGTCTCCGATAGGGGGGCCCAGTTTACAGCCCGCTTCTGGCAGGAGTTGATGCGGGCGTTGGACATTAAGGTTTGCCTCTCGTCCGCGCATCATCCTCAGACCGACGGGGGTACCGAGAAGGTCATCGGCATCTTAGAGCAGTATCTGCGCTGCTATGTTAACCTGCAGCAGGACAACTGGGTGGACTATTTGGCCATAGCCGAGTTTGCCTTTAATAACTCGCAACACACCTCCACGCAGATGACACCGTTCTTGGCCAACGTGGGTTATCACCCCAGGTTCTTCCCTCTTTCTCCCGTGGACTCACCGGAGCCGGCAGCGAACGAATTCATGGCGGAGTTACAGGCGATCCATCGGTTGGTGCGACGGCAGCTGGAGAAGGCCAAGGCCGACTACAAGAGGTTCGCCGATCGGTCGAGAAGGGATACGCCTCCACTATCGGTGGGGGATCGGGTCTGGCTGTCCACCAGGAACCTACCATCCACTCGGCCGGCGAGGAAGCTGGACCACCGTTACCTTGGACCGTTCCCAGTCGAGGCCGTCATCAACCCGGTCGCCTATCGTTTAACTCTGCCACGTTCCCTGCGCGTGCACCCCGTCTTCCATCGGTCCTTGTTGGTCCCCGAACAACCGGCCTGTCCACTTCGCCAAGCGGAACCTCCCCCATCAGGAACTCGTGATGGAGGCAGCACCCCCGAGTACGAGGTCGCCAGCATCAGGGATTCCCGCTGGCTGAAAGGTCGCTTCCAGTACCTGATCGAGTGGAAAGGGTACGGGCCGGAGGACTTCACATGGGAAGACGCGACCGCCGTTCATGCCCCTGCGTTGGTGACTGCTTTTCACGAACAGTTCCCATCCCGACCGCATCCGGATCGGCAGACCCGAGGGAAGGGCCCTGCGGTGCGGGATAGTGTTGTGACTCAGGGCCAGCCGGTGGGTCCGACAGCCGGGTCCGATGTATCGGAGGACTCAGATGTGGGGGAGGAGGGAAACGAACCGGCTGATGATGATTTGGAGGCTTTGCAGAGTCCTCAGCCGGGGACCTCTTCTCAGCTGTGTGAGCCCGAGAGTGCGGAGGATGATGACCCACAGCTGGCCCTGTTCAAGGACGCCCGACGTAGGAGGCAGACGAGCAGGGACAAACAAAGAAAGACTATGGGACTCCTCGGGAGGAGGCACAGGGAGACCACGCCCTGAGCTCTCTATAAAAGAAGTGTTTGGGGAGGGGCTAGTTGCTGAAAGCAACTTTTTCGTTTGAGAAGACAAGCTCTTGTGTTTTGTTATCTGCGAAATTAAACCTTGGCAGAAGCCTTTTAGCCTTGGACGCTTTCCAGACTCGTCTCTTAATTAGGGGTTGGGAGAAGAGGGCTGGTTCAGAACAGTCATTATGTCCAATTTGCTTTTTTTCCTCCCTTTTTTTGTTGTGTTCCAACACACACAAAGGGAATAAACCTGTGTATAGCAAAACATGTGTTCCTGTAATACTTTTCTATGAGAAAAGTATTTTCTGATTTTCTGGAAAAATTTCTAGGGTGCCAACAATTTCGGCCATGACTGTATGTATATATATACACACCTTGCTAGGCCCCAAACACGGGACAAATCTTATTTCCTGTTTCAGCCTAACCCAAGGCCATCCACAGGCAGTAGTCACAGCAGTGACAGCTCATATTTTTTTGATTGCTAACAAAGAATTAAAGGGATATATATATATATATATATATATATATATATATATATATATATATATATATATATATATATATATATATATATATATATATATATATATATACACATATACACATACATACATACACACACACACACACACACACACACATATATATATATATATATATATATATATATATATATATATGGGACGCGGTGGCTCAGTGGGTTAGGACGCTGAGCTTATCGATCAGAAGATCGGCAGTTTGGCGGGTCGAATCCCGAGTGCCGCGTAACAGAGTGAGTGCCTGTTTTTCGTCCCAGCTTCTGCCAACTTAGCAGTTCGAAAGCACGTAAAAATGCAAGTAGAAAAATAGGGACCACTACGGTGGGAAGGTAACAGTGTTCCGTGCACCTTTGGCATCTAGTCATGCCGGCCACATGACCACGGAGACGTCCTCAGACAAGCGCTGGCTCTTCGGCTTTGAAACGGAGATGAGTTGTTGGAAACGACTAACACGCATGTGCAGGGGAACCTTTACCTTTACCTTTTTTATACACACACACACACTCAAATACTTTGGGCACCTAATGAGAAAGAAGGACTCACTGGAGAAGAGATTAATGCTGGGAAATATTGAGGGCAATACAAAAATGGATGGACAGAGAATGAGGTGGCTGGATGGAGTCACTGAAGCAGTAGGTGTGAGCCTAAATGGATTCCAGAAGATGGTAGAGGACAGGAAGGCCTGGAGGAACATTGTCCATGGGGTCACAATGGGTCAGACACGACTTTGCAACAACATATGTATATGTATAATATAATATAAATATAATGATATAATGATTACTATACTATTACTATACTATTACTATACTATAACTATACTATACTATACTATACTATACTATACTATACTATACTATACTATACTATACTATACTATACTATACTATACTATACTATACTATACTATACTATACTATACTATACTATAGCAAAAGCCAGTTCGAGCTGGCAGTTAAGGCTAAAAACCAGGAGGTTGTGAGTTCTAGTCCCAAATTAAGATAAAGACTGGGTGACTTTGAGCCAGCCATTCCTGTTCAGCCCCTGATGTCAAGTGTGGGTGACAAGCTGATCAATTCCTCCCTTAATCAAAGGATCAACACTTGTTTGGTGCAAAAAAAGCTGACTTTGTACTTGCAGGAAAAAAGGAAGAATATACCCTATAGATTTCTTCTCCTCTTCATATGCTCTTTAATGTTCTGTCTTAAATGTCACTTTTGCTTTTCTTCCTTTGCTTCTAGTTTGCCTTTCATAGTTTTGTTTCATCTCCAGCTTGAAGTTCCCCATTTTTTCCACATCTATGAACTTATTTTTCAGAGTTTCATAATTTTACATTTACAGCTTACAATGAAAATATTACATAAAACAATGGTTAGAATTCATAACTAATATTAAAACAATGACTAAATGTAATTTATTCTATCCAGAATGAAAAGCCTAGGCATCCTAGAGTTGTATTATATATTCCTTTTGTCAATATAGTCCTGTCTCCTCTCAGGTTGTCTCCCTTCCTTATCCTTGCCCTTTCAGCTAGTCCTTTCCTCTTTGATAGAGGAAGACCTTAATTTTAATCAAGACCTGTCAGAGCACAACAATGACTAGCAAATTCTATTTTAAAAAAATCAGCTTCGGATGGATTTAAATATCGCAAAACATTTCAAAATATCAGCAAAATGCAATAAGAAAGAAATGTGGGGAAAAAAAACCTCTCTGCAATTACATCCAAAAAGGACCCCTTTTTCTACCATATAAAAGTCACCATCTTTGACCTCGAATTCATTTCCCTTATTCCCAAATACTTGCTTAAAGGAACAGAGTCCTTCCCTGAAAAATCCAGGCCCCAGGATAATTTATCTTATTTACTATGGAAGATATGAGAGAACAGAGTGTGCATCAAAGAAGATAACCTTTGTTTGTTGATTTATTGTAATGTTTTGGAAAATAAAGACTCTATGCCGAGTCCCTCAGCTCGAGTTTACGAACGGCTAATTAGTTCAAGCCCTCAGCTAGGCTGTCTCTCCACCTGATTTACACCTTGAAGGCCAGGCCTGAAGGACCCATTGTTTGGACCGCGCTGCACTTCTGCACCGAGAAGAATGGCTACCAATGCACGTCCCCAGGGAAAATTTCTTGCGAAGGCAGCCCGTGAGACGGCAATCTCCGAGACTGCTGAAAGGAAAGGGGCTGCGTGTGAAATGGCTGCGAACCAATTCTGAACCGAAGGACGCTCGTGAAATGCAAAACGCGCACAGAGGAAGGAAAGCGAGGGGATCAGAAAGGCACAATGGGAACGAGGAGGAAAGCAGCGATGCACTCAAATAAAACAACGGCGCCAGCAGCGCGGAGGGAAGGGCGGGGGGCAGAATTGCCCTTTCTTATCAGCGCTCCCGGGGTAGAAGGAAAGATGGGGCAGGTGAAGGGGGTCTACCTCCTTCTTCTTTTGGCTTCCCCCGAACTGGAAACAAAGGAGGAAGAGGAGGCAGCTCCCCGCAGACAGGTGCAGCCTTAAGAGCCGTAGCGATGCCATGGCTTCCCAACAGCGCCCTTCAACACCTCCCGTCTACCTGCTAGCGGCCGTTATCCACGCCACTTTCCCCTGCCCGAATTCGGCCGGGCAGTGGCCAATCCAAAAGCAAGCTCCTAGGCAAAGCGTTCTGGGAAATGTAGTTTCCTCTCGTTCTCCCTAAGCTCGCCTTCTTCCTTCCTTCGAGAGAGGAGAGCTTCTTATTTGCTTATCTGTATTACGAGAGAGTAATTCAGTCGTTTTAAATCCGGAATGGAGGCGTTTCTCAGTCTGAAATCTGATGCAGCTGTTTGGTCCCCGGAAAGAAAATGGATTGGCCTGGAAAGCATTTGCAGAGGATACGACCTAAAAAAAGTAAAGGCTAAAAAAAGTAAAGGGGATAATAATAAGATGATGATAAGTTGACTTTAACAAGGCTTAGGGAAACCTATGTTTCCATGGTTTTAAAATCTGGAAAGAGGTTTCTGCACTGTTGACCTCTAACTCCTGAATATTATGATGGAGATAAAATATGAGACTGATTAGTATTGTTAAGAAATATTGCAAAATTCCATATGTTGTCACCAGCGAACCTGCATAAGATAGAACACAAATATGAAGTCACCCAATCTTTACTCAAATGTATGATTTTTATCCTATTAAATGGGCATAAAGTGAATTTTTATTCGGTAAAATGCAGCCTACCTGCACAGAAATCAATCCTCCTGAATTCAACTCACATAGAAGTGTGTGCAAAATTACTTATTTAACGATTGGGATTCATGGTCTTTCTGTTTTCAAACCTTGGAGTGGGCATTTTCTTTGGTCTCAAATGCTCTGGGAAACTATCAGGTGATTATACTTTTCCAACAAAGCCTTTCAGTTTACTAACCTATATGAAAATTGGTTGTGAGTTAACTTACTTGTTCCCATGTTCCGCTTTTAGTAATTCCTTATATGATTAAGAATGCAGAATACAGAATAAGAGTTCTGAGGAACTTGAAATCCTGAACAATGTTCATCAATACATTGAATATTTTTATCAGGTGGGTTGGCATTGATTTTAGTACTATTCTGCAGTATCATTGCATATATCCTGTGGTGTTTTGGATTAGATGAAATCTAGTACTTAGTACATTGACTTTTAGGATTCCTCTTAATCTCCGAATATCATGATGTGAAACTAACTAAATTCCTGTCTGGAGAAAGTGTAGCACAATTTAAAAACCATGACAAAGAAGACCCTCTTAAAGCTTCTTGCCAGTTTTTGCAATGTTTTGTGTCTTTCCCACTATTGAGTTAATGTGCTATCCATCCAACCTGAATTGCCTGAAACCTACATCACTATGAACATTGTGTCAATGACTGATCTTGACCCAGCCATTACTTTCTGTTTCATGTTTCTGTCTTTCCCTCCACTATAATAGTTAATAAAACTGTACAGAGTTGACGTATCTTAGTTATCCTGAGACAATGTCCACATATGAAAAAAAACCACTACTTGAATACTTAAGGCTGACCCATGGGCCTTCATGAGATGAAAGTGACATCATGGAGACATCAAAAGAAAAAGATGTTGCCAATGTATGTGGTACATACAAATGGAGAAACAGGATGGTAAAAGAGCTGTTGAAATGTAACAAACCTCAACTATTTTTTTAAAGAAAAACAACAACGAGGAGGCAGAGGTCCCAGTCTGCTTAGGACCCAGGCCCTTTAGGACTTTATTCATACCAATACAAAGAAAGTCCCAGACAATGGGGCTTCTATCTGAATAGATACAAAGTCATTATTTGTAAAATTAAATACAACTTACTGATCTGAGTAACTGTCTGGAGTTAGTGGGATCAAGTAGGATACAAATTATGCAACTTTGTTTTTTTTTTAAAAAAAAAAAAACCTATTGTTTCAAAAGAGTATTAGATCCATATTGAAAAAACAGGTATGGTACTTTTCCAAAAAAATACAAGATCCATTTACATAATGCCTGAATAGTGCATTCGCCAGATACTACAATGACAGATGCATGTTTGAAAGCCAGGTAATAATAATAATAATAATAATAATAATAATAATAATAATAATAATAATAATAATAATGATGATGATGATGATGATGATGTTGAAAGGGACCTTGGAGGTCATCTAGTCCAATGCCCCGCTCAGGCAGGAAAACCTATGCCATTTCAGACAAATGGCTGTCCAGTCTCTTCTTCAAAACTTCCAGTGTTGGAGCTTCACAACTTCTGGAGGCAGGTTGTTCCACTTCTGGAGGCAGATATCCAGTTTTTTTTCTGCAGTTCAAGTAATAATAGTTATGGAGGAAAATGCCTAGTGACCACAATGGAGGAATGAACCTCGAGTAGGGTACAATAGCCAAGAAAAGCTGGACTGATTGCATCATCAACAATATTGTCAAAGAAGTTCTATAGATCATATCCATGACAAAAATTGTTTCAGAAAAAAGACCAAACACTGTACTAAACTGATGTAATTAAATATTTTTAGTTCTCTATTCAGTTTTTCTAATTTTAATTTTTTTAGCATTTTTAACTTTTTATCATGTTATAATTTGCCCTCAGTCACTGCATCATTAAGACAGAAATTTAATAAAGACATGCACACTTTCTAATTTGACAAATGACTACATGATTCCAAAAGGAAACACAGTACAGTACAGCATGCAAGATAACCATCAAGTTTAATTTTGATGTAACAAAGGATTTTTTTTAAGACTTAGGGGAAGACTGCTCTTTCTGTTCAGTACATCACCAAGGTGGGCCATTCACCACTTCCTGAGGCCAGAACAGAGGACAGCAATTCCTCCTATTCCCAGCCCATTGCAAATGCATTCCATTTAATCTTCAATTCATCTTTAATTCAAAACTGTTTTATAACCCAAGCTCTCATAAGCCTTTCAGAGCAGATGGTTTTCAGTACTTCAATCCATTCTAGTAGCTGTCCAGTTTTGGCAAAGCATCTTTTCTCCAGCAGCTGGTGTTGCTCTGTGCTTACATTTCATCCTGGACTGCTGGGATATTATATTTTCTATTGATCAGGAATTACTTTAAATAAAAACAACTTTCAGTTGATTCACCAAAGGCCCCATTAAGTTAGTGAGCTACCCTCACATCCAGAAGCTTGTGCTCAATTTATTGTTCATATCACCAGGTAGGTACCTTTTCATTTTCTGTCCAGGTTGGATGAAATATGTTGTTCTTGCTTTCCCACCTCCTGCCCACACTTCTACAAGGCTTTTCTTCCCCTTCCTACTTGTTTTATAAGGCTGAATTGTGAGTTTGTCCTTGTTCAAAGTTTTTGTGGTCTTAACAGGTATTGGAAGAAAAGTCTTCATCATGGTTCCATCCAAGCTGGGAGTAAACATGGTGACTGCTTTAGGAAGAAGGTTGTAGTTTATTGAAGAGGTGAACCAGACAGGAATATGGTCTGGCAGAAAAAAGGACTGAGCACATGTAGGGAGTGGGTTTTTATACCCTCTTGAGCCTTTTGTTTGGAGTGATTTCCTGTTCCTGTTTGAGGCTATTTCCTGTGTCATGAACTTTTGACCTGAGTCTGAGTGTGCCTTTCTGGTATTCTGATGGTGATGGGCTAATCCTATTATGTCCAAAGGTCATGTCCTGCTTCCCTGGGGCTGGGCTGATGACTCTTAGGATGGGGTCTGTAGATTTTAGGTCTTTGTCTTCTTAATCTCCTAACTCCCTGGATTTACATCTGCATCTCTATAGAGCTGGTCCTTGCTTGGGGGAAGGAGACCTGGAGCTATAAAGAAAACTAGGCATGCTTTTCTGCCTCTTCAAGATCCTTTGAGGAAATATATTTTTTCTGCCCTTTTAATATTTCCTTCTCTGGGGAGCTGTCTTCCCACACAGGAAAGGAAGAAACAAAAGAACTTGGCATGAGAGCAATGATATAATAATAATAATAATAATAATAATAATAATAATAATAATAATAATAATAATAATAATAATAATTATTATTATTATTATTATTATTATTATTATTATTATTATTATTATTATTATTATTATTTAATTTCTATACCGCCCTTCTCCCGAAGGACTCAGGGCGGTGTACAGGGCAATACAATAAAAAATACAATGTACAAAATTTAAGAATAAAAGGATCTATGTTATTGTCAAAGAAAGTAATGTAGGAATTGGTGGTGAAAACATCCATGCATGCAGACACCTGGGAAACAAAGTAAACTGAAGAACCAGTGAAGAGAGAACAATTACAAAAAAAGAGAAAGGAAGCACCAGTAGACCGATCCACCCAGGAACCAACCAGTGAGGCCTGTCTTCCCCACATGGATGGGAAGGAGAAAAAGCAAAGTAACAATAAGGCATTTAGGAGGTTATCATAGGCTGAATATTAGTCTAGCCCAGGGGTGTCAAACTCAATTTCACTGAGGGTCGCATCAGCCTTGCGGTTGCTCTCAGGGGGCCGGGTGGGTATGGCCAGGGTGGGCGTGGCCTACTGGGTGGGCGTGGTTAGAGTGTGTATGGCCTACTGGGTGGGCGTGGCCAGCTCTACATCGTTCGCATCAAGGGTGCCTATGGGGGCCTGGGCAGGAGTGGGACAGATCTGAGGGTCTCTGGCAGAAGGAGGGTCTCTGGGCCGGGGCCAAGGCAGTGGGGGCCGTTCCCTCACTGTTTCCAGGATGGCTTCACGGGCCACATGAAACAACTTCATGGGCCGGATCTGGCCCCCGGGCCTTGTGTTTGACATGTCTGGTCTAGCCCATTATCAATCAACTGCATTCAATTCTGAAATGTCTCCCAGTTGCAGCTGGGTGCAACATGAGAAACAAAGACCTCAAGCTACTCTAAGGAATTGTTCTTAATCTACTAGGCAACTGAGAACAATCATGTTTGAAATCAACCATCTGGAATCACTTACAAGAGCATACAGAGCCGTATCTCAACCCAGGGAAATCATGCTGTGGGAAGTCAGCTCCCCAGAGAAGGAAATATTAAAAGGGCAGGAAAATATATTTCCTAAAAAGATATTGTAGAACCAGGAAAGCATTCAAGACAGTTTTCATCATTGTTGTGCTCTATTTCTGTAGAGATGTAGTTATTTCTTAGATAGAGATAAACTCCACCTCTTTTATTTGGTCTGTTTCCTTTAAATAATTTAAATCCCTCTAGCTGAGTGTTCCATTTGTGGGTTTCATCCCACCATGTTTCCATAATGGCAACATTATCATATCTGCCCTCATTTACCTGAATTTCTAGTTTACCCTGTTTACTGTTCATACTCTGGGCATTGGTGTATAGACATTTGAGTCCTTTACAACTGACCCTGTGTTTACTTTCTATATAACCTGTGTGTGGTGCCTGAGTTCCCCTATCTTCTTACCACCTGTTTGGTTAGTGCACTTTGTGTGGCACGTGCTATTAAAAGCTTGATTTTGCTTGATAGCAAGGTTGATATTCTTGTCCACACACACATCTATGTTACATGCACTGCTAACCCTGCAATTTTTTGATTGCCGGGGACAGGGATGTTCTGTATCAATTAACTCACTGTCCCCATTGTTTAGTTTAAATATTCCTCCAGAAAATTTGTGATGGATGCAAACCGTCTCTCTCTCTTTTTTTTTACATTGTTTCATTGAACCAGCTACAGACATTGTGACTAATATAACCTTAAGTCCTAATATGTTACAAATGTTAAGTTCAGAAATGAGATCTTTCATTTATGTTCTCTTACCAGGATCCAGCCTTTCTTTTGTCCTTATCTGGGATGTCTTCATTTTGTCTGCCTATCTATTTCTTTAACAACTGCAGTATTAATGCCTTTACAAACCTCTGCCTGCAAGCTAACCCCCCACTGCCAATTCTACTTCTCCTTTTCTTATCCTTTGTTCTCCATGCATTTGTCTGCCTTTCCTGGGAGAGTCCACCTAGAAAGGGGGGAGGGGTTCTTGTTCTCATGTCTTTCAGCCCTGCACAGATGACACCACCCCCCAACCTTTGGAAGCAGAGCACACTGACCTAGATGCTGCCTCCATCCATTTGAGCCATGGAATTGAGTTTTGAATCCAGCCATCCACAAAAAGCCACCATGCAACTTGAGGATTTCTCAAGTCCTACCAGTCCCTCAGATGCCTGTAAAAACTGAAGAAAGAAGGAGTCCTAGAGACATGGGTCCCCACATGAAGCCTTAGAAGAAAATTAAGACTGTGGGGAAGGATGGAAACTCATTGTAAAGTTTTCTTTCCTGCTCCATTTGTATTGTAATAAGCCAGTTGAATGTATTTTTGGAAAGATGGCATTTGGGAATAGTTGGCACAGCAAGTCCTGAACACCTTGGGACTTCTGTCTGGTGGGAGAGAAAATTTATCCAGAATGTTTGTGTTGCCTGTTTGTACTAGTAGCTGCACACACACAAACACACACACTCACCATTTAGAATCACATTGAGTCTATCCCCTCCACTTACCTTCAGTAAAGCTCCAGCCTGATTCTTGCCCTGTGTCATTAAAACTTTGTAGGAACAACCTCCAGCAAATTTCCAAGGGGGAGGGAATCAGGCCCCCTCAGCTGATTTGCAATTCATATGCCCTGACTGAAGAGGTAGCAGGAAACAGATCTCTAGACCTCAGCCCTGAATATCTTACATTAGTGGACTCACTGTGTGCAATTTAAGGAAAATTTAATAGCCTGGCTTGCCACTGGCTAACCTCAATTTGACATTACAAACCTGGATGCACTGAACTAAGAGCTAAGGCAGGAAACAACTCTTGAAAATGGGCAGCCAGTGGTTACATACTAAGATTGACCCACAACCATCAAGAATACCAGAGAGGCACACTCAGGTCAGAATACGTGACACAGAAAATAGCCTGAAACAGGAACAGGAAGCAACCCCAAACAAAAGGATCCAGAGGGTATAAAAACCTATTGCCTACATGTGGTCAGTCTTTTTTTTTCTGCCAGCCATCTTCCTGTCTGGTTCTCCTCTTCAATAAACTACAACCTTCTTCCCAAAGCAGTTGCCATGTTTTTCCCCAGCTTGGATGAACCATAAAGGTAAAGGTAAAGGTTCCCCCGCACATGCGTGATAGTCATTTCCAACTCTAAGGGCCGGTGCTCATCTCCGTTTCAAAGCCGAAGAGCCAGCACTTGTCCAAGGATGACTCCGTGGTCATGTAGCCGGCATGACTAGACACCAAAGGCGCACGGAACGCTGTTACCTTCCCACTGTAGTGGTCCTTATTTTTCTACTTGCATTTTTACATGCTTTTGAACTGCTAGGTTGGCAGAAGCTGGGATGAATAACAGGCACTCACTCTGTTACGTGGCACTCGGGATTCGACCCGCCAAACTGCCGACCTTCTGATCGACAAGCTCAGTGTCCTAACCCACTGAGCCATCACGTCCCTTGTATGAACCATAATGAAGACTTTTCTATGCAATAGCAGGACTTTCCACAAAATAGGTACTTAAATAGGGTGTGTTTAAATGAGACCCAAACCGGTTCCATCAAAAATGGAACCGGTTGCTTCTGCTGTACTAGCTAGCAAGGACTATAAATAGCTGGGGATCAGGGAAGGGAAGCAAATCACAGTCTACAAAATAGCAGTCCAATCACAGCACTTGAAATAACCCAAACATTGAGAAAATACTGTTGAATATGTGTTGGAAGTCAATGTATTCTCTCTGTGCATATTCTCTTTCTGAGAGAAAGAATCTAATATCAGAAATGACCAGTAAAGCAGGTTATAGAACAATAAAGGAAATTTATTATATGTGCCACAGTGTTTCTGACACAAATGCAAATCAGTAAACAATCAGAAAGTGTTCTATTTAATTCATGAAATTTATTTGCCATCCATATTGCATTTCATAGCAATTCTGAGGGGGTTACAAGAGAAAACATGTAAATACTTTATAGTTATAAATATAAAAACTGATTAAAATTAAAAAAATTAAAGTAAGCTAAAAAACAAGGGTTTGGAGGGAAGAGATAGGGGTACCTTCTGTACTAGTGCACCAGAGGCTCCTTCTCTGTTAGTGCACCAGCCACCTCCAGCCATTAGCTTCTCCTTCAGGACCCCAGGCTAGCCAGCATAGCCAGATTTTAAGGCTTTTCCTGAAGGCTAAAAGACAAAGAGTGAATCTTACCTCTTGTGGCAAGATGTTTCAAAGGGCAGGACCCATGGCAGAAAAGGTTCTTCTCCTGGATCCAACCAGCCAAAATTCCTTGCCTGATAGGATCTGCAGTAGGCCCCTTCTAACAGCACAAGTGGGTGGGCCAATCCCATTGGAGAAAGATGATTCCATAGATATCCTGGACGCATGCCATAAAGGACTCTAAAGGTAGTAATCAACATCTTGAAGCAAATCAGCAGCCAGTGCAGCTCACAAAAGAATGGTGCTATATGTGCCAACTAGGTGCCTCTTATCCATGCTCCTACATTCTGGACCAATTGAAGCTTTTAAGCATTCTTCAAAGGTAGCCCACGTAGAGGATGGGACAGTAATTCAAGCAGAAGATGACCAGAGCATGAGTGACTGAGCATAGGGCCCCACAATCCAGAAAAGGGCACCTATTTGCCCTTAGACCTACAGTATGTGCCTGAGAAGAAAGGTAGAAAGAAGTAACTGAAATAAGCAATTTCCTACAGACAAACAGGAAGCAAAGTGATAACCAGAAAGAGGAAGAGAATAAATGCTTAACTGTCAATCTACATCTTATGTGCTCCTATTGGTCAGGAGGTCCTGAAGTCTTGAAGAGTTAATTTCATCGAATTTGGACCTCCAACAAGATGGTTCTAATGTCTGGGCATGAGATATGTTCTTAAAGAAGCCTATAGAATATTACCACTTGTATCCCACAGAACAGTGCTGTGTAATACAAAGCTTTTGCTTCAAGATTAAAATATGCAAACTGGCTTTGCTGAGACTAGAATGCTCCAAGAGTTCATGCTTAAGTCTACAAACTTCAGGTTATTGCTTCTCTAAGTAGCTAAAAATTAGATTTCACCAGATATAACCAAATCTGCAAATACTGCTTCAGGACTTAATCAGTTTCTGCAGAGTTTTCCAATATCAGCAGCCTTGCTAGGGCCTGGATAAGAAGGCATTTAAGAATTCTGTGTGTGCTACCTGATCAATCTCCCACGGTAGGATTCAGTTTAAATTAATAAGGGGTAGAAAGTTTAAAAACCATTATTGTTTCAAAAATGCAATCTGTTATTGCATTATAACTGCTGTAGCAGTTGCTCAACATCTATTTAATCATAATCCATTCTTTAAATCATCTTTTAGATTGCTAACTATTGAAGCACTTCCGTGTTTCATAACCCTGCACCGCAGAGCCATATTTAGAACATGGTAAGAGAACAACATTAACTTATAAGTGACATATTTTTTCATTTTGGATGATTCCTAATATCAGAACTTCTGGAATGACAAATAAATGAAATGAAGAATAGTTTGGAAGAAAAATTGTATCTGGGTTTGTACTTAAGCACCAGTTTTGTAATAGGAATATTAATCTAAGTAAATCATACCTAAATGAGCAAATGTTTGACAAAGTAATGGAAAGCAAAATCAGATTTTACCATCCTTGTTTTCCACCAATCCTGAACGCTCATCTTATTTGGCAGCAAACTGTCATCAAGGCACTGAACCAAAAAGACTCAGTTTGGCAGCTATCAGAAACATAGTAATTGTACTGAATTCCTTGTCAGTAAAGCTGGAAACCAAACTTTCACCTGAGTTTTCAAATATCTCTGAGGCCAAGAATTTCTCTGTTGATGGTTCCAATCTAAATGTAAAATTGTTTGGGCTCCTGGCTTTATATAAAAAACTGAGAGTATTTTAGGAGGTTTGTTCAGTGTTCTTTAAATGAGCAGCAGCATCTGATATTTCAAGCAACTGATGGCATCACAAAAACCTATCCCATTTATTTATTTATTTATTTATTTGTTTGTTTGTTTGTTTGTTTGTTTGTTTGTTTTTATATACCGCCCTTCTCCCGAAGGACTCGGGGCGGTGTACGGAGCAAGTTAAGCATACAGTAAAACAATAGTAAAAACAAATGAAACCCCAAAATCTATCAGGCCAGGCCGGCTTGCTGGAATAGGTAGGTTTTTAAGTCACGCCGGAAGGTGCGAAGGTCGGGGGCCATCCGGATTTCGGCAGGCAAGCAGTTCCAGAGGGTTGGCGCACCCACTGACAATGCCCTCCCCCTGGGGGCCACCAGCCGGCATTCTCTGACCGGTGGCACCCTGAGGAGGCCTTCTCTGTGGGAGCGCACAGGACGGAGGGGTGTTGACGCTGGCAGTAGGTGCTCCCGTAGGTATTCCGGACCCATGCCATGTAGGGCTTTGTATGTCATCACTAGCACCTTGAATTTCACTCGGAAGGCAACTGGAAGCCAGTGCAGCTCACGGAGGAGAGGTGTGATATGGGAGTATCGGGAAGCCCCCAAAAGTGTTCGTGCAGCTGCACTCATTGCCTAAGTGGGTCATGTGAATTGAGCCTAGCTATCCACGGTTCTTATCATTACTAACCCATCTGTGTTATTGCATAGTGTGATGTATTGACCAGTTCACTGTACTGAATTATAGATTCATCTTCATATCTCTCTAACGATAGCATGAAGATACCCTGCTAACAAAGTATAGTGCTAACTCTCAGAGGCAGATTGTATTCATATTTAGCTATTGAGTTTTAAAATAGTGTTTTCTCTTATGTCTCTATTTTGACTGCGGCCACAACTATGACATTTCATGCCAGCAGTCAAGGGCTGGGATCTGCTCAACTTCTGTTGATGACTTTAGATATTATGGATGGTCTTTCTCCTCTCTGGTTATTGGACATTGCATCCCACAGCCCCTTTGACTCATGTTGTTGAAGAAATGGGACACATTTTTTTTTCATAAAGCTCACTGCAAATTCAATATTTGACCTGTGCTTTGGTCAGTCATTACACATGTCCTTTAGATAGATGAAGTTAGCACTCTTTGAAAGGATGTGTGACCTGCTTTAATGCACGGATCAGAAGTCTTTTGAAAAGTATCCGATCTATATATTACAACATAGCTAGTATTCTCTGGTTCTTATCCTATACTCTACAGAAGTTCAAGTAAAGAAATTATGTCAGCTGCTTAATGTTTCTTGTAGCTTTTCTGCTATACCTGTGACTTCTCAGTTAGCCAATTGTGGGTCTAGCAGTCTTCAGGAATAGTGCTATACCTGTGGATTAAAAAATTGCTCAACTGATTGGTCAAACACGTGATGAAGAAACTGGGGGCTGAAACTGGAAGAATTCCCTCTTGTTTGATCCTGCAGCCATAGGATGTGTGTGAGCAATCTCTCAGTTTTTTAGATATAAGTTACTGCTCCTCATTTTGTATTTAAAAGAACAGATCTAGGGTTCTGACACTAGTGCATTCTGACATATAGCTAATTTCCCCATTCCAGAAACCCACTTGCACTTATGCAACCCAGCACAGATTGAGGACACCAATTTATGGCTGTTTTCACACAAGCAGGTGATGTTTAGTGGGAGGGTAATCCAATCACTTTTCTTAAGTTGTCCAACAAGAAACCTTCAAAGGTAGTGCCATTTACTGGCCTCATTACTACTGAAAGACATTAGCGCTTGGATAGTAGGGCAGCTATTTTTTTTTCTTTGTCAGTTTTGCTAACTTGTGGCTGGAACAATACATGTTAACATGACAATGGGAAAGAACTCAACATGTAACAGAGCCTTTCATTTGCTCATTACTATTACTCTTCTGAGTTTCTTTTGCATTATTTTCAGAAAATAAGGAATCCACTAGAATTGTCAAAAACAAAAAAACATCAGACATCTTCTGAGTTTCCAGGTGTTTTAATGAAACATTAACTCAGGTTTCCAAGAAGTTAAACAACTTAAAGGAGCAATTTGAAATGTGTTTTTTAATAAATAAATAAATAAATGATTCTTCAGTTTTTAATGCAGCTTTCAGAAACATATAACTTCTTTTAGTGAAAGCCATTGAGTGCTATGATTCCTGCTGCCACAAAGTCCGTTCTGGCAAATCTCACAAAACTATAACATGGAGCTTTGTTGCATACCCCACTCCATCAGCTGTTGTTCATTCACAGCTGAAATAAATTGTTCTAACAGCATATCTTCACTGGTAAAGCTGGCATCACTGAACTGTGTGACCAATACTGTCTATTTTCATTTCTATTTAATTTAGTAGGAAAATTGATAATATCAGTCCCTATTCAGCTTGGAGGGAATAAGAGTTCCTGGTTCAGACTGCTGGGCAGTGTGTCATCTTCTAAGACTAACATTAATTGCATATGGAAATCATTCATCATTGCCATGAAATAGGGTATAATATTGTATTGTATATGTAAACATTCTTTCAATGGAAGTGTACATATGTTAACAAGTATAAATATTAGGGCATCGTCAAAGTATATAAGTAAAGCCGCTTGACAGGAATACACGCGGGAACTTTGACAGCTGTCAAAGTTCCCCGCACTGCGCAGGCGCCTCCACTGACAGCTCGCGGCTGTCAAACTCCGGACCGTGAAGAAGCCTGAGCTGTCAAAGCGTCCACCGCACTGCGCAGGCGCAACCACTGACAGCTCGCGGCTGTCAAAACACCACACCACGCGGAAGCCGGAGCTGTCAGAAGAAGACGACGCTGATTGGTCCCCGTCTGACACGGCGCCAAAACAAACACTGCTGATTGGTCCTCGCGACCAGCTGCCGGCTATAAAAGCCGAACAAGTCATTCAATGTTGTCTTGCTCTAAATAAACTTGTTGTTAACTAGCCTGTCGTCCCGAGCGGTCCTTCGGCTACTTCACTGGCGATGAGGATGGGATCGCTCCGGAGCTGAAGTCACGGCCGAGGAAGAGAGTTCCCGGCAAGAGCTGACACGGAAGTTTTAACTTCCATCGGAGCAATCCAGGACCGGACGACATGGCAAACTTCGGCCGTGTGAGGGAGTTTGATACCCGCCATCCCGAGAGATGGCAATCACACCTCGGCCAAGTTGAAGGATTTCTCCTCGTCAGTAAAATCACTGACGACCGAGCAAAGGCCGCCGCCCTGCTGTACATCAGCGGGCCCCCGGTGTACGACGCAGCCGTCGGGCTGTTCAGCCCAGTGCCCATCACGGACGTCTCCTACGCGGACCTGGTGGACCAGCTGAACAAGTACTACATGCCGGCTCGCTCGGAACTGTACTGGCGGGTGCAATTCGCACAAAAGAAACAACGGCAGGACGAGCCCGCCAACGAGTTCATCGCCGGGGTCAGACACGCCGCGCGGAACTGCTGCTTCCCCGACCTGGAAGACCGCATCAGAGACCAGGTGGTGATCGGTCTGAGGGACGAGAAGCTACAAAAAAAACTGACGTCCAAACCCGACATGAATCTGGCTGAGCTGACCAGGGAGATCATGGCATACGAACACAGCCACAAAAAGAAGCCGACGAACACGACCCCAGAGACCCCGGCGACCGTCTACCAGGAAAGCGCAACCTTCAGCGACAGCGGAGAGTCGGTAGATTTCACCGATGGAGAAGCCCTACAGCGCAGGATGGAGCACCGACAGCCGAGGAGGGGAAAAACGTCGGACCGCCGAGGATTCAGGGACCCTCCACCGCCACCCCCGCGTTACGTGCAACGAGCCGCCTGTGCCAGCTGCGGGGGCAACCATGCCCGTGGAAGCTGCCGCTTTAGGAACGCAAAATGCCACAACTGCGGGAAGACTGGCCACATCAAGCCGGTGTGCCGCAGCAAGGGCCGGGACAACGTCAATGAGGTGGAGGCAAACCCCCCAGGTAGGCCAGCTGCCCAGGCCAACAGGGAAACCCCACCAGGCAACCGGGTTGAGACAATCGATAGGGTAAACTGCATAAGTTCCAAGGTTAAGGTCTGGGTCAGAATTCAGGGGGTGCCTTGCCACATGGAGGTGGATTCAGGGTCAGCGGTCTCCTTAATTTCGCTAACAACCTATCAGGAGATCTGTCAGAAAGGCCGAAGACAAATTCCCCTGAAACAAACTCAGGTTCACCTTGCAGACTTCCAGAAAACCCCTATTCCGTTGGAAGGGAAAGCCAAGGTCCTTGTACAGTATAAGGGGTTCAAAGGTCCCCTGGAGGTTTTAGTTACGCCAGGGAACCGCACCAACTTGATAGGGCTTAACTGGTTCACTCCACTAGGCATCGCCTTATCAGGGGTTAATACCATTCAAACACCCAGCCTGGAAGCCGTTTGCGAAAAGTACGCCGACGTTTTCGAGGGCACTTTAGGGAAATATACAGGTCCCCCCATTTCCCTGCAATTAAATCCAGCAATCCAACCAATTAAAATAAGAGCTAGGAGGGTACCCTTTGCCCTCAAAGAAAAAATTGAAAACGAGCTTGACCGACTCGTGAGTCTAGGGGTGCTTGAGCCAACAGATGGGGGAACCTGGGAGACCCCTATTGTCACCCCAATCAAACCTAATGGCGAAGTGAGAGTATGCGCTGACTATAAGGCGACAGTCAACCTAGCCCTCAGCCCCCATGCTTACCCGGTGCCAGCGGTAAGGGACGTATTTGCTTCCATCCGCTCTGGCACCATTTTCGCCAAGCTTGACCTCACGCAGGCGTATTTACAACTGCCTGTCACAGACGACACCGCGGAAGCGCAAACTATTGTCACCCACCGCGGTGCTTTTAAAGTTAAGAGGCTTCAATTCGGCATATCTGCAGCCCCGGGTATCTTCCAGGGTATCATGGAAAAGACCCTGAAAGGAATACCCGGGGTCTGCCCCTATTTCGACGATGTTCTCATCGCCGGAGAAAATGAAGCTAGTTTAGCTGACAGGCTGTCAGCTGTGCTGAGCCGGCTCAGAGAAGCCGGTCTCAAACTTAAGCGGGAAAAGTGCTCCATTGGAGTCACTTCTACAGAATTCCTAGGGTATAAAATCGATAGCCAGGGCATCCACCCCACCTCTGAGAAACTAAGGGCTATTCAAACCGCACCCAGCCCTAGGAATAAGCAAGAGCTTCAATCCTTTTTGGGACTGTTAAACTTTTACCATGCTTTCATTCCCCACAAAGCCACTATTGCAGAGCCGCTCCATAGGCTCCTCGACAAGGGTACAACTTGGTCCTGGACCAAGGAACATGAAAATAGTTTCCAATCGTTAAAAAAGATTATCTGTCAAAGCTCAACCATCACCCTTTTCAGAGAAGACACCCCAATATGCATCGCTTGCGATGCCTCTCCCTACGGAATTGGGGCAGTCTTAAGTCACCTATTCAAGGATGGCACACAAAGACCCATAGCCTTCTATTCTCGCACTCTGACCAAAGCTGAAAGAAACTATGCACAAATTGACAGGGAAGCCCTAGCGATAGTAGCAGGGGTCAAAAAATTTCATGATTATCTGTATGGAAGACCATTTACGATATTTACAGATCACAAACCCCTGCTAGGCATATTTACTTGGAATAAAATTACACCACAAATTCTCTCTCCGAGAATCTTAAGATGGTCAACGTTCTTAGCAGCCTATTCTTATCAACTAATACATAAACCAGGTAAGGAATTGGGACATGCTGACTGCCTCAGCAGACTACCCATACAAACCAGGGACTCAGATCCAGCCCCAGCCAGCCAAATTTTAGCAATCTCTCAACTTCCTGAATGCCCCCTGACTGCAAACATAATAGCTAATAATTCAGCAAAAGATAAAATACTTGCCAGAGTCCTCAAATGGGCCACAACTGGGTGGCCAGCTCAAAACCCACAACCCAAATTCCAACCTTATTATAATAGGAAAAACGAGATTTCAACACATAGAGGATGCCTGCTATGGGGAAATAGGGTCATCATACCAGAGGAAAACATAGACCAAACATTACACATTTTACATGAAGGGCACCCTGGAATTGTAAAAATGAAAGCAATGGCTAGAAGTTACGTGTGGGGGCCTAGCATAGATAAACAAATTGAAAAGTATGTGGGTGGGTGTTATACCTGTCAGGAGACCAGGAAGGAACCCCCCCAGGCCCCGATCCATAAATGGGAGACTACAAGGAACCCCTGGTCACGTATACATATAGATTTTGCAGGGCCTATCCAGGGCCAAAGTTTTTTAATAGCAGTGGACAGCTATTCCAAGTGGCTGGAAGTCACGCCCCTTAGGAAAACAACGTCCGCAGCCACTATTCAAGCCTTACGGAAAATATTCGCAACACACGGCCTACCTGACACCATAGTTTCCGACAATGGACCTCAATTCACCTCTCGTGAATTTCAGATCTTCGCTACGAGGAATTGTATTAGGCTGGTCACGTCGGCGCCGTTCCACCCATCGTCAAACGGGATGGCTGAAATTATGGTACGATCCACAAAAGAAGCATTAAAAAAATTCGTTAAAGGGAACTGGCAGAGGCGCATCAGCCAGTTCCTCTTAGCACAACACACAACGCCATGCTCCACAACCGGCAAATCACCAGCGGAATTAAGATGGGGAAGGAGGCTAATAACACGTCTCGACAGACTGCACCCCGACACATACCCAGAAGAACCACAACACCCCCACCCCGGCCGCACACTTAACCCTGGTCAACTAATATGGGCAAGATCATACACAGATAAAAACAAGTGGGTCCAAGGGACTATAATAAAACAAACAGGGCCCATCTCATACCTTATAGCTACGCAGGCACAGGGCAACATACGCCGCCATATTGACCAGCTCAGACCCAGACAACCACCACACAATGCTGAGCAACCAACCAGTGCCGACGTACAACCCCCACCGGAAATGCTGCCTATCCCAAACCAGGAAGTTGAACATCAAAATGAAGAACTAGACCCAGACCACCCACCGCCCCTTCGCCGATCAACCAGGAATCGGAAACCACCCACCTATCTAAAAGACTATCAGTGGGCTGGTTCAAACATCCAAGAGGAAAGAAACGCACCAGGGGAGGGGTAAGGGGTGTATTGTATATGTAAACATTCTTTCAATGGAAGTGTACATATGTTAACAAGTATAAATATTAGGGCATCGTCAAAGTATATAAGTAAAGCCGCTTGACAGGAATACACGCGGGAACTTTGACAGCTGTCAAAGTTCCCCGCACTGCGCAGGCGCCTCCACTGACAGCTCGCGGCTGTCAAACTCCGGACCGTGAAGAAGCCTGAGCTGTCAAAGCGTCCACCGCACTGCGCAGGCGCAACCACTGACAGCTCGCGGCTGTCAAAACACCACACCACGCGGAAGCCGGAGCTGTCAGAAGAAGACGAAGCTGATTGGTCCCCGTCTGACACGGCGCCAAAACAAACACTGCTGATTGGTCCTCGCGACCAGCTGCCGGCTATAAAAGCCGAACAAGTCATTCAATGTTGTCTTGCTCTAAATAAACTTGTTGTTAACTAGCCTGTCGTCCCGAGCGGTCCTTCGGCTACTTCAAATATGCCATTATTTAAACATATAATATGCCATTATTTAAACAACTCATACATACCGCTACTGTTTACAAATTAAGAGAAGTAATGAATCAGCTTCATATTGGTGATTTGCACAAGGGCTACCCCTTATTTCTTCAAGAGGCATTTTGAAGTCTGTAGTCATAAAATTATCTGATCTTTAAAAACTGCCTTCATTTAATATAAACACTATAGGTGGGCTCTTGGAGTGAACAAAATAAAAAACAAAATACATGCACTAGAAAGCGATTCTGTTCTGAATTAAGAAAAGGAAAATCAAGTATCATATTACAAATAACCAAAGCAACAGAATATTAAGTTTCAACAGAGCTTGCCAGTTTATTATTTTGAAAGAAAAAGCTGAAAATTACTGGAATATGATGCAACATAATAGCCAAGAGGGGGAAAAAAATCTTTAGGTTAAAAGAATGTATTTTTCTAATACCAAAAATAGCTAGGGTAAAAATCAAAGAAGCAATTAATATGCAATAGATTGCATTCATGCAGAGTGATTATTAACAGCCAAATCATCACATGTCCATTAGTGATTTTTCAGAGATAGCTAATATACTGCACATCTCTATTATTTAATTCAGTAGTTACACTTAAAGATAGTCTTTGCTTAACAACTGTCTTGGACAGTGACCTTTCGCAGTTATGAAGGTGATGAAAAAATATCTTTGCAACCAACGCCAGCATTTACAACCTTTGCAGATCTGCAAAGCAAGGGCAAGCGGAAGTAAGATGGCAAGCACAGTTGCAGTTATGTGATTTCTCACAGAAGGGAGGGAGGGAGAAAGGAAGGAAAGAAGGAAGGAAAACTTCAATGTTTATAACCAGATAAGACTCAAACCCAGGGTATTTAAAATAATTACTATCAAGTAAAACTTTGCTGCATTCCTGGAAATTTCACTGGAAATGCCAACAAATAAACAGAAATAATGATAGCTTTGGGCCAGTCCAACAGTGAGTAAGAAGTGAGGTTATGAGATCTATATACCAAGCACAACAGAGAAAGCTATGCTAAGTAACAATGTTTTAAACATTTATCACCAATTATTGGAGAACACACTATGTCAGCTTAACTCCAGTACAAAGAAAATTTTCGGATAAGCTTTTGAAACCCTGGTTTGAGAAAAAAATGCAAGGCCAACCTCCATGAGGAGACTGTCATTCTCTATTGCAAAGATTCAAGCTTCGTGGTTAAAAATTATTTTTTTTTCTACTACCGGTATATTACTATATTTTGACATTCATACACACACACACACACACACACACGAGTTAATAGGGATTAATTAATAAAAATAATTAAACAGAAAGGGAAGGGAATATATAGAATTGCTTATATACTGTATAGATATCTCAGTCATGCATGTAGGTAGGCTTTTCATTAAACTATAAATGATGGCCATACTTCATTATGAAATATAAGCCTTTCTCAAAAATTAAAATCGGAGACTAGTTTAGATTTCCTATGCAAATTTAGAAGATTTTTTTTAAAAAAACTGAGTTAGACAACAAGATATCAGCTCTTACCAGAATATTTGCTTTCATGTCAGGAATAATGTCCCCCATCTTCATTTCTAATATTCAAAAATGTGGCTTTTTCAATATATATAAGACATACATAATTAGTGCTACCCAGGTTATATGAAGGTAAATTGTAATGATCTATGTTGTTATGTTTTCTGGCTATAATATGGTCTTCTATGATGAATGAATTACTAGGATGTTCTGCTGTATAAGTTTGTTTTTTATAATCATTGCAATGTTAACATTTTGCACTTGCTATCTGGAGCATCATCATCATTTCTTTTGGTCACTGATCAACAACATTTTTTATTTATTTATTTATTTATTTATTTATTTATTTATTTATTTATTTATCTATTTATTTATTTATTTATTTATTTTATTATATTTATATACCACCCTTTCCCGAAGGACTCAGGGCGGTTTACAGGGTGATTAAAACAAAAAGTACAAAAGTTAAAAACAGTTTAAAAAATTATATCCGTCCCTGAACAAATAAAACCCCAGTTAAAATTAAAATTAAAATTAAAATTCTCAGCCTGGGCCAGAGAGCTCGAAGAGCCAGGTCTTAAGGTCCCGGCGGAATGAACGGAGGTCGGGGGCAGTCCTAAGCTCCACTGGCAGCTGGTTCCAAAGGGCAGGCGCACCCACTGAGAAGGCCCTATCCCTGAGTGTTGTCCGCCGGCAATCTCTTACCGGCGGTACCCTGAGAAGACCCTCCCTGTGGGAGCGCACTGGATGAAGGGAGCTTGATGCCGGCAGCAGGTGTTCCCTCAAACCCGGACCCATTACATTCAATACTAACTTTAAAGTCCTCCCACTGTACCAATAGTCTAATCTACATACTAAAAGAACAACTAAAATTTAAAGTGCTTGGACAAAGATAAAAACATAATAGCAATACCATTAAGTTTATAAATACAGCTAAGAAATGCTCCTAGGTGCTGTTTAGAATTCAAGTGACAAAGCAAAACATAAAATTCATTGAGATGATAGATAGATAGATAGATAGATAGATAGATAGATAGATAGATAGATAGATAGATAGATAGATAGATAGATAGATAGATAGATAGACGGATAGACAGAGAGACATAGATTTGTCCTGCTAAAAATCTGAGGTGAAGCCAAGGTGCAGTAGGAACTACAATATCATTAGCAGAATAAAGGCATTTTTGAGAAAACTGTGAAAGAACTATACAGGTATGGAGTATCGGACAAAAATGAAAACACTCTCTCTGTAGCAATCAGTTGCAGCTCATAATTCACAATCCATAAATGCCCTGGCCAGTATGCTTGTATCCCACCCCATCCCTAGTTACACTGAATTCTTTAAAGCAGTGTTTTTCAACCTTGACAACTTTAAAATGTATGGATTTCATCTCTCCGAAGTTAATTTCCCATGCTAGCTGAGGAATTCTGGAAGTTACCAAGGTTGAGAAACACTTTTCTAAAGGAAGGAAAAAGCTGCACCTAATTGTATTATGCACTGACCAGCATGTGGCTCAGACTGTGGTATTTCTTGCACAGGGGATAGGTTAAGCAATCTCCAGATATGAGTTTAGAATGGATTCAGTGTCATATGCATAATCTGTCTTCAAGCAAAATATGTTTGTATTTGACTAAAAATGATCAATCCTAGTTGAGTTTGTTCAGTGGTGCTGATCATGTCACAGCAGATCTCCACTTCTATGGATCTTGCACATTTGCTCCATGTTTTTCTTTTAAATCTCTAGTCAACCCATTCTTATTTGAGCTAGGATATTTCTGTGAGGATGGTAGTGTTTGATAGACTGGTGGTAAGAAGAAGCAAACTAATTGTCAATCCAGTGGAGTAATGCAACAATAGAACTAATACAAAACCCGATCATTGCTGAGTTTAGTCTTTTGATGTTGCTGGGTCTCCTTTCTGCTTTTTCCCTTTACTACTTCTTGCCTTATTTTTCCTTTGATGATGGTTACATTCAAAATAGTTGCAAAGGCTAGACTAATTATCTGCATTTCATTCCATTTGCTGACATAAGATCAGCAGCACTATTTGTGCAGTTCTCAATTTTCAGATAGCGTTATAGACAGTGCATTGAAGCATGAAGGAAAGGTTATCTTTGTTCCTGCATCAGATAGAAAGATCAGCTTAAAAGTTTGTATCACATGTGTTATAATTGAAAGAGATTATGCAAATGCTGTATCAGTATTCTCCAGCTTCCCACCCTCTAGATGTGCTTGGCTGCTGTTCTCAATAATTCCCGATCAGCATGACTGACAATAGAGCTGCTATAGGTTAACATGAAGATAGTCTTCTGGTACTACCAGCCATATTCACACAGTCAAGAATAATAAGGTAAAGGTAAAGGTTCCCCCACACATGCGTGCTAGTTGTTTCCAACTCTAGGGGCCGGTGCTCATCTCCGTTTCAAAGCCGAAGATCCAGTGCTTGTCCGAGGACGTCTCCGTGGTCATGTGGCCAGCATGACTAGATGCCAAAGGCCCACGGAACACTGTTACCTTCCCACCATAGTGGTCCCTATTTTTCTACTTTCATTTTTACGTGCTTTTGAACTGCTAGGTTGGCAGAAGCTGGGATGAGTAACAGGCGCTCACTCTGTTACGCGGCACTCGGGATTCGACCCGCCAAACTGCCGACCTTCTGATCGACAAGCTCAGCGTCCTAACCCACTGAACCACCGCGTCCCACCTGTCAACAATAATAGATACAGATAAATGATATTGGAATACAGTTGTCAGCAACAACATTTGTATCAAAAATTTAAAATTACCTCTGTTAAAAACGAGATTTAGTAAAATTACCAGCTTTGTTCCACGAGGTGATGTCTCCTACTAATAGGGTGGACTTGGAAATAGGTTTCATATGACTCAGTGGCATACTTTAGACACATAAAGAATTTTGCTTTTCATTTCACATGCATCATCTGTTCTTCCCCAAACAATTTTAATAATGTTGTTTGAAGTATTTTTTTAAATTTTGCAGGATTATTTTGTATGTTTTTTTTCCTTTTATTGATCTTTTAACAAAATGGCAGATTAAAGGACCTTGTTTCCGTGTAAGTGAAACTGCTTCAAAATGACTATCAACTTCTTCTTGAGCTAGGTTGGGATGGAATTTGCAGTCCACAGATCTGAAAGTCTCAAGGTTGAGTGAGTCAGGACAGAAGCACAGGCTCAAACACGACATGGCATTCCAAATATTTGAAATTCAAAATGTATAGTTTGTATTTGGGCCCATTGACAGAGTACTACACAACATACTTATTGTTATGTATTGTTATTAAGAGTTAATGTGTTTGATTTAAATGTGTCTCCAACTGTTTTGGAGGGAAGCTGAAGTTTGGATTTGAGCGGGAAACCAGCTTTTGATTTCATTGGTTGCCGCCTATAGGCGGCAAGTATAAATAGCTGTTATTCTGTCGGTTACTCTCAGTCCTGTTTATTCTGCAATAAATCGTGTTGTATTAACCCCATCTGGTTAATGCCTCCAAAAAACCCACTACACAATACTTCTCATATCATGTTAATCCATTTTCTAGATTTGCACATTGTGTTGAACCACTATGAACCAAATGCTCTAGCTCAGGGTTCCCCAATTTAGGCATTTTTAAGGTTTATGGACTTCAACTCCCAGAATTCCCCAGCCAGCCTTGTTGGCTGATGAAATAATCAAAGCTTATGGGAATTTTCATGTTTAGAGCAGGGGTGTCAAACTGCTGGCCCACGGGCCGGATGCATCATAGCAAAACCATGCCCACCTCATTGCCAGCAATAGCAAAAAAGTCGTGATACATTGCGATACATCATGTGATGTTGCGAGTTTGATACCCCTGGCTTAGACTGACAGAAGGTGATCTTAAAACCAAATATAGCCAACAATTTGGTGCCCATAATCTACATTTAACTTGTGTATAGTGAGGCATGTGGAGGACCAATTGCAAAGGCAAAATAGGCAAGGCTATGTCTCATATATATGAAAGACCAATTTTTTTTGTGTGGACCTCAGCTTTTCTTCCCCCACTTTAGAGTATTTTTAAGTAATGTGATACATATTTAGTATTTTATAATATACCTGTGAGCATGTTTCTTGTCCCAAATACCCTTGGTTTTCAGCTCCTGTGCTATTAAACTTGAGTGATGTGGTAGGAAGCAGACCGAAGAGCTGCAAAGAGGGGCCAAGAGTCACATGCAGTTGTAAGACTTCAGATAAACAACAAATGTGTAACAGAAAAAGAGGAACTAGGCCTTCCACAAGTGGATTATGTCTCATATAGGGTAAAAGAATCTGTTTATAGGTTTACAGAAATACTTCTGTCTGGCCAGAATATTGCAAAACATTAAGTGTAAAAACAAAAACTATGATGTTCACAGATGAAATACACAAAGCAAAAGAAAAGCCATTTTAGGGCAATGTCTTTGTGGTTTTATTCCATGGGCATTGCTGATAATAAAAATGAGAAATGCCATTGTTTCAACCCTACAGCTATCTGATGCAAGATTTGAGGTGACAGCCATAAAGTGTAGAAAACGTCCTCATCAAACTGAGACAGGTGGCAATGCAGCTGTTTCAGAAAGCTATCCAAACATATGTATCTTTTCTTTTGGTGGGATTAGTATGCAGCAGCTAACTGTTTCTAGGCAAACTGATGTTAACAGCACCACAGATCACTTATTAATGTGGCACATCTGTCTCCTTTGTGTATAGAGACAAACAGAATTTCCATCAAGCAAGAAACTCATGTGCCATAAATCCTGATGAACCAAATGGCACTGTGGGGTTTTTTTTTCTTGACTTGAGCAGGATGTGCAGACATGAAGCTGATTTTATATCTAGACAGTCAGTTATCGCATCTTATTATTTCACTGCCTAACTCCAGATAAGAGCTAATTTTCTAGCGGTATCAGTTAGAAGCTTCAGCAGTTCTTAAACTCAAATTCATTCCTTCTTTATCTAGTTCAGGTTGACACGTGGATGAGCTATTAAATAACTGACAAGATTGTCCAGATAAAACCAAACAATTGCAGTTCATTAGATAATGAAAGTCTTACATTTTGTTTTTTAGCTTCTGTTTTGTGTACCCAAGGTACAAAATGATCAGTCACAAATATATGCAGCCACAAGACTTTTATTTGGAATCCTCAGATAACCTAAGTCCATGTCACTGAACACCTATGATTACCAAATTAGCAAAGACTTTGACACCAAGTTGGGCTTGAATTTTGGCGAATTCTTGGACATATCCATGTAGTTGTCTTAGCAACAATATTTAACTGGTTTGCAATGCTGTATTGTAGAATGTTTCATGACTTTCCCCTCTAGCTATAGTTCTGATTGTATTCTATCCAGTGTTAACTAAATCTCATCCTACTTAGCTTTTCAAGATCAGCTAAGATTGTTTATGTCGGTGGGTTGGTTATCATATTAAAGTAGAAAAAGGTTCCACTGTTTTAGTTATTGGCCAATGGATTATAAGTCCTTCATATATGCCCATTAATGCTTTTACACAAATAAGTAGCATAAAGTAGAGGAAATATACACACAGACACATATGAGTGCATACGCACAGTGGTGGGATTCAAATATGTGAACAACCAGTGGATGTTGCTTCTGGAAATCTATTCTGGGCCTGGGCAACAAAAAAATTAGCTACTGGTTCTGCTGAAGTGGTGCAAACCAGCTGAATCCCACCACTGCATATGCACATACACACATGCACACATACAATTTATACACAAGTTGATGTGTATATTGATATGTACATATAACATGAAAACTGCATAACAATAAGGGTAATGGATTAAGACAAGATCCCATCTACCCTCTTGCGTATCCTGCTCCTTGTGTTCTATCTTTTTAATTGTAAATTATTATTATGGTTGTCTCATAGTCAATTATATATTCAGACTGGATATGGCATTTTTGTCCATCTATTGAGTCCTTCCCAAGGACCTGTGATAGGCAGATATGGATGTTTGATGGTGTTACAGATATTCTTGCAGTATGTAAGATGTTCCAAGTAAGTCTGCCTTTTGCAATTGACTGATGGTGGGTTGTTCAATGTTTTGTTGTTTTTAATGTTTGTAAGCTGTCCATGGTGAGATGGGCAGCAAACAAACCAAATAGACAAATGATAGATAGATAGATAGACAGATAGATAGATAGATAGATAGATAGATAGATAGATAGATAGATAGATAGATAGATAGATAATAAATAGACAGAGTGACTGACAAACAGACACAGACAGACACAAAATGATTGTATGAGGAAAAAAATAGCACATTTGAAAGGGAAATGGATAAACTGGATTCAGTTCCTTGAAACTCTTAAAACAATAAATAGTTTGGGATTGTATTGAACGCGGCGGGTTCCCGGTAAGAAAGCAGGACAGCTGGCTTAACACAACAGTTGTTTTATTTGCCTCACAGGAACGGACAAGTAGGGGACAATCTCCCCTTATATAGGGATGCCAGCGGGTGGCTAGCCAATCCCTGTCTTAGAACACTTCCCGCCATTTCGGCTCCTTCCAATCCGCGTGGACCATGTGTGCAGCTGTCAAACTCAGCTGTCAACTGTAGCCGTGTGTGGAGCTGTCAATGGAAACTGCGTGTGCGGCTGTCAGCTGTCAAAGGGAGCTGACACGCGTTTCTTATTATGAACAGTGTTGATAATTACATACAATACAGGGATGGAGTCACCTGAGGGTCTTCTCTCAATGGTTTCTACCTGTCCAATTTGGTCTGGCAGGCTGGGCATGCCAAGGAATGTTGGCCTACCTTCTCTGCCATAACCTGCCTTCTGGAACATTGTCCCTTCAGAGATGAGGATGACTTCAACCCTGTGGACCTTGTGTAAGGCATCGAAGACCTTGCTTTGTGCCCTCGGGCATGGGGCTCTGAGTTTGTGAAGGGTCCTATTTCCTGCTTATATTAACATCCATGATAAAAAAAATTTTCTCAGCTGCCATATGTATTTAATTATGTACATTATAATTGTTGTTGTTCATGACCCAAAGTCTCTTGTTTGAAGTGGGCAACTTAGAAATTGAATAAAAAATAAATAAAATGTGCTGAAACATTATGAAACAATTTGTTTCAGTAAAACTATTGATGAAGAAAGAAGTCCCTTTGTTCAATCTGATAAACTAAAATGCCATGTTTCTTTCTGAAATGTATTCACAATTAAAGGTTAATTCCAGTCTTGAATTAGCCATTTCTTTGTATGGCCACCCATCAACTATGCTTCTCACAGCATTGTGTAAGCTTGATAGCACAGAAATATTTGAGTCATAATTGATTCAGACATTGGAATGAAAGGCGTATTCAAGTCTCTTCATTAGATTTTCCTAACCACTAACTCTAATTCATGATCTAGATTCCACCCTTTCTTTGGATGCGGTGGCTCAGTGGGTTAGGATGCTGAGCTTGTCGATCAGAAGGTTGGCAATTTGGCATGTTGAATCCCGAGTGCTGCGTAGCAGAGTGAGCGCTTGTTACTCATCCCAGCTTCTACCAACGTAGCAGTTCGAAAGCATGTAAAAATGCAAGTAGAAAAATAGGGACCACTACGGTGGGAAGGTAACAGCGTTCCGTGCACCTTTGGCATCTAGTCATGCCGGCCACATGACCACAGAAACATCCTCGGACTAGCGCTGGCTCTTTGGCTTTGAAACGGAGATGAGCACCAGCCCCTAGAGTCGGAAACGACTAGCAGGCATGTGCAGGGGAACCTTTACCTTTACCTTAGACATGAATAATAAATCTTGCTTTTATTTTGGCAGGGACAGCTTTGGGAGGACAAACACATGGTAAAGAGTCCTCTTAGGCTAGCAGTATTTGTCATGTGAATACAAATATTCTATGATTGCCAGCTAGAAGGAAATATTTTTAGGGAGCTGTCACAAACCTTTGATTTCATTTGACATAATCCCTGCATTCTGAGTTTAAGACTAAATCCACAACACTGGGTTTTATTCCATAATTGTACTGGCAAACAAATATAAATTTACAAAAACACATACACAAATGTGGAGGCCATAGAGGAAGAGGAACTATTAACTATAGTTAAATAACTATACTATAAGGTAATTGCAAGATATTGCAAGAAAGATTATAGAACTATTTCATAAAAAATCCATCATCTTCTGTATTTTGAAAAATCACTGCCAAAGGGGGGAAAAGGAGAACTAATTAAAGATTTGCATTCAATAATAGAACAACAATCCTATGGGAGCAATTTTTTTTCAAAATGACAAACTCACTTAGGCTTTTCAAAATGTATTCAACTACAGCAAATGGAAAATATTTTGTTAAGGTTTGTCATGCAAAAATAGATCTGGATCACCTTATAACATGTCTTGGAATGGAGGACTAAAATACAAATCTCATTTTTTGTTTTGTTTTGTGATTTTTAAATTCTGCTCTTTTGAAAAAGGTGATTCCAACATGAAATACCATTCTAAAAGCTCCTTCTGCTGACTTACCCCTGTAAGAACAATTTAATTAGAGAAAGAGTTATTTTGGAATCCTCTGTAATCAAATAGAAGAAGAAAATTAAACATATGAATTTACAAAATGCTTGTTTTCCTATTAACACTAAACAAAATAAAAAATTGCTTCCTTTTCTTGGTCTCTATATCTAGATCTTAATATAAGCATTTCCACATAGAAGGGTGCATAAACTGAAGCAGATAATCTAGGTTTTAAAACAAAGACTGAATGGCTCTGGATTTGGGCTTCTTTAGTCCATGGAGAATTGCCACCTTGGAAAGTATGGCACTCCATCAAACAGACCCGGTATATAATCTGGGGGTCCTCCTGGACTCACGACTCCTACTTGAGGAACAGGTACCAGTTGTGGCCAGGAGGACCAGGAGGGCCTTTGTACGACTGCAGGTTGTGCACCAGTTACATCCTTTCCTGGACCAAAAGCACCCAGAAGTTCAAATTGGTTCAAAATTCAGTGGCTCACATGGTTATGTGCAGACCCAGGTGTGCACATGTTTTACCTCTCCTGTGGGAGCTGATTAGCTGTTGATTTGCTTTCAGGTGCAATTCAGGGTGCTGGTTGTCACCTTTAAAGCCCTACATGGCTTGGGACCATATGAGGGACTGTCTCTTCCCAGTTTCATCTACCTGAGTGGGGAGGCAAGGAATGTTGTGCGTCCTGTCTCCTAAGGAAGTATACTGTGTCTGGTGAGACCCAGAAGAAGGGACTTCTCTGTGGTGGTGCCCTGCTTTGGAATATCATCCCTGGAGAGATTAGACTGGTCCCCACTTTGACACTCTTTCATAAGGCCCTGAGGACCTGGTTCTGCCAACAGGCCTGGGGAGCCCAGCGTGGTATGGAACCCATCAAATGGCTTGTTTGATAATGTGTTGTCACTAGAGGGGTATGGGACTTATTATTTTTTATACTTTTACATTGGGTTTTTATTGTTTGTAAGCCACCCACAGTCATTGAATAGGTAGCCACATAAAACCAAATAAATAAATAATTAGTTGCAGGCATGATGGAAAGCATTAAGCAGTCTAAGGAACCTGAGAACAATGTAGTGGTAAAACATTACATTTAACATAAAGCCAGACGTTTGTGAATTATTTTTTTTCCTTTAGGAGATGCATATTTATTAATCAAAAATCATTCACTGAACAATTGAACACTAGTATGTAAATCCTTGGAAGAATGCTCAGAAGAAATATATCATTTCTGTGCTATTCATTAAAGCAATCAGTATGGATCTCCTCCCTCCCCTGCCGCATTCAGAACTACAATAAAGGTGCAATGCTTTAATACTATAGTTTATTCATGGATACAGCATGTTTTCAAATAAGGATCAGTAGGTTGGGCTCTGCAGCTAAGCAGGAAGTTGTTACTACTTGAATGGAAGACAACCAAGGAATCCCAGAGCAACAGGCTATACTGGTAAGTAAGGAAAAAAGAAAAATAATGGCAAACTGGAACGGACCTGATTTTATTACTTTCTTTGTTGGGATCATTAAACAAACACTGCAGTGGTTAAGCAAACATATTGTTCACTTTGTGCTGGTGTTTTGTTTTGTTTTTTGGCCAAAAACCAGAAGCAACCATCAGTTTCCAGTGAGTCATAAATTGCAGTCATTAGATAGTCAGAGCATTACAAACAGATATAAACATGGGCAAGTTGTAGACTGCTCAAAATGTGATCAGGGGATCTTGGGCGGTGGGGGGGGCAGGTGATTTCAGAATTTCAAAATTATGTCATAAGTAGCTTTTTCGGGAGGTCCATTGTAACTCCAAATGCTCACTAAGACCATAAATTGAGAACCACCTGTAATTTGCCATTGCCTCTTTTTAAGAGCTATGGTCACCTAGCTGGCTTTGGGGCTAGAACTCACAGTTTCCCACTACATCAAATCCCTCTCTGTCCAATTTCTGGCAGGGCTAAACATTTCAGAGCTTTCTTTGCTTGTTAAAGGAAGTTTTAAAGGTTGAAGCTCAAATTTAATTTCTTTGTTCTAAAATAATTTTCTTCCAAATTGGTGGCCTCTAAATGCTCACTGGAAATTGCTACAATTATAGTTCCTGTTATGTACTGGGCTTGTGGTGATACACCATGTGCATTGCTGGAACAGCTAACGGCTCTCCAGCAACCCAGACTAGCTGTCTCCTGTCCTACAACTGGCTAGCCCCAGGCGGCAAGAGTGGGTTCAAACCTATTGTCTGCCACCTAGGGGCTAGACTATATATTGTGGCTGGTTGCAGCCAACTTTTCAGTACAGTTCTAGCAAGAATAAAGTATGTGTTATCCTGTACTGAGCCTCATGTCTTCCTTCCTGCACCAAAGAGCCCACGACTTAACACTTCCAGTTGTGAAAAAATTGAGAAAAGACAAACAAAATAAGATGGAGGGTTTGTGTCACTGTAACCTGGGGGGTGGGAGCACGAAGGGAGGCTCAGCCAGTCTCATTGTATACATGGTTGTACTTTGACAATAAAGGTTCATTCATTAAAACGAGAATGTAAACTTGAAGCTCTTTGGAGCCATACACATTGCAGCACTCCAACAGTTTGAGTTTAATAAAGAAGTAATAAGGCTCTCTGTAATTAAATAATCCTTTTTGAGCTGCTTTCATTTTGTGGTTACTATGGAAAGAACACATAATTGGCCAATGAAGAACAAAAGAAGCACATTTATGGCAAATATCACTGAGAGGGAATTGTCTCATTTTATTGTCTCCTCTTTTTTAATTTTATTAGTCTTTCCTATGAAAAATAACCACATTTTACTTGTTATAAAAAGCCTCTGTTATAAAAATAAGGAGAACATTAAGACAAGTCCTTTCCACCAATACCACTGTATTCATTCATACAATTTGCACCAGGACAATACTCTCACCCATCATCAAAGATAATTGCAGCCTGTCTATATTATGACATTGCCAATTTTCACTTCTTAAAACTTCAAGATGATGCCCACAAGATGGGGTTTCAGCTTTTGCCCTGTAATTAAAATAAGCCCAGAAATTAATGAGAGTGACACATTGCTTCTGAAGAAGGTATAAATGTGCCCCATAAATTATGTCCAAATTTTACTCCACTTTGTACTGCCTGTAGAATATATCTGGCTACCAGGTCTAAATCTATCACGCTATTATGACCTATAAAATTTATCTTCTGAAGATGCTACATTTGGGCTGCAAAATTGCAGACAGCTACTAGAAGGTCCCAAAGGGACATAAAAAAAGAAAGTGGCATTTACTGGTCACCTGATTTTGCAGTCTAGATCGGTAATTCTTAAAACAGGTGCAATATGGGTAAATGCTGGAGTTAATGGGATACTTTGTAATTGCTTGTTTATGAGTCAGGAATAGAGTTTGGGACTGTCACTGCCAAGATACTTGCATAAAACAACACAGTCTCTTTTTTGTGGGGGTCATGACATTGAGACTGAGAAAATGGGTATCAATACCTCTAATCTAAAGTCATATGATTTTAAGTAAGCATGTCCTGTTATTCCTCCATTCCATTCAGGAGGTGATGAAGATAGAAATTATGGCAATCAAAGCCTGAGGATCCAAGGTCAAAATCTGAAGGTTTGTCCTTATTTTTCCCCCATACCCCCCATAAATTCTGGATTTTGAAATAAGGACACATCTAGTGAGTCTACAAGAGTCCTTCAAGAAAGCACAGAAATGAATAAATATTAGACCTCTGGAAAGGCATCCTCGAAAGTAAGTCTCTTCCTAGTACACTATTTCTCCTAACAGTTTAGTAACTATTATTCAGTATTTGTCCCTGTTGTCCCTAGCTGAATCTTTGAACATAGCAAAGACTTTTTATTTTATTGATTAACATACAGAGGAAAAGTATGTGAGGGTTCTTCTAGAAGTGGAATAGAACAGATCACCAATAAACAGAATCCTGTTCTCTTCCCTGTGTTACAAGAAAGATTCTGACTTTACTAAAAGCTTAACATATTTCCAAATCTATCACATTATGCTTCTCATTAAACCTATACTACTTATGTGTCTATGCTTATGTCTGTATCTAATTTAAAAAGTCCTATAAACAATTCTTGCTTGAGCTGTAATAATTTTAGCCATCATTTAGTTAACTTGGCTTCCGGTTGCCCTCCGGGTGAGATTCAAGGTGCTGGTAATGACCTATAAAGCTCTAAATGGCTTGGGTCCGGATTATCTAAGGGAACACCTGCTGCCGGCATCAACTTCCCATCATCCTGTGCGCTCCCACAGGGAGGGCCTTCTTAGGGTACCGCTGGTTAAGGAATGCCGGCGGGTTATCCCCAGGGGAAGGGCGTTCTCTGTGGGCGCGCCGGCCCTTTGGAACCAGCTTCCCACGGAGCTTAGGACTGCCCCCGACCTTCGCTCATTTTGTAGGGACTTGAAAACTTGGTTTTTTGAGTTGTCTGGCCCAGACTGAGGGGTTTTAATTTTTAATTAATGGGGTTTTAGTTAAGTTCAGGGATTAATTTAATCTTAGTTTTAATCATTTTTAATTGTATATGATGTATTTTAACTTTTAATTTTCCCTGTAAACTGCCCTGAGTCCTACGGGAATAGGGCGGTATATAAATTTAAATATAAAATAAATATAAATAAATAAAAACTTGTTACTGTTACCTGCAGTAACAGAGTTGGCTTTGCACAGTCTTTCAACTGTGATGGGCAGAAAGGTGCATAACCACTGGCCAGCAGGCTGCAGACAGTTAGTATCTCTCTTGGAGCAGAGAGATTTGTGAACTCCATTTCCCCTTTCAGCACTTCTGCTACTGGTTTTCTGGAAAGTGTGCCCACTCCTACTTCACCAACTGTCATTGTTAAGCTACACCTTGTCCTGATGGCTGCTTACTGCCTCAGCTGCAAATACCTCCTCTCCGCTATCTCGTCTCTCACACAACTTGAATCTTTTTCCAACACACATTCACTCTCAGGTCCCACCAGCATTTTTCTTTTGAAACTGGTGCATAGATATGGAACAGTGTTCCTCATGCTCCTTTAAAGTCATGGGGGCAAAAACAACAGAGAATAGCTCATGCTGGCCCTTGCAAGGCTCCCCTTTCACATACATGGTTGCCAGATGATGTCCTACAGTTTGCTATGTTCTAAAGTTGACTGCTCAGTGTTGGATGTTCCCAGTAGGTAATGGACATTTTATTTCTTAACTTCTATTTTAGTGTTAACTTTTTTTAAAAAAATCTTTAAGATTTTATGTGCATAGTCTTGGTAATACTGGTTTTTTGGCAAAAAATAAATGAAAATAAATAATTCCAAACCTATCTAAGCAACTCAGCTTTGCTTGCATGAAATCAGGAATTTCTGGGTTAAAATGATACCTGGATTTATTCAATTGTGTATGACAGTGTATGACAGGGAGGTGGGGAGGGGGATGGCAAAACATGGGAGGAGGCCAGCAGTGATGCCAAACAGATGAGGGATTCCCCAGCTCAGTGCCAATCAGCTGTTCAGTGTCGCCACTGGCCTCCTCCCATGTTTTGCCATCCCTCTCCCCCCTCCCTTTAATGTTGAGCCCATGGGGCTTGGCAGGCAGCCCACTCTACCAGGGCTCCACCTGGAAGGCAAGATGACTCCCCTCCTGGCTTACTGGGATACTGCCGGTGGAACTTCCTCAACAATCGGGGGGCTTGGATGAACTCACACCAGAAGCGGGCCATGAACTGCACCCTCTGATCCAAGATAATCCGTCAGGGCACCCCGTGCAGGTGGTATACCTGTGTGATGAATAGTTTGGCCAGCTTATGAGAGGACCCCCTTGTATGGGACAAAATGGGCCTGCTTGGAAAAAAGTTTAATTATTGTCCAGATCACTGTATAACCATGGCTCCATCATTATGTCCTCCCATGGCCGGGTTGGGTCTGCCACTTTCTGCAGCAACCCTGGCAGTCTTCCAGTATGGGGCTTTGTGGTGGCACACACAGGGCAGCCCCACACATAGGCTGTCATTCTTTCTCCTATGCCCAGACCCTTCATCAACAAAACATATAGGGAAAACTAAAAATTCTTTCTCTCATGTACCCACCTTTGAAGATTGTACTACATTATGTGGATATCTGAAACCTTCCCAGAAACCTGGTGAAATCATATTAGGACAAAAAAAATCATTAAAATGAAAAGGATACATTAAAAAAAGACTGCGGACATCTCAAAGGATTCCATATCTGAAACCAGTGCTATATATATATACATCCTCTGCTTTTGGTAACCTGGCTCTTTATTTAGGCTCTTTGAGACCATGGCCTTTTAGGTAGAGAGGAAAAGCAGATAAGCCACTGCAAGTATCAGAAGATGAACACTGGACTCACCAAAGGGTTGGTTCACTCCTTCACAACAAACACACTCTTCAGATCTTTGAACTATTAAATCATAAAAGTCATTTGAAGAAATCAGCTAAATAAGCCCTCTTCCTTTACAACAGCCAGTTCCTCTGCTTCTTCCCTGACACTCTGCTGAGGGCAGTGCAGAAATATCTTTCTACTTCTGTGCTTTTCTTGAGTAATTTGTAGCTTCCCTGCCTGTTCAAACTTCATTTAAATTCCAGGATATAGTTTCCCAAAATAGCTCCTCCCTTTAGACTGAATGATCCAAACTGGAAGGCTATAGAAGGATTAGAACAATATAATATTATTCTATAATATAATATTAGCACAAAATAGTAAGGCACAAAACACGACCAAATGAAGTTCTGTAGCCCATTGAGAATGAATGAAATAAAAGCCTTTTTCACAGAGAAAGAATGCTTTGGAGAAAGTAACGGGAAGACTTTGCAAACTATATTTCATCTTGCTAGATTATATTGTTTGTGGATAAAAAGATCTTCCAAACCCCATGGCCTCTAGCTGTGCTACGTTTACCATTCCTGACTGACACTTTGACTTTCATGGGATTTATGAAAGTTGGGAATTGTAGTCCCAAATTATATTTAAATTTCAAAAGTTGATGAAAGTTTTGCTTTTGTCTGGCAACAACTTCTATCTATCTCATTCTTCACATATGACTGACCCTCCATGGTTCTATTTAGTCCTAAATAAATTAGATAGTTTCCTATTTGTTTTAAAAACGAAGATATAAATATGTATTAGTGCTGTTGTTCTTGTTAAACCAGCCTTCTGTTGAGTTACCTTTATCTTGCTAATTTTCTCTCTTAATCTCAGCTTCATTTTCTTTCACTCTCTCTATATTTCTTTTGGTACCCTAAGGTTAAACTGACATATTCACCCAAAATATATTATAAAGGCAACAGAGCTTTAAAATAGCTCCTAAAGTTATGGAGTTCAGGGCTTAAATAATTAGTGGGTTTATACCTATATAGTGTTGTATATATAAAACTATACACAGTAAAATTAATGAATAATGATGCAAACCCTGGTAGTAAATGAAGCACTATTTGAGATACAGTAGATATAAAGCATTACTACACAAAGCACGCAGAAATTCTTTCTTGGTTTAAAAATGAGTGACATGGGAATTTTATTGTATGGTATACTATTCAATGCAGAAAATAATGTAGTTATTTTGAGAAATTTTTTTGAAAAACTATTTTAAAGTTCTCAATATTATCCACATTGACAGACATAATGAATGCATATCATATACTGCCTTTATATTATTTTAAATATTAAAGTAGGTTAAAAAAAGGTAAAGGAGTCCCAGTGGATTTTACTCCACTAGTTGTTGCTTCGCTAGGAGGTGGTGCTCATCTCTGTTTCAAGTTCATTGAGCCAAAGACATTTCTGTGGTCATGTGGCTAGCATGATGTTATGGAGTGTCGTTACCTTCCCACTGAAGTGGTACGTTTATAACTACTCATATTTGCATTCTTTCAAACTGCTATGTTGGCAAGAACTGGGGCAAGGACAGGCACTCACCCTGTTGCATGGGGTAATAATAATAATAATAATAATAATAATAATAATAATAATAATAATAATAATAATAATAATAATAATAATAATAATAATAATAATAATAATAGACCTTGGAGGTCATCTAATCCAAACCCTGCTCAGGCAGGAAACCCTATACCATTTCAGACAAATGGCTGTCCAATCTGTTCTTAAAAACCTCCAGTGTTGGAGCATTCACAGCTTCTGAAGGCAGGTTGTTCCACTGGTTAATTGCTCTAACTGTCAGGAAATTTCTTCTTAGTTCTAGGTTGCTTCTCTCTTTGATTAGTTTCCATCCGTTGCTTCTTGTCCTACCTTCAGGTGCTTTGGAGAATAACTTGACTCCCTCTTCTTTGTGGCAAGCCCTGAGATCTTGAAACTGGGGTGCTGGCTTTTCAGCTGATAAGCCCAGGGTCTTAACCACTGAGCCACTATGCCAGACATGTTAAACTTGTGATGTCACGTGACGTCGTGCAACATATTGGGACAGTTTTGCCATTGCCAGCAATTGGAAGTGGGCGCGGCTTCCAGATGATGTGTCTGGCCCACAGGTTGGCAGTTTGACACCCCTGCACTATGCCATCCATATTAAAATCTGAAATCTGATCAAGACTAAGTTACATATTCTGGGACAACCAGTGGTGCTATGCATATGTCAAAATGTATGATTGTTCCAATGGGATCTCTACCAACTTGTTGATAGAATCTGATAGAACAGCAGTGGCAAAACTCACAATGCTTTGCCTTAAGAAATCTTAGAGAGGAAAGATGGAAGAAGAAAAGTAGGCCAGTTAAAGATATGTACAAAGTACAAAGAATTAATATATTTATTATTTTAGTCCTCCATTCTAGACTATCAACTTTTTAAAAGGATTCTTTAAAATCTTCAATAAAGAGAGATATGGACCAGGTAAAGTAGCCTAAGATTTTAAAGGATTCTGGCTTTCAAAATGTTCAGTGTTATGGTTTCTGTGGGTTAAAACCAAGAATAGACTATACAAGTATATTAGTTTGTCCATGTCTAAAATAGGGAATGGGACATAACAGATAATATAACAGTAAGATTATCACTCTCTAAATAGTTTCTGGAAAATGTAATGTGAGCTGAATAGCAAACTGAAGCTTCACCAAAATAAAATAGAAGTGCTATTGATGGGGGAACAAAATTGATTCTTGTTTACAGATACAATCTATGTTAAATGGTACTTCAATTTGCAATTAAGGTATGATTTTGAATTCAGTGTCAGCTTGCATGTCTCCAAGATGACATTAACTCAATCATTTTTAGTTTTTAGGTCAGTTTAGCTGGTGAAATGTTGCATATCAAAAATTGACTATGCTTTGAACCTATCCAGACTGGATGATCAAGTTTTATTGGAATACTTTTAAGAGATTTTCTAAAAACTGCAATACTGTATAGTAACTACACCAATGAACATAAGGGGGTCAATTCTGTAGTTTGTGGTCTCCCAGTTGGTTTAAGAGCTCAGTTAAAAACTTGGAGCTCTAAGTGACCTCTTTATATAGACTTGCCCATAAGATGCAGGGTGCCCATAAGATGCAGATCATGGTCTTTTGTAGCCATACTTCCATGCCTGATCTCTTATGCCCTTGTACTTTAGTCCCTTAATGAACCAGGTAAACCTGTGTAGATTAATGGCTGTTTTTAGTCTGCATTTAACATCCTTATAGCAAATTTATGGCACAGCATTCAATATAGTCAGTTATCCCTAAAATGTCAAGAAGTTGTACAACATTCTCCAAACTCAGGGTCATCTGTAGCCCTTCACTGATGTGCTAGGGGCTGCAAGGTGGAGCTAATTCATAAGCTAAATTTGATTTTAATTAAAATGTACCATCCTTGATATGATTGCAATCATACATTTAATCATTTCCTCCTTCTGTCACATTAAATATTGCAATTTAAAAACACTTTCTGGAAGTCTCTGGGAACCATGACTTAGGACGCAATAGAAAGATAGAATATTAACCAAGTAAATAAAAGAATAAGGCTTTGAGCAACACCAGGCTCAACAACTATTCCCTAGGCCTGGTAAAGGATTTGAAGATATATTTTTCTAGCTGACTGATTTGAACAAAAGAGAGGGAAAGAATTATGACTTTCACCTCTTTTAAGAAGAAGTAAACTTTCAGACTGTATAAATCATTGTATTCCATTTATATAGTCTTCTTTGACCATGTCATACAAATTAGGTTAAGGAAGGTTCTGCATCCAGTCTGAATGTATTTTAAAAAATGCAAGCCAACTTCACATTCTCAGCTGCTATATGAAGAATGTATTAACCACTTCCTCTTAAGAGAGGTGATTAATAACTTCAATGAAGGAGCAAATTTAAAGGAAAAGGTGAAAATATGCTTTTTCCATGCATACACTCAATACACAGAAGGGAATTACACCTTCTGAGTGTTCTCTCTGTTTTAACAATTTTCATCAACTGAGTTAAGATCTGTAGGTAACCCATAATAATAATAATAAATTTAGCTGTAAATAATAGAATCTATTTGAATATGCTTCCAGAGAAGAGACGTTAATGTACTGAAACAAAAACTATTCATTGCTGCAATAATTAAATGTAATTGTAATGGGTACTATCTTAAGTACAAATACTACAGAATGTAGTAGGTTTATTTGTGAATAGTCTTATGAAGGATTACAAATGTCTTTTAAAAAAGAACTTTGAGTCTTAGAATAAGGATTCAATTTAAGTCACATTAAGATTCAAAAATATTGTAAATGAATTAACACTAATAATACTTGTCCTTAATGACATGTAACAGTATATGTAGGCTATGACAGATTCTGAAGCTGCAGCTGACTTTACTGGATCACACTTTTTATAAAGTTCTTCTCAACTTCTACAGAATGACTTATCTAAGTTAGTATTAGAATATTGATTTACATACAGTAATCAATACAAAATGGGGACTACATCATTTAGCTAAGTTCAGTTTCATCCATTAATGCAGTCGTCTTACTTCTATGATTATACAATCATAAGCATAATTATAGGCACATACATTCATATGATGCATTTTGCTAAGAGGTCTCTTTTTCCAGAGGAATATGATCTGAATGTTCAGCCTAGAGCATTCAGATTTATCTTTAAAAATAGAATCTCATACTGTAGACAATCCCGTATGTATGCTCTACATCGATGCATCCAAAATATACGAACAGAACATGAGCAGAATAGGAAATGCATATTATTTGTGAGGTCAAATGTCTTTCAGTACTTGGGCAGGTAAACTAAATGTATTAAAATAACAATATTATTCAATTTTAAAACTGTGTATATCCTTTAACCATTGTGCTGATGCTCATTTATTTATCAAAATTCTACTTTCTTCATATATTTTATCAAAATAGCAACCTAACTTCCATTTTTGGTAAAGCAATGATGCATAATCTTAATCACTCTGATAGGCGAGAAATTCCTCCTCCTCCCTCTCCTCCTCTTGCTTCTCCTCCTCTTTAGATTTTATTAGATTTATTTTATTAGATTTATATACCGCCCTTTCCCGAAGGACTCAGGGCAGTTTACAGGGCATTTTAAAATCACATCAATATAAAATACAAGGTTAAAAGAGAATTAAAAGATTAAATTATCTCTGAAAATAAAACCCCAGTTAAAATTCTCAGCCTGGGTCAGAGAGCTCAAAGAGCCAAGTCTTCAGGTTAAAGGCTTTAAAGGCTGTTACCTTTCCAAAATTTGTGCATCATCTCAGAATTGTAGTACTGCCAATTTGTTCAGAAAATATTTTCACCAACAACCTCAAGATGTATATTCAAGCCTTCAACACTAGATGCATATGTTGACTCACTAATCTTTTAAGCCACTGACTCTCACATTTGATCATAAAATTGTATGTCTTTTGGATACATATATGACCCCATATGCCTCATTATGAAAGAGATTATGAAGCAGACCTATATTAGACATGTAGAATTCAGTTTGCCTAAGATTACTAAGACATGAGATTCATTTTTCATTCTGCTAAACAACCTATGAACCTAGCTTAACTAGGAATCTTGAGTTGTGTGAATTATGCTTTTACATCTTATCAGAAACATCTCCCATTCAATGTTCAGGGAAATGCATACTTTAAATAAAAATGTAAACTATTTTTTCCCTTTCTAACAGAAGGAACTGCTAACAGAAATAAAGTGCTGTGGAAAAATGATAAAAACTCACACATGTATAAAATCATTCAGAAACCCTTGACAAGATTTTGAAATATTGAAGTTTATTAAAAGATGATACAGAATTATACAAGACAGCTACTATCAACATCAGATGCAAAGGTATTTTCTAAATATGGGTATATACTGTGCATGTGTAAGATGTGGAGTGGATGAGTGTTTCAATAATGTGAAAAAGGAAAGATGGGAAGGATGAAACATGTATGAAGCTGGGCTGTTTTAACAAAAATAGTTCATGGAAATCAAGCAGAATTCCAAAAAATATAAAGTAACTGATAGAATATACAGCATGAATGACAAACTGTTTGGGGAAAACATTTTCTCTTCAGATGTTGCTTCATAAACAACAAGAATCAGCTCCCCAGTTAATCAAATCTTCCCAAGGAAATCCCTAAGATAACATCAGTTCCTGTCACTAATCTTAAAGTTAGGATTGAGAGTTTTAATTTTTACATCACATTACACATGTAGAAGTATTACTTCAGTACAATCAATTCAATGTGGATAGTACATTACAGAATATCATAGCACAAGGCAGTGGGAAAATCAAGTGGATATCCCAACCTTTGGACTTTCCATAAAAGCTTTAGCATAATATATATGATCTGGTGAAGATTTCGGCCTATTTGAAAGACCATTCGCAAGAACGCTATATTATGGAATGGAGAAAATGGATTGATTTTATCCAGAACAAGTATAGGGTTAAGAAGTTTTATGTAGCATTTGAATAAGTCTTCTTTCGTTTTTTTTTTCTTTTCTTTTCTTAGTTTCTTTTTATACATATTCAATATTATTAAGGTTTGTTTTATCCTATATAAGCTAGAGAGTGATGGATTTTAGAGTTTATAATTGTTAGTATATGATTGTTTATGATTGTTTTTTATATATATACCTTGTATTTAGCTCTGGGAAGTCGGGGGGGGGAGGGGGGGAGGGGGGGAGGTAGGGAGGGGGGAGGAGGGAGGGGGAAGGGGGGATTCTTAAAGGAAAACTGTATTTTAAAACTTTTCAATAAAAAAAATATATGATCTGAACTGGATAACGTGGTGGAAGAAGCAAAACATGTGCTCAATGGTATCTTGTGTTCAGCAGTCTCAGGGTCATTCTCTTGCCTTCGAGATGAAAAAAAATCAACCTAGTTTGGTCAACCTAAAAGTGGGAAACCTTTACTGTGTGACCTATCATTGAGATCTATTGGCCAAGGCATATGTAGTGGTCTATTATATCTAGTTCTTCTCCAGTTATATATTTTTTTCTTTCTTTGGTGAAAGAAAAACCTGGCTCTTTTTTAGGTTTATTTTTAAGCTGAATGGTTCTCTGCTTTGTGCAGCTTGTGTCTTTGTAGCATGTGTCTTTGTAGCTCTTCTGGGTCTTGTGAAAAGAGAACAACATCATCTGCAAATTTTATTGTACTCTGACAATAAAGGTTGATTTGATTTGATTTAAGTGATTTAAATTGCTGCCAAAAGATGGTTTTTATTCCATCTTTTGCTCAATCTAGTTTCTGAAATACTTCTTCAAGACAGGTTGGGAAAAGGATAGCTGATATTGTCTTGTCTTGTCATAGACCTCATTCTATGTTGATTTCCACTTTAAAATCATTAAAGATCATTGTTTTTCATATACTGATTGTAGTAAGTTTATATATATGCCTTGGCTGAGCAATGCTTTAATTATTGCTTGCTGGAATACTGAGTCAAACACCTTTTCATAGTCAATGAAAGGCATGCACAGAGGCATGGTGTACTCGTTGTGCCTTTCAATGACTTGCTGAACAACCTGGATGTGATCCGTTGTGCTGTAGCCACTTCTGAACCCTGCCTGTTCCTTTCGCTGTGCATTATTTAATGTTCTCAATATTCTTTTTGTTATTATCTTGGTGAAAACCTTATTGATGACTGAAAGAAGGCAGAGTCACTTTGGATATAAATTTGGATATAAATTTAAGAAATAAATATTGTGCTCTGCAACAATAAAATCCTTTTAAAGTACCTCAGGAAAGAATAATCCACATAACTCATGGAAAGACTTTTTCCCTTCTAAACTGACTCTTAGTATGCAGATAGGGGGTTCAGTTTCAATCATTGGAAAGGAAATCAACAAACAGGTGAATAAAAGGAAACCAAGTGTAGAAATTCAAACTCTGTAAAATGAGCAGGTTATTTGAAGATCCATTTATTTCTTACTGGCCAAGGAGCAAATGAAAGAAGACTTCATTAAGACATGCTTATCCTGCCATAACCATGGCTTGCTAGAACAGATTACGATGTAATTTTCATTATCACATCGAAAAGTATTGATTCAACTAGATATAAGTATTGTACAAAATTCTCACGGTGAGAAAACAAACGTGAAAAGTTTTGTTCTTTTAGGCCTGTTTACAATTATTGTCTATATTTATTCTTTGGATCAAGAAACAAGAAGTCCACCTGAAGCATTCCTGTTTTGAGTAGAAAGGAAATTCATGGTTTTCATATTCAGAAAGAAAGAAATACTGACCAATGCAATTTATTATCATGCTGGAGAACAACACATTGGATATAGTGCTAGAATTGTATTGTAGGGCTATATGAAGCATTGAGTGATAGGTTTGCTAAGTGCATTGGTGCAAGCAAATGCAAAACTACATCTTTCAGAAGCTCTGTATGGTGCTTGAGGGACATTTACAACCATTGTAATTCACAAGCAGTGCCAGACTAATGTCCATGTGCCAGTATGCACAAAAAACTGGGAATGCCTTCAAAAAAGCACACTAAGCCTTGTGTACACAGTGCCTCAATGCTTCAATCAGAATACTTGATTCATTACAAAATGCATCTCAAAGCACCCTTATAAAATGCTCTGTGGAACATTTTATAGGTAATTCCTATAATTACCATTAGTTAGGAGGACTTTGCACTTCTTTAGAAGAATCTCCAGAGAAGCTGGGTAAATATGACAAAAGACATGGCTGCTTTAATGAGTCAAAAATGGATGCTATGCTGGTTGATGACTATAATAAAGATTGGCTTGACAGATGGGTGCTAAATATATCTTCCAAATCCAATCAGAAACATGGAAGGTCCCTAGTATACATCATTTCATGTTTCTGAAGAAGTATACCTGAATTTATCAGATGATCATCAATCATCAATGATGCATATACTTTGGGAATATTGTGGTCATATTCCTATATAAATTTTGTTCAGAAATGGGATAAATTTGGGAAACAATTTACTTTATAGCATTTCTTAGTATGCTAATGTGCCCCAAACCCTCAGCTATAGATCACTACTACATTGAAAATGCAGATCAATAATTATTATGTAGCAGCCGGATAGATATATCCTTTGTCTCTTTGTGTACTATTTCTGCATAATACAAAAGCATATGGTAGGGACAAAATGAACAAGGATGTGGGGTTAATTGCTATTATTTCCACTTGTGACCTTTGCATGTTCATCCAAAGATCTGAAAGTTCTATCTAGCTCTTTAATTCAACTTGGAACAGCCAGTTGGAAATAATATTCATGCTTTTTCATTTACTTGATTCCTAAATATCTCAAAAATAAAATAGAACAAGCATGTGGTAAGATAAAAATAAACATTACTTGACCAAAGTAGAAATGCAGTGACCCGCTTTCTTGCCATATAATAAAGTGGACAGAATATGTTTCCCATTCAAAGTTCCGTTCAGTGATCATTCCATTTATTGCTAAATGCAAAGTCAAGTATATTTACAGAAGCAAAGCATACTGAAAATCAATATCCAATCATGTATGCAAGTGTCTTATTACAACAGATTCCTTTTTAGTAATATTGTGACTTAAAACTAATCATGTTAAACATGATCTTATCATTTCTGAATTCCATATCCAGATTTCCTTTGGGTTATACATTAATAAGAATGATGAACTATTCCCCTCCCAGTGCTTTCCTTTTTTACCTTATTCATATTATTTCCAGCGTTGAACTTAGCACATACATGTTACCTTTCTTATAAAGCACAATGTGTCAAAATCTTTAAGCTCCCAATTTGCACTCCCCTTTCACATAATTTAAATCTTCAACTTTCTGTTCAATTAATTAAATATGGCTTGTGTGTTTTGTGCACTAATGGGTTGATGCTATTTTGTTTAGCTTTCCTTGCCAATTCTATGAATAAGAGAAAAAAGCAAAAAAATCTCAATACCATTCCCCAATGATGGTAATTTGTACTAACTCCAATTTATAATTTATTAATATTTATACATCATTGTAATAAATAAATTGTTATTTCTAAAAATGGATAGAAACTAATCAAGGGGAGAACTACCCTAGAAATAAGGAGAAATTTCCTGACAGCTAGAGCAATTAATCAGTGGAACTGCTTGCCTTCAGATGTAGGTGCTCCATCACTGGAGATCTTCAAGGAAAGATTGGATGACCATTTGTTTGAAATAGTATAGCGTCTCCTGCTTGAGTAGGGAGTTGTGCTAGAAGACTTCCAAGGTTCCTTCCAACTCTGTCATTCTATTATTCTGTGTAAATCAGTGCCTCACAAGTAAACTAATTTCCAGATATCTTAACTTCAATTTTCAGCATTGTCAACAATGGCCAGGCAGGTGGGATAATGCTGGAATTTAAAAACACACAAGTAGAATTTAACCAAGGCTAGAAAACATTAACCTAAGCAATGTTGTATTTGTATTGACCCTCATAATTATACAGAAATCCACCTGTTGAATACAGACAGCTATTTCATTTTATACAATGTTACACTAACATTTAAAAAGTTCTTTATTAGAGAACGAGTTTTGTTCAGATTGAATTTTGTATCCCTGTTCCTCAAAGATGTCTCCATGGAACTGTCCCTTAAGTAAAATTCTCTGGTTTTCTTTTTCATGAAGTATTTATTGCTGTAGATTTTTTTTTGCAAGGATCCATACTTCCAGCTTGGTTAGGGTAACTGTGTACTAAATTTCTCAAGGGAAAAATATGGTATCAGTGAAGGACACAATAAAATAAGTAACCTTCCATGCAAGGACAAGATATTTATGTAGGACAGCGTGAGAAAAATTAATTTGCCCTGTCAAACAGCAAGTGGTTAGGGCTCTATGTCCTAATAATTCTGGCACTTTCCTGAAGAAAAAACATTCATGCAGTGCTTTGGCTTTTTGCAGAGTAGAAATGAGAAAAAAATGTACCAATCCTTATTTTGGAATTCAGAGTCTATATTCCAGCATCTATATTTTCACCATAGAAAACTGTAACATTGGCATTTCCCATATAAGCAAATAAGTAATAAAGAAAGCATTCATAATTACTAAAAATGCTATAGTCCAGTATTTATCAAGCTTGGCACTTTTAAGGTGTGGACATTTATTCCCAGAATTCCCCATCCAGCAAGTTTGAGAAACACTGTTCCAGACTCAGATATTGTCAGGTGTAAAGAATCAGGACCACACATTATGTTCCAGTTAAGATTTATTGCTCATGTCTATATACAAACATCTAGCCAACTAGCAATCAGCATTAAATTGGCACTACATAAAAGTTAACAGACTTCAAGAGCTCAACTTGGATCACTTGTGGGAACATAATGATTCCAGAATGATTCCTCTTTTGATTTTACGCCAAGAATCTGCCTCTTCTCCTACAGATATAGAGTTGTAATTGTAGATATTGGCTTGGATGATCTCTGAAGAACATTTCAACTCTGTATGAAAAACTGATGAACTCTGAAGGGGCACATGGGCTTTATAATTTATGGCTAATGGTGCAAGTACATAAATGGCACACCAGCCATAGAAGAGCACTGCAACTGCAGAAGAAATAGGAGATAGAATAGAATAACAGAGTTGGAAGGGACCTTGTAGTTCATCTAGTCCAACCCCCCACCCAAGCAGGAGACCCTACACCATTTCTGACAGATTGCAATCCAGTCTCTTCTTGAAAGCTTCCAGTGATGAAGCTCCCACAACATCTGAAGGCAAACTGTTCTATTGGTTGATTGTTCTCACTGTCAGAAAAATTCTCCTTATTTCTAGGTTGAATCTCTCTTTAATTGGTTTCCATTCATTATTCGTTGTCTGGCCTTTAGGTACTTTGGAAAATAGGTTGATCCACTCCTCTCTGTGACAGCCCCTCAAATATTGGAACACTGCTATCATGTCTCCCCTGGTCCTTCTCTTCACTGGACTAGCCATGCCCAGTTCCTGTAACCGTTCTTCATGTGTTTTAGCCTCCAGTCCCCTAATCATCTTTGTTGCTCTTCTCTGCACTTTTTCTAGAGTCTCATCATCTTTTTTATAGTGTGGAGACCAAAACTGATTGCAGTATTCTAGGTGTGTCTTAATAAGGCTTTATAGAGTGATATTAGTATCTCACATGATCTTGATTGAATCCCTCTGCTAATGCAACTTAGCATTGCATTGGCTTTTTTGGCTACAGCTGCACACTGTAGACTCATATTTAATTGATTGTCCACTAAAATTCCAATATCCCTCTCACAGTTACTGCTATTAAGCCTTGTTTCACCCAATCTATATGTGTACTTTTGGTTTTTCTTGCCTAAGTGTAAGACTTTACTTTCTCTACATTGAATTTTATTTTGTTAGCTAGGGCCCAGTGTTCAAGTCTGTCAATATTCATTTGGATCTTGAGCCTATCACCTAGGATGTTGGCTATTCCTGCCAGCTTAGTATCATCTGCAGATTTGATAAGTTCCTCTTCTATTCCCTCATCTAAGTCATTTATGAAGATATTGAAGAGTACTGGGCCTAAGACAGAACCTTGTGGTACCCCACTGCTTACTTCCCTCCATGTAGAAACAGTACCATTAAGGACTTCTTGTTAAGTACAGTTTGTTGGCCAATTACAAATCCATCTGATGGTGATGCTACCCATCTCACTTTTTTCTAGCTTTCCAAGAAGTAGTTTGTGGTCTACTTTGTCGAATGCCTTGTTGAAGTCTAAGTGTACTATGTCCACAAAATTTTGCTGGTCTACTAATTTATTCACTTGGTCAAAGAATGAAATAAGATTGGTTTCACATGATCTGTTTTTAACAAACCCTGCTGGCTTCTAGTTATTACTTTATTTGTTTTTAGATATTCACAGATCTGTTTTGTGATTATCTTTTCCAGTATCTTCCCAGGTATTGATGTTACGCTGATTGGTCTGTAGTTTCCTGGGTCTGTGGTTTTTTTCCCCCTTTCTTGAAGATGGGAACCACATCAGCTCTTTTCTAATCTTTTGGTAGTTCCTCAGTGCTCCAACATTTTTTAATGATATGATACAATGGTTCTGAGATAACATATGCCAGCTCCTTCAGAACTCTGGAATGTAATCCATCAGGTCCTGACCATGTGTGTTCATCAAGATCAGACAGGTGTTCTCTTATCATTTTTTTGTTTATTTTAACTTTTATTTCTAGTCTGTTTTTTCAGTTATGTTTTTGTTAATTTGGGCTATAATTTTTTTCCCATGAAGACCAATGGAAAGAATGAGTTAAGCAGCTCTGCTTTCTCTCTGCTGCCTGTTATTTCCTTGCTACCTTCTCTCTTTAGTGGTCCAACTGTTTCCTTGATTTTTTTTTCTTGTTATTTATATGTTGAAATAAACTTTTTTCATTATCTTTGACTTTTGTTGCAAGTCTTTGTTCATTCTGAGCCTTTGCTTTCCTGACTTAGTTTTTCAGATTCTGGCTATCTACTGATATTCTGCCTTAGTGATGTGTCCCTCTTTCCATTTTTTTGTGCTTGTCCTTTTTTGTCTTTAGGTTTATCAGAGAGATCTTTGTGTAGCCATGCTGGTTTCTTCTTAGATTTCTTGTTTTTCTTTTTCAGTGGTATTGTGCTGGGTTGGGCTTTTATGATCATATTTTTCAGAGTTTCCCAATATCACCTTACCATTTCAGATCCTCCCCTGCTAAATCCAATAACTATTTGCATTGTGACTAAGAATAAACATTTAAAAATAAGATTCCATGCCGGGAATAATAGCATTGAGTAACAATAACAGATTTTATGTTTGAACTTTGACCTAATGTCAAAAGAAGGTAGAGCAATACATTGCAAAACTTGAGCAAAATTGCTTAGCAACACATAGGCTTCATACTCATTGATTTTTTCTTTACATCTTGATTAAATAAAGATGGAAAATAAGGAAAGAAATGGCATTCTTTGAAATGGTGGATTTAAAAAAATGTGTTATTTGTGCATTTCCTAAGTGGAATACTGGAATATAATAAAACGGGTGCTGATTTGATCTTAATCACTGTTGTTCATAGACTTAACATAATTACGTTTGCTCATTGTTAATAAGTTATTAATGATTTCTCTACTGTTGATTAACTTGCTAATTTGAATTGAAAATTGTTGCATTTATAATTCATCTTCTTATTCTTTGTTCTACAAGTTTTTGTGGGCTATTAGCACTTTTGAGTTTCCTTCTTGAGGGGACAGCAAAAATCTTCAAATATATTAGAGTACATACAAAGATTTTGTTAAACAGGAATATGTATCAACATTATGGTTCAGATTTATATACAGGTAGTCAACCTGTAGTTGTGATTAACCGGGACCAGAATTTCCATTGCTAAGAAAGGCAGTTGTTAAGTGAGTCATGCCCTCTTTTATGATATTTTTTGCCATGGTTAACAAATCACTGCAGTCGCTAAGTGAACCACTGCAGTCACTAAGTGAATCTGGGTTCTCCCCTTGACTTCGCTTGTTGGAAGCTGGCTGAAAAAGTTGAAAACAGCAATCACATAACCTTGGGATGCTGCAACCATTGTAAATACATGTCAGTTATCAACTGTGCTAATTTTGATTACATCTGTGGGGATGCTGTGACAGTCATAAGCATGAGGAATGATCATAATTCACTTTTTACAGCGTCACTTTGAGTGAGTGGTAAATAAATGGTTGTAAGTTGAATACAATTCATAAATCTAGGTGGATTCTGGAGATAGCTGAATCAGATTTCGTAAACCCTATATGAATCTAAACTGTCCAATGACTTTTAGAGATCATTCGGATGCATACCATTTTTTTTCCGAGGCCCAGATTGAAACAATACATATTTGTAGTTATCATCCTCATTCCAACTAGGGAAAAAATGTAAGGCTGCCCCACGTAGGACAATCCTATCAATTCATAATAGAGCTGAGCTGTTCAGTCAAAACAACTTTTCCAAGGACTAGCAGACCTGTAAAGTTGAATAATTTCATCTCATCAAACTTGGGAATTTTCTTAAAATTTGGCAATTTATCATATTTTCAGCTCACTGAAGAACACAATTTGAATGCTGAAGACTTCAAGTTACATTGGGTCATTTATATTTCTTAGCCATATCATTAATTCACAACAAAAACTGAAAAACTCACAGTTACTAGTCAGTTTTATTATTTGATTCATAGCAGACATGAATAAGACCGCACAATATTCTAATTAATACTCATTTTCCTAGCTACTCACTTTGTTCTTTTCTGCAAGTACTCTCGACATCCAGTACTCCTCAGTTCAATATTGACTTTCTAATATTTCTCTTCTTTCTCACATTGACCTTTACATGTCCCAGTCTAGGAACATGAACTGCAGATTGTTATTACTAATAAAAAAGAAGAGGAGAGCTCCTAATACTATAACAAAGATAGAAATAGATAAAAGAACTGAGTTGTATATACATAATGCATTTTTTAAAAAAGCCTCCTTTTTAATATTTATTTATTTATTTATTTATTTATTTATTTGTTTTTATAAACCGCCCTTCTCCCGAGGGACTCGGGGCGGTGTACAGAATAGGGTACATATGCTTGTACATCACTATTTCCATTATTTTAGAATGTTACTTTACATTCATTTAACTATGTTATAGCAAATGTCATCTATTACAGACAATGCTATCAGTATGATGGGCTTTTCAACATTTTGGCTGGACAGGGGCAGCAATTTGAGTGGAAAATCCTGTGGTGGGGGTATATGTATTTATATTAGTGAGAGGTGGTGTACCAATGCTAAGGTAGTCTCCAGCCAGTGATCTCCTGATGTCAAGTGTTTGACTGTGAAATGTACACCCTTTTATTTGCCAAGAGAATTCACTGTCATCCTAATCATAGCTGTATATATTCCGCCAGTGCCAACAAGAATGAAGCCCTGAGTGCTCTTTATCAGTGACTTACAAACTATCCATCCAGAGGGGTTTTTCATTGTAGTAGGGGATTTCAATTAGACTGACTTGAAATCAGCCCTCCCTAATTTCCATCAATACATGGTTTTTCCTACCAGATGTGTGAATTTTCTGGATTTAGCTTACTCTAACGTCAAGAAAGCATTTAAGACTGCCTCTCACCCTCATTTTGGCTCCTCAGATCATCTCTCTGTGATGCTTATACCAGCATATAAGCTTTTGTTAATTAGAGAGAGACCAATTCAAAACAAGTGAGAGTGTGGCCTGCAAGAGCTATGGAAGTTCTACAAGACTGTTTTGGGTGCACAAATTGGAACATATTTAAAGAGGTTGCAATGAATGGACTACATGCTGATGTAAATGAGTAGGCTTCTACTGTGTCTACTTATATCCAAAAGTGTATGGAGGATGTCAGTGTTCTTAAGTCTATTATCATGTGAAAAAATGAGAAACCTTGTGTTAAATAGCGGGTTCTTTGGTGCAGGAATGAAGATGCGGAACAGAGTACAGGATAACTCATTGTTTATTTTGTGCTGGAACTGTACTGAGGGAAATGCCTGCAACTAGCCGCAATATATAGTCTAGCCCCTAGGCAGCAGCCAATAGGTTTGAATCAACCATTGCTGCCTAGAGATAGCCAATTGCAGCATAGGAGACTAGTAGTCTGGGTTGCTGGAGAGCCATTAGCTGCTCCAGCAACCCACATGGTATTTCACAAGATCCTAGTACATAACACCCTTCCCCTCTTATATCAGACCATAATAACACCACTTAGTCTCAACAATTGTCAAGACTCATTATCCAGCACACTAAAGTAAAAGCTCTTTATTTTACAATGTAATCTGCAAGATATGAAGGAGGCTTGTGTGCCCTAGAAGAACGTCTCAGAGTTCCCATCACTTTGTGGTCTACTAGCTTACCCAGCTGGCTGGGTAGACTTCTGTCAAACCATTCAAACCAGTCTCTGCTACCATTGTCAGGGAAATAAATCAAAACCTCCCTATCAGAGGGCGATGAACTGTGGTTCATTTGATGCATGATAAAAAAGGTAAAAGAAAGAAAACCCGAAGCATATATTCTACTATAAAACTTTAAATTACAAAGAAACTTGTAAAAACACAGAAAGACTCATGACTACATGTCTACCTCACCAGAGAGCACAAAGAAAAGAAAAGAGAAAGTAACTTTTGGTTTGGACATGCGCACACAGTAATAAATATAAAACCAAGCAAAATACATGGCTGAACATGTGACACTCACCATGGTTACAATGATAAGATAACAATTCAACTTGCAAAGAAACAGACTGCAACGAGCTTACTGACAAAAACTAAAAAAAAACACGCAGTGACAACTTGTGTACCTTTGTGCTCCTGAGTCAAGAGGATGTTTAGGAGACCCAAGAATGCTTGCAGCTCTCCTTTTGATTTGGGCCTAAAAGCCATTTTAATGGCCTTCACTTTAGAATCAAGAGGGTGAATGCTGTTAGCATTAATTCGGAAACCCAGGAATTCTGTTGAAGAAACCCCAATACTGCACTTTTTCTTTTTCAATTTGAGGCCTGCTTCGCGAAACCTCTGCAAAACAGCCTTGAGCCTACTGGCCAACACTTCTGGGGATTCCCCTGCAATAAAAACATCATCAAAATAAGGGCAGATGCCCTGAATACCCTTGAGTGTACGTTCCATGATTCCCTGAAAAATACCTGGTGCAACACTGACTCCAAACTGTAAGCGTTTAACTTTGAAAGCCCCCCTGTGAGTCACGACCATTCGAGTGCAGCTGTGGCCTCATCAACCGGCAATTGCTGATAGGCCTGTGCTAAATCAAGTTTAGCAAAAATAGTAGCCCCTTGCAAAGAGGCTAAAATATGGTTGACCACTGGGACCGGGTAAGCATGTTGCTTGAGGGGTCTATTTAGTGTGCATTTATAGTCAGCATAAATGCAAACTTCCCCATTGGCTTTAAGTGGGGTGACTATAGGAGTTTCCCACTTCCCACCATCAACAGGCTGTAACACGCCCTGTTCTACAAGCTTATCAATTTAGGAATCAATTTTATGTTTTAAGGCAAAGGGGACCCTACGATGCTTAACCCTGATTGGAACTACGTTGGGATCAAGCTTAAATGAGATAGGTGGGCCTGTGCATGTTCCAAGGGTTGAATCAAAAACATCTGCGTATTCCTCACACACTGACACGAGGTCTGCAGTTTGTGTCCACTTTATGCCAGTAATCTGAATACCTAAGGCATCAAACCAATTGAGTCCAATGAGACTCGTTCTCTGGCCCCCTACTACTATTACATCCAGGTGCCCCAAAAACCCTTTAAACTTAACCAACAAGGTGGCTTCTCCTTTAACTTTAAAATCCATTACAATTTTATCTGAGGGTCTTAGTTTGGCCCAATTGTTACTGTGCCTGCACATGAAGTTAAAAGTGTCTTGAGAAATGATTGAGACTGCAGAGCCAGAGTCCAATTCCATCTTACATGGAACTCCTTGTACTTAAGTTTGGGTTTGTGGGGGTGTCAAGCCCCAGTGTGGCATACGCTTCTATGGCTTCTGAAGAATCCCACACTAACTGGACCCTTGGCCCCAGTACCTCTCCTAGTCGGTTCTTCCGACTGGTGTTTGGGTGACCGGTCTCTCTGTCGGGCTCTGCAAACCACCGCAATGTGGCCTGTCCTTCCGCAAGCTCTACACATGGCTGAACAAAATCTGCAGTTGGCACGAAATGGTTGCTGCCGCACTCCTTACATCTTGGTAAGAGAGCTGCCTTGTAATTGTCCTCTCGCTGGTGGCCATTGCGGTGTGGCGCATTGGGTTGCTTTTGGAGTCGGTTGATTTCAGTTTCTTCTTCCTTGGAGAGTTCTTTGGTGTGCTTGGCGTCCTCACGGTGGACCATTTCTTCTAACTTTGCCAATTTGGTGGGCTGTATGGTTTGAACAGTGCCCCCGGCAGCTTCATCAGCCATCACCTCATCCTGTGCTTCAGAAAATGTTAAATTTGTCCTAGCAAATAGTCTCCGCTGAAGTGTTCTGTCCCATAGGCCGCAGACGAGCCAGTCTCATAGATGCTCTTCTAAATTTGAAAACTTGCATAGGCGTGTGGCCTGCCTTAGGCCCGCAATGAACTCCGATGCTGACTCCCTGGGAAGCTGCACTCTCTGAACTGGAAAGCCATCTCAGACATCTTGGGCTGGAAGCACCCAGTTAGCCTCTTTTTGAGATCTGCATAATAGACCGCTTTGATTGGTGTCGGGGCAAAAAGGTTCTCGGCTAAATCAAAGGTAGCTGGGCCACACACGCAGAGTAGCATTGTGGCCTTCAGTCCTTCTTCCGTGATCTGGTTGGCTCTGAGGTAGTTTTCTACCTGCGATAGATATGATGGCCATTCCTCTGGGTGTTTTATGTTGAACTCTCTCAATTTGCCAACCTTCGGCATTCTTCTTACTGGTTCCTGCATTTTCCGGAACCTGCTTCAGGCTCAGGGAATGAGTCCGCCGAGCACAAGGTCGCTAGTGTAGCTTACTAGCCGACCTTGGGGGGCAAATGCCTCTTCCCTCCGGCGTGTGCTGCCTTTCCCTCGTATACTTCAGCTCTTTAGTCAGTGAAGCAGGATCCCACCTCCATCGCCACTGTTAAATAGCGGGTTCTTTGGTGCAGGAATGAAGACACAGAACAGAGTACAGGATAACTCATTGTTTATTTCATGCTGGAACTGTACTGAGGGAAATGCCTGCAACTAGCCGCAATATATAGTCTAGCCCCTAAGCAGCAGCCAATAGGTGTGAATCAACCATTGCTGCCTGGAGATAGCCAATTGCAGCACAGGACACTAGTAGTCTGGGTTGCTGGAGAGCCGTTAGCTGCTCCAGCAACCCACGTGGTATTTCACAAGAGCCCAGTACATAACACCTTGGATGTCACAGAAGATCCATGTAATGTTGAAGGTGAGAAAAACAGCTTTCAAATCAGGTGATGTGGCAGCACTTAGAATAGCAAGAGCTGAGTTGAGGCATGCTATAAAATTTATATAATTTTCCTGTGTTTGGAAATATTCTAAGTCTCATTTCCCTTTCATTTTCAATGTGAGCCTATCCATTTCTGCACAGTCCAAAATTTTCTTAATTATATCTTCTTCAGATCTTCATTTTTCCAATATTGAGCAAATGTAATTCTCGCTGCTGTTAATACATGTAATATTAAGTATACACATTTTTATCATAGTTTTCTGAGATTATACCTAAAAGAAATAGTTCCAGTTTACAATCCACATGTGATCCTATCATCTTTTCTAACCACCTATGTATTTTTAATCAAAAGTTCTTTGTTTTACGTGCATGTCCCTAAAAAAGCATTGTTAGAGACCCCACATACCCACTTTATGGTCTGTTTTTGTTGCTCCCCTCTGGGAGGAGATTTTGAAGTATTTCTAGCAGGACTACCCAATTCTGTAATAGCTTTGTTCCCTATGATAAAGTCCCCCTCTGGTAAACTTGCAAGATTCATTTCTCTCACCATGCACATGTATACATAACCCGAACTAGACTGTTTTTCTCTGTATCAGAGAATATATGTGGGTATATACATAATTCTGTATTCATTTATTTTGTTATATTTATTGTAGTGTATATCAGAAGTGGTGACCCTTTAAAAGCTGTTGTAACAAAGTTTCATTTTAATGTATGTGATTAGTGTACATTCAAAGTGACAGTAAAGTTATTATTCTATTCTATTCTATTCTATTCTATTCTATTCTATTCTATTCTATTCTATTCTATTCTATTCTATTCTATTCTATTCTATTCTATTCTATTCTATTCTGTAACAAATTCATGAAGTCAATACTTTTATAGTATATTTTAATATAAAAAATTCTACTGTAGATTGCCACAAATTTAAGGAGAACATTCTGGAATAAAAGTGTCATTACTGAGAACATTTGTAATGATAGCTGCAGTTCTCTTTGCCAAATGTGTTTATAATTGTTATTTTACATACTGAGGGCCAGTATAGTGTTCAGGCATCAGACTAGAAACCAGAAGACTGACAGTTTTAGTTCCATCTTAGACCGGAAGCCAGCTGGATGACTTGGGCCAGTCACTTTTTCTCAATCCTAGGAAGGAGGCAATGGCAAATTACATCTGAATAATCTTGCCAAGAAAACTGCAGGGACTTGTCCAGGCAGTCTCCGAGCATCAGACTGAACTGAATGGAAAAAATAAACCTTTTCATAGAGTTCTTCAAATGTGTTCCCTCTCTTTCTTTTTGTCTTTTGATATTTTTTCAGTCGTTATAGTATAAAAACATACTATAGTATAAAAACGTACATCTGAATGGTAACAACACATACACCTCTACAAAACAGTCAAATAATAAAAGATGAATTGCACAATGCAAACTATATGTGACTTATTTCCTTGCATATATAAGGGCTGGGTGGATGTCATGACAACAATCAGAACATATTTTGTTATTTCTGCTTCATCACATTTTGTCACCTACAGTATGTAGAAGGCTAACATTGAGCACAGGTAGACAAGAAAAAATTAGGCACTAATGGCACTAACAATTGATTAATAATAATTAAAATATAATTATATCTAATTATGTATAATTATAATACAGTTAATTCTATAAGATGCTATTTGATTGTCCTGTAAAAAAGTTATGACAACTGTGGGAGAAAAGCTAAGAAACCAATGATGATTAAAAATATCCTTCCAAAGAAGATTTTGCTATCTTATATAAACTTTGAGATTATATTATCTCATTGGCAATTCATACCAAAGACAAAACTTGTTACAGTTAACAGGATTATTTTTGAAAATATATATTATACATATTTTAATACCTTGACTCCTAAAAATCACACTAAAAACAATATGATTACTTCCTCAGGGGTTAAATATGGAGATTCTTCTATAGCCCTAGGCAATGTTTATTAGGGAATGGTTATGATCAACTTTTCAACTGACAATACATTTCTAGACATTATTAATCCATGAAGAAAGAAAGTATATCACAATAAGATCCAGTATACAATTTAAGCTTTCAAAGGAACCTTGGAAAAAGTAATGAGTAAGGCTGTGATGATGGATAGATGGATACATGGATGGATGGATATATTAGATAGATAGATAGATAGATAGATAGATAGATAGATAGATAGATAGATAGATAGATAGATAGATAGATGATAGATAGATAGATGAGAGAAATAAGGTCAGAATCTCTGATATGCATATATAGACATATTACAAGAAGTAATGATCAAGGAAAGCTAATTGTAAATAACATAGTTATAAGTAAATGAAAGAGACATTTCAGCAAAAGTTGTATCGTAGTTTTAGCTGAGCAAAAAGAAGATAATAAGGCAGCAGCTTGCTCAGCTTGCTTTTAATGACAACTGATCCATTGAACTCTCTATTTGATAGGAAATTAAACTGAAATATAGCACCCAAGTGTCTGCTGGGCTATTGATGGAGTAAGCAGAATATTTATTTTCTTAAATTCCCATACCATTTCATTTGAAAATAGGAGCCAGGAACAAAATTAGGCATGCTCATTAATGAACTCTCTGATTCTTAGAAAAAGCAGATGGCTCAAAGGCTTCAGTTTGGGCATTAGTTTATATGGGGAAAAGAGAACAACCCTAATGTTAGAAGGCGTACAGGACCCTTGTTTCAAATATAGACCCAAACCTCACAACAATTGAGGTCCAAAATAGTACTTTAAAATGAGCCCCATTGATTTCATGCCTGTTAACTTCCAATTTACTCAGACCAGAGCAGAGCAGAGAATTCTAAGTGTGCTGAGTAGACCCAAAGCAATGATGTTTAAACTGTAACATTTACTTTTAGAGACAATTCATTTTGGCACAATAATAAACGTTCTCTAAATTTATTTTTTTCAGTGTTGGAGAAGTGAAAGTAACAATAACAAACTCATAATAGGGGAAGGAGAAAGAGAGGACTTCTAAAAAAAATTGCCATCCGTTTGAGATTACAGTTTTAATATACTGGAAAAATTGTATTTTTTTAAAAAGCCAAATCATTTTGTTATGTGTGTAAATAGATGTATCATGGTGTCTGATAATCTTGACCTTGGAAAAGAACCTGAATAGGCAGCTTCATTTCCCCACTAGATCTTTGCAAATCAGAAGTTGCTTCTCAGGGGTCTCTTTTGCAATGCAGTCTAATCATCACTTCCTCATAAAAGCCAAAGACTTGTAAACAAAGCAATGACCTTTTAAGATTATGGATGTCTTCTAGAAATATTAACCTGGACAGCTCTCATAACAGCAGAGCTAGCAATTGTTACTTCACAAAGGCTCAGAAGATCTTGGACAAATATATGCATAGTTTCAGCTCCTCCTTCTCATTCTGTTGTCCTGTGAAGTGATTAATCACAACTGGACCGTTTTCTTCATTTTAAGTAAGACTTCCTCTTAGGTCTTATCAGTGACAGGGAAGCATTCAAGCACTAATTCTGAGTCTATATCTGCCAGAAATATGGGGTGTTACACAATGAGGAAGAAGAGCTATCTTACTATTGTTTGGAATCAGGTCAAAAGGATTATTGGGGAAAGAGTACATTAGGATTTCATACTCTGGGACATATCTAAAAGATATTGACTTTGTGGAGGTTCCTTAAGATTATTTTAAGAATCTATTTCTTCCTTCTAAGAAAAGGGTATGCTAAAATTTATATTATTGTATAGATCTCTATATTGTTGCTTCTATTATTTCAGAAGCGTGGGTATCATAAGTTTTTCCTTTTCTTTTTTTCATTGCTACTGTCATCAACTATATTTTAATTTAAATCTTCTTCTAATTAAAACTATTTAAGTCAATTTCCTCGCCTAACTATTAGGTATATTACTTTGTATGCCAACATAAAACTTAAGGTATATTTTACAACAATTTTTCCCACAGGTCTACAATCTCGTAGCACAAGCTGCAAGCAATTACAATTTTTGAGACAGTTTATTTCCAGAGCTGCTGTTCTCCTACTTGACTTTTGAAAGCACAATTCACAATTCAGGTGGGCATCAGCTGATGACTTTGCCTGCAAGTGTATTAAGAAAAAAATAAGTCTATTCTGTTCTGTCCAATAGTCTACTTCAGTATTGTTGGCTCTTTAGTACAAAGAACAGAAGAAGTAAGAATAAACTTCTTTTAAAGGGGAAGGAGAAGAAGAAAGAGAAGGAGAATAACACTGAATGAAAACCACTGTTATATTTCTTTTTACTAAAGGTGAATTCAGGAGAGTCTTCATAAGGTCTCTCACTCAAATAAAAAATGGATAGAAAAGTAGTCGTTTCTACTGTATTATAGGCAGTGTTGTGCGATAGTACAGAATTACAATGTTACAATTACAATTATCCATATTCAACATATAGAAAGATATCTGAATATACTTATAGCAAATGTCATTCTCTGAGTATGGATTTATATTTAATTCAGTTGTTAATATTTGTAAAAACAAAAGAACATAATAAAAATCTTTCTGGACAAAACCAAAGTCTTTCTAAATTCAGCACCCTATTTCTACAATGCCTAGCCGAAAAGAAATCTAAAAGCAAGTAATGATTAAATGATATAAATGAAAATAAAAAATAAAATAAAATAACATCTTCTCATCTACATTCCAGAGCAAATAATATTTAGAAACACACTGAATTTCATGCAAAGATACATAGAGATCAAAATTGGGAGAAAATCAGTAAACAAAGAAATACTAAACACTACAGTGAAGTTCAAGTGTGATGCAACTTCATGGAAAATGGTTTAATTTAGATCACGGGTGTCAAACTCACTGTTTCACATGATGTGTTGCGATATATTGCAACTTTGTTTGCCTTGGCGGAGCTGGGGTGGGCGCAGTCTCCACATTATGCAACCGGCCCACGGGCTGGCAATTTGACACCCCTGGTTTAGATTATTCCCTATATCAGAAGAGGACCAGCATATACTGAAACAATTGCAGCTTTCATTTGTCCCATTTATTGAATTCCCTGTCAGCTGATGCAAGAGAATGTATCATTATATTACCAGATTGTATAATTAATAGCCTCATGTAATGCACATGAATTTAATTGGGTTATGCAAAGCATCTGCTAGGGCTTTCTGGAGAAGCCACATGTAGCTCTTACATGAAGGCTCTTATGTTAATTGTCCTAGAAAATCAATGAGTTTGAGAAAATTATCAGGAGATCCACATTAAAATAAGGAAAAAGGAATCACACATGCTGTTTCACAGTTATTGTACTGTCAAAGTGCAATGATTCATAGTGAAATTATAACACCTAGAGAAATATCTATGCTTTTGAGTAGAAAACTGAATGCACAATTAACTGATTGCAGATACTTCTTTTATTCAGAAAAAGGTAATGTGTGCTGGATCATACCCAGTATCCCAACTTTCAATCCGTCAGTTTTATTTTGGTCATAGACCAACATATAACTAAAAACATAGTCATTACATTAAAACAGAAATAAAAATAAAAAGTCATATTGATATAATAAAATAAGGTAGAGATAGAACCGTTAAGATAAAATTATAGATTACACAAATTGAAACACACAAGATTCATTTAAAATTACAATTAAATTTAGCAATGAATAATCTAAGACAGTGAACCATAAAATGACACAAATAAAACTAACACTTATAAAAACACAATGAGAATGTAAGTCTACACTAACTTCAGAGTGCCACAGAGACTATCATGACGATGTACAGGGGTAGACCAAACCTTTGAAGACCATGTAAATATGTTGGGATGTCACTAAGGTAGGAATGGGAATGGGAGACAAATCACCTCTATTCTTTCCTGAACAACCCTTTCTGCTGCTGTGAATGATGCTTTTCAGCAACAAAAAAAAATGGATTTTGTTAGCAAAATTACAGCTGGGATAGGGCAGTGAGTAGTATGCTTCCCAGGAGTCTCCTGCATAAAAACAGTTAAAGATGCATTGTAGGACATTTGAGATTTTACTGCTGATTTTCAGTGACACAATCATGCGATTGTGGAGCAGGCAAAAGGGCACTAAATGAAACAATTGTATATTCTTTTTTTTCCCTTATCCAAGGTTACAAAGTCCAAGGAACCATGATGTATGCCAGTGTCTTGAACTAACATTGTGAACATCATTTAGCTCTGACTGTTCAGTATCCTGAAAGTCGAAACATAGCCGTGGACATAAATGTAGAGGTTTCTGTTTCTTCAGTATTTATGGGGACAGAATCCAAAAATCCAGCAATATCAGCAGTTATAAAGCCAGATGAAAAACAAGAGAATGGTTCAAAACACAATTTTTTATGTGGCAGAAGGTTAAAAAAGTGGTACTGTACAATGAAAATGAAGAATAGGGAATCAAGCCAGAATTGATGAAAGACACTTGGACTTCAATGTGTCAGTATGTGATTAGGACAAGCATTCATTTGACCCATGAAAATTGTACCATATTGGGTACTGAAAAGAATCCTTTAGAGCAGACATGTCAAACACAAGGCCCGGGGGCCAGATCCGGCCCACGAAGTGGTTTCATTTAGCCCCCAAACCCATCCTGGAAACAGTGAGGGAACAGTCCCCGCTGCCTTGGCCCTGGCCCAGAGAACCTCCTTCTGCCAGAGACCCTCAGATCTGTCCCACTCCTGCCCAGGCCCCCACAGGCACCCTTGATGCGAACAATGTAGAGCTGGCCATGCCCACCCAGTAGGCCATACGCACTCCAGCTGTGCCCACCCAGTAGGCCGCGCCCACCCAGGCCACACCCACCTGGCCCCCCGAGGGCAACCACAATGGTGATGTGGCCCTCAATGAAATTGAGTTTGACACCCCTGCTTTAGAGCTTTATACAGGTATTGTTTGTTGACCAAAATTGGAACTGGCAATTTGGTTCTTCAGTGAGACCAGGATTGTGTTTATGATTTTCTTTCAGCTTTCTTTTGCTTTACAAACCTTGCAAAGTGAGGATTGATTGCAAATTTTCATTGTCACATCACAGCAAATGGTCACTGTGAATCTGTGGTAATCATGTTAAGAAAGTAAATAGTTAAATAATTTGAACACTCAGCAATTGTGTGTACAGAGACTTTCTTGTGGTTTCCATTATTTAACATTGTATGCATCACATTTCATCTAGATTGGTTTTCAGAACTTTAAAATACAACAGCAGCAATCTAACCCAGTTTGTCTAGGACCAGTAGAAAAAAAAAGAAACCTTAAGTATAATCCAGAATGAGAAATGACAGACTGTTTTGAGATGAAATGAGAAAGATGTTTGAGCTCCATAAAAGTCAGGCCTGGATGGCAAAAATATTCAGTATCATGATAACATGTTATTTTAAGATGGCTGAGATGTTTTCTGCATTTCTCCTCTTTTCTTTGCATGTTGATGGTGGAGAGCAAGGAAACCAGGAAGCTCTCGTAGAGCATAGGATGCTGAAAGGCTGAAAGCTAAATATGCAGTTTTAACACTTATTTGATGGCAAATAGATGTTTAACATCATATTTAGTTTAGCCTTAAGAATAAAATGAGGTATGATTTTATTCTTATATGTATGTATCATTGCCAGAGAAGAATGTGCAAGTTGCTGAGCCACAAATGACTTCTTCAGGGTTTTATTTTCCTATTCTGTATGAGCTTTGTCTAAAGCAGGCATGTCCAAAGTCTGGCCCGCGGGCCATTTGCGGCCCGCGGGGCGGTTTAATACGGCCCTCAACAGCCCTCCCTGCTGTATGTAAATGCGGCCCTCCCACGGCCCTCCCTTCTGATTGAGGGCCGCCCCTTCAGGAGCTGCTCCCGCCTCCCCCGCCGAGGGGCCGCCCCAGGAAGCGCAGGCCGGCCCAGCTGCCGCCAGCCAGGCTCCGGGGCTCCACGCGGCTTCCTCCGCCTCCTCTTCCTCCTCCGCCAGGCCTGCTCGGGGCCCGGGGCGGCTCCAGTGCGCAGGGGAAGCATGCGGAGAGCGGATCGCGCCCTCATCCTGGCCGGAGCGCAGCCCAGAGGAGGAGCCGCTGGGCCGGGCATGCCCTGAGCGGCCGGGTGTCTCCGGTCGGGCCATGCGGCGCTGTGGGCGAGGTGGGGGTGGCCGGCGGGGGTCTCGGCCTGCTCGCCCGTCCCGCTGAGCACCTTCCCTGCGCGCCGCGGCTGCCCATGGCGGCGGCTCCGGCGGCGCTGGGGCTCCCGGGCACGGGGGCTCCGGTGGTGCCGGGCTGGCCGCTCTGGTACCACAAGGACCTGAGCTGGGTGGCGGCCGAGGAGCTGCTGGCGTGGGCCAGGCGGGCCGGCAGCTTCCTGGTGCGCGACAGCGAGAGCGTGGCCGGCGCCTTCGCCCTCTGCGTGCTCTGAGTCCGTGGACCCGCGGGCGCCGCCTTGGGGACGGGCCGTGGGAGGGAGGGGAGGGGAGGGGGCCAGGGCACGCCTGCAGAAGACTCCCCCCCGAGGCTGGGCATTCCGTGGCGGCGGCCCCGGAGCCTTGAGCGGGGTCTGTCCAAGCCTCCGATTTCTTTCTTTCTCTTTCTTTCTTTCTTTCTTTCTTTCTTTCTTTCTTTCTTTCTTTCTTTCTTTCTTTCTCTCTCTCTCTCTCTCTCTCTCTCTCTATTTTCTCTTTCTTCTTCCTCTCTCCTGCCTCCATTCTCTCTTCTTCCTTCCTTCCTTCTCTCTTTCTCCTTCCCTCCCTCCCCCCATTCGTCCTTTCTCCTCCCTGTCTCCTTCCCTCCCTTTCTCCCCCCCTCCCCCTCTCAGCCCTGCCTGGCGCTGGAGTCCCGGGGGTGACCTTCCGCCATGGAATCCGAGACGACTTTTTCGGCTGCAGAAATGACAGCCTCCTGGGACGGGCTGGGCGACCCCCCAGCGGGGAGAGGTGACTCCCCTCCCCCTTCTAGTGGCTTTCCCGACTCCGGCCGCGCTGATCTGCTGCTCCTCCGGTGGGTTGAAGGGCCGGCTGCCTGGCCGAACCGCCGCGCTCCTTCCCCTCGCCCCGGGCTTGGCGCGGCATCTGTGCCGGTGCAGCGAGGCTGACGGTGCACGCCTGGCCTGGCTGAGCGCGTGGCGGTTCGGCCAGGCAGGAAAAGCAGGAAGCGGCCGCCGCCTGGTAACGGCCCCCGGGCTCACAACGTGGAGGCGGCGAGCAAGCGCGCGCTCAGGGCGAGGCGGCCGCGGTCCAGTGAGGGAAGAGCGCCGAGGGAGTGGCCGGCCAGGCTGCGCTGCTGCTGAGCAAAGCTCGGCCGGGGCGCCCGCTCTGCTCTGCCTGGCACCAGCTCAGAGACTCCGCCCGCCAGGCCCTTCTCCCGCTCAGCCAGGCCAGGCGCGCACCGTCAGCCTCGCTACACCGCCTCCACGTTGTGAGCCCGGGCGCCGTTACTAGGCGGCGGCCGCTTCCCGCACCTTTTCCTGTCTGGCCGAACCGCCACGCTCCTCCCCCCGCCGCGGGCTTGGCGCGGCATCTGTGCCGGTGCAGCGAGGGCGCGCCTTCTTTGCCGCCGGAGCTGCCCCGGCTTCGAAGCCCTCTGGCTCCCCTGGGTGAAGGCGACGTCCAGGGAAGGGCGGGTGTGTCTGTGTGTGTGTGTGTGCACGTGCGCGCATTCTGTGTTTCACAGCCATTTTATGGGCTGGGATGTGGGGAGCTGGACAGGGGTAGGTAGGGCCCTGGCCTAGCAGAATTTGTGAAGTGGTGGAAGTGTGTGAGCTGTTACCAGAGAGTCTGACCTTGTCAAAGTAAGTTTGACAAGGTCAGACTCTCTGGTAACAGCTCACACAGTAAGTTTTTTTTTAAAATTTATTTAAAATACATTGTGAAAACTCAGCTGTCAGTTGATCTTATGTTATAAAATGAAAAGTATGCCATTTGCAATTAACTTGGCATAAAATAATTCATTTGCATTTAATTGTAATTGTTCAAAGAATGTTCGGAAAAATGTTCGGCCCTCCAGCATGTTCACTTCATCCAATCTGGCCCTCTTTGAAAAAAGTTTGGACACCCCTGGTCTAAAGTAATGTTATTTAAAGCCATTCAGATTAAAAGAAGAGAATTGTGCATATTGAGATTACCCAAACAGAACGAATGAATCCACAATTTGTATACTGAACAAATTTGTATACTTTCCATTTGGGACCCTTGGTTTTGGCACAGGAGGCCTAGATTTATGCAGATAGAATGGCAGCAAAGTTTTCTGATGAATTTATTGGACTGAAAGTCTTTAAACATCATTTGGAATTTCCATCCTATTATCCTGTCCTATTAACAATACATATACGGGGGGGGGGAATCACATGGGAAAAATTAGAAACTTCTTTTAAACAACACAATTGTAATAAATTATAAATTGCATGCAGATGGAAGATGCAATTTTATATCCATCAAACCAATCAAATTCATTGGAATTTAATCTGAGCAAATATGCGTAGAATTGTACTTTAGAAATAGTTGCACTTAAACAACCTTACAGTGCAAAGAGTGAACAACTGTTTATTTTTTTATCTCATTCTCCTCTTCTATGCAAGGGATCCACCAAATAACCTATTTTTTTGTTCCTTATTAGCCTGAACACTAAATCTCAGCAAGTCAGAGAAACATTCTTATCAGAGAAGGAAGGGAAAGCCAGGGACTTCCTATTGCTTCTATGTTACCTTTCCAGTAATCTTTATTACTTGCCATGTAGGCTGAATAAAAAGTCCAATAATATTTGAAACACATTTGTAATTTTCTTCTGCTTATTAACAGAAATATACTAACCACAGCCATGGCAAATCTAGACAGCACACTAAAAAGCAGAGACATCACCCTGCCAACAAAAGTGCGTATAGCCAAGGCTATGGTCTTCCCAGTTGCAATGTATGGCTGTGAAAGTTGGACCATAAGAAAGGCTGAGCACCAAAGAGTTGAAGCCTTTGAACTATGGTGCTGGAGAAGACTCCTGGAAGTCCCTTGGACTGCAAGGCAATCAAACTGGTCAGTCCTAGAGGAGATCAACCTTGACTGCTCTTTAGAAGGCCAGATCTTGAAGTTGAAACTCAAATACTTTGGCCACCTAATGAGAAGGAAGGACTCACTGGAGAAGAGCCTAATGCTGGGAAAAGTTGAGGGTAAGAGAAGAATGGGACGACAGAGAATGAGGTGGCTGGATGGAGTCACTGAAGCAGTAGGCGTGAGCCTAAATGGACTCCAGAAGATGGTAGAGGACAGGAAGGCCTGGAGGAACATTGTCCATGGGGTTGCAATGGATCGGACACGACTTTGCAACTAACAACAACAACATACCGTATATACTTGAGTATAAGCCGAATTTTTCAGCCCACTTTTTGGGCTGAAAAATTCCACTTCGGCTTATACTCCAGTCAACAAAAAAACTTACCGAGGACTTGTGCGCGGCCGAGGCTTTGGTGCTTCCGGGATCGCGCGCACCTCTCCCAAGCCACCGCAGTCCGAGACCTGCAGGTCTCCGTTCCTCCGCGCCCTGCCTGCCTGCTTCTTTCAGCTGTCTGCCCATCAGCTGTCCATAGGGATGCTGCAAAGCTCTCCTTCTCTAGGCCTTGGACTCCCTCCTGGCTGAAGAGTAGATGAACCAAGCCAGCAAGGAGACAAAATGTTTCTGCAGCTGTTTTTCCTCTGAAGGTTTTTTTTGTTTTTTTTTTTTAAAGTAATCTCCGAAGGTTATGCCAGAAAATGGAGGACGCTGGGTCTTTGCAAGCTTTAGCTGTCCGCCTGGCTGCCTGAAGGCCGCCCTTTTCAGGCAGTCTGACAGACAGCTAAAACTTGCAAAGACCCAGCGTCCTCCATTTTCTGGCACAACTTTTAGGGATTTATTATTATTATCCCTACTACTACTATTACTACTACTACTACTTCAGGAGTAAAAAGTTGCAGAAAAAAATTCTCTCCTTACTAGCTTAGTTCCTCTACTCTTCCATCTGGAGCCAAGGTAAGATTTTAAAAAGGGATATTGGTTGGAAGGCAGAGGGAGAGTTTAGTTTTAGCATCTAAAAAAAGGGGGGGGGAATCAGCGAGTACATCCCAACCAGCTTTTTATGTTTTTGTTATTGAAGAAATATGGGGGAGGGGGAGGGGTTCTGGGGTGGGTTGGGGAGGGGATAATATTGTAACTTCAATAAAACTTTTTAATAAAAAAAAAGAAATATGGCTTTCTGGGGGAAGGTGGGGAGGGCGTTAAGGAAGGAAAGGGTTTTTGGAAGCTCGTCCTGAAGCTGCCTTTTGTGCAAGGGGCCTTTTCTCAAAGCCTAGAGAGGCAGCTTTGTTGCCTCCCCGTAGACAGCTGATGGGCGAACACCAAAAGCTCCAAAAGGCTAGGGAACTAGTCCCAGAACACCTTGGTAGGAGGAAGGGCAGAGGCAGAATTGGGAAAGAGGTAAGACAGGGTTTTCCTTCCCAGATGTTTCTCTTTGGCAAGACAGCCAGCTGTGCTGAAGCCCAGTATCTGGGGGTGGGGGAGACCTGAGGCAGGCGGGCTGGTGCTTGCATTAGGCCTCCCAGGATCCCAGAGGCTTGCAGAGCGCGGATCCAGCCTCCGAGGCATGCAGAACGGCGGATCGGCTTATACTCGAGTCAACAACTTTTCCCAGTTTTTGGGGGTGAAATTGGGGGTCTCGGCTTATACTCGAGTCGGCTTATACTCAAGTATATACGGTACTAACCACTTGAAATAATTCATAATGAAAAAATGGTCTCTTTATAGGGTGGCCCCTTCTTTGTTTTGGTTTAATTCTTAATTTCTAGAGCTGAGATTAACTGATTAATTGATATGTGTGTGAATATTTGTATGAGCTGTCTTAGTAGGTCTTTACTCAGAATAGCAGATATAAAACATGCATAATTTGTTTATCTCAGAGTTGTTCTTTTTTTTAAAGAAAAATTGCTACAGCGAGTAAAAATGATAAGTAAGAAATATGGTATGGAAAATAGAATTCCTTTTCTAAATTCCTAATAATGTTCTGCTGAGTGCTAATTGGCCAAGATAAGTCTAGATGAGATTCAGTGAAAGCTAAACACAGACTATATGGATTGCAAGAATGGGTCTTTCTTTCAGATAGAGAACTTCAAGATGACACTGGTTTTTTTGAGAATAGAGCAAGATTTTATTATTTATTTATTTATTTCTCACCTTTATTGTTTTTATAAATAACCCAACGTGGTTATCTGACTGGTTACCCAGATGGATTCATATCTAAAGTGGGTCAAGAACTCTCCAAGTCTCCTGGGTTCTAGCCTAGTCCTTAACTATCAGGCCAAACTGGCTGTTCTTGTTGAGCAATAAGCAGCTTAAACTATCAGGCCTCAACAGCAATATTTTTGTTTAATAGTTAATGTTACGTACTGGGCTTGTGGTGATACACCACATGCGTTGCTGGAACAGCTAACGGCTCTCCAGCAACCCAGACTAGCTGTCTCCTGTCCTGCAATTGGCTAGCCCCAGGCGGCAAGAGTGGGTTCAAACCTATTGGCTGCTACCTAGGGGCTAGACTATATATTGTGGCTGGTTGCAGCCCAAGTTTCAGTACAGTTCTAGCAAGAATAAAGTATGAGTTATCCTGTACTCAGCCTCGTGTCATCATTCCTGCACCCAAGAGCCCACTACTTAACAGTTAATTTCATTTTATTCCCATTCTGGGCTGCCTTTTGACTCATGGAAGACTCTGTGTCATATTGAAATTGCTTTCTCCTACATGAACTGTGATGTTGCAGGCAAATGTGTTCAGATCAGTATAAAAATAATTGTCTGAAAATACATGTACAAGTTTAAAGTTAAGTCAATTACTTGAATCTCTAGGGAAGTACAATTCCCTAAGTCCTTCGTTCTGGGACCAAATGTGATGTAAAATTCTTAGGATCTTATCACTTTGCTTCAGATTAAACTGGTTCTTAAAAGTGGGAAGCTCATAAGAAATTTCTCTTTTTTTCAAAGGGTTTTATGACTGACACTTTTTTTTGCATAGGTAAGTATCTTGAGAACTAACTAACTAAAAACAAAGTGAGAACTTAGGCACCCATACCCACTGGAGATAGTTAATCGAGACTGAGTTGTGTTGAACTGGATCATGCATGCACAAAAGAATACAAATTTATATCTTCCAGGGTTTCAAGAGGTCACAGCAAGCCTCCTTCTATCTAACAAATCAGCCAAATTTATACCAATAGATTTTTTATTGACAAATGGTCTTAAAGTTCAGGTGATTAAAAATTTCATATTCATAAGGGAAGCAAAGCTTAGAAGATTTGCCTTGCAATATTTGAGCTTTGGGTATTAAAGAGTTATTTCTTGCTTCAGGTTATGTCAATGCCAGCTGCTAAAAATTAGCTTCCTACTTATGTTCCTCTAAAAAGATAAATAAAGAGCTTTTGCTCAGCATACTCTGATTCTGCTATTTTTCAGAAAAGGCCAGCAACTATCAGAAACCAGGTGCCAGCATTCTAATTTCAAATGAAGCTCAGATTTTGTTTGTTATTGAAATACAATTAGATTCTTCAGTTTTTCCCCATTGAATTGTATCTGAATATAGAGACTACCTGGACAAGTCCCTGCCATGAGAAGGCTTTTCAGAAATGCTTTGCCATTGTCTCCTTCTTAGGGCTGAGAGAAAGCAATTGGCAAAAAAGTCACACAGTTGGCTGTGTGCCTAAGGTGGACAGCAAGATGGGTGGCATATATATTTAATAATGAAATAAATAAAAAGTAGAATTCACAATCTCCTACTTTGTAGCTTGATGCCTTAACTAATGTACCAAACTGGCTGTTTTAATTTTTCATACATGTTTGCAAACTTCTTTTTTTTTTCAAAGAGAAAGAGAGAGAGAGAGAGAGAGAGAGAGAGAGAGAGAGAGAGAGAGAGAGAGAGAGAGAGAGAGAGAGAGAGAGACGGAGGGAGGGAGGGAGGGAGGGAGGGAGGGAGAAATTTTTCAGGCTGGACCAAGCAGATATGGAAGTTGGCATACAGCAGCGGTCCCCAACATTTATGGTTTGGCAGCCCGGCTGGGGGGGAGAGGAGAGGGGAACTGGGCCACACAATTGGCAGGCTGGCATGCATGAGCACATTCATGCAGCCATTGAACAAGTGATGGGCTGGCATGCATGCATGCATGCATGCAGCCTGACTAGCAAGAGTGGCAGGCTAGCGCACACACACCAACTGCTCACCGGCATGCCGCTCACGAAAGTTGTGCATGCCAGCCACTTGCGTAGCCCATTAGTGAGCCCGGAGGTTGGGGACCCCTGGCATATAGAATTGAGCACATTTGCCCATCCCCCACAAATTTTACAAAACCTATATTATTCTGAATTACATTGCAAGCAGATTTGTAGTTATTATTATTTTCTAAAAAATATGTAAATCAGATATAGAAGATATTACAATAAACAAACCACAGACCCCAGCAGAATAAAGGAACTATACATATTTCAGGGGACACAACTTAAAACAATATCCTTATATCTATCCAGATATATTTTAGCAACACCGAAATCAGTAAAATTGAAGCTTTTGAAACAAAACATTAAGTTTCAAAGAATATCCCAGGAGTAGAACTGAGTCAAGAGCCAATTACTTATCAGAAAAAAAAAGTTAGGGAAACCTTTTTTTTTCTTGCCAAGAAAGATTTCAGGTCCAAACCTTTCCTGGAATCCTTATTGGTTTAACCTACCAATCAGCAGTGCCACTGAATTAGCCTAAACCTTTTTCTATTTTGTTTGTAAGAAACCATAACATTTTAAAGGAGAGAAATTTGGACTGTTGGGAGAAGAGGAATGAAAGCCTAATGTAAGTTTTTTGTCCCAGCTGTTTCTGAGGAAAACTAATGTAACTCTGATCTAAGATGAAGAGAAAATGACTGAAATGCATGTTCATCCAGAACAGGTCAAATCCTATATACCGTACATCCCATTTTGAACCTTGAGGGTAAAAATCTAAGGAGGAAATATAAAAAGAGATGGTACATTTGATATTACTGAAGAAAAGAAAAGTCTTTTGAGCAAAGTAAATCAAGAACATCTATGAGAAGTGAAGGGGAGCCTTGCAAGCCTGAGAACATTCCTCATCTATCTTTTGGTTAATTTTCCTTTTTGGTATTCAGTATTACTTCTGTCTAACTGAGATTGCATTGGAGCTTTCTTTTATTTTTTTTCTCCCATGGCAATAAATTCATTTTTTCCTTCTTGGCTCAAACACACATATATATCCTGAATCCAAATCTATTTTCCAAATCCAATTGACTATCTTTGTCTAGAAAAGATTTAATGCTTGCATGGTGGCTTAATATTCATCTTTATCCCAGATAAAGTAAAATCACTTAGAATATAAGAACATGAAGGAATCTCCAATGGGAAATTCAAAAGCAGCTCCTGGCCAGTGGGTGCTCTCAACAAGTTGCAGGACTGCTTTGAAACCACTGACTGGAGTGTATTCGAAGATCAAGACCTGAATGCATACACAGATGCCGTACTCTCTTATATTAGAACATGCATTGATAGTGTAACAACAGAAAAGTGCATTAGAGTTTACGGGAACTGTAAACCCTGGATGACTGCAGAGATACGAACACTCCTGAGAGCCTGGGATTCTACCTTTAAGGCTGGGGACAAAGACACATACAGAGAGGCCAGGGCAAATCTTAGAAGAGGCATTAGGATGGCGAAACAGCAATATAAACATAAGGTGGAGAATCACTTAGCAGACAACAATCCGAGGCAAGTATGGCAGGGACTGCAGCAATTAACCAACTACAAGGGCAGCACGAGGAGCATGGTTAACACCGATGCCTCGTTGGCTGAGGAGCTGAATATCTTCTTCGCTCACTACGAGGTTAAAAGACCAGACCCCGTAGCCTCTGCTGGCCGGCCTTCTGATTTTCAGCAACTCACCCTATCTGAAGACCAAGTGAGAACTGTATTGAAGGTTGTGAATCCCAGCAAAGCTGCAGGCCCAGATGGGGTGCTGGGGATAGTGGTCAGGAATTGTGCTGACCAAGTAGCAGGGGTCCTGACAAGGATTTTTAACATCTCCTTGCAAACGGCATGTGTACCATCGTGCTTGAAAGCAGCTACCATTGTCCCAGTCCCCAAGAAAACTGCAGTTGAGTGCCTGAATGACTACAGACTTGTTGCATTAACGTCTGTAGTCATGTAAAGCTTCGAAAGATTGGTTCTCCAACATCTCAGGACATGCTTCTCACTGGATTTTGATAAACATCAATTTGCCTATAGGGGAAATAGGTTGACAGACGATGCCATAGCTACTACTTTACACTCTGTAGCAAGTCATCTTGAGAAACCTGGAAGCTATGTCAGGATGCTTTTTGTTGATTATAGCTTGGCTTTCAACATCATTTTGCCGAGCATTTTCATCGAGAAGCTGACTGACTTGAAATTCTCCCCCTCCATCTGTGATTGGATTCAAGACTTAGGGACCAGTTACAAACAGTGAGGGTTGGGTCTGCTTTGTCCACCCCCCTGAAGCTTTGCACCGGCTCGCCACAGGGCTGCGTGCTTAGCCCCTACCTGTACTCTTTGTACACATATGACTGTGTATCATCCGACCCATCTACTGCGATAATTAAATTCGCAGATGATACGACCATGGTGGGTCTTATTACAGGTGGGGATGAGATAGCATACAGGGTGGAGGTACAAAAACTATCCATATGGTGTTTTAACAACAACTTGCACCTGAACATCGGCAAGACAAAAGAGATGGTGCTAGACTTATGGAGGAAAAAGGAGGAACCTACCCCACTTCACATCAGGGAGGATTGTGTGGAGAGTTTCCTCCTTTAAATTTCTTGGAGTCTACCTCTGCGAAGATCTGACCTGGAAAGTTAATACAACCCACATGGCCAGAAAGACCCAACAGAGGTTTCACTTTCTCAGGGTCTTGCGGAAGAACAGGGTAGAACAACAGCTTATAACCCTCTTTTACCGGTCTACTATAGAGAGCGTCCTCTCGTATGGTATTGTGGTTTGGTATGTTGGTCTGACAGCCGTGGATAGGAAGGCTTTACAGAGGGTGGTGAGCACAGCACAAGACATTGTGGGCTGTCCCCTGACACCACTGGATGACATCGCCAAGGCTGACTGCCTTGGAAGAGTGAGGAAAATTCTCAGGGATGACTCACACCCTGGATGGTATCTCTTTACTCTCCTACCATTGGGTAGGAGATATAGGAGTATAGCCAGCCACACCAACAGGCTGAAAAACAGCTTTTATCCATAGGCTGTTAGGCTTTTGAACGGGAAATATTTTTTATAGACTTTATACATAATTGACTTGCAAGGCCAGTGTGTTGTGCAATTAGTTCACATGGTGTAATAAGATGGAGGGTTTGTGTCACTGTAAGCTGGGGGGTGGGGGCACGAAGGGAGGCTCAGCCAATCTCAATGTATACATGGTTGTACTTCGACAATAAAGGTTCATTCATTCATGTGGTTTGATCAGAAATTAAAAATATACTTTCTATTTATTGGAATTATCTTTTTTTGTCTTCAATTTATTTATTTGTTTTCTGGTGAGCTGCAGATTCAGTATAGTTATTTTTTCTATGCAGTCTTGTGTTGACAATAAATAAATATTAATTACAGAAAAATTAAACAAAATAAAAGGTCTTCAGTCTAGAGCCCTAAAGAAAAACATAGGGCTTTTTGCATACCATCTTCTCACAACTCTTTCAAATATAATTCCATATATTGGCCTATTCTTTTGATATTTCATTTTGGAATATGACAGTACCCAATGAAGTCAACATAAGGCCATAAATTCTGGACAAGGCAGACAAGATTGGATCAGGCAAACATGTTCTGTTAAGAAATAGATATTATTTCAAACATAAAAAGTGATATTGTCCAGCTTCTAATTAGTTATGCAAGTTGGTACTCTCTCTGACCAAGTTAACTCTAGGAAAATGTTGTCTCAGCAGAGAACTTAACAATTTATCAAGTGTTAATCCACAGCCTGGTGTCAGAGCTGGGGTCAAGATCCTCCCCACTACAAGTTCTGGATGAACTCTGTGTCTTAACAGAACATTACACTAAGCATTGTAAGGTTTCACATTTAGGGTTCAAGATACATATTGTTTTGCATGTTATAGAGATGCCCCCTCAAATGAATGTGTAAATGTTGTAAGCTGAAGCTCTTTTCCAGCATTCTGATATGGTATAAAAATAATCCTAAAATCGGACTAAAGATAAGCCGCTAAACAATCCAGGAGTCTACAGAAATTTCTCTTCAACTTATACTATAAAATTTCATTGAGGTTTTTTGGAAGCTTCCAAACTTGCAAATATATTTTTTTTATTATTTCTTAAGGTGATTATTGGTAAAATGGCTTAGAAGAACCAGAAAGGGACATGGTTTTCTGTTCCATATGTAACTAAGGAAATAATACTGCAGCTTTGAATGAACCAGGACTATTTGGAAGCTGCTTTTCTCTAATGATGTAATCTGGAGACCAAGATCTGTTCAGCCTTTCCCTACTATGCTCATCCTGTATAATTGTAAATGCAGCCAAGCATTTCAAAGCCCTCACAGGAGCAGCACTTTGAATGCAAAGAAAAGTAAGCACCTGAAATTCTCTCCCTTAGGCAACAGGGAAAGGCATAACTTCCTTTCCATAACAGTCTGTCAGGTCCATAGACATACTGATTGGATAGTTTTGAGAAACATCCATTTTTCCTCCATTTTTTTTCTGTGAATTGACCCTGGAATCATCTTTGAGACCTACACAAATTAAAGTTTAGAGATAATTGGCGTATGTAAAGTGTGGCTGTAAAATTGCTCATCTACATTGTAATAATTAAAACAAGAAAAGGTATTCATAAATACAAGCAGCAGGCAGAATATTAGCGATAAAGCCTGAATCTAATGCAGCATTTCTCAACCTAGACCAGGGGTGTCAAACTCAATTTCATTGAGGGCCGCATCAGCATTGCGGTTGCCCTCAGGGGGCCAGGTGGGTGTGGCCTGGGTGGGCGTGGCCTACTGGGTGGGTGTGGCTAAAGTGTGTATGGCCTACTGAGTGGGCGTGGCCAGCTCTACATCGTTCGCATCAAGGGTGCCTAAGGGGGCCTGGGCAGCAGTAGGACAGATCTGAGGGTCTCTGGCAGGAGGAGGGTCTCTGGGCCAGGGCCAAGGCAGTGGGGGCTGTTCCCTCACTGTTTCCAGGATGGCTTCACAGGCCACATGAAACCACTTTGCGGGCCGGATCCGGCCCACGGGCCTTTTGTTTGACATGTCTGACCTAGACATAGCTGGCTGGGGTTTTCTGGCTGTTGAAGTCCATCCATCTTAAAGTAGACAAGGTTGAGAAACACTGCTCTAACATGATGTATTTTAAAACCTGTGAATTTCTTGGAGGAGGAGAAGGGTAATGTATGTGATCAAGATAACCAAGGTAATATGAAGTGCTAGTACCATTTTATACTGCTTTGGTAAGACCACATTTAGAATACTGTGTCCAGTTTTGGTCATCATGATATGAAAACGATGTTGAGGCTCTAGAAAGATGCAGACAAGAGCAACAAAGATGATTAGGGGACTGGAGGCTAAAACAGTTGCAGGAATATGTTTAGTCTAGTTCCAATATCTATAAGACTTTTACAAAGAAGAGTAGAGGAGGTATTTTCCCAAGCATCAAAAAGCAGGACAAAAAGCAATGGATAGAAACTAATCTAGGAAAGGACCAAACTAGAATTAAGGAGATATTTCCTGACATAACAATTAACCAGTAGAACCGCTTGCCTTCAGAAGTTCTGAGTGCTCCATCACTGGTGGTTTTTAAGAAGAGATTGGACAGCCATTTATCCAAAATGTTGTAGGGTCTCCTGCCTGAGCAGAGTTGGACTAGAAGACCCCAAAGGTCCTTTCCAATTCTGTTACTTTGTGATTCTAAATTTCACAACATCTTGTTTACATATTTATTGCTGAACAAGTATCTGCATTTTCTCAATGGTAAAATGGAACAAGTGGGTTTTTAATGATGAGAACAACTCACCCCTTCAAAATTCCAGGCATGCAAAAGGAATTTTTCACTTTAACTCAGTCTACCAAACATATATGTTTCTTCTGTATGATATTAGAGAAGGATAATAGTCCTACATTCAGTCTTGAGCAGGGTGAGAAAAATAAAATGTGCATGAAATAGAAAACACCTTTAAAATAGGATACTTTTAATTTCTTATATACTGTATATGTCCCAAAAGACATATTTTCTGTTGGTACCTGTAAGGATCTATTCTGGGGCTTATATAAATGTATTGTTTCCACCCTGAAAGTGGCAAAAAAAATGTACAAATTCTCAGCTATTTGGATTTCAGCAGCATGTTTTGGGGGTTCTCTCACCCCAAAAAGGGCATATCCAGGACCAAATGTAGCTGTAAAATGTCACAGAAGTGCAACTGACATCAGATAATACATATTGCTGACATCTATTATTTTTCTGAAGCAGTTTGCGAAAATAGTACTGATTTGCAAAAAATTATATCATGACAATATACATTGATGAATGATGTGTATATATGTGAATGATGTTAGAGGAAAACTATATTCAGAATTGTTATAGAAACTATAAATTACAAAGTTAAATAAAAAGAAAAAAACACCTTTGAGATAGAGACAAAAAATGGATACATTGATGGACCACATATCTATAATTACTATATGATCTTGATATGAAACAGAGTTTCAGTGACTCTCCAATAATTAAATATTGTTCATGAAAGCACAATATTTTTTTTTTGTTTTTCAGAAAGAAGCAATTTATCATATTTGGCAGAAAAACGTAATTTTTGTAACAAAAGAACTTCCATTAAGGTGTGGCCCTTAAATAAATTTCTGTTGCACTGAAGCCATTGATAGGTATTTATCATAACTTGCAACCAGATACACTTTTATGATGGATGATTTTAGCAGGCTCAGTTTGGAGTTCATTACAAAGAGAGAAAAGATGAGACGTTACCTTTTCGAAATAATATATCTTCCTTACCTTTGTTTCTACAGGACACGGCAAGTGATTCCCATTTGACAAGAAATAGGAAGAGCAATGACCTGGAAGTCAAGAAAGGAATATAAATAATGACTGGGAAGAAAATTGCATTTCAGTATACTTGTTACATGTTGATAAATTCAGTGGTTGCATATGACAAGCTGGCGGGTTACTTTCCCTGTGACTAAAGACGGAAAGAAAATGTATTGTAAAATGGCTTCCCATCAATGAAGTTCAGAATATAAAAAAAAAATTCTGATGTTCTCTTTGAAAATGGTGTCTATATGGACAAGATCAATGGTGGGATTCAAATATGTGAACAACCAGTTCTTCTGGAAGTCCATTATGGGCCTGGGCAACAAAAAATTAGCTACCGGTTCTGCCAAACTGGTACAAACTGGCTGAATCCCACCACTCGGCAAGATCATATCATGGAAACTTATAGAACTTCATCTGTCATTTTAGCTTAATTTGGACTATGCAGATAAGCAGTTCGTGATTGTTTTCACAGTCAGTGTCTTTGCTGTTATAATTGTGATATTCCACTTATTTCTATCAATCAGTTTGATTTCTGTATACTTTCTCTGATGATGTTCACGTATATGGGATTTATTCTGGCTGTTTAAAAACTGCATTAGCATTAGCAATGAAATGATCATTGGATTGTCAAAAATTGGTAACTCATCCTTTTTCATTTTAGTTGCCTACCCTATGACATCTATTTACATTGTCTTCAATATTTCCAGGTTTCGGCATCAGTGATTGGAGCATAAACTTGGATAATGGTCATAGTAAAGGATTCTTAAAAATTGATATTATTCAATTGTTGACTGCTTTGTATCAAAGTACTGCCCTTGTTCAGTTTTGGACCATAAATAAATTTTGATTGATTATTATTGCTGTATCTTTCCTATCCATTAAATCAAGACTGTCTCCTCTTTGTTTTTCATGTCATAAGTAGTAAATAGTATGATCAGATGAAAAGTATGATTGGACTAAGTGTCCAATCCATTTTAATTCACTGATTCCTAAAATGTAACATGAAGTCAATTAATTTTATCTTTTATTATGTTCAGCTTTCCTATGCTAGTATTTCTACTGACCATTCCATGTTCTATAATTCTGTCTTTGCCACTTTGGATTTTCCATTCTTTCATGACAATATCAGCAACTACTTGTCTTAAAGGCCAGTTACTGGAATAACATTTTGGGTGAAAAATAACTATGGCCTTCTGGTTGAATTAGAGTTCAGATTAGGATTCCTTAGATCAGGCATGTTAAACTGCCAGCCTGCGGGCCAGATGCATCACATCAAAACTGTGCCCACCCCATTGTCAGCAATGGGAAAAAAGTCATGATACATCACGCAACATCACATGATATCATAAGCTTGACATGCCTGCCTTAGATCCATTCTTAAATTAAATATGAGGGTCAGCCTAAAGGTGATTTTCTTTTTAATTTTTAGCAACCATCTTCAGTTGATGTAATGGTAAGAATTAAGTTTTAGGCATACTAGTGGGAAATAAATTCAGGATTCAGCTAATATTTATAATAACATTTCTGTTAGCAATTGAAAGACATTAGAGCTATCGTTAGGTGTTCTTGAGGACCATGATGGACAGCATGTATTTTTATTCTTGCCCTGTTCACCACCCTGAGTCCTTCGGGAGAAGGGCGGTATATAAATATTATTAAATAAATAAATAAATAAGGTGGTTTTTTTAATGGATAGTGGTGCTCTCTAATTGTTGCAGTGGCCAGATTTATTTAAAGAGATAATAGTGCTGGGAAAAAGTGCTTCTGGTTTGTGGGTAAAATTAATTAGAACTTGAAATTTTTGACATCTATAGTTAAACAGCTGTAGAATATTAGTTTCCTAAAAAATTTTGTAGTGTGAATGGCATTTTTAGATCGTGTTATATTTGTTTGATGTATTTTTTTGCCACCCTCATTTCTTTTGGAATTCCCTTTCCCTTTTATGTTAGTTAGTATTTTAATGTATAATGTTGAAATGTAATAAATATATTATTAAAGAATTGATGTTGGGGGTTGGGAGTGGTATTGCATCATAGATTAACCTTAATCTATGCAGCCTGGGAGGGGACACGAGGCTGGTTCCAGGCGGTTATATCTGCCTCTTTGAGTGAGGGTAGTTTCCCTGCCGTCTTGAAGGAGGCGGTGGTGAGACCTCTCCTCAAGAAGCCTGCCTTGGACCCAGCTGTGTTAAATAACTTTCGTCCAGTCTCCAACCTTCGCTTCCTTGCAAAGGTTGTTGAGAGTGTGGTGGCGCATCAGCTCCCTCTGGTCCTGGATGAAGCGGATTATCTAGACCCGTACCAATCGGGTTTCAGGCCCGGGTACAGCACGGAGACGGCATTGGTCGCTCTGGTGAATGATCTCTGGAGGGCCCGGGACAGGGGATATTCCTCTGTCCTAGTCCTATTAGACCTCTCAGCGGCTTTCGATACCATCGACCATGGTATCCTGCTGCAGCATCTCAGGGGATTGGGAGTGGGAGGCACAGTTTTTCAGGGGTTCTCCTCCTATCTCCTGGGACGTTCACAGTTGGTGTTGGCAGGGGGGCAGAGGTCGACCTCGAGGTCTCTCATTTGTGGAGTTCCTCAGGGGTCGGTCCTCTCGCCTCTCCTGTTCAACATCTACATGAAACCGCTGGGTGAGATCATTCGTGGTTTTGGAGTCGGGTATCATCAGTATGCTGATGATACCCAGCTTTTCATTTCGACCCCAAACCACCCCAGTGATGCCCTCGACGTGATGTCCCGTTGCCTGGAAGCGGTTCGGGTCTGGATGGGGAGGAACAGACTTCAACTCAACCCCGACAAGACTGAGTGGCTGTGCATACCGGCATCCCGGGATATTCAGAATATTCCACCTCTTTCCATGGGGGGTGAGCTATTACCCCCCGTAGATAGGGCTCGCAACTTGGGAGTCTTCCTAGATTCGCGGCTTACTTTGGAAGACCATATAGTGGCTGTGACTAGGGGGGCCTTCACCCAGGTTCGCCTGGTGTGCCAGTTGCGGCCCTATCTAGACTGGGATGCCCTGTGTACGGTCACTCATGCGCTCGTGACCTCTCATTTGGACTACTGCAACACTCTCTACATGGGGCTTCCCTTGAAGACCACTCAGAGGCTCCAACTGGTACAGAATGCAGCCACGAGAGTTGTCTTGGGAGTCTCCCGATACTCCCATGTTACACCTCTGCTCCGTGAGCTGCATTGGTTACCAGTTGTCTTCCGAGTGAGATTCAAGGTTTTGGTAATGGTTTTCAAGGCCCTACATGGCATGGGTCCGGAGTACCTCGGGGATCACCTGCTGCCGGTGTCACCTTCCCTCTGCCCTGTGCGTTCCCACAGAGAGGGCCTCCTCAGGGTGCCACCGGTCAGAGAATGTCATCTGGTGGCCCCCAGGGGGAGGGCCTTCTCTGTGGGCGCTCCGGACTTATGGAATCAGTTGCCGGTTGAGCTCCGGACGGCGCCTGACCTTCGCTCCTTCCGACGCGATCTGAAGACCTATTTATTTGAACAAGCCGGCCTGGCCTGATGGGGGATGTGTTGGGGTTTTTATTGTGGTTTTTTACACTATTATTTATTGTTTTAGCTCAGGCTTTGTATTTAATTCTCTTTTAACTTTTGTACTTTGCATTTTATATGTGCCCTGTTCACCGCCCTGAGTCCTTTGGGAGAAGGGCGGTATACAAATATAATAAACTATAAACTATAAACTATAATCCTAACAAAGAAATCATCTTAACAATGTGCCATAGATAGTGAGACAAAATATACCAGCATATTCCAATAATGTGGACTATGACTTAAACCACCCAAACCCATTATTAATAAATTACAACCCATACTGGGCAGTGATACTGCACTTTCTCAGATGTTGGATAGTACATCAGTACAGAAAAGCAATGAACCTGGTACAAAAAAGCAATGAATCTGGTAAGGAATGAGAAACAGTAGAAACAATGATGCCAACATGGTTACCAAATCCTACAACAAACATGAAGATCTCTGTATATTTACACTAACAACACTGTCATAAATTCTAAATAACTTCATACACAAGATTAGAAACAACTTGAAATGTTCTTCCTCAGTTATAATACAATGTATGTATGTATCATCATCTTCCAGCAATTTCTCTTTGGATTCCGCATAGGAGAAACAGGACAAAAGAATTAATGAATTCAAGTTTGACATCAGGATTCAAAACAAGTGAAAAGAAACAACAGAGAATTTAATCTCACTCCTTTGAAAAATCTCAGAATAGCCATTTTAGAACAAAGGAACATTAGCGGCACAACTGAGTAAGAGATTGCTGGACTTGTATATATCAAAACGCTTCAGGCTATCACAGAAGATCTGAAAAAATAGTATTTTAACATATTGCAATTTTTAATTATTAATGTAATTCTAATCTTTCTCCCAGCTAACCTGTATAACTTCCCAACTTACCTGTTATCCCAATTTACCCTTATCCCAATTTAAATACTACATCAGTTTAGCCATTCCTGAGAGCCAGTTTGGTTTAGTAGTTAAGGCACCAGGCTAGAAACCAGTAGCCTGTGAGTTCTTGTTCCATCTTAGGCATGAAAGCCATCTGAGTGACTTTGGGCCAGTCACTCTCAACCATGATGCCAAGCTCAAGCAACAATTCATGTCACAACCAATGGGTTCAGTTGATCTAAAAAAAGCGGATCTTGCACTTATGGAAAAAACATTAGGAATAAAAAAAACCAGTTTATTCACTCCAAGCTTCTGCTGAAGAGAGCTATAGTTTGTGAAAGTTCCACTTTTAAGTCTGAAAATGTCTGAAGGCTTCTCCTACTTTTTAGCATCAGGTAAGGTTTGGCCTCCTTAAAGTTTATGTTTAAGGTTAACATGAAGGACAGCTTCAGAGAGAGAGTTAAGGATTAATGTGACTTTTTATTTGAGATTATAGTAAAATTTGAATGGTCAGAAAATGGTAGGGGAAAATGCTACTGATGTCAGTGTGAAATTAGAGTTAGGCTTCTGGAGTTAGGATTAGGTTTCTAGGGTGAGTGGCATTCCTAGATCACATTACAGTGAATATTGTGTGTTTGTATGTCACAAAAAAACCCACCTTGCAACTGGGTTGATTGATTGTTTATGTGTCATCAAGTTCTTGTCAACTCTTAACAATCACATTGATAGATTTTCTTCATTTTAATGGTACAATTCAGAGAGAGTGTTTGGTTAAGGTAAAAATTAGGATCATGTTTGCGCTGTACTGATTTCTATTTTGAAATGTATAATCCAAAATAGCATCAGGGTCAGTTTTTATTTGAAGTTCTGGTCTTAGTTTTCCATTTAGCAGACAGTATAAGAATTAGGTTTATATTAAATTATGGTTTATATGTCCCTTTAAGGGAGAAGGAAGGCTTGGGATTAGCCCTTCCTGATTTCTATGCTTAAAACTGAATAAGCTTTAGGTGAAATAAAAATGCCAGTTCTCTCATAATGTTTGACTAATCTACATCATCACCTCAGTTTTGGAGTCTTTCTGATAACTGAAGTCTGTTTCACGAAACAATTGGAAAGCATAAAACTTTATTTATAATTACTTTTTAATTTACAGCTTTGTCTCCCAAGCTCTATCAGCAAAGAAATTCACCTCACATTCTTTATTCTTCTCCTTTGAGTGAATTATATCAAAATGGACCTACAGCCAGGCCAGCTGAATCAGCATTTTTTGTCTCTGAGGAACTTCAAAGAGGTATATTAACTGCTGATTTTTTCTGAAAATTCAGAATCCAAAAACACAGCCTAATCTTGAAGTACTTGTAACTTTAAAACTCTTCATGATCCAAAGCAATTACAAACTTCACCAGATGCTTTTAAAATGTCTGTTGCTTCAGTTTTTCTTAGATAAGAATTTCAGAGGCACAGTCACAGTGTCCTTCATGAGAAAAGAAATAAATCATCTCAAATTGGCCAGTAACAGACAAGCAAAAGATTTGATGGGATGCTGGAAAGGAATAAAGATAAAAGAGAAATTGATGAATATACACGGTCTATTGGATAGAATTAATTTGCATAATTTTCTATTTCCCATCATGCTTAAATAGATCATTTTTGGTGCATTACATATATAATACAGATATGGTAAATTAGTTTTTTTTCCAGTTCTGTGCTTGGCTTTATAATATTAATTTAGTGGTATCATTAATAGGTTTTTAAACAGTTTATGTTTTCCAAAGTTTACCTAATATCATGTAAGTTAGTATCTTTTTTCTGTACAAGAAATAATGGATCAATAACATTAAATGAGGCTCTAGATCTGACAGATTTAGGAATTAATACATTCTATAAACTAATATAAGATTATTTATTTCATCATCATCATCATCATCATCATCATCATCATCATCATCATCATAAAGTTGGAAGGGACCTTAGCGGTCATCTAGTCCAACCCCCTGCTCAGGCAGGAAACCCTATACCATTTCAGAAAAGTCGCTGTCCAGTCTTTTCTTAAAAACTTCCAGTGTTGGAGCATTCACAACTTCTGGAGGCAGGTTGTTCCACTGGTTAATTGTTCTAACTGTCAGGAAGTTTCTCCTTAGTTCTAGGTTGCTTCTCTCATTGATTAGTTTCCATCCATTGCTTCTTGTCCTGCCTTCAGGCACTTTGGAGAATAGCTTGACTCCCTCTTCTTTGTGGCAGCCCCTGAGATATTGGAACACTGCTATCATGTCAGCCCTTGCCCTTCTCTTCATTAAACTACACATACCCAATTCCAGCAACCGTTCCTTATATGTTTTTGCCTCCAGTCCCCTAACCATCTTTGTTGCTCTTCTCTGCACTCTTTCTAGAGTCTCAACAACTTTTTTACATCGTGGTGACCAAAACTGGATGCAGTATTCCAAGTGTGGCCTTCCCAAGGCATTGTAAAGTGTTATTAATACTTCACGTGATCTTGATTCTATCCCTCTGTTATCCCCATTGTTGTGCTGTAATTGCTTCTGTAATATTTTGCATCCATTTTATTATACAATTTTTTGTTTGTTCTATCTCTGCATCACATCAATGTAAAAGATTTTATATGGGTCCTAATAAATGCTGTTTTGTATGAGCATTTCAAATTTTGTCTTTATTCTTCACCCAACCTTCTTTCTTAAATTCAGTTTTTTCCTTCCAGCAGTTTGTAACTACATCAACCATGATATCTTTCAATGAGTAGTTCTTGCTGTGTTTTTAATCTATTCATACAGTCTGAGGGAATCATTTCTACATATAGACTACTTCTATACAGCTTAAGTCACATTATTACATTTTTCTTGCAGTAATTGTTTTTGACATGAAAAATATTTGAGGGAGAAGCTAGAGGTAAAATTCCTGGGCTTTTTACACCCTTTGCAGAATGCCAGTCTCTTATCAAACTTTGTCTGAAAATGTGTGCTTTTAAATTTTTATTCTTTTTTGTCTCTCTGTAACATAATTATATCTGAAGTTCATTAGGTAGGTCAACTCCTTCGAATAATGACATTCTACTGTGTGGAAATTTTGTACATTTTGTTGTCTATGACAACAGTTTGCTTAATGATACCATTTAAAATTCGAAAGGTAAGGTTTTTGATTTTACTCTCTGTCTATTCCTGTTCCTTATACCCTTGTTGACATTTTCTTGTAAAGTTCTCTCTGATCTTGATATTGCACAGTCAATGGAGATTCATCCTTTGTATGTTAGAAGTACAATGTATCAGAAGAGACATTAATGCAAATGTATGAGTCTTGTTTATATTTGACAGCTTTTTGGTTTTATGAATGATGTGGAAAAATGTTAAGATGTTCCTCTTGATAGCCATGCTGGTCTCAACTGGGAACATGACAAATCAATTGTGCATCAGGTTTTTTCTTCCTATTAGTCAAGATAGGCTACAGGAATCAAAGAGATTCATTAACAGGATTAATAACCAAAGGTTATTAACAAGGGGTTAGGAAAAGAAGTACGGATTAAAGATGTGGCTGTGATGCTAAATTAAATTCTGAAAAATTAGAACCTATTGAAGCATAAGGAACTTTAGATTTTTCATGCATGGGGAAACAGCTATGAAGAGTGTTATCTCATTGTGCCTGATGATAAAAACAAATAAATCTTAAATCATATACTAAAAGGTTTAGATGGTTTACACTATTGTAAAAAAAAGGATGAACTTTATACAGTTCCATCTTATTTGGCAAATCAATGTTTTATGTTTGGGAGATTGTTTAAGAAGTCCTTATAAAATTTATTATAAAATGTATTATTATTATAAAATTTATTATACAGTATTATAAATAAATACTGTAGTGAGATTCAGATTGCAATGCTATATGCTCGATTGCTTAGAAGTAACTGAATATAATTTATTACCAAAGAGAAGTAAAATAGCTATGTTGGGCATAAATAGTAGCACAAAATGAACTGAATATGAAACCTAAATAATAAGTAACGGACTAGGTCTGCAAGTCAGGAAACCTTTTCACATATAGTAAGTTGGCAATTTGTTAGCAGATGAGATCCCTGCATATTTCTTAATGCTTACATATTAGCTTTAAGTCAAATTATTCAATTTGGGATACAATGTTCTCCAAATGAACTAGAAAATATTCCATTCTTTGAATTAGAATAGAATAGAGCTGGAAGGGACCTTGGAGATCTTCTAGCGCAGCCCCCTGCTCAAGCAGGAGAACCTATACCAGTCCAGTCTCTTCTTAAAAACCTCCAGTGATAGAGCACCCATGATTTCTGAAGGCAAGGTGTCTTCACTGTTAGGAACTTTCTCCTTAATTCCAGATTGCTTCTCTCTTTGATCAGTTTCCAACCATTGTTTCTTGTCCTGCCCTCTGGTGCTTTGGAGAATAATTTGACCCCTCTTCTTTGTGGCAGCCTCTCAAATACTGGAATACTGCTATCATGTCGCCCCTATTCCTTCTTTTCTTTAGACTAGCCAAATCCAAGTCCTGCAGCCGTTCTTCATATGTTTTAGTCTCCAGGCCTTGGATTATCTTAGTTTCTCTTCTCTGAACTTTTCCCAAGGTCTCAACATCTTTTTTGTAGTATGATGATCAAAATTGGTTGCTGTATTCCAGGTGTGGTTTTACTATTATTCTTGAGAATAATAGCAATAGTCCATAAACATGGTAAGCAAGCACCAGGTTATATATTTATTTATTTATAGTCAAAAGGTCTAAATACAAAGTTACAAATATCTAAAATAGATATTAGATACAGCAATTTAAGAAGTAAAATATTTGATAAATATTACATAAAACAGCATTAGATAAAACAATTTAAGAAGTAAAATATTTGATAAATATTACATTAAAAGGTTTAAGCCCCAATTTATTGATGTGTTACTAAAGACCTTGTTTTTATAGCCATAGTTAAAAATCTATCTATTGTTTCTGTAATTTTAGGATTTTTATCTGCAAGCAAATTTTTAATATAAGTATTTCTTCCTGGTTTTGATTTTAAACTAGGCCAGGCAGCATCATGCTGAAGCCTTATAAAATTCTTAACATAATAAAAATATGATCCACCGTTTCAAGATCAATAGCATTATAAGGTCAACATCTTTGAGAGATGTGTATTTTTTTGAAATGTACCCTATAGCATATTGGATAGCAATACATTTAATCTGGTTTTTGACAAGGCTATTCTGTATTTACTTAAATATAAATGATTAAAATACTTTATTTTTGTCAAGATCAGATCAGACCCAAATTACTGTAGATAATCTGTACATTATAGAAAGATTTTCAATATTCATGGAAAATATTAAAGTTTCTAAGATTGCTAACTGCTTAAGCATCTGAAAGTGATGACAACTGCAAGAAATGTTGTGACTCTGAGCTGGCATGAAAATGAATATGAAAGACACTATTTGGTCAGCTCATCACATTATATAGAAATGAGAGCAGTGAAGCACATATGAGACTATTTCCATTTCCTCTACTGGGGAGTGGTAAAATCTTTCTTTCATGGAGATGTTATTGAATCTTTCTTCTCAAAACATTGATGGGAAAACTTTGTAGTGGACAAGGATAAAAGTTGTAATGTAAGAGATATGTGTTATTGGTTTGGGAAAATAGTCTGTCCAAAAACCCCATGCCATACAATATCAAAGTTTGCTTATTCTGAAACAAATTAGCATTTACTTTTTCTTCCTTCTATCAATCCAAGAAATAGTTGACCAATAGTCTGTGATAACACCTATCTTCCATGGGAGTATATTGTCTTACAATATACCAAACAACAACAACAACCACCACCAAAGGAATTTAATTCAGTTTTTCTAGCCAGAAAGCTTAATAGAAGTTTCTACAGAAATTAAGCTAGATTATAATTTCAGGAGGGAACATATTAAGAAACTCACAGTAGAGTTCTTAAAACTTTAAATTAGACTACTTCTATACAGCTTAAGTCACAGTAGTGAAAAACCTGTATGCCCTATAGCAGATGGCTAATCAATTTAGCTCTGATTTTTATTTTTACTGTGGTGAAAAAACAAGGTCATTGCTATTATCATGATTGTCAAAGAGACAAGTGCATTGGAATATTGATGGTCCTCAGCAGAGACATCCTTTTACTGAGGATTCCTTGTTGCTAAAGCTTGGAAGGATATGCCCAAATATTCATGGCGGGTGGTGTCAAAAAGAGGGGATGCTATGAACAAGTGAGCATCATGGCATCATGAACTGTTCCTTTTGTATATGCATTTTTTGTAGGCTTATCTAAAGGGTAGAGCTGGCATTGCAATGTCATCCTGCTCATTTCCCGACATAACTAGGGACACCTCCATAAATCTTTGAATACCTTAATTTGATTAATGAGAAAGTTGAACATTTTCCAGGAATGATTTTTTTGGAGGGGGAGAGGGCAGAGATGTTACTACTTTAGCTTTGTTAAAATGAAGGACAAACTGCTTCTAAATACAATAATTGGCAAAAGCAAGGTGGATCTCAAGCCCTCTTACTTTAGGGAGATGATTGCTTCATTGTCAGAGTATAAAGGAATGGAAACAGCTCGATAGTTTAACACAGAGTGATGAAACTCAGATGTTGTTGGAGTCTTAGCCAGCAAATTAATATGAAAATTAAGAGGCACAAAAATCCATCCTCTTTCACCCCTTTATAATTATGAATTATAAGTAAAGGTTTGCTGGAAGGGCAATAACAAAACTGTATTACATTGTTTTTGTGTAATTTCCTAATAAGCAGAAAAAGATATTAGTCAAGAAAAGAAGTAGCCAATTTCTCCCAAAGTCTCTGTCTGGGGATCAAATCAAAGACTGCCTTTAAATCGATAAAGGCAACATAGAGAATCCCTTACAGACTATCAACAAGGTTTTTTTTTCCTACTGTGGTGAAGAATAAGGCACTTATCAAACAACCACAGCCTTTTTATCCTGCACCATCCAGTCTGCAGGTTTTGCAGGAAGTGCCTTACATAGAGTTTGCTTATTTTGTTTGAAAAATTAGCTGGGTCCTTTCTGTGTCTTGCTTGCATATTTAATGACTCATAATACCTAATTGTATAGCGCATCTATTAATTATATGCCTACAGAATATTATTCATATTTATGCTGAATAAACGTAAGAAGATGGATGATTTTTAAAATGGCATCAGTCTTCCAAAGTTTCATTTTGACTAGGCAGGAAACATTTGATACTATTTAAGCAATGAAATCTGGGAAGATACCTGGGATGGTGAAATCACCATTGAATGCTATTAAAAAAACACCCCCATCCCTCCTGAATATCATTTTAGACATTCAGATAAATTACAAAAAAAGTAGGCAATGGACTTTTCATCTAACTTACACATTGTTACATTGAAATTAATGATGATTTTTCTTTATGTTTTCTAAAAACAATGTTCCATGAATGATCAAAAAGTGCTACTGGAAGGAATCCCACTCAATTCCAGAAATTTCTTTCCACTATATTCATTCCAATGAATTTTATTTCCAATATACCGGTATATTCAAATTCTAAATAAGACATTAGTGCAGGGACACTTTCCTACTCTCCTAACAGCTGGCATGTAAAGATCTTCTACTATTAGGGATAATATACAAGTCTTTGAGTAGCACACCTTCTAGAAATATGTCAAATGTCTTTCAGATCTGTTCAGCTCTTTGACCATTATTTATCTTAGGACAGTGTCTTCCCATTTTGACATTTATCATTTTTTTTTCTTTGATCCATCTTATATTTAATAGATTTGAGATTCATTTGATGGTTCCTGCTGCTAGAGAGGATTAAAAAAATGTTCCCTATCAATTTTCTTTTGGGAACACCAGAACATCTCCTTATCTTCAGGCAAAATTTAAACATAGAAAAGGAAGCCACAATTGGTACAGAATATACCATATACCCTTTCCTTAATTAATCATCCTATACACTGAATATACAGCATATTGAGGCAAGTTGTATTGGGAGATGAACATGGTTTAAAATTGAGGAAGAAACATTAATACCCTGTACTATACCAAATACAGATAATCTAGAAGCTGAAGTGGGGGATCATAGTCAAAAATGGGTTTAATATAAAGAAGATCAAACCAATATAGCAATCAGTCATAAAATGGTAGGTAGTTTCTGCTTTGTTGGCCATCAACAGTAAAAAACAAAACAAAAAACCCAGCAATCAGGAAATATGTCACAAACTAGCAATTGGTCAAGTAGCTATAAAAGCTTTGGAAAAGATATTCAGATGTTGTGATGTGTTTTTTTCTTCAAAAATCAGGATCTTGCAGAAAAAAGTTTGTGCTATGATATTGTGTGGAAGCAAAAATTGAACTTCGAAGAAGCAGCATAGAAACAGCATGGATCATTTTGAAGTTTGCTATTAGAAAAGACTCCTAAGAATATGATAGATAATGAAGAAAACAAGCAAATGCATCATTGAACAAATCAACCCATAGCTCTTATTTAAGGCATAAATGATCAGGTTCAAATTGTCATTGAGTATTTGGTATATATTATGTGAAGATTTTCTTGAGATGTTCATAATGCTGGGAAAGGCAGAGAAAAGACAAGAAGAGGATAATGAGCAGCAAGTTGGATGAACTCAATTACAATGTGATGGGTGCACCGTTGGAAGACCTGAATGACCAGGTTGGAGATTAATCATCCTGAAGGAGGTCTATTTATACTATTGTTGTGACTCAAAACTGACTTGATGACACTAGTACAGCCAGCCATTTACCCATCCATTTTCTTGACACCTTTTATGAATAATAGGTGTCTATCCTTGTGCTTGCTTTTCCTAACCTAAAAAGCTCCAAGCACTGTCCTTCATTTTGAAATGGCTCCTTGATCATTTTGATTGCCTCTTTCTTTTTCTAACTCTACACGATCCGTTTTCCAAATGCAATATGTAGAAGTATATGTGGTATTACAAATGTATTTCCACTAGTCTTCCAGATTTGAGGACTCTAATACTCAAAGTTTCTCTTTCAGCCTAATGACTGCTGAGAATTCTGGAACTTGATTCACATATATGGAGGCTAAAACATATAAGAAATGGTTGCTGGAATTGGGTATGTCTAGTTTAATGAAGAGAAGGGTGAGGGGTGACATGATAGCAGTGTCCCAATATCTCAGGTGCTGCCACAAAGAAGAGGGAGTCAAGCTACTCTTCAAAGCAACTGAAGGCAGGACAAGAAGCAATCAATGGAAACTGACCAAAGAGAGAAGCAACCTAGAATGAAACTTCCTGACAGTTAGAACAATTAATCAGTGGAACAACCTCCCTCCAGGAGCTGTGAATGCTCCAACACTGGAAATTTTTAAGAAGAGACTGGACAGCCATTTGTCTAAAATGGCATAGGGTTTCCTGCCTGAGCAGGGGGCTGGATTAGATGACCTCCAAGGTCCCTTCCTTTATTATTATTATTATTATTGTTATTATTATAAAACTTTTATTCATTAAACATGAACCTCAGTCAACTGAATATTCAGATTTTTTATTGTTATTGTTATTTTTGTTATTATTATTATTATATTTGAAAGATACTCAGCTGTTCAGGCTTTATCATAAATTTGTAAAAACATTATAGGATTATAGTTTAAATGTTGCTAACAATCTCTAAAATATATTTTGTGTTTTACCCCACCAGAAATATCATAGTCTGTTTTCTTCAATCTTCCAACATGAACACAAAACCTCTTTCCTGATCTATTACTAAGTTTGCACTTCATCAAATTATAATTCTCTCCATTCATGCATTACTTTGGGCTTCTTTTTATTAAACTATCCTTGCTCTTTGAGAATCCATTCCACCAAATTTGCCAAAGTAAGTAGTAGCAGCTGGCTGCCTTGGCTGACCTGAAAAAATTCTAAGCAGAATTGATGTGATTACTATATGGATAGCTGGGAAATTTTAAAAATCCTAGAATAAAGCAATGGCAAACAACTTCTATACTGTTGTCAGGACAACATAATGGATATTCAGCCTTCAAGTATCAAGACTTATAGAAGACTTTACTTACTTTACTTATAATTTCTCTAATTTGCATATATCCCTTGGTAACCTATCTAAATATTTTATTTCAGCCCATTGCTCATCTCAATCTCCAGATTATATATGAATAGATAAATACAGGTCTCAGAAATAGACTATATGAAATAACTATCACTGGTGGACAATTGGTTCTATAATAGAGTTATTATCAGATCCAGGTCAAAATGGCAAAGCACATTTTGGTCATGAATTAATAAATCAGGAATTCATCATCTGATATCCCAAAGATTATATTATATGTAGCATACAGAAGTCACAGTATAGCTGCAAACATTCTATTAATTTTTAATAGAAAATGAAAAATGCAACTTATATGGTAAATGGTCATATTAATTTCATTTAATTCAGGAAATAGTAATCCCCTTGAAGCAAACTCATTTAAATTCCAACTTAACTATTACCCTGACTCTTCTCACTTCTTGCCTCTACCCACTTTTTTGAGTGCAGTCCTTGACATGGCATTCAAAAATACAGAGTGGTCACCATCTGGGACAGAGTTGTTCTCTCTTTTGATAAATAATAATCCTGTTCACTGTCAAGGTGAATCTGTAGAAACACAATTCTGAATGATAACAACAGTCCATGACCTTACTGTGCCTAGAAAGTGAAAGTAATAGTAGAAAGCTGGGCAATCAAAAATCTGCTGGCAGAAGAAGCTTTGTTGGTTTTTGTAGGCATTCCTGAATCAGATGGCAATTACTGTATCAAGTCAACTCTTAAAGTGGTAGTGCAGAACATGGAAAGTGAAATGTTCAGTGAAATAATCCACCATACAATGCTGATTCCCCAATCAGAATGATTCATTTCTATTTTATAATGTTTTGTTATTGAAGGTGTCCCTCCTCCTTTTTTTCTCCTCCAACCTTGGATTTTTTTAGGAGTTGATTTCTCTGGAGCTAAATGCTAATGTAGCCTTTTGTTCAGTCCCTCAGCTGATTTGAATGTAAAGGAATAGGGGAGGTAGGTATATATTTTCACAGATATAACATCTCATACATAATAACTGACACATCTGCCCTGCACTAAGGGATGTAAATGTCACTCGACATAGGTAAAACTGCCGCAAGACATTCCTGACTGTATTGGTGACTATGTAAATTTGTATGCTAACTGTTAACTTGCTTGGGGAATAACTGGATATGGTAGACATTCTGAATTAATATTTACCTCAGTTATACTATCACATATTTAATGATTTTAATAAATTAGGTAGAAAGAAAAAATGAACACTTCCAACAGTTGGAATGCAGCATTGTCATCATCACCTATTTGATAATGTATTTCAAGGGCAAAATATTCCACATGAAACATCTAGCACTGCAAGGTTGGTTTTATTATCTCTCTATATTTGAGATGTTAGCTTTCCTAAGGCAGCAGCACTATTGACTTCTGGATAGACCGTGTAAAATCATGGTCATCTAATTTGTTCAAGGATCTAGAGATGCTTGAACTAAGATCTGCTCGTGCTGTTAGAGTTCAATTAGACATGGAAGTAGGCAATCCTTCACTGTACTGCCAAGCTCTTCTTTCAAATTCATAGCAGTTCCAGAAAGTGGATTTATCAAATACACTTTTTGTTCAGTGGTGTTCTGAATATACCTGGAGGATAAAATGAAAGCTTTGCTCCCAATGAAAATGCTTCCTCCAGCAAAGATGCATTTTACCATTTTGAAAGTACTTACTATTGCATCTAGCAGGACAAGCAAATGTTTATGGGTGCAGAAATTTCAGTTCTAAAAGACAGATCTTAGTGCCATACTACTTTTACTCCACTCACCCCCGGCAAATAGAATGGGGAAACCTAATCATGGAATTCTTCATTGTACATTTAGGACCTGTTCAAATTAAAGGTTAAATGGATCTCCTGTTGAGATACTGGAAGAGGATTCTGAGACATGATCACCAGTACATATAGAAAGCTATAGTTTGTAGAATATCTATTTACCCCATTATCACTTCACTAGTATTCTACTATTTTCAGGCATTTAGAACAAATAATTAAAAGTGCTACTTTAAATACAGTATCCAATTATGGATATCTTATTTTCTCCTGAATTAGGAGAACAACATTTTTCTTTAATTCTGTTAGCCCCAGTTGCATCGATAAATTTACAGAAATCTAACTACGCCTATGTATAATCTTGACTAGAGTTGGTTCAGATTTGAATAAGGTAATCCAAAATCCAAAGTACAATTTGTATTGGAAAAAATCAAAACAAAGATGGACAAGCTTAAGACAATTCGTTCTGAATTTGTCTTCTTCCTTAAGTTTCGCTATTGCTTCAAAATCTCAGCATGTTGCAAATGGTGGTACTTCTTTGCTTAGTAAGAAAACAATATCTATATTTATGGCTAATTGGAAACTCCTTATAGACTTCTTGCATAAATGGAAAAATGCCCTTATAATTTGCTATTTTTGATTTAAAAATGTATAATAGAAAAGAGTAAGCTTTTTTTAATAATCATAGAGTAAGAGATAATTTTGTAATTGTACTTAGATTTGCTGTAAAGGAAATTGAAAGGTTATTCTTTCTGCTTTTGTTTCTTCTTTTTTCTGCACTTTTGCCTTTTTTCTGCTTTTTCTTTTTATTAGATCACATTTTAGTTTTTATACTCTTTGTAAAACTTTAAATAAAATTATTTTTTAAAAAATGCCATGAAAGGAAAGGGTAAAAAAAAATTATTCAGTGATGAAAAACTGGCCATCAAATCAGAGGGACTCAAAATAATTTAGACAACAAAGCCTTACCAAAGTTAAACCAAAGAAAAATGCCTTTGTGATTTTTTAAATTCTCTTTTAGCTCTGTTAAACAGAGCATTTTATTAAGAAGCATTTTTAGACTAGTTAAGATGTGCTAACTCTGGACCTACACCTGATTTTGTTGTTTCCACTCTCCCACAGCACTGCTGGCCAGAAACCACATTGCTGCCTTTCACTCAGTCACCCACTGCAAGCCTTCTTTGCCAACCTCCATTCTAGGATGTGGTCCAATTCCTGAAAAAAGATCTTTTGCATCTTCTGCCAGTGGGGTGAACATTTGCACCTACTCATGGTGATTAGACTGGAAATCTTGTTTTAGAGAACCAAGATATATAAATGGAAATATCTCATGTGAAATCTGAATCCTAAGAAGAAAAATCATCTTGGACAAAAAGCTTATTAATATATGTGTTAATATTTCCTGTCTCCAATAAGTACTTACTTAAATAGTCCTATCTCCAATATGTACTTACTGTAGACATACTGTCTATAAATATTCTATTTAAAAATATTAAGGTAAGAAAAAACTAATGGATTGACATTTTTACAATAAGCCTCTATCAGTTACAAAAATCATTTTTTTAAAAAAACACACAAACCCTAGAAAGGAATATAAAGGATATATAGAAGTATTTTAAAATATAACATTATCATTTAATCAATATGCTTCACTTTCCTGGATAAGTTATAAACCTCTAAAATAAAATAAAATAATTTTCCAAAACAAGTTATATTCTCTCCCTGTTTTTATGGGCTGCTATCACTCATACAAAGCTCACAATCTCACATATTATGGGAGAAAAATTAGAATTCATGTCATGCAAAATAAGAAGGAAAAGATTTTCACTGTATGTTTCTTTTGTGAAATCCAACAAGAACTGCCTTGCTTTGTATTAAATTAGCTCACACAGGTAAAAACAACTCAAAAAGTATAATATGTCTTTCCTATTACAATGTATAAAAGCTTTTTCTACATCAGAAATCAAAAATCTTCATGACAGTTTCCAGTTATCGCTCCAGAAGTCACTCAGGCCAATCTTCTTCCTGTAGACCTATAATTGTCCAAGTAGATATTTTCTCAACTATTTTTTTTTTTAAAAAAACTGTCTTTAGTAAACATGGGATTGTTTTAACTGTGAAGTTCACTTTTGTCTCAAGGAGTTTTAATTTGTGAATTCATGATTTTAGTTATGATATTTATAGTGATATCAGCAACTACTTTTAATTGATGTTTTTATCTGGCCCCATCCTGCCTGATACTCAAGATAAACTGGGACACCTGAAATTAGCATCATTGCAAGTGTTCTAAACTCAGATAAATGCTTACTGTCAATATAGTGCTGCCATATTGGCTATATGGGAAGATGTACAAAAGCCATTAATAGCAAAGTCAGAAGATTTTTTTTAAAAAAAGGGGGGAATGAGAGGTAAAGAAAGAGAGAACAATCATTTAGGTGTCATATGGAATAAGAGGAGGATGAGCACAAAACCCAGTTATTTTAGACCTCAAACCAGCTGAGGATCTGGAGCAACCTGTTTCAGTCAAGGGTGCTTATTTGTGTGCACACATCTACAAAAAGGTATCACTGAAAGTTATAGCTGGAGCTGAATGAGAAAAGTCTTGCAGATCGATGTTTCAGTATAACTACAGAAAACTAGCTTTCCCATGGGCCTTCCTTCCATGTGAATCCTAGTATACAGACAGCTTAGAGAATACAAGTTGCTCCTGGATTTGGTCCAAGCAGGAAATCAAGAAAAGAAATACCTCTGAAAGGGAAGACATGCTGTAGCTGCAGGCATGTTATCCTTTCTCCTAAATTGAAGGAAAGCAGATTAGTAACACTGTATATGGTGATGGACTGGCAGTCTTTTGGCTCTCATGTTAATGTGAACTTGCACAATCTGAACCTCCCCAGTGTAGCACATTCCTCTCCCCCGTTTGATATAATTACTCTTCCTCAATTTAATTCCATATGTGTTGAGTTATATTTCCAAGAATTTCTGGCTTCTGGTTTGCCATCGCAGGTGAGCTCCATCTTCCATGTTTGGTTTCATTCTGCTGGGGGACCCTGGAAAGGGTCAAAAGTCACCCTGTAGGGGCAATGAGCAAGGAGGGGACCCCTGATTGATTGCAGGAGGGAGGCAGCCCTTCCCCTTGATCTGGGACAGCCCTCAAAATTGGCAGAGGAAAGACCGGCCATAGCAATATGGCTCATCACTAGGCAGCAGACAGCTGAAGTCAAACTTACCACCAGGCACTTCTAAAGCAACACAGATGAAACTGGGTGAGATCCAATCTTCTCTCTAAGATCCTAAGTATTTTTCTTCCTGCCCAAAGTATCTTTCCCCCTGTGAGGAGAGAGGGAAGGGAATTTCTATCCCACCCTCTAAGAATAGCAGGAACTGACTATCCAGGGGAGTTAAAGCACGAAAAGAATAACTTTAATCTAATTTGATTTATATTTTTCTAAAATTTGGGGACCAAAGGTTTTCTTATTTTCACCAAAGGCTTTTGTTTTTATCTATAAAAAAGAAATAAAATTGGAAAAAGGATTATAAAAATTTTGGACTTAAAAAAACTTAAGTGGCATTGGTGACATCTTGCGGTGAAGCTTGGTATTACAAGTTATTATTGCCTAAAGGAGACTTGGCTTGAAGCCCAGACTACAGATAAGACTCTTTTAACTTTGATAAACACCACCTGTGAGAAGTTCAGCTGTAAAGAGAACTTCTGGGTAGCATGGCTAGCCTCCTTGAACTATGACTGTAAACCTTTATTGATTTTTAGAGCTGTATGTGGGGAATTGCCTTCTGAGGAATATTGATCATCATTTGAGATGATGAAATACCTTGGATTATAAAATCTTACTTGACAAACGACTTTTACTATAAAGACTACCTACAAACATGTGAAATGGAGGTCCCATACCCAGCTATAAAATTATTTTCACCATCTGATTTCAAAGTCCTCAACTGAACACACCATTAAAAGAAGATGGATGAAGACCAGGAAAAGATTCTTTCCATGTTGAAAGCAATACATGAAACCATCCTTTCAGCTTGTGATGCAATAAGATATTACAGAAAAGAACAAGATGTCAGCTTAGATATACAAACCCAAATTCTGACTACAACTAAAGAACTAACAATGCAGAAGATAACAAAAGAAGTGGAACAATCAAATACTAAGACAGAGGACTCAATTGACCAACAAATACAGTCAATGGAATATCCAGAAAAGGAACTGACAACAGTGAAAATGGAAAAGTCTTTCTATATAAATCAGAAGAAATTTGAGGAGCAAGAAGAAGAACAGACTGAATGGAAGATAAACATAACAGGACAATTATGGGGATTTGGAATAATAAGGAGACAATTTAAGGAATACAAATGGGCTAGCCATTCCAAAAAAATGGCAACTAAATGGTCTCTCTTATTCCAAACAATATATATAATAATAGAGGGAGATCTATTTAAAAGTGTTGACATGGAAGGCTAGTTGGCAAAGAAAGAAAGCCAGAATAAGGTTGAAGAAAATTGGGGTTTTGATTTATCAGAGGGGATTTCATATTACTAATTAGAGGGTCAAATGGAAAAGTTGAGATAAGGGAAATTTTGGTCATTAAATTTAAAACATTTGGAAATTATTTGAAAATAAGGAAGCTATTTGTTTAATACTTAAAAATTAGACCCAAAAGAAAAAAAAATATTATGAATATGTTTGATTTATTGATTAACTCAGACAATATATAAAATGGGCTTTGATTTATTAAAGGAGATACTGTATATTAATTAGATGATGTAAGATGGGGGGAAATAGATAACTTTTAGGAAATAGAACAGGATTTTACCCAAATGTTTTGAATATTAGATTCTGTTATAAATTGAGATAAAGGAAACTTTGGTTACCTAAAACCTGGAAATTATAAATATCAAATACCAGCAGCAGAAAGAGCATGTCTACTTGGGAAAAGTGAGAAGTGCGTAAAAGGTTTTCTTCACACATGGAGTGGATTCTCCAACTGTTTTCACTACAGAGAAAAATGTTTCTTAACCTCAGCAATTTTAAAAGGTGTGGACTTCAACTCCCAGAATTCCCCAGCCAGTAACATTGAGAAACACTGATTGAGGAAAGGAGGCTTATTATATACAATACGTGAAACAAGAATCAAGATAGACCTTCCTGTTTCTTTGGAGCTCCTTTCTCTACATCAGCCTGGCTGGGACAGGGATTTCTTGCTTGCCTCCTGCAATCTTTTTCAGGGAAGCAGCACTTCTGAATTGTCCTGCAGTTTTTTTTTTTAAAAAAAAGGTTTATGGATAAGATTAAAATGCTGAGGAGTGTCTTCTTTCTCTTAACGATCACAATGCACATTTGGATATTTGCCAAACAGGGAAATAATTCTCTGTTCACCCACTTAGACAATCATATTCTTTTCAAAAATAGTAAGGTGATTGTAGAGAGAAATTGGAATAAGAAGCCACCTTAGAATGAATCATATCCTTGACACATCTACTCAGAAGGGTCTCCCAAAGTACGCAACCGTTCATTATTATTCCTTTTCCTCTTCCAGTAACTTTCCTTTACTTTTGTGTGTTACCTCTCTTGGGGAACTCTTCTTGCACAGAGTCCCTCTGGCGACCTTTAAAATGATGGCAATGTGGCCTTGTTTGCCACATGCTCAGCACACTGCTGTATGGAACCTGCACTCAGAGCGCCAGTATCTGCCTCCACAACCTGCACCGCTAGTAAAGGGAACTGCCTTCTCAAACAGCCAAAGCCAACTTTCTGGTAGCTTTTGCAGCTGGTCAATCTCATTGGCCACATCTAAGTCATTGATTCTTTCAGAGTCTTCATGGTGGACGGTTACTTGGCTGGAGTTATTCTTGAAGGGCCATAAGGCTTTGATGGCTCCCCTGGCAGCCTCTTCTGCCATTACTTCTTTCAATGTGTCTTGGAACAACAAAGTCTCTTTCATGAACAGCTTCTGCTATAGGTCCCTGTTTCTCAGGCCACATACTATTCAGTCCATGAGCCTGTCTTCTAGGTCTGGGAAGTTGCAGAGCCTGGATGCCTGTCTCAGTGTGGCCACAAATTCAGCAGCTGTCTCAACAGGTTGCTGTTCCCTCTGTTCAAATGCATGTCTCCAGGTGATGACGGAGAGTTTTGGTTCGAACTGGTCTTTGAGTTTTCTTTTGAGATCAGAGTAGGTGACCAACTCTAGAGTTGCTGGGGTGACTAAATTCTCAGCTATATCAAACGTCGCCTGGCCACACATGCACAGCAGCGTTGCAGCCTTTAAACCATCTTCCCAAACTTGGTTCGCTCTTAGGTAGTTTTCGACTCGTGAAACGTATGAGCTCCATCACTGTGGGTGCTACACGTCAAACTCTGACAGCTTGCCAACCTTTGCCATGTCTTGCTGTTACAAACCTCTCAATGCCTTGTGCTGCTAAGGGCTTCTGTGTTGATCCTAGGGACGGGTCCCTTAGGATGCGGATACCTCCAGCATGGCTTGCTAGCAGGCAGAGGGGGGAACGTTGTTCCTACTAGGGCGTTGATGCCTGGTCTTACCCCTAGTAGCTCTTTACTACTTTCATCCTCGTCTGCACTTGTGTCCTGGGATTGTTAGGCATTGACAAGCTGAATGTGAAAACAACAGAATGTTTATTAAGTTAACACAGAAGCAACTCTAACAGCCGCTTGACTTCTATTTATACGGATCGCTGATAGGCGGTGGCCAATGAATTTAAAGCAATTTTCTCACCCCAAACACAAGCTTGCAAAATTGTAGACAGACAGTTAACAGTTTAAATGAACACAGCAGTTAATTATTTATAACTGCCCATGTGATTCACATCAATACATAACAATATTAATGAATTCTATTCTACAAGGAAATTCTATAACTGAAAGCCTGTATTTCTTTGATACCCAAAGAGAGACAGGACTTAAGTTCCATGAAAAATTATAGACCAATTTTCTTCTTAATAATGATTATAAATTGCTTACATCCATTTTATCAGAAACAGATACAACTTTCAAGTTGGGGAAATAAATTTTATTTTATTTTAGCAGGGAAAAGAATCCTCTTTTGATTCAAATTATCCCTTTTTCCTCTTTGCTTTTCAAAAGCTATAACTGTTACATCAGTTTTAAGATGATGGCATTGATCACAAATAGCTTTCCTCCAATATCTTGTCATGCCAAATTGTTTTTATATTAAATAGAAATAATGTGCTTTCCAGAAAGATTCAATTCTATAACCACACGAATTAAAACACTTTAGAAGAATCTATGGTAAATATGAACTTTTTAAAATTTTATTTTAAAAAACAAAATGATTACTAATAATTAATTTACAGACTGGAAATTACTCTCCAAATTACCACATTTTAAATGTATACAAACACAAAAATGTACAAACACAATTCTGCTGCTGTCCACAATATTTTAAGTTACTGTTAAAATATTTTTTCTGCCTATTCTCATGAACTTTGATAAAAGAGAATGTGACTTAAGAAATTATTTCAAAGGGAGAAGGAAATGTAAAAAACCCCCTCTAATATCAGGACTGTGGTGGTTTTGGAACTTATTTGGATACAAGGTAGATAGCATTTCATTGTATAATTCATCTCTTCAGACACTCATAGTCTCTCTTACTTCCAACTCTTCATTAATCCCAAGATTATTAACTCAATTTCCAGAATCTTAAAAATAAAACATTTTTACTTGGCCATAATTGTATGAATATTCAACAAACAATAGGAGCTGAATCTAGCTGAAAATTTATATTGTCCTCTGTGGTTTATTTCCAGTGAGAAACAGGATATCACAAAACACCCCTTTTACCATTTTCTTATTCAGTCTTTCTTCTGCTTCAAAGAAGAGGGGAATTAATTGTCCCCTCCCACTTTTTTTTTTTGCTCTGGGGAAAATGCAGCTTCTTTGGTTCTCTGATGGAGGCTGCATGAAAAATTGCACTCACCTCATTGTATCATAAAAGATATGAATTGGAAGGAACTTTTATGTCATCTAATCCAGTGTTGAAATTCAGCCGGTTCGCAACACTTCGGCAGAACCGGTAGCTAATTTTTTGTTGCCAAGGCCCAGAATGGACTTCCAGAAGCAGCATCCACACAGAACCGGTTGTTCACATATTTGAATCCCACCACTGGTCTAGTCCTATCAATACCTGAAAAACTCAATTTGAAAACCTCCAGTTAGAGCAGGGATGGACAGCTATGGCCCTTTTACAACCAATGGACTTTAACTCCCAGGATTCCTGAACCAGAAAAATTCTTCTCCACAATTATGATTTTCAAATATGTTTGTGTGAGGGTGCTTTCAAATCAGTTGTTGTTTTTACTGCTGGTGACTACTTGAACTAGTCCCTGCAGTTTTCTTGACAAGGCTTTTAAGAATGGGTTTCCCATTGCCTCCCTCCTAAGGCTGACAGAGAGTGGCTGGCCCAAGGTCACCCAGCTGTCTTTGGGGCACTAAGGTGGGACTAGAACTCACAATGTCCCAGTTTCTAGTCTGGTGCTTTAACCACTACACCAAATGCATGAATGTGCACAGATGGAGAATGGCTTTCCTTCATATATTATTAAGTATGGCCTGAGTCCTGATCCAAGACTAATAATGTAATAAGTTTACAAAACTACCAAAAGAAGACTGAAAGTCCTGCTTTAACAATAACCCTTCTTGTTGATTTTCCTAATTGCACAAATTTCCTCTGGTTCCCTTGCATCCATGAACTAATGAAACTGAATAGATAACATTTCAAATAACAAATATTCTAGTTTATTTCATTCACAAGAGAAATGTTCACATATATTTTTCAGAAGTAGGGTGTTTGAAATGATAGTTTATTACCTGCCCCCTGTTCAGACTTGTATAAATGCGCTGGAATAACCTTTGGAGAAAGAATTAGGGAGTCAAAAGTATTAAAAATAAACATGACTAAATGGGATGCTGATTTGACTATTAAGAGGAGAAACATTGGAATACTTGGATGTCAGAATCCCTGTTTTGCTTCAGGTTAAATTACTTTATTTAAGTAATATGACCCAGGATTTAAAAATGTCCTCCATAGCAATCCCATAGAAAAAGTGTGCATGTGTACATTCAAAAACAAAAGTTCTACCAAATGCAGTTGTCTTGTCTAGCTTTACTGACTGCTGAATAAAAGCATGCATTTATAACATATTTGTATATGTATACAGGTTTTTGAGTGTGTGTGTCTGTGTCTGTGTGTTCATATATGTTCCAGAAGATGCATTTTTCTCCCAACCATTGAGAAAGCAGGGCTAGGACAAAAACAAACAATTGGTTAATATTAATTGAATTACTAACTGATTAAAATTAATTGTTTATACAATAAGGGATCCCATTTATAGCAATGAACTTCCCTTTATATATACCACCTATCATCACTTACATATAAAATGACACACATTTTCTTCCCTTCTCCAGCAGAAACCACAAAAAAGAAGAAAAACCAGGAGTAAGAATCAACACTGAAAAAGAAGGAAGCGGTAACTGGACGGGGGAAAAAAGAAAATAGAGAATTCCTAGTTATGTAACAGGAAAAAAAGATTAAAATTCACTGGCAATGGAAATAAATCCACTCACCAGTTTCTGCAGAGAAGGAGAGTTTCAAGTCACAGTGGTGGTGTCGTACTGAATTGAAGCCCTGTTCCTTTGTATCTGTGTGCAATGTCAATGCATGTAAAAAGAGGCAGGATTTTGATTATGATATTGCAACCACCATCTTGCCTATTTTGACTTTCAACCCCTGAGCAAGTCTATTTTTCCCAAGTCACTGCTCAGACTAATCTTCCAAAGGTCTTTGGTAGCTACACTTATGGCCATTTGCACTTTCTTTTACTATGGAAAAATATTTTCTTTGTTCAGCTCATGGAATTGTTCCTTTCAGTGGCAATTATTTGAGGAAACAACAACACCTTTTTATGATATTTTTGTCTGAAGTGGTTAAGATTGTTATTGATTTTGTGGTATTTGAAGTTATTCTAAATTTGCACAAGTATAATGACCACTGAATACTATCTTCCTTAAAAAGCCAATGTTCCTTACCACCTTTACCTTTGACAAACAGGGAATGGACCATTTGCAAAGCTGAGTGAGTTAGATTCTGAGAACTACTTCCACAAACTTGTTCCAGTTCCTTCCTCAATATTCTTCACCTACAGCCCGCAAAAACTAATTAAATGAACAGGCAACTCAGATACAGAAATGTTTCCCTTACAGAGCCCTAGAAAATTTTGTGAAAGTTATATGAATCAGCCAGGACCTGATTTGAAATTGTAATTGTCAGAGTTAATCTGACTCAAAACATCAGTTTGAATCATCATCTTGATTTAGTTAGAAGTATCAGTTTGATCAAAGTGCAAGAGTCTACATGCGCAAATGTCCATCATGTATCCCATTCAATTTACCATTCAGTCTGACACATCAAATCAATTAAATGATTGGATAACTCAGCTCAAAAGCATACTTCAAATGAATAGTCTACATTGTGCCAGTATTCAAAGTATATTTGGTATTATAATCTGTCTTTGAAAGATGCTAATTTACAAGGGGGAGATTTAATTATAAAATATTCTACAAAATCAGAAATCGGATAGAACCTTTTCCAACTAACAAATGTTATAAATAGGCATAATACTTGATGCCAACAGATTGCTGATGTTTTGCCACCACAGACTAATCCAGGTCTCTTCCTACAAAATATTTCTGATTTATGTTATAAGTTTGCAAACCTGTATGTGACTAAATCTGGGGTTTTCTTAATCTCAATTGCTTGAATACATTGCAATTTTACTTCATAAAATCTAGAAATTCAAACCTCCAAAATTGGGTTGCAACCTGGGACAGCAATATAATATTCCTAACTAAGATAAATTCCTTGGGTAGATATTTGCGATATAAATTATATAGGTAAAGGTAAAGGTTCCCCCGCACATGTATGCTAGTTGTTTCCAACTCTAGGGGCCGGTGCTCATCTCCGTTTCAAAGCCAAAGAGCCATGGTCATGTGGCCGGCATGACTAGATGCCAAAGGCGCACGGAATGCTGTTACCTTCCCACCGTGGTGGTCCCTATTTTTCTACTTGCATTTTTATGTGCTTTCGAACTGCTAGGTTGGCAGAAGCTGGGACGAGTAACAGGTGCTCACTCTGCTACGCGGCACTTGGGATTCGACCCGCCAAACTGCCGACCTTCTGATCAACAAGCTCAGCATCCTAACCCACTGAGCCACTGAGTCCCTTGTATAAATTATATAGGCAATACTTATTTTAAATATGTTTAACAGGGATCATATTTGAATTCATATCTTAATATGAAAATTCATAAAGGTGATTTAAGACTGGACTATTTAGTAACGTTTTCTAAATATGTATGTCTCTAAAACAAAGTCCAGTTCTTGCATGGTATCCTACTCATCAACAGAATTTGATAAATTTTCATATATCCCCTATTCTTAAAGATCCACTCTGAGTTCATTTCCTCAACCCATTTTAAAATAAGTTTACCCTTAACATTTTACTAGATGGTTTTGGAGTCATATATCAAGGAGCATTTCAGAATTTAGATGAATGCTTTACTATGTTCAATGAAATTAGCTTCTTCCAGGAGAAAAGCTATTTCTTGTAGAACTTATGGGAAAAACAAATTCCCGGAGCTACAGTACTAAAAGAAGGCTAAAATAGGAGCCAAAAAATCAGGATCAAACAATGAATCAGGATTAAAAGGCAAATCAGGGAGAGACGAGCAAGCCATATGTTATGAATGTAGGACAATCACATAATACAATAAATAATGAGTTCAAAAAATCTTTATATTTTCTACGTGATTTATAAATGCACAGGATACTATGTTAGCTTTCTAACACTGCATGTTGTGAACAATAGGCAAGTGGTAATTCTTGCAAATCTTCCAGTGTACCATTGTTGCTACTTAGTCATGGCATTGTTTGTAGTCAGTCTGTGCAATCATCTTGCAACAACTAAGCATGTGGTCCACTGTTTCTTCAGCTTCTTTGTAGAGGCAGCTATCTATTGCTGACTTCTTGATTCTGACTTTATATGCATTTGTTCTTAGAGCTTGGTCTTGTGCAGCCAGAATTAGCCCTTTTTTTCTTCAACTTTCCACTCTAATCATTGCCGAACCTTATTGTTATTTGCTTTTCCTGCTATTTTTTTTATGTAGTTGTCATGTAATATGTTGCATTATTATGGTTCTTCAGTCAGATGTTTAGATTGGATTTGGCATTTTTATCCACCTATCGAGTCCTTCCTATGGATCTGGGATAGGGAGCTATTGTTGTTTGATAGTATTAAAAGTATCAGCATAAGATGTAACTCTTCCAAGTAAAGCTGTGTTTTGCAATTGATTGATGATGATTTTATCAATGACTATTAATTTAGGATGGAGAGTTAGCAGGAGGTAGCTGCATACACTAAGCCATACAACCAAGTCTCCAGCTTGTTCCTCCGTACAGGAACATCTGCACAGTGTATGGGCTAGACCCTCCCAAGTCCAAAAGGGAAATTTCATAGAAGGTCATGGAGGACAATGGGGTAAGATCCTGTGGGAGGTCCATATCCAGAAGGTCAGGCAGGTATTGGTAAATCAAGCAGAAATTGTGGTAGTTGGCACCAGAAGACAGCAGTGGTGATAGAGGTAGTGGTTTCAAATGACAGCAACATCAGGGAGAAGTACTAGAACAAGAGAGGATGTGGAAAGTAAAGGCCAAAGTGGTCCCAGTGCTGGTATGAGCTCTCAGGGCTGTGACTCCTAAGCTGGGAGAATGGATCCAAAAGAGCCCAGGAAGAATATCAAAGCTCTCCATCCAGAAGAGAGTAGTACTAGGAATAGCTAAGATACTGTGAGGTAGAAGACCCAAGACTGAAGAGGACAGAAGACTGAGGAAGACACAGATTATCCATAGGGGTGGGGAAGGTTTGTTTTTTTAAATAATGCATTACTTCTAGTCCTACCTTAGTCATGAAGCCAGCTGGCTGACTTTGTGCTCTGCACCCTCTCTCAGCTCTAGGAAGGAAGCAATAGCAAACAATTTCCAAAAATGTTGCCAAGAAAACTGCCCAGACTTCATGTCTCCAAGGCTGTCTTTTCTAAACATTTTAGGGGAAGTGAATTATTTAAGATATAGTAAAATAACATACTACTTTGAAGCAATAACTTGACTAGACAGTGAAAAATTGTAATTGGAACTGATGTCCCAAAGGTGCTTTTTCAAGAGGCAACAGGACTTTCTTTTTTTTCCAAAGCTTTTTGTGGAGGCAACTTTTTCCAGACTAACTGGAACGGATATGTATGCAGATCAAAATTATTTCATGGCCTATTGGAAGTGGGGAAAATTAAGTGAATGACTGCCATGTTGTCATCAACTGTGTCTTTTCAGTGCAGCATGTAAATCCTTTCAAGAAAGCAAGCAAGTTGCATTTAATTTATTTCTTCTTCCAAACCATGTTCTAAATCTATAATCCATATGGCTATTTTAAATCCCAATATTTTATCAGTCAAATACGGTTTGCTTTAGCCAATAATATTTTTGTTAGCTCTGATAGAATAACAATTGTATTTCATAGCTCTATTTTATACAACAGTTCTGAAAACATGTGGCAATTGTCATTGACCTTAATCACTGTATGAATTTCTGATGCCAAATCCAAGACAGGTTCCTCTCCTCCATCCCATTTCCCACACCCTGCAAACTTAATTAAAAGTACACTCTTGAGACACTGGTTAATATAAGACTATGAATAAAATTTAAGAAAACCATAAATAAACATATTTGACCCAACAAAAGAAATTTGTTGTTTGGGCATCTTGGAAAATACACTATTCTATCAGATTGCTGTTTGGTATGCTGTATAGAATGCTGTAATGATATTGATTTCCTTCCTTGTTTCTTTCATTAACATCAGCGTTATGGAACTTTTAGCAGTTGTTTTGGGGAATGCCACACAGGATGAGATGCTCCAAGGAAGAGGCAATCTTTAATTTGCACTACAGAGTTATAGAGGTCCATTAATAGTGGAGAATAGTGACTTGAAAGGATGGTGCTGATGGTTAATCAGTGTTTTTTTTTAAAATTCCATTTATATCCCGCCCTTCTCCGAAGACTCAGGGCGGCTTACAAGCTTAGCAGTAGCTTTCATTCTATGTATATGCCTGCTTATTAGGGCTTTCACACACACCCCCAAGCGGCATTATTACAAAGTCAGCTTATTGCCCCCAACAATCTGGGTCCTTATTTTACCTACCTTGGAAGGATGGAAGGCTGAGTCAACCTTGAGCCTGGTGGGATGCGAACCTGCACTAATTGCAGGCAGCTGGTGTTACTTAAGGAGGCATTAGTTTTGAAATAGGCACAACTTCAGGGCCGAAGATCAAGATCCAGCTCATCTAAATTTAACTCAAATCTACATGAAAATATATCTCCTCCTATTTCTTGCTCAATGTTAGCTTCCATGTAGAACTCACAATATGATGGTTATTAACTGATATACAAAATAATGAAGTCAAGTACAGGAACTGAGTAGGCAAAAATTCTTGTTCCTCTTGGTATGCAGGAAAAACAATCAAGGTCTAATTATGTTAAAAGTCTTTAAAAATACTGTTCCTCACTTCAGACCCAATGTATCAAGATATTAATATTAATTTGTCAAAACGCCTTTTGCATAGAATCATAAAACATTACTTTTAATTAATTAATTCTGGTCACAATTGTAGTAATTACATGTAATTTAAACATTACATTTTCATTAGAAACAGAAAGGAAGAGAGGGAGGTAGGCTATACTAAAAGTCAGGTCCTTTAGACCAATGCATTGAAAGATCAATCACATTAGAATTTGCAAATATCAGATAAAATGTTACCCTATTTAGGAATATTTAAAGCTTATGAGTGAAACAAGTAAGTAAAGACATATAAAATAGAATCATAGGGCTGGAAGGGACCTTGGAGGCCTTCTAGTCCAACCCCTTACCCAAAGCAGGAAACTTTACATCATCCCAAATAAATGGTTTTTCACTTTTTCTTGAAAATCTCTAGTGATGGAGCACCTACAACTCTGGGAGGTAAACTGTTCCGTTGATTAATTCTCACTGTCAGGAAATTTCTTCTTAGTACCAGACTGGATCTCTCTTTGATGAACTTCATACCCATTCCTTCGTGCCTGGTCTCAGCTGCTCTATAAGACCCACTAAATACCAGAAAACAGCTATCATGTCACCCCTATACCTGATCTTTGTTAGGCTAGACATACATAGTTCCCTGAACCAGTCACGGTATGTTTTAGCAACCAGATCTCTTATTATCTTTGTTGCTGTTGTCTTCACTCTTTCTGGGGCCTCAATATCTTGGTGAACCGAACTGCACATAGTATTCCAGGTGTGGTCTCACTAATGCAGTAAAGTGGTATTATTATAACTTCTTGTATTTTGATGCTATCCCTCTGTTGATGCAGTGTAGGACTGCATTGGCTTTTTTGGCAGCTGCAGTACACTGCTGACTCATACCTAAGTGGTTGTCCACTAGGACACCTAGATCCCTCTCACAGTTATTGCTGCTAAACCAACTCTCACCTATTCTGTATGTGTGCATTTTTTTCCCCTAAGTGCATGACCTTACGTTTTTCACTACTGAACTGCTTCTTGTTGGGTAGGACCCAATAATCAAGTCTGTCAAGGTCCTTCTAAAACCTGAGTCTATCTTCCAAAGTGTTAGCAATTCTCCCAGCTTGGTGTTATCTGAAAATCTGATGACCCTCCCTTCTATTCCTTTCTCTAGATAATTTATGAAGAAGTTGAAGAGTGCTGGCCTCAGTACAGTACAGAACCTTGAGGTACTTTATTGCCTTCCTCCATCCATGTATATGTAATTCCATTGAGGACTACTTGCTGACTGCAGTTGGTCAGCCACATGAGAATCCATATGGTAGTGGTATTGTCTAACCCACATTGTTCTATCTTACAAAAAGTAGGTTGTAGTCTACTTTATCAAATACCTTACTGAAGTCCATGTATAGTATATCTACAGCATTTCTGTGATCTTCTAATTTAATCACTTTATCAAAGAAGGGAATAAGGTTTGTCCTGTATGATCTATTTTTAACAAACTCATGCTGGCTTCTAGTAATTGCCCTGTTCATTTCTTGGTGATCACAGTTCTGTTATCTGATTATCTTTTCCAGAATTTTACAAGGTATTGATTTATAACTTATTGGTCTGTAGCTTCCTAGATCCACCTTTCCCCCCTTTTTTCAAGATTGGAACCACATCAGCTCTTTTCTAATCCTCTGGCAAATCCTCATGCTCCAGGAGCTCTGAAAGATTTTGATTAGTGATTCTGAGATCACAGGAGATCCTGGGATGCAGACCATCTGGTCCTGGTGATCCGAACTTATCTGGAGTTGCTGGATCTTCTCTTCCCAATTTCTTGCCTATATTGACTTCCACTCTGTGTCTCATGGTGATGCTTTTGATAGACTGGCCTATGTTTTCCTTTTGCATAAAGACTGATGCAAAGAAATTAAGCAATTCTATTTTCTCCTGCTGCCCATCACCTTATCATCTTTTCCCATTAGTGGACCAATCATTTCCTTTACTTACTTCTTATTCCTTACATGCTGAAAGAAGCCCCTTTTTTGTTATTTTTGTTATTTGTTGAAAGTCTTGATTCATTCTGAGCCATATATTTTCTGACTCAGTCCTTGCAGATTTGCTGGTATTCTGTTGTAGTTATTTGCCCTGCTTTCCTATTTTTTTATTGTAATGTATTGGGCTTTGTCTTGTTAAGGGAACATCACGTGGGTTAATTGATGGTAGGTTGTTTAAGCAGGGAAGCTGGCTAACGGCTCCCAGCTCCTCAGACAACCCATCTCCTGCACCGCCATTGGCTGCCTCTAGGGCGGCAATAGGTTACTTTAAACCTATTGGCCGTTGCCTAGAGGCCAGGATATAAATTGCTGCATTTGCAGCCCTGTTTCTCAGTTCAGTTCCTGCAAGCAATAAACAATGATCTTTGCTGAACTCACTCGCCTCGTCTTGTCATTGAAGCCACAAATCCAGTATTTAACACTTATATTTGACTTTTTTGTCCCTCAGTTTCTCAGGGAGTTCTTTATGCAACCATACTGGTTTCATCTGGGGTCTCTTGTTTTTCTTTCTCTGTAGTATTGTTTTTGTTTGTTTGTTTATTAACTTGTTTTTCAGAATTTTCCAAGCATCCTGAACTCCTTTACCCTCTAGGATTTCTATCCAGGGAATCCTATTTTTTTCTTAGTTTGTTTTAGCCAGCATTCTTAAAATCTAAAACATTACTTTGCCTATGTTCAGTTACCTGTACCTGCATTATGTTAAATTCTAGTGTGATGTGATCACTTTCCTCCAAAGTTCCCACAACTTCAATCTCTTCAATCATATCATCCCTCTTAGTAAGAATTACATTCAGTATAGCTGACTCTTTAATTCCTTCCTCTACCTTTTGGGTAACAATGTTGTCAGCTAGTCAGGTCAGGAATCTGTCTGATCTCCCACTTGCTGCAGATTTAATTCCCAGCTGATGTCAGGGTAGTGAACCTACTATTACAGTAGTACGTTTTCTGCAAACCGTATTTAGCTGATTAGCAAAAGGTCTATTTCCTTCACTAGGTTGAGTAGCCTATAGAATACACCTACAACAATGTTATTTCTTTTTCCTCTAATATTCACCAAAATGGATAATTATAACATTTATTTGCTATTAAATAATTATTATATTTATTTATTTACATTAATTTAATAGTTTATTAAATTGGTATTTGTAGTTGTTTCGTAATCTTGTTTTTTTTTTTAAAAAAAAACACTATGGCAGTGATAGCTCATGTCCTTGGGGAGGACCTGATAGGTGAATTAAAATGCCAAATCCAGTGTAAATATCTGGCAGATTCTTCAACCAACAATAATACTATTAAACTCATATACTGCTAAACTCTCAGCCACATATTAGCTGCTCATTGGCCATAAAATGGTAGCAATATTATACCATGAGACTAGATCACACGTCTGCAACCTGCGGTTCCGGAGCCACATGCAGCTCTTTCAGCCGTCTCCTGCGGCTCCCAGTCCTCTGCCATGTGCAGTCCAAAAAAAATAAAATAAGTGGGACTAAAAAAAGTTCAACCAATCAATTCAAATATGCAGGGTAGGTGCATATCTCGCCTTGGCTCCACTCTTCAGTCAAAGCCTGTTCTGCACATGCACGCATGTACGCGCATGTGCACACATTTTTTGCGGCTCCCAGTTTTTCCTTTTGTGAGGCAACCGGTTCCGAGTGGCTCTTTCACTGTTTCAGGTTGCTGACCCCTGGACTAGATTTTTCTTTTTATTTCCCTTGAACATATGTATAGTTCTCTAAACAGGTACAATAATATTGCCAAAGCAAAAGGTACTCTTGTATTACTTTGCAGACAGCTTCTAGAAGAATTATGACCACTCTCAGCCACATGCATATAGAGCAGCCCCAATATCCACTTTATAGTTTTTTGACCATCTAGAATTCCCATGGAGTGTACAGGATCCCATTTTCTTTTCTTTTTTGGGAGTGAGAGTGTTATTAATTTCAATTATCAACATCTTGAAGAAATGTATCCATTTCACTCCTCAACCTCCCCCTTTCCTCCTCTCTACAAAGGATTGATTACATGCCATCAAGTCATTGTTGGCTATATAGGTAGAATTTCTCCATGATAATCTATCCCTAACCTGTTTCTTCAGCTATTCCAACAGTGCATTCATTACCATTATAATTAACGAAGTCCATTCACTTTGCTGTTGATCATCCTGTTCTTTTCTTTTTTTCTTCTTTCTTTCTTTCTTTCTTTCTTTCTTTCTTTCTTTCTTTCTTTCTTTCTTTCTTTCTTTCTTTCTTTCTTTCTTTCTTTCTTTCTTTCTTTCTTTCTTTCTTTCTTTCCCAAAATCAGTCTTCTTTAGAAAGCAAGTCTTTGCATAATATGTCAAAACCCCATAGAATTACGGTTATGATTTTTCTTACTAGAGATCTAAATTACCTTAAATGTAAATTGTTAAAATGCTTCCAACTTCCAAAAGTCTTTAAAATGTTCAGCAGTTATGACTCCACAATGTACAGCCTCCATTTCTCTCATTTAAGCAATTCTATGGCATCTATGAAGCATAATTGGGCTTAATATTTGAAATGTGGATATTGAGATAATATGACATGATGCTGATTATGGCCAGAGCTCAGGACAAACACATCTGCTGCTCTGGAGTGAAAGCTAAAGGAAGGTTTTTGCATCAGAAGAACAAAGTAGCCTCCATGTACTGACAGCATAAATAGTACTGGGATGGATCACTTCTTGATCACTGAAAATAAAGTGGTTTGATCCTGACAGGGCTGGATATAGGGCTGTTTATAAGAAAGGAAGGGGGACAGGAAAGACAGGCAGTTTGATTCAGAGCAGATGCCAGAAGCAATTTGCAACTATAAGAAGATTCACCTCAAAGTAAACAAGTAGCTGGAAGAAACATATTACTTTAAAACCACTGATCTATGGGACTATCTTCCATATAGATAAACAAGACAGCAGGCATCCTCCCACACAGCCAGCAGGCACATGGGGTGGCAGGAGGCGATTACCACTTGCTGCAACGCTTGAGATTAATGACACCTGCTTCATCAAAGAAAATACTTCACACCAGAAGAATCTTGAAAGTCCTTTTTGATATTTACACTGCAAGATGTTCCAATGAATAGGTGATTCATTAATGTGTCAGCATATAAAAGCATTGTTCCAGCTTTTTTGTTCTCTGCATATGGGATGGATAAGGAGGTCTTGAACTCCAGCCACTCTCCAGCTTCATAAGATGTTGCTGCCTGGAACAATCTACTTGTAAAAGGTGGAAGGGACCCCTTTTTGTCCTTTTGTTGTTGTTGTTAGTTGCAAAGTCATGTCCGAGCCATCTCAACCCCATGGACAATGTTCCTCCAGGCCTTCCTGTCCTGTACCATCTTCTGGACTCCATTTAGGCTCACGCCTACTGCTTCAGTGACTCCATCCAGCCACCTCATTCTCTGTCATCCCCTTCTTCTCTTGTCCTCAACCTTTCCCAGCATTAGGCTCTTCTCCAGTGAGTCCTTCCTTCTCATTAGGTAGCCAAAGTATTTGAGCTTCAACTTCAGGATCTGGCCTTCTAAAGAGCAGTCAGGGTTAATCTCCTCTAGGACTGGCCGGTTTGATCGCCTTGCAGTCCAAGGGACTCGCAGGAGTCTTCTCCAGCACCATAGTTCAAAGGCCTCAATTCTTTTTTTTCTCCCTTAAAATGTTCCTAATGAAGCCAGGAAGAAAAATATTTTCTGTCCACTGAAGGGGAACTCTAAGGCACATGATACAGGGACTTTGCCCTGTAGATGCTATCCACAAGATGAAGAATGGTGTCTTGCATGCACACCTGTGCAAATGCCCAGGAGGAATCGCAAAAGAAATGTCTGAAGTATCATTACTTGTTGCATCCCGTGAAGTAGCAATATTTTTCTTTGGTAGCAAACATCATATCACCAAATTTCTTGTGCCAGGGCTTTTTATTGTTTCAGAAAAAGCAAAGTGATCAAATGCTTCCCCTGCTGCTTCGAAAGCATCCCCAGTGCTTCTGCCTTCTTTTCCTGGGGTTTGAATGGACCTGCAAAAAGAGCAGAAATGCCCCTGACCCAATTTGACAAAACTCAAATTGGCAAATAAATCATTGGCTTTTTGCCAATGTCAGTCTGACTGCCTTAATTTACTCCAAAAAAGAAAAAAAAACATGATGGTGAGACAAAGAAATTAGTAGTCTCACCCAATAGCCTATCAGGGAACAATTTAAACAACATTTAAATACATCTCACATTTGAAACACTTAGGACTTGTCACCTGTTGCCTGTGTTCACTGATAGAAACTTCCAATGAATTGTAGTCTTATGCAAATCTTCTTCCCTATTAATAGGGCTCCATTATGCAGGCATCTGTTATAAAAGATGAAAAAATGACAGCACCTTTGTCTCTTTATATATTTTCAGGTCATCAATAATCTCTAGTGAATATACCCATTTTCGGTAAGTTTCAAGATACAAGATGAGCATCTATGTCAGCTAGTTCTAGAATCATTCTGTGATTTCCTTGTGGAAAAACATGTAACAGGATAAACAATATTATTTTTATGGTCAAGAATGAAAACAATCACCTAATGGCAAACAAGAAGCCAATTTTACAGAGGTTTATTAGAAACACAACTTATTGTCTTCCTGTCTGAAATGTGGACAGAATTTTAAAGTAGAACCTCGTTACCTTGACTAAATCATGCATACATGCATGCCTATACACATGAAATACAATAAAACTTGTGAAGTTAAAATATGTTGCTTTCCAATGTAACAAACAAATGTTTATTCAAATGTTAGATTTATAACCTGTGTTTAGCACAGGGGGATATGTAGTACTTTCTCCTATTTTTGAATATGGATTTGATACATCCTCCTTAGATGGAAAGATGGAATAGGTAGTTTTTCTTTTCTTTTCCTGCCTTATTCTTCAAAAGTTTTAAAGGCAAAATAATATGCAATGGGTTACATATAAATGTTTTGTGTTAAGTTTTTTTTTTGTAATTGCTTTGGGAACTACTTCCTAGGAAACATCAAAGGAGTTCTGCTTTGCATTAATGTAACTTAATGCATTTCCATTCCTTCTTTCTCTATACGGAAGTGGAAAAATTATCTCCCATTATTGGATGGCAGTGGTAAACTACACCTTCAGTTTTGACTCATGGCGTGACCTTGCTGTTTTTCCTGCACACTGGGAAATTTTAAAAGTGGTATTTCTTCCTAAAGGTTTTAACCCTGCTTGTGTTGTTTCTGAAATGGCTGAGCAGATTTTTCCCCAGGTGCTTCTAACTGGCTTTAATAAGTATTCAACCACAAAACTCTATTCTCCCTTCGAGGAAATTGTGGTTATTGCCCCAGTGCTTTTCACACCCACTGCTATCACTGAGTACTTGAAAAATGTTGACATATTTCTTATAAATCTTTTGGCTTTCCTTTCCATGCCTCCAATAATAGGCACTTAATTTGACCTCAGGAAAAATTTCATTGACAGGGCTCTTGGAATGAATACTAATTTAGCCTTCTATTTCCTGAAAGTTTGCTTTCAGTAATGAGGTTGATAGTTTTTATCTATCCTTCCCTGTCAAGGTACCTCTGGAGCACCATTCTATCCCCTAATCTCAGATTATACAGGCCTCATACTGACCCGATTTAAATGACCCTTTAAGATTTAACTCTCATCAGTCTGAGGATTAATGCTGGTGATAAATCCCTTGTATCAGGGGTGTCAAACTGGTGGCTCTCAGACTGGATGCGTCATGTGCAGGCCATGCCCATCCTGGCTCCACAAAGGCAAAAAACATCACAATACATCACGATACGTCAGGTGATGTGATCAAGTTTGACATCCATGCCTTGTATGGTGTTCTTGTTTTAAATGATTGTTGTGTCATGGTTCCAATAGATGAGACCAACTAAAACAGAACTCTGAGGCTTGAGTTTTCCTCTAAGGTGGGAAGTTTAACTTTGTAATAATGTAACTTTTTGGAGGGAATTTTATTCTTGGTTTCACTTTTGATCAAAACGATACTTTGTAACCAAGAACATGTTTATTGGTTAGAAAGTATCATCTCGAACAAAAGTGAAACCAAGACTAAAATTCTCTCCAAAAAGTTACATTATTACAAAGTTAAATTTCCCACCCCAGTACCATGCAGTCACCTATGTTTCCCAATAGAATAGTTTGGCGGGCTTTCTAACATAAGGCTCAGCCCCCAGTCTAACAAACAGAGTGACCTTGGTTCCCATGGGACAGAGAATTGTTTAGACTAGCATAAAACTTCATAACTCCTCCTCCCCCATTCTTGTGGCAACCAAAAATGAGCAAGATAGTTTCAGCAAGGTTCGTTGCAGAGTTGACATGTTGTTTCTGGACTTCCAGTCTTTTTTCCTGTATTTGTAGTATTGTATTTATGCTTCTTGTTAGGTAAGAGCCATAACTTTAAAGGCTGGAGCTGTGGTTGTTTCTCTTTTTTCTTTTTCCTTTCCTGTTTCTTTTCCTTTTGTGTTATGCCACTTAGACATCAAATGACCTCAAAAGACCTGAAGTGAGACTCTCTGTCACTTTGGAAATTTATAAACTATGCTACAGGGATTTAGATTGAAAAACCAAGTAAGAATGTTTGAAATAATTAATCCATTTGTAGATGAGAATGTATTTTATATTGTTAGGGGGAACAAAAGTAAAAAAAATTGTGAACATGACAATTGTTTATAGTAATTTATAAACTGATCAAGAAAGTCAAATCAGAAGAAAATGTCTCACCCAGAATTGGTAAGAGATAGCACAGTGGAAAAGGAAGGGGGGAAAATGTGGAAAAACCCATCTTGGCTTATTGAATTGGCAACCACTCAAGCATTTTTTCCATTCTTCCCTATCTTGTATTATTTAACTTAGGTATAGCTTGTAATATTTTTCTCTGTTTTAAATGAATGAAAAATTAGCCATGGAAGAGCAAATAAAAGAGATTGGTAAGAGCAATGCAAGAAAATGGAAATTGATAAATGCCTTGGGCCATGCTTAGCTGGAAGACTTATAAAAACATTCTTATACCTAGAAATCTCAACATATTTCAAATAAAATCATTCTCAGGATTAACAGAATCAATGTTATTTTTCTTCAGGAAGAACTCTGTTAGGGAACTTCTCTTTAGAAACCTTTCTGTCCACAAACTCTCTTTCTAGGGAGGCTTACACACAAACTCTTGGTGGGGATGCTGTAGAAGAGTTACTGCTTAAATCAAGGTCTACACGATGATGAACAGAGCATTATAGCAACAACAAACATCCAGTGACCTTAACATTGAATGTTGCTATCCCACTTCTGGTTTCTTATAAATCATCACTGTGCCAAGCTTCAAAGGACTCTTTTGATTTGAAGATTCTCAGAGAAGCACCAATTCAAAGTTGTTTTGTGAAGCAGCATAATCCTTTTATAGAGTGGAAGAAAACTATTGTGTTGCTTTTGTGTTCCTCTGATGATCTTCTAGGTGCTTCTGCTATTGCAACTGTCAGAAGACAAACTGCACCATCACAATTAAAGTTGAATTGTGATTTCCTTGCAGAAGCTAGTAATCCTTTCTTTGAAAGCATCTCATGTGAAATGTCTACACAACAGGGGACCCCAAGCACCAAAAGCCACCTTCAGTTGAAAGCTGGGATTACAGGATTCATCTTTAAAAGTCTTTCCCAATTCATCTATGCTGGCTTCATCAGCAATCAAAATAAACATGGGTTAGGATACCAAAGTAAAGAGTTTTTTCCCCTTCTAATTGCCATGGTCTTAAATGTTTCACTGCCACACTTGACTTTAGCCAGTTATTTTTGTAATTGTCCTTATATCTGCATGTTGCATTGTTTTTAAAGGTGTCCTCTTTGGCATGTTGAGTGACTAAAATTTAGAAGCTTGATTTGAAAGTGTCATCAGGTACCACATTTGTTTCCATGTCATGGAGTGGAAGTTTCACTTCCATCAAGATTCATCACTGTTTGGCCATTAGTGGGCCTTAATAAAGAAATGAAGCCTTTGAACTATGGTGCTGGAGAAGACTCCTGCGAGTCCCTTGGACTGCAAGGCGATCAAACCGGTCAGTCCTAGAGGAGATCAACCCTGACTGCTCTTTAGAAGGCCAGATCCTGAAGCTAAAACTCAAATACTTTGGCCACCTAATGAGAAGGAAGGACTCCCTGGAGAAGAGCCTAATGCTGGGAAAGATTGAGGGCAAGAGAAGAAGGGGACGACAGAGAATGAGGTGGCTGGATGGAGTCACTGAAGCAGTAGGCGTGAGCTTAAACGGACTCCAGAAGATGGTACAGGACAGGAAGGCCTGGAGGAACATTGTCCATGGGGTCGCGGTGGGTCGGACACGACTTTGCAACTAACAACAACAATAAAGAAATAAATAAAACTGGAAAAATCTGATCCTGCAATGCTTCTTCTAAACAATGATATTAGCCTGATTCACAATTTTTACTTTTTTTAAAAAAATACGGTAAGGAACAACATTGGTGAACTCCTCTGATATTTAAATCAGCCAGGAAAGATACATATATAATATAGGCATCTAATATGATATGGTTGTAAGATGGTAACTTGGACAGAGATTCAGGTTCACTCAGTGATTTTGAGAGTTGTGCTTTTAGCCTAACTCCTGGATTATTTTTATTGGGATAAAATGAAGGAATTGTCTTGATTGGGGATTTTAAATCATGGGTGCCATGGAATGATTCTTTTAAATGCATCAAATTTCATAAGCCTTATAAGATATCAACTATTCTTTAAGGACTAAACTCCATTCTATGAATCCCTGAGCAACCAAATGCTGCAGTACCAACTATATTGTTATCCCCAGTGTCATATTAGAGATACCGATACAAAAGCCTTGGCTTACTCATCAAAATTATAATTTTCTATCTGCCAAAAATGACCAGGATGTCATTTTCATTTTGCCTACTCTCCTACCTGCACACACAAAAAAATCCCTTTTCCCTAGGGGTGGTCAGTGTCTTCCTCCATCTCTGGTTCTGTATTAGAAGCCTGGGAGTTTGAGGGTTTTGCATAGGATCTTGGCTGTTCCCAGTACTGCACTTTTTTGGACAGAGGCTCTGATGTTCTTCCTGGGATTTGCTGGAGCCACTCTCCTAGTTTAGGAGTCACAGGCCCACCTTCTTCTACCACCACTAGGTCTAATTGGGCTTTTACTTTCCATTTGCTCCATATACAAATGGAAAGTCCTTGAGTTACAACCTCAATTGAGCCCAAAATTTATGTTGCAAAGTGAAACATTTGTGAAGTGAGTTTTGCCTCATTGTACCACCTTTCTTGCCACAGTTAAGTGAATGACTGCAGTTGTTAAGTTAGTAACAACAGTTAAGAGAATCTGGCTTCCCCTTTGACTTTGCTTGTCAGAAGACTGCAAAACCATCATAAATGTGAACCAGTTACCAGGCATCTGAATTTTGATCATATGATCATGGGGATGCTGCAATGGGGTAAGTGTGAAAAATGGTCATAAGTCACCTTTTACAGCATTGTTGTAACTTTGAATGGTCACTAAATGAATTGTTGTAAGGACTACCTGTATGCACATACATACTTTCTATGCAATAAGAGCTATATTTCTGCTCTCTCCATCTTTTTTTTCTTATTCCATTCCCTTGAGTGAGCTAATTATTCCTTGTGTGTGGAAAAAGACCAGATCAGAGTGCAAATATATGGTTACTGTATACAAAAAGCAAGAGATATCTACCTTAGCACAAATGAATGGCGAATATATATTGCCTATTAGTCATTGGAAGATGGATGTGTTAAATCATCCTCTTTCCTTTGCCCAAGTGCTACAAGTGAAATGGAGAAAAAAACATTCCTAAGATATATTTCAAAAGTGATAGTTATTTTAACATGAATTACAGTTCACTCATTGCCAATTTCAATAGTTAATATATTTCCCCTGTTTGGCAATATCATTATTAAACTGGGAACAGACCCTGGTGTAAACTATTTGCAACAGTTCTTGAACTGTAGAATGCATAACCAGAAAAATGACGCTTTTTTGCTAATACTGGCAAAATGTGAAGTATTCAAATGCATTAAGCATGAAGCTAGTTTACTCGCTCTTATTGCAGCATAAGGGAAATTCACCCTGGGAATATTTTGTAGAATTTTTAACAGGTTCATTCATTATAAAATATGATCTTGTAACTGGAAAAAAAAAACAGTTGTCTACAGTTTGCAAAATAGATTCTGTGGAAGTTAATTTTGTTTCTCCGACACAGAGAACAAATGCAGTAGAATATAAACCAAGATACAGTACTGGAAAACTGGAAAGGATTGAATGTTACAAAACAAAGGTGGGCACAATCTTTTGGATACAAACTTATCTTAATTAGTGTCTATGAATTAAACTGAAGAAATTATTTGCAACTTGATTTGTATCTTTATGGGGAAAAATTACCAAGGTTGATTCATAAATATTTTGTTGGGTTATTATTGGAACTAGACGTTTTTATTCAAGTGACAAAATAATGAAGCCCTTCATATCGCTGAAGCTGATTATCTGAGCAAGCATATTTGTTCCTAGTTCCTACTTGTTCCAATACAATCCAATAAAATCAGCATGTTTTGGTCCTTTTAATTAATTAATTAAAGATTGATGGGACCCAAGAAGGAACTGTGTAGTTCCTGTCTGCTGAAATGATATCCTCCCTGCTATTCACTCATTCCCTACCCTGATTTTATTTAATAAGCCCTTAAGACTTGGTCTAGTAGGGATGACCAACTGTTTGTAAAATGCTTGGATTATTAGAATTTGTGTTGTTTGTATTGCATTGTTTTGAACTCTTTTTTTAATTGCACCTGCCAAAGTTGTAATGGAATTGAGCAGCCTATACATTTAATACCCTAAATAAATAAAGTAAGCAAGCAAGCTATAGGAACAGAGTAATTCTCAGTACCAAAGGTCTTATTGTACTCTACAAGAAGAAGTATGTTAGTGCAATAGCTTCCAAATTTCCAATTGCTTTTATGATCCTCAGGTTTATAGACAATCATCATTAACTGATATCCCTGGATTACTCAATTGCTTTTTTTAAAAAACATAAAAGCTTGTACCTATATTAACTTTTCTAATGTATGTCTATTAGAAATATTATTTTAGTTCTTGTGTAACTTGAAATTGTTAGGCTAATTATGCTACCATTGAGAGCACTAGGCCAAAGAAGGCACATCTTTAGAATCACAACAGACTGATCAAATAGAAATACCGTATTTTCCGGCGTATAAGATGACTTTTTAACCCATGAAAATCATCTCAAAAGTTGGGGGTCATCTTATACGCTGGGTCGTCTTATACGCCGGAAAATACTATTCACCTCTCTGATCTTTTCTGCTGGACGGCGGGATCACTGGGTGAATGGAGGTAGGCGATGGTGACCCATGGTTAAGCGGCCGATGGCGAATGGCTGATGGAGGGCAAACTCTCGTCAGCTCCTGGGGCAGCTACTGCAGCCGCCGCCGTTGCTTTCTGTAGGACTGGCCATGCTGGCGCTTCCAATGCTGGCTGTCAGGTCCCTGAAAAGAGGAGGGGCAGGCGGTCCCCAGAGGCGCGCTGCTCGACAGTAGGAAGGGAGCACCTTTGCTCCTGCCGAGGCACTGCCTGACCCGCGCCGACCAGAAGAATCACTTGCCTGGTCACGGAGTGTGGAACAGCGGTACTTGGCGCCCCTCTTGCCTGCAGACCATGCAGCAGCCCTCGCCAGCCGGCCTCGGCATGGCCGCCCCAAGCCCGGCTCTCTAGCGCATCTTCCAGGCCCACCTGGCCAACCGTCTCCTGGGCGGGGCTTGGCTCCAGACGCGGCGGCTGCTCTGTCTGCAAATGCTATCTCAAAGCCGAATTGCACTTGGCCGTGCAGGCTGCCAAAAGACGGGGACTCAAAGTTCCCGTGGTGGTTGCAGCTTCTGGCGTGCTGTTTGCAGAGTCTGGCCTGGAAGAGCGCGTGGCTTTGCACCATTTGCATCAGACGGGGCTGAATCTGAATCGGGCTTGTGTCGGACACTTGGCAACTGGCATGTAAGTATTTTCCGGCATATAAGACGAAAAATCTTGAAAATCTTCTCAAAAGTCAGGGGTCGTCTTATACGCCGGGTCGTCTTATACACCGGAAAATACGGTACCTGTAGGATATAGTGTGAAAAGTTGAAGCCTATCAGAAAACCAAGAGCTGTGATCTAAAGAAGGATCTTGCAAGAGATAGGTTGACAGTATATGAAATTGTATAGTGTGAGAAATAGGTATATTCAAAGATACCTCAGTGGCCTTGAGAAATATTGAATTGGATTTTTTGAAACAATTTGTTTTTAAAGGATCTTCATAGTCAAAGCAGACACATATACCTAAGTGCTCATTCATCTTGGTAGAAGATAACCTTAAATAAAAGCACAAAGAAGTTGGTTTTAGCTTTATTTTATAATTCTTTATATAACTTCTTTTCCTTAATTCAGCTGCAGTTAAAATCATATTTAACTTCTTCTTTATTATTTTTCTGTTATTACTTGTTTCAGTTTACACTTCGAAAATCTATTTACATGCTGTAGAGGTTTGCTTAAAAGTAAGCCATTCTGTTCCCTGGAATTTATTTCTTACTGTATATGCATTTTAGTTTTTAATAATTCTTAGTAAATTTGGTTAAAGTCTTATGTGGAACGTGTCAGTGATTTTACAAAATATCTTGGCATGCTGAGAAAAGTAAAAGAATGCAAGGATGCTTTTCCATTCTCTTAGATTTTAATGCTTAGGAAAGAACATATTCAACGTGCAGAAAGTTTCATTATTTAGTGCTTATTAATTATGATACTGATAATGATACTGATCTGCTAGGTTGTTGAGTTTCAGTGTTGATTACTTGCAGTAAAATAATAAAAGAGCAATATAACAAAAGGGAACAGTTTTTTAAAAAATACTTTTACTGTTTTCCTAAAAGCTATAACAGTTGCCATACACATGGGGAATTGTGGGGAATAGCTCTAAAACACTGGAACAGTGTTTTTTTGGCAATATATTAGCTTTTTAAATTGCTTTTGCACATATGTTCTTGTTAACATGTGCTCTTTCTGAAAGCTGTAAAGCACACCTTAAAATCCAGTTTGGAGGTGGTGTGGCTATGGGGTTGCAAAGGTCCTCTGCCCTAAAATAGTCCCAACTAGGTACACCAGACAAAGCTGAGCAAAGGTTTCTTTAGCCATGGGCTTTACCTTCTGCTCCAGGAGATACCATGAACCCAGAGATTCTCATCCCCAATTACAGACTGTGTTGCTAATAAGTTGCACTTTTAAACTCTTGTGAGCCATCCTGATTACTGATAAGTATCCAGTACAAGCCACAATGGTGTCATGTTCATCATGTGATCATGAAAATAACACAAATCACATAATTTGTATAATTTGGATACTACGGAGATAGATCCTATGCTTGAAAGATGGTATATAATACAATATAATGCAATTATCTATCTATCTATCTATCTATCTATCTATCTATCTATCTATCTATCTATCTATCTATCTATCTATCTATCTGTCTTAGTATTCAAATGTTATCTTACTATTCTTATGGGATATATACCAGTTAAGTCAGAATTTTTAGTTGCATGATATATGTAATTTAGAACACATGGATATTATAGGCTGGAAAGATTGTTATTAACAGTATAATATCATTTCCATTTTTTCATAATCCCCTTCATTGTTGTTTGTTCAATGTCTCTCTGCATTTTTAGTTAATAATTTAATCAGCTACCATTTTCAATTAAAAATGCTAGAAACCAGAATGTTGTATTATTAATAGCTGCTAGAAGGCAAAACTATGCACTAGTGATTTCAGATGTCACCTAGTAAACTAAATTGCCATTTAATAAAAAAGCACACATGTTTTGCATGATTCAGGCCAACATATATTCTAAAATATATGTAAAAAAATCTCTGTGTGGATGCCACTTCCAGAAGTCCATTCTGGGCCTGGGCAACAAAAAATTAACTACCGTTTCTGCCAAGTGGTGCGAACCAGCTGAATTCCACCACTGCATTAGCCTGTTTTGAAAGAGTTCCATATTATATTGGAAATGTGACCAGACATAAGAAACATAACATTATGGACTAAAGAACATTGCCCAAAGATATTCCTGCTAGCTTATTATAATGTATTTTTATTTTTCCACACTGACAAGCCACGGTCAGTGATAAGCAAGAGTGCCTCCAGGAGGCAAAGATCAAAAATTCAAGATGGTGACAACATCCTGCCCTTTCTTAATGCAGTTGCCACCTGATTTTTTTCACACTTCATGAATATCCTGCTGAGTGTAGTTGCAATAGGAGCAGCTGAACTGGAATTTTAACTTAAATATCTGTTTTAAGGTCTTGTGTTTCATTCAACAAACTAATTGCATTTATGGTGGTTATTAGCAAATCTGCTTTAAAATGCTGGGTTGGTCTAATATGCTAAATAGCAATAGCACTTAGACTTATATACCACTTCACAGTGCTTTACAGTCCACTCTAAGTGGTTTACAGAGTCAGCCTATTGGCCCCAGCAATCTGGGTCCTCATTTTACCAACTTCGGAAGGATGGGAGGCTGAGTCAACCTTGGGCTGGTGAGAATTAAACTGCCAAACTGCAGCCAGCCAGCAGTCAACAGAAATAACCTGCAATACTGCATTCTAAACACTGTGCCACCATGACTCATCAATGAAATCATGTTTCATTGACTTTTTTTAAAAAAAAATATTAAATTGATAATAACACAAAATACAAATGAGTTTATGTGTGAATGTGAGTAAACCATAATTTAGGATAGCAAATTATGATTTATACCTATACCTTTTTTTGGGCTTACTGATGACATCTCTACTAATGCAATTTGAAGAAGGACTATGAAGATAGGACTAGGCAATTTCTTTAACATTTCTTTGTTTTATACTTCATAGAAGCCTCTATTAGTTCACAGGAATACAACGCAAGAATATGAAACAGAAGCTCAAACTTTGTTTTGTTCTATCAACTCTAGTTTTAGAGAATTGTGACAAGCTAATATGTCAATATAGCCATAAAGTTTGGCTCTCGGTGTTTTCTGAGTTTGCTTTTCTTTATATAGGGACCATGATTGCATTGATGATACTACCTAACCAGTTAGTGAAATATTTGCAAGAGCAAAAACTCACTTAGACAATACCAAGGATTCAACCTCAGCTGTGTATATTCTCCACTCTAAGAGCAATGGGACCATACATAGTGTGTCTAACCGACTTTTGAAATAGTCAAACCACTGATGGGTATTCTATGAGACAATATTTGGGAGATGAGTCAAAGAAATTAAAGAAATAAATCAGACTGAACTAGAAAACTGCTGACCAAATTTTTTAAGCAGAACATTATGTTGGCAACCCAAGTGAAAGAAATAAATGAAAGAAATCCTTAATGGGTTAATAGACTCTCCTGTGATGAGTTTTTCCCCCTTCTCAGTAATATTTGCCACTTCTGTGTTTTATGAAGCCCATTGTTTTCTGCCTGTATACTATATTACATGAGCTTCAAAGTCTTCTGATTATTGCTATTTCTGTAATCTTTTGATAGGAAAAAAGGCACAATGGAGAGAGAAACAAAATGACAGCAGATCAATCAGCTTTCTCAGCAGTGTACACTGTACACAGTGTCCCTTAGAAATGCCATATGTATTCTCTAATTTAACTCAGATATCTATGCTCTACAGAAGGTGGTTCCCAATAAATTAGCTACATGTCTATATTTCCATATTTCCTGATATCCCCCTGATATCTAGTATTCCTGATGAATATACTTACAATTCTGGTAACACCACAAGGATGCTGTTAAGATTAATGATCAAGGAGCAACATTGGAATAAAAACTGCCCTAATGCACCTATTAACCACTTGTGTTTTGTTTCACAAACCTTGATATAATAAAGCAATACTTCTGATGCCTTTACAATAAGTGTATTTTTAAAAAAAGAGATGGGGGGGAGCTGGTACCACCACACTGGCACCCAGCCTCAACAGGACTTGCTTATCAAAAGCAGAGTAATACCCTCTGAAACCAAATAAAGAAAAAGGAGATATAAATTTCTTTAGATATCTTGTCCATTATTTAGATATGGACAAGTTACAGAACCATCTGCCTTTGTCTTGGAGATGAAAGCCAGTTTCATCAGCCCTTCTACCTTGGCTGCTACCTTATTCCACATTGAATCACCAGCTAATGTAATTAGCAACCTGGTGCCTTCCTGATGTGTTTGAGATGAGATCCTATCCACTTTAGCCAACCCAAAGGAGTTGCACAATTGTGGTTTTAAAAAAACTAGAGGATACCAGATTGGTTGTTTTTTTTTACATACAGTATATGCACAGTCTACAATTCTGATAGAAACCATTTTCACCCTCCCCTAGAAATGCTAGGGACTGAATCATTTCTTTGCAGTCTATGGCTGCAAATATCTGTCTCTTTTATAATTTTGCTACAAAGGGGGCCTGATATGCTGAAGCTTTAATCAGACTTTTAATTGTAAAAGGGAAATAGAGAAGGTTGATAGCTTAATTCCAATCATTCCCTTAATATTATCATCCCCATCTATTTATAGATCAGCACTTAGCATTTTCACTTTCCTGTGAATTTTGCAGTTCCATTCAAGAAGTTATTAAATGGGCCTATTAAAGGCAGAGATTAATTAGCAAGTAACCTATTCCATTGTGTCTTCTATTATAATTCAAGATGAAGAAGCAGTTAAAAAACTGCATAAGGTACAGCAGCATTTCAATGGCATTTCTCTTCATTTTTTAAAGAGGTTACCAGACTAAGGGTAAATAGCTTGTAAACGGAGTGCAAATCCTGGAGTGATCAACATCATCAGTCACTTGTTTAAAGGTTGTCTTAAGTTCAAAAACAATATTGAAAGGTTTAGGAAGAGTGTGACATGGTGCAAAGCTTCTGTGATTCATGTTTAAGTACAAATTAATGTGCCTGGGGAGCAATATATCAGAACTCAGGGTCAGGCATCCAGAACTTTACTCAGCTGGATGAGAATGAAAAGGAAAGATTCCCACAATTTGGGCTCAACTTCTGCTGAGCATAGTAGTGATGTAGTGATTTTAGCAGTGTTATGAAGTTAGCTTAAATGGAGAAGAAAAGGGTGTTTTTTCAGCTTCCCAAAATAGTCTGTTGAGCTCAAATTCTCCAGGGATTTCCTCCATCCAAATACAATGGAAAACTGACCCTGTTTTCCAAATGAGACCAGCTGCCATCATCTCGAGCAATATAAGGATAAAGACTTGCAAACATAGCTATGGAGCAAATAAAGTCTCTTCAGAATCTAAGCTTACCTAATTATACAAGGTGGAGGGTGATATTCTCAAATATGCCCAAAGTCATAATGCAGATTAGAAAAATTACTTTCCATACATTGTAATGACTAAAGCATTGAGATTCATTATCTCCCATCTGTTTTCCTCAGTGACTCTTTCCTAAACAAGGCATTAGGGGTAAACAAGTTGTTTGGCAACTTTAAGACTTGTTGACTTCAAAAATGGGTGGCTGAGAAATTCTGAGAGTTGAAGTCTACAAATCTTAAAGTTGCCAAGTTAGGAGACCCTTGACGTAAGCAAAAGCCCACCTCTGTTCTATTCCAATACAAGCTGAAGTTGTTGGGTGTTGTAATCCAATATATTTGGAAGATCTCAAATGGGAGCAAGCTTCAGTGTACAAGCAGTAGATGCTTCTGAAAATACAGGTCATTCCAGCCTGCTATTATGGCTGCCAATTACTATTTAGTAAGAAAAAAATAAGACTAAGGAGAATTTGTTTCACATTTGTTTTTTTGGGAGCAGTGTCCCAGTTCTAAACTAATTTATCTAAAAGACATTTACATTGATTAATGTCCCTTTAATAATTGACAGCTGCTCTCATTTTTTGTCGTTTGGATTTACGAAGCCCTTTAATAGATTTTTGTTGTTGTTGTTGTTGCAAGATATGAGCACTTCAATCTTGCCAAATATTATTTTATGCAACACAAATGACGTATCAGGGTTTGGTAGATTGGAGGATCTGAAATAAGGCAAGCTGATGAGTTTAGCAGGAGAAATACTCCAGGAAGGTGAGCTAACAGAAAGTTTGGAATTCACCCCAAAGCTAAGCAGTCTGAGATCCCAAGTCTGAGTTAGACATTTCAAAGTGCCAATTTGTTCTTCATTGGTTTTTTGTGTCATCTGCTTCTTGAAAGGTTTGCAGTGATTTCTGCAAGGGAGTGGGATTTGTGAGAGAAGACAGTTTATATTGCAAGCTCTGTCTCTTTTCTAAATGCAGCACAGCATTGCAATCAAAGAGGCAAAACATACAGTGTGATGCTACAAAACCACTTTCTTTATTCTCACAATAACAGCAAAAATATGTGGAAGCTGCTACAGAGATGCATGCTATTACGGTCCTCTAACCTAGAGGCCCCCAAGCTTTGGGACACCAGAGACCAGTTCCGTGGAGAGAGGGTTTTTTTGCAGACCAGAGGGGGCATAGTTTTGCATGCTGTCTACATCCCATGGATGGGCCTTCTTTACACAGTCCAGTTTCTGGAATGTGCCAGTCAATGGACTGGGGGTTGGGGTTGGGGACTCTGCTCTAACCAATTCAGATAATGACACCTAAATACCAATTCTTCTTTCAAGGTTTCTCAATAGTAGAGCAAACTGGAAGTACATTATTTCTAGAGATAATTAGCAATAATTGTGGAAGGACATTTTCTTTAGGATTTTTGAATATGCATGGAATTGATGTAGATGTGTTAATATATGTACAATTCATTTTAGTTCTCAACCTACACTTATCTTCAAGGCACACATTTCAAATTGACCTTGATTCAAAGCTTATCCTAATGAATGATTGATGCAGACTGAAATGGTTTCTGTTGTATCCTGGGACTGTTGAGGCATTGAAGAGGCGAGGGTAACAAGTAACAGTTCATTTATTTGAGTTAACACAGAAGTGACTCTAACAGCTGCTTGACATCTATTTATACAGACTGCCGATAGGCGGCAGCCAATGAAATTAAAGCAAATGTTCCCGCTCAAACACAAGCTTGCAAAGTAATAGATAGACAGGATTTGAATGAATACAACAGTTAACTATAACTGCCTTTATGAATTCACATTAATACACAACAGTTTCTTGTTAGTTTTTAAGAGTGAGAATGGAGAGAGAGAGAGAGAGAGAAAGAGACAGACAGACAGAGTAGTTAGAGGTGCATTTCTTTCGACTCCCAGGGGTTTCAAAATAAGTGCACTTTATCTTCAGACAAATCAGCTAACTCAAGGAACTATGACAGTGACTTTAGTTCCACTTGCTCAATGCCAAGAGAAAAAATGTCTCAGCAAAGCTCTTAATGACAATAAGTGGAGAGTTCATTTGGAGAACCAAACCATTGGTCTTTCTGAGAAGAGCCTAATGAAAATGGCTTGCCTTGATTATGTTTCACTGAAGGGTGAAATGCTTTGAGGATCAATGAGGCAACCTAGTTGAAGGACTGAACCATAACCCTATTTCTGTTTTCATTTAGCCATTGACATCACCAGGTAGCTTACAGAACCCCCTTTCTCTTAATCTTAGCCCCATTCATCCGCTTAGTTCTGAGTGGATTTAATTTTTACATAAATAAGATGAGAATTGGATGAGAATTTTTACATAAATAAGATGAGAATAGGTTTCTCTCTATGATTCTTGAAACACAATATTTTTTATGTGTGATGACTTCACAGCTAACAACAACAACAACAACTCAAAAGTCCCACAAAATTATTGCAGATTTACTTCCAAGAAAGCATTAGAGGATGGCCTTATATGAGAGATGGGCTGCATACAGTACACATTGAATAAATAGATAACAAAATAAAATATATAAATGTCAAACTGAAATGTTATGCAAGTGCAAAGTATTCATGTTATTAAAGTGGTAATAAAAATCAGACTTTTGAATTAGGCCTTTTCTTGAATTAGGCTATTCTGATAAAGCACATCAAGCAAAGCAGAGCTTCTGGAATTCTTTACAGCTTTTTTAATAGCAGGGGCTATAGGTTTGCCTGTGTGTTTCTGCACATGGGTCACATGACTTGAAGGGAGGTTTTGGTTTAGAATGCAGAAATCATCAATGTTCTGGATCATTCTGCCATAAAGGTGAATTGGAGAATGTTTCAGGCCTTTTTCTCTATTACATCTCCCAAATGGATGAAATTCATTTTCAACCATGATCTTTCTTTTGCAAGTTTTTTACACACACACACACACAGAGACACACACACCAAATTTGGTCCTGTTTTGGGGATTTTTTGGGTGGTGGCGGTAGACACAGTTATAAAGCTGATGAACAGATGGGTCCCATCCAGCCTACATATCTGATGTTTGTCAGGCTTCTCCAAAAATAGTTTGGCCCAATTTGATATCCAACTCCACAGATTTACAGAATTGTTTTATATATAAAAATGAACATCAGTGCAGTTTTCTTGGCAGTATTGCAGAAATGGTTTGATGTGGCCCTCTTACAGGATTTTTTTTTCAATTTTCCAGTTTAGTCTACAACCTGAAATTCTCCAGAAGTATTCCATTCATGTAGTAACTAAGCCTTCCCTTGCTTGTTTTCTAGGCCTTAAGATAGGAAGTTGACAAAAAGAAACTCAACTTGGTTCCACCATTCAGTTCTTTGTAACACAAATGTTAAAACATATATGTAATTGATTATATATTTGAAGATCATGTTATTATTATGCTTTTGTTATGAAATGTGAATTTGTCATAGGTATGTTTATTTTTTATGTGATGTAAAAGTAGATCAAGTAATTTTAACTTCATACTAGAATGTTCCGTCCCACAGAGATGATTAATACAATGGTTCTGGGGAAATTCTCATTCTTAACTATCACATAAAAGTGCTATGCCGATGAGACTGAATACTGATAGATGAGCAATGATTATACCCTCTACATTGCAGAACCAAAAATATAAGCACTGAATCAACACATTTGTCAACACATTTCAGAGATATAAAAATTATATGTACAACTCTGAAGCACATTCTGACTAACAAATGACTATTTGCAGAAAAAAAGGGTCAGATCAATACATAATTATACTTATTTTTGTCTCTTTTTATATATGAAGGAGAATGAAATTCAAAAATAATGGAATTATTCTATTATTCTTTAAAGGTAACAAGCAACCAGTGCAAAAGCTTGCCATTGAAACAATCAAATCCTTTTCTCAACATTCCATCTGTTCCCATATAGGGTTCCTGTGCTACAGACCTGAACCTCTCAAACTGGACCCTAGAGTCCATTAATTCATGGTGTAAAGTTTGGGTCCATCTACTTATGCTATCCCACCCAGAGAAATTAGCAGCATATAGATGTTCTTCCCTAATTTCAGTAAATAGTAAACAGAGTCAGAGCTAGTTAGTATTTGGATAAGTAACAACCTGGAAATCATAAGATAGTAAGTTAGCCTGAAAAAGTTGAGAAAACAATTCGGAATAAGGAAATGGCAAACTATGGTGACAAAATAAAGTTTTGTCACTAGGAGTTGAATTCAGCTTGATGGCTTCTTTACTGTACTGAAGGCAACTTACACTGGAAATGGAGAACTGTTCCTATCCTATCCAGTTTCCAATCAAAAAAGTAGAAATTAAAAATAAAATGAAAGGGTTTTTCACTCTTCAAGAGATGAGTGACTACTTTTTGGCAATGAAAGTATGTTCCAGAGTTGTCAAGTTCAGTTTTATTTCATGCTTCAGAATTTGGAATTGCAATTGAACTATTGGGCTGGTTAATATCCCAGTTTAGGAGTAAACGATTTTGTATTTTGGTTATACAGATGCAATCTTCTCTGATCATTATATCATTGCACCAAATCCCAGCAAACACTGTATATTGTACTTGTGAACACAAATGGTAACAACAATCAGACTTACATTGTGTTTGTCATATGAGAAGAGCATAGAGTAGGTGGACCAACTGGACCATCAGTAGTAAGAAATTACTATCATCATCTTTTTTAATGGAAAAATGAGAAATTCTACAAACAGTCCTGAAAACAAGAATTGATCAATTTAACTGATCAATGTATTAATGTATCCTTATTGGAAAAACCCAAGACCATTAGCTCCCAAAACATGATAGTCATTATTGGTTAGTTAAAAATATCTTCAGCTTTTAGTTGACAGATGGAGTTATATTCTATCATTCATTTTATTTAATTCAACTGCTTATAATTAGACCAGTCTGGTATCTTATATCTTTTTAACTATTTTCATTACAAATTATTTGCTACATATAGTGTATTCATTTGTTCCTTATTGAATATTAAATATATCTTTCATGATTTCCAGATTTTAAGTTTTCATTTGTAACTAAAAATCTAGGACTCTTTTGAACATTACTTCTGTCTTTGTTAGCTCTTGTTCTAGTTAAAAATTAAACAGCTGCAGAATCTCTGAATAAAATAATTAAACAATAGCAAATGCCCAGAATAAAGAAATTGTTATATTTAATTAGCTAGTCACCTAGGATACCTGACTATATCATCCTTATCTTGACTATCACTTTTTCCTTTATTTTTTTGAAGTGACTACCTTTTTGCAAAATATATTTAACTTTGCTTTTCTCCAAATTAAACCTCATTTTGTTGGATAGGGCCCATTGTTCAAGTTTGTCAAGATCTTTTTGGATCCTGAGTTTGTCTTCTGGGGTGTTGGCTACTCCTGACAATTTGGTGTCATCTGCAAATTTGACGAGTTCCCTTTCAATTCCCTCATCTAAGTCATTTATGAAGATATTGAAGAGTACTGGGCCTAAGACAGAACGTTGTGGTTCCCCACTGCTTACTTCTCTCCATGTGGATGTAGTGCCATTGAGGACTACTCATTGAGTATAGTTTGTCAGCCAACTACAGATCCATCTGGTAGTGATGTTGTCTATTCCTCTTTTTCTAGCTTACCAAGGAGTACCGTATATACTTGAGTATAAGCCGACTCGAGTATAAGCCGAGACCCCCAATTTCACCCCCAAAAACTGGAAAAAGTTATTGACTCGAGTATAAGCCGATCCGCCATTCTGCAAGCCTGAATACACAGGAATACCCTGTGTGGCCGCGGCTCGTCGGCAGGTCTCCGTTCCTCCTGCCGACCTTTGGGGAGGTTTGGGCGCCTCCCCAAACCTCCCCAAACCTCGGCAGGTCTCCGTTCCTCCTGCCGACCTTTGGGGAGGTTTGGGCGCCTCCCCAAACCTCCCCAAACCTCGGCAGGTCTCCGTTCCTCCTGCCGACCTTTGGGGAGGTTTGGGCGCCTCCCCAAACCTCGGCAGGTCTCCGTTCCTCCGCGCAGACCTGCCGACCTTTGGGGAGGTTTGGGCGCCTCCCCAAACGTCCCCAAACCTCGGCAGGTCTCCGTTCCTGTTTGGGGAGGTTTGGGCGCCTCCCCAAACCTCGGCAGGTCTCCGTTCCTCCGCGCAGACCTGCCGACGTTTGGGGAGGTTTGGGCGCCTCCCCAAACCTCCCCAAACCTCGGCAGGTCTCCGTTCCTGTTTGGGGAGGTTTGGGCGCCTCCCCAAACCTCCCCAAACCTCGGCAGGTCTCCGTTCCTCCGCGCAGACCTGCCGACCTTTGGGGAGGTTTGGGCGCCTCCCCAAACGTCCCCAAACCTCGGCAGGTCTCCGTTCCTGTTTGGGGAGGTTTGGGCGCCTCCCCAAACCTCCCCAAACCTCGGCAGGTCTCCGTTCCTCCGCGCAGACCTGCCGACCTTTGGGGAGGTTTGGGCGCCTCCCCAAACCTCCCCAAACCTCGGCAGGTCTCCGTTCCTGTTTGGGGAGGTTTGGGCGCCTCCCCAAACCTCCCCAAACCTCGGCAGGTCTCCGTTCCTCCTGCCGACCTTTGGGGAGGTTTGGGCGCCTCCCCAAACCTCGGCAGGTCTCCGTTCCTCCTGCCGACCTTTGGGGAGGTTTGGGCGCCTCCCCAAACCTCTGCAGGTCTCCGTTCCTCCGCGCAGACCTGCCGACCTTTGGGGAGGTTTGGGCGCCTCCCCAAACCTCGGCAGGTCTCCGTTCCTCCTGCCGACCTTTGGGGAGGTTTGGGCGCCTCCCCAAACCTCCCCAAACCTCGGCAGGTCTCCGTTCCTCCTGCCGACCTTTGGGGAGGTTTGGGCGCCTCCCCAAACCTCGGCAGGTCTCCGTTCCTCCTGCCGACCTTTGGGGAGGTTTGGGCGCCTCCCCAAACCTCGGCAGGTCTCCGTTCCTCCTGCCGACCTTTGGGGAGGTTTGGGCGCCTCCCCAAACCTCCCCAAACCTCGGCAGGTCTCCGTTCCTCCTGCCGACCTTTGGGGAGGTTTGGGCGCCTCCCCAAACCTCCCCAAACCTCGGCAGGTCTCCGTTCCTCCTGCCGACCTTTGGGGAGGTTTGGGCGCCTCCCCAAACCTCGGCAGGTCTCCGTTCCTCCGCGCAGACCTGCCGACCTTTGGGGAGGTTTGGGCGCCTCCCCAAACGTCCCCAAACCTCGGCAGGTCTCCGTTCCTGTTTGGGGAGGTTTGGGCGCCTCCCCAAACCTCCCCAAACCTCGGCAGGTCTCCGTTCCTCCGCGCAGACCTGCCGACGTTTGGGGAGGTTTGGGCGCCTCCCCAAACCTCCCCAAACCTCGGCAGGTCTCCGTTCCTGTTTGGGGAGGTTTGGGCACCTCCCCAAACCTCCCCAAACCTCGGCAGGTCTCCGTTCCTCTGCGCGGAGGAACGGAGACCTGCCGAGGTTTGGGGACGTTTGGGGAGGCGCCCAAACCTCCCCAAACAGGAACGGAGACCTGCCGAGGTTTGGGGACGTTTGGGGAGGCGCCCAAACCTCCCCAAAGGTCGGCAGGTCTGCGCGGAGGAACGGAGACCTGCCGAGGTTTGGGGAGGTTTGGGGAGGCGCCCAAACCTCCCCAAACAGGAACGGAGACCTGCCGAGGTTTGGGGACGTTTGGGGAGGCGCCCAAACCTCCCCAAAGGTCGGCAGGTCTGCGCGGAGGAACGGAGACCTGCCGAGGTTTGGGGAGGTTTGGGGAGGCGCCCAAACCTCCCCAAACAGGAACGGAGACCTGCCGAGGTTTGGGGACGTTTGGGGAGGCGCCCAAACCTCCCCAAAGGTCGGCAGGTCTGCGCGGAGGAACGGAGACCTGCCGAGGTTTGGGGAGGCGCCCAAACCTCCCCAAACAGGAACGGAGACCTGCCGAGGTTTGGGGAGGTTTGGGGAGGCGCCCAAACCTCCCCAAAGGTCGGCAGGTCTGCGCGGAGGAACGGAGACCTGCCGAGGTTTGGGGAGGTTTGGGGAGGCGCCCAAACCTCCCCAAACAGGAACGGAGACCTGCCGAGGTTTGGGGACGTTTGGGGAGGCGCCCAAACCTCCCCAAATGTCGGCAGGTCTGCGCGGAGGAACGGAGACCTGCCGAGGTTTGGGGAGGTTTGGGGAGGCGCCCAAACCTCCCCAAACAGGAACGGAGACCTGCCGAGGTTTGGGGACGTTTGGGGAGGCGCCCAAACCTCCCCAAAGGTCGGCAGGTCTGCGCGGAGGAACGGAGACCTGCCGAGGTTTGGGGAGGTTTGGGGAGGCGCCCAAACCTCCCCAAACAGGAACGGAGACCTGCCGAGGTTTGGGGAGGTTTGGGGAGGCGCCCAAACCTCCCCAAAGGTCGGCAGGAGGAACGGAGACCTGCCGAGGTTTGGGGAGGCGCCCAAACCTCCCCAAAGGTCGGCAGGAGGAACGGAGACCTGCCGAGGTTTGGGGAGGCGCCCAAACCTCCCCAAAGGTTGGCAGGAGGAACGGAGACCTGGGGAGGTTTGGGGAGGCGCCCAAACCTCCCCAAAGGTCGGCAGGAGGAACGGAGACCTGCCGAGGTTTGGGGAGGCGCCCAAACCTCCCCAAAGGTCGGCAGGAGGAACGGAGACCTGCCGAGGTTTGGGGAGGCGCCCAAACCTCCCCAAAGGTCGGCAGGAGGAACGGAGACCTGCCGAGGTTTGGGGAGGCGCCCAAACCTCCCCAAAGGTCGGCAGGAGGAACGGAGACCTGCCGAGGTTTGGGGAGGTTTGGGGAGGCGCCCAAACCTCCCCAAAGGTCGGCAGGAGGAACGGAGACCTGCCGAGGTTTGGGGAGGTTTGGGGAGGCGCCCAAACCTCCCCAAACGTCGGCAGGTCTGCGCGGAGGAACGGAGACCTGCCGAGGTTTGGGGAGGCGCCCAAACCTCCCCAAACGTCGGCAAGTCTCCGTTCCTCCGCGCCCTGCCTGCCTGCTTCTTTCCGCTGCGGAAAGAAGCAGGCAGGCAAGGCGCGGAGTTTGGGGAGGTGCGCGCGCACCTCCCCAAACCTCCCCAAACTTCGGCAGGTCTCGGACGGCGGTGGCTTGGGAGAGGTGCGGGCGATCCCGGAAGCACCAAAGCCTCGGCCGCGCACAAGTCCTCGGTAAGTTTTTTTTGTTGACTGGAGTATAAGCCGAAGTGGAATTTTTCAGCCCAAAAAGTGGGCTGAAAAATTCGGCTTATACTCAAGTATATACGGTATGTTGTGGTCTACTTTGTCAAATGCCTTACTGAAATTTATGTATACTATATCCATTGCGTTTTGCTGGTCTACTAGTTTAGTCACTTCACTGAAGAATAAGATCAGATTGGTCTGGCATGATCTGTCTTTAACAAACCCATGCTGGCTGCTAGTTATGACTTTGTTTGCTTCTAGTTGTTCACAGATCTGTTGTTTTTTAAAAAATCTTTTCTAGGATCTTCCCAGGTATTGATGTGAAACTGACTGGTCTGTAGTTTCCTGGGTCCATTTTCCCTCCTTTCTTGAAGATGGGGACCACATAAGCCCTTTTCCAATCCTTGGGTACTTCCCCAGTACTCCAGGATTTGTGGAAGATGTGGTACAATGGTTCTTTCAGAACTATGGGATGTAATCTGTCGGGTCCTGGTGATTTGTATTCATCAAGATCAGACAGATATTATTTTACCATTTTCTTGCTTATTTTGATTTTTGTTTCTAGTATATTTTTGCAGTGTTTTTTTGTGTGTATTGGGCTATGTTTTCTTTTTGTGTGAAGACTGATGCAAAGTATGAGTTAAGCAGCTCAGCTTTCTCCCTGTAATTTTCTTCCCATCTTCTCTCTTTAGGGGCCTACAGTTTCCTTGATTTTTTTCTTGTTGTTAATGTGTTGGAAGAAACTTTTTTTATTGTCCTTCATTTCTGTTGCAAGTCTTTGTTCATTCTGAGCCTTTGCTTTCCTGACTTCTTCTTTGCATGTTCTGGCTGTCTGCTGATAATCGGCCTTGGTGATGTGCCCCTCTTTACATTTTTTGTATTTGTCCTTTTTGTCTTTTGGTTTTTTAGTGAGATCTTTGTGTAGCCATGCTGGTTTCTTCCTGGATTTCTTGTTTTTCTTTCTCAATGGTATTGTGCTGATATGGGCTTTTGTGATCATGTTTTTCAGGGTTTCCCATGCTTCTTGGGTTGTTTTTGTTGTGTCCGGTCGGGCGACAGATAACACAGAGACGGATCAGGGTCTAGACTGTTTATTTAGTTGCACGTGGTAGAACTGGCCTCGCATGGCCCTGGGTAGCTTATATGTCCGGCAACCGCCGGACGCTGGCCAACCTGCCGACTGGAATCTCCCGCCTTGCCTCAGGCACCCAACCCGGTGTCCAGGAATTCCCGCCGGTTGGATTAGCCAATCACGAGGCTGTGCTGTTTTTGTACAAAACAGTTTTTCCCTTTAGGATTTTCATCCATTTTCATCCATCAAGATTACTGCTTGTGAGAGGCCATCATTTACAGTGTTCTAAGATTGGGAATGTCATAATTTTAATATAAATATACTTTTTTGGTAGGGACAATGAATAAAAGCTGCATTTTTAAAAAGAAGAAGAGAAACACATTCCTTTGATATTGATTATACTTCTTTTTCCTGCAAATACTCTTGTAAAAATTAAAAAGTTTTACATATTGGATAATGTTCAGGGTTGGGGAAAAATGGATTTAAATCTTTCCTTTGTACCACAACCTCCATCTGACTATCTAGTCAGACTCCAACTGGCACGATTTCTTAAAAATAGATTTGGGGTTTTTTTAAATAAAGAAATGGAAAGAATTAAAAGCATAGTTAATATCCTGTCCCTAGTATCTGGAAAGTAATTCTTAAATATTAATAAAGAACTCAGATAAGAAGACAAACCAAACTGATACCCAGATATTCTGTTCACAGTTAATATGGAAATATGGTTTCTGGGACCAGATGGTTTATCTCCTAGGGTACTGAAGGAGCTGGCAGTACAACCACTGAATGAACTCTTTCATAGCTCCTGGAACATGGGGGAACTACCGGAAGACTGGAGAAGCACTGATATGGTTCCAATCTACAAAAAGGGGAAAAAAGTGGATCCAGAAAACTATAGACCATGGATAACTGGGAAAATCCTGGAAAAGATAATCAAGAAGCGTATTTGTGAGCACCTAGAAATCAACAAGATGATTAGTAGAAAACTGTATAGGCTTGTTAAAAACAGATCATACTCAACAGATTTTACTGCCTTCTTTGATAGTGGCTAAATTAGTGGATAAGGGAAATGCTGTGGATATAGTATACTTGGACTATTTATCATAGCCTACTTCTTGGTAAGATAGAACAACATGGAATAGACAGTACTGCCACCAGATGTCTTTGCAATTGGCTCATCAACCACATTCAGCATGTATCCCTCAATGGAATTACATGTACATGGGGAGAAGCATGCAGTGGGATACCTCAAGGTTCTGTTTTGGGGCCTATAATTTTCAGCATCTTCATAAATAAAACCAAATGTACAGGTAAAGAAGGGACAGTACTTGGCTCAACAATGCTGCCTGTAAGGGGGATCTAGGTGTCTTGCTGGGCTACCACTCATGTATAAGTCAATAGTGTGTTGCAGCTGCCACTTTAATTCTAGGCTGCATTAACAGAGGGAAAGCATCAACATTATGGGAAGTGATAGTACCACTCTATACTACACAAAGGAGGCCACATTTGAAATATTGCATCCAGTTCTGATCAATATGGTACAAAAATATGCTTGAAGCCCTAAAAAGAGTGCACAGAAGAGGAACAAATATAACAAGGGTTCTAGAGGTTAAATCATACAAGGAATGGCTAAGAAAAGTAGATATGTTTAACTTAAGAAAGAGAAGGCTTGGGGTGAGGTTCAAGGTTTTGGTTACGATCTTTAAGTCCCTACATGGCATGGGTCCGGGATACCTCAGGGACCACCTGCTGCCGGCATCAACTCCCCTCCGCCCTGTGCGTTCCCACAGAGAGGGCCTCCTCAGGGTGCCGCCAGTCAAGGAATGCCGACTGGTGGCCCCCAGGGGGAGGGCCTTCTCTGTGGGCGCTCCGGTATTATGGAACCAACTGCCGGTGGAGCTCCGGACGGCATCAGACCTCCGAACTTTCTGTCGTGGCCTGAAGACCCACCTATTTGAAATGGCTGGTCTGGCCTGACGGGGGATTATGGGTTTTAATTTGTCGTTTTAGATTTGTATTACTGTTTTTAACTGGGCATGGGTTTAATCTTTTTTAATTTTTGTATTGTCTTTTTTATATATGCCCTGTGAACCGCCCTGAGTCCCTACCAAGGAGAAGGGCGGTATACAAATTAAATAAAACTTGAACTTGAAACTTGAAACTTGACATGATAGCAAATGTCCAATATTTGAAGGGCTGTTACAGAGAAGAGGGAGACGACTTCTCCATAGCACCTGAAGGCAGGACAAGAAGCAGTGAGTAGAAACTCATCACAGGGAGATTAAACCTGTAACTAAGGAGAAATTTCCTGACAATGAAAACAATTAAACAATGTGACAGCTTGAATTCCAGAGTTGTTGGTGCTCCACTGCTGGAGGTGTTTAAGAAAAGATTGGACAATTACTTGTCTAGGATAGTATAAAGTCTCCTGCCTTGGGCAGAAGTTGGATTAGAAGACCTCCAAGATTCTTTCCAGTCCTCTGAGTCTATGATTCAGGAACAATATCATAATTGTCTGTCCAGAGGAGTGCAGTGCTGTGAATAGCTAAGCTAAGATATTGCATAAAACTATCAGACTCCCAGAAGTAGAGAATCTGAGACTGAGCAAGACACATACCACCCAAAGGAGAAGGTTTTTGGGTTGTTGTTTTTTTGTAATCAGCATGTCTTCTTTAAAAGCACTTCCCTTCCATGTGTACTCTAACATGGTGTTTACTGCAAGAAACCTTCAGTTTCCCTGGAAACAAAATTGCATACCATTTGAGACGTAAAAGTTAAAATAGATTCTTATTCTGTCTGGAACCTGACTGAAGAAGTTCACAATCCAGCAAACTTAAAAAGAAAGACAGTTTGATGAAAATAAAGTGTGCTACACATCTTTATAAGTTCTCTTCAGACAAGAAGAATGTTTCTGTTGATAAGAAGTCTTTCAAAGATACATATTAAAGGTGGAAATCAACTTCTCATGGAAAAACATAGCTTACCTATGACCTTATAACCACCTGTCAGATAAGTGCCCACCATCTGATTTGGTCAAACAACCAAACCCCAAGGGAAAAAAGGCAATTGAATGTAACTGTTCCCACATTTTCTTAGTTTAGATATTTAGAGGTCAATTTTCTTCTGCTGAAACGCACATACACTAAATAAAAGAATCAGCAACCAAACTTTATTTAAATTGCATGTAACAGTTCCCAAAAAGAAAAAAAACAATGTAATTAATATTGCTATGCTTGGTGACCCCTTCATGGATTACTGCCTTGTCGTGGCGAAGGGGCTTGCGTAATTCAATGAAGCTATGAGCTATGTCGTGCAGGGCCACCCACAATTCAAAAAACAATAGAAGCCGAAGAAAGCAACACTAAGACGGAAGATACCAAAGGCTTTTGAATACAGTACATTGCGAACCTAGCCAACCAAATAATAATTATAACATTGGTCATCTCCTCTTATCTAAGCCAGATGGAATTGGAAGAAGAAGACCAGCCTGAACTAATGACAACTATACCATACCAAACACTGAGAAATGATCTATTAAAGCAACACCTTAATGATTACAAAGGGGACACTTTCTTTGCAAAACTGACAATTGGATGGTCTCCCTGGATTCAAACAATTTGTGTTGGAAGAAAGGGAAACAAATTTGAGAATCTAAAGACGCCAATATGGAAGCCTGATCAGCACAAAAAGAAGGCGAGAGTTAGATTTTTAAAAAATGGATTCGTCTTTCTGTTGGGACTTGTAATGATAGAGCTTAAAATTTATTTTAATGGGCTAAGAGGAATCTTTAAAAGATATAAACTGATTCTATACTTGCCAAACGTGTGCAGGTAATCAAGGTTTGGTCTTCTACCATGCCATATAGTATATGGTATTTTACCAGTAGAAGTATTAACAACTATATTCAGAACATGGTTTGCACATTTTGCTGCCTCCCCCCACAGTCTATCTGTTAAGCCTGAATCTTTTAACATGGTTCTCATCATGGCTTGTAATGTTTGCCCACGTCTCTCAACAAATGCATTATGTTGAGGCCTACTATTAAGATGAAAAACATAATATACTTGTATAAAACAAGAATACAGTGAAATGAACAATATATGTATTTTAGACAGGATAATTACCATATAATGAAATGGGGGAAATGGGGGTTACCCGAAAATTAAGTTTTCTTCTATATATTACAGGCTACTCTGAAATATTCTATTGCAATTAGGTAAAATTCAAAAACAGGACATGGATATGTATAAGTGAAAATATATTGAAAATTGTTCTAATTGATTGTGTCACAATTAGAAATGTATTAATTTGATTATGTTATCATAACTAAGGGAATTGGAGAGGGAATTCTTGTTGATGTAACTTGAGCTATCTACAAATGATTTTGTTATTTGCTATTGTTTACTTTTAATTACTCAACCACCGTATTGCTTCATAAATACCTGGATGTAAAATTTAAAAAAATAATAAAACTTGTATTAAAAAAAAGACTACAGTGCTGGTACTCTACATAAACATCACTTCTTGGCTATATTCACAGCAGACATTTGTTATGTATTGTTGTTCAGCTGCTAGTTAAGGTTATTTATAATTTTAGTTGTTTATTATTATTATTATTATTATTATTATTATTATTATTATTATTATTATTATTATTATTATTATTTTGTTTTTAATAGTTAGCCATCCAAAGTCATGAACTGATGTGGGTGGCCAACAAATTTAATAAAATAAAATAAATAAAAATCAACATATTTTAGAAGAAGTATGTTTTCTACATGATCCCTTCTTGATGCATTTAAGATTCATGATGTAACTGCATCCATTAAATCCCAAGGATCAGATATGCTTTCACCAAAAATATATACAACAGCTCCATCATGATGGACATGAAAACTTTGAATGCTTGACATAAAGAATGCTGGCAATATTTCTTCAGGATGAAAACAATTACAATGACTCCCATTAATTTAATTTAAAAGGAAATAAAAGTGACCCTTAAAACAAGCTACCCACATTAACCTATATGTTGTTGCACCTAAATTATGCAAGTATTTTCTCCATAAATTGATCCACTGGTCAGAACCTAGTAATTGATTGAAAAAAAATGTGACTTCAGATAAATGAAAACTACAATTGTCCAATATACTGTTTTTCATCTTTTAATTATGAAATTCACAAGTAGGTTTAGCAGAACAATTTTTATGGTTTTATCATTAGCATTTAATATGGTGGGTAGTCCAAGACTATGGGAAAAATAAGTAGACAAAAATCGATAGAAAATTGTACTCTTATCTAGACCATACATCATTATAATTATGTGCGGGTGAAGTTAGAACCATTTGAATATCTCCGAGACAACAAAAGTGACTAGAGAAATTAAACAGGGTGTTCACCTTGTCTTTTCAGTTTATATTTCAATAATGCAATGTCAGAACTTCCAAATTCTTCAATTTCCTAATTCTCATGTTTGCAAATGATGTGTTCCTTTTGTCTCTCACCAGATTAGATAATATAAGGTTTACTGAGTAGTCCCTTTTAAAAAAATCAAGTTTTCAAATATAAAAATGCTTTTATAAAAAATTAAAAACCTCTAAGTGATTTATAGATAGTCATGAGATAAAAAAATAACCATTCCATTACATACACTTCAATGAATGATTTTCATGGATTTATTAGAAAAGAGCGTAACATTCTTAGGCATATCAGATATGCATTTTTCTATGCTGAACAAAATTGTACCGCCTACAATCCAGATTTATGCAGAAAAGTCAATTACTCAAATGCTGCATGAGGGAAAGATATAGAAAATAGGAAATAGCAAGGAATTAGAGATAGTAAAGAAAAAAATCACAAGAGTGCTTCTGGTTCTATCTCCAAAGATCCTATCTGCAATAGCAGCTCCATAGATAGGTTTGTCTTCTATAATGATGATAAACAAGTCAGGTCTGCCTATTCTAGCAAGCTGATTCAGATATCAGGCCATTATCTCCCTTATAAATATTATCTGGAACAATCCAAGGTTGGGAGCTAGACACACATATGTCCATAAAATTGTTATACATACCATCAATGATCATTTCCTTTGTGGATCTAAAATGTTTATTTAAAAAAAAAATCATATTTACAATTGCAATTTCAAATCAGAAATTAGTGAATATTCAGTAAAATTGGAATGCATTGCTTCAAAAAAAAATCCATAAAAAGAGACATTTTTAAGATCTAATTTTTCTCATCTGAGGAAATCATTACTAAATTAAAGCTTCAAATAATGTTTCCAAAGTTATGGAAGGAGTTCCACTCAAGTTCTCTGGTTTCTTGTCTATGTTTTGTGGAAGATGTAGCAGAGCAGATGATTAACATGCTTTTGAGTGACATAAATCCAGTGGTGGGATTCAGCTGGTTTGCACCACTTTGGCAGAACCGGTAGCTAATTTTTTTTGTTGCCCAGACCCAGAATGGATTTCCGGAAGTGGTATCCACACAGAGAATCGGTTGTTCACATATTTGAATCCCACCACTGCATAAATCCTTTGGTTACATACTAAATAACAAAGTTTTCACTTGCTGAAACAAAGGTATGTGCTTTTATCTGAGCAAGACAGAGTCATGTTTAGAAGAACTGTTGATAAAGTAGTTTCTCTTTAACTGATTTTTTGACAGTACTGTCAGTACTTTATTGAATGCATTTTAAATTGGATTGGTCTGTTGCATTATTGTTTTACTTGTTATATTATGCAGGCTTTATTCCATGTGTTTGCAACAGACCATGCCTTTAGGCTACAACATTCTACTTTCTCTGTCTTTGTCTTTATTATTGATGAACATTTGGACATTATCAACAAGAAATCTGTTCTTAGACTTTGGCCTCTCTCTAAAAATTTGCAGTTATTCTGGTTTCCATCCTTCAATTAAATCTAAGGAACTAATATCTCTTCGTGCAAACTGATTACAAAGCTAGACATGACCAAGTTGCCCAAACTAATCCACGGGGCATTGTGTAAAAAATATGACTTGCCTGTGTCTGAAAAGTCGTGGGAACATAGGGTGGAAAAAGTTGAGAATGAGAGGGTGAAGATCTTGTGGGACTTCCAAACACAGACAGATCACCATTTGGAACACAACACACCAGATATTGCATAGAGAACCGAAGCATACAGTTGATTGATATCACTATACCAGGAGATGCCAGAGTCAAAGGAAAAGAACTGAAAAAAATTATGAAATACCGTGACCTGACCATCAAAACTGCGTGATTATCGGTGAAACATGTAACAGTGATACCCATTGTTATCGGGGCACTGGGAACTATGTCCAAAGACTTTGCAAAATTCATCAAGAAATTGCAACTTCCTGCAATAACTCCAGCAAAGCTACAAAAAACTGCACTACTCGTAACATCTTACATTTTAAGGAGATACCTGGTTGATACCAAGGATGCTGTCAGCAACCCGTGTCAACCATTAGTGCCAGTCAATTTGAGTGTTCAGTTGACTGAGTTTAATGTTTTATGAATAAAAGTTTTATATACTACTACTACTACTACTACTACTACTACTACTAATAATAATAATAATAATAATAATAATAATAATAATACATTGCTATCTATTTCTATAAGTAGAGGAATCTCAAAATACTGAAAATAAATCATCAAATATTCCACTCAAATAAAATGGGAAACCAGAGTTCTGCTTTGAATGTGATTTTTTCAGATATGGCCATTTCTTTTCTCAACTCTCAAAACTCTTTTGAACCTTGCTTTACAAAGTGACAAGAAGCAGATGGTGGAAAAGCTAGAGTTTCTTATGAGCAATGCTTATTCAGGAAGAATAAGATAGGTATTACTACTTCTTACTCAAGGAGCCACTACCCAAAGCTCTTCCCTCGCTCTGCCTAATTCAAGTCCTTAACCACAAAGATCCTGAAGATCAAGAAGGTGAATCATCTCTGAATTAAGTGAGCAAATTATAGCTGCCCTCCAAAAAAATACAGACTGATAATTTCTGTTTAAATTATGGCTCATTTGTCATACCAACTGGATTTAGTTTCCAGAAAAATAGGTAAATTCCAGTGATTCTCCCACATTTTGGGGTCAGACGACCTGACTTTTAAGAGAATATGCATAGGATTCATAGAAACTGAGCACTGCTAGCTGGATTTGTTTTGCTTTGCTTTGAGTTGAGGATAGTACTTAGGATGGTAGGAAACATGTTAGTAGTAATAGCTTTCCATTTGAAATGTCACTCTCAATAGTATCCATGTCTTTATTTCCCTCCATTGCAAATAGCACTGACATTCAGAATTCACTTCCTTGGACTCTGATATAGAAATGTGTAACAGCATCAGTCAACAAAGCTAAAGGGAAAAGTCTTCAGAATGCATTCACTTGTTATGTCTTGTGGGGTGACACAGCAGGTTCTTATTCTGACTGATGTAACACAGTTGCTTAGCGTAGAGCTGTGCTCCCTGGGAAGATATTGTTTTTTTAAAGATGCAGCAAATACCTTTGATTTTCTGCTCCATGTATTTGGATGTCATGTTTGCTAGTTTAGGCAGGTCCCCTCAAAAGGTAGGCAATTTGCAAATGTTATCAGATTCATGGGGCAGGAGGAGACAAGGGGGAAATGCCTGGGGATGTTCTATGACAGTTATTTGAGATTCAAATGGGCTTTATACAACTGAGAGAATCTATTTTTGCACAGAAATTATGCTATGTTATCAAGCCTATCAGAGATAAGAATATTTAGTGCCGCAACCAAAAATAATTTATCTGCTTTGCAAGAGGAAAGTATATGATTAGTAGATTCATTAGTAGTATCTGAAGAAATATAAGCCAGGTTGCAAATAACCCTAGTTATTAAAAACAACAACACAAAACAGTAGGGTATCAAATAGGGGGGGGAAACATTCTCAACAAAGTATAAAATCTAGGAAGCAACTTCTATAAGAAAAACTGACTGGATAACTGGAAGGAAAATGACAAAGGGTATGATCTTTGACACAAGTCTTACTGTGTTTCACAGACCTTATTTTCTAGCAAATATGCTCAAGATTGCAGTCTAAATGATGGATATTTTTGCAAAATGTAAAAAGTGTTATAAACACCATAAAAGAATGAGTGCCCACATTATTGATTTCTTCATCAAAAAAATATTTTAGGGTAGCTAGCCCAGTGTTTCTCAATCTTGTCCATTTTAAGATCAACTCCATAATTCCCAAGCCAGCATGAGGATGTGGGATGAAGCCTCTTTATTCACAGAGGTCCACTAAATATGTATTAGCATATGCATCTATATATATCCATGTTCATTTGTTTTGCAAAACTTCCTTCCTTCCTTCCTTCCTTCCTTCCTTCCTTCCTTCCTTCCTTCCTTCCTTCCTTCCTTCCTTCCTTCCTTCCTCCCTCCCTCCCTCCCTTCCCTCCCTCCCTCCCTCCCTCCCTCCCTTCCTCCCTTCCTTCCCATTCTGAATGATTAAAATAAAAAGTTCACACGTTTGTGACTATGATTTTTTAAAGGGCTTTAATTATGCTACTAACTCTGCCTCTCATTTTGTGAAGGCTGGAAAAATGAGACAAAATAAGAAGCAGGCAAGGGGGAAAATGTTATTGGAAAGAAAGCAGGAGAATTCAACATTTCCTTTCCTTGCTCAGAGATTGTAAACTCAATGGAATTAGGTTACTTCAATTCAATAAAAACTGTACGTTTTATTACATGTAGCTGGCATGTTCTCTCACCCATCATATTGATTCTGAGCCAATAGGGAAGTTATATATTTAAAATGCTTTTTTATTCCCTGGTGAGGGTTTTTTTCTCCTGAAAATGCGCCAAATTGTATCAACAGTTTGGATTTATATACTAAAACAATTTCCAAATCCTTACTTGCCTGCAATCTTTTATGTGACCCCAAGAAAGGCATTGTTATTATCTTTTGGACAAAATAAATCCTTGAATCTGAACTCCCAAGAATTTCCAGGCAGTCTTGAATAAATTTTGTAATAAAATAAAGTATGAAATGTATTGTTATGTATTGAAGTAAATTATATGGACCGTTATAATCAAATAACGGCTATGTTGTCTGAAAAGTTAATTGCCTGTCTGCAAGTTTGCAAGCTTGTATTTTGGGCGGGAGAATTGCTTTAATTTCATTGGCTGCCGCCTATCAGCAGTCAGTATAGATAGATGTCAAGACAGCTGTTAGAACAGCTTCTGTGTTAACCTAATAAACGTTCTGTTACTTTCACCTTTGCCTCATCAATGTCTAAAAGATCCCAGTATTTAATAGTGGCGACAAAGGTGGGATGTGCTGCTAAGGAAGAGAGAGCCAAGAATCACTAGGGGTAAGACCAGGCATCAGCGCCTTGGTAGGAACCACATTCCCCCCTCTGTCTGCCAGCAAGCCATGCTGGAGGCATCCACATCCTAAGGGACCCGTCCCTAAGATCCACACAGAAGCCCTTAGCAGCAGAAGGCATTGAGAGGTCAGTAATAGCAAACCATTGCCAAGGTCGGCAAGCTGTCAGAGTTTGATGTGTCACACCCAGAGAGATGGAGCTTGTACGTCTCATGGGTTGAGAACTACCTAAGAGCTAACCAAGTTAGTGAAGATGGCTTAAAGGCTGCAACGCTACTTTGAGTGTGTGGCCAGGAGATGTTTGATATAGCTGAAAACTTAGTCACCCCAGCAACTCTAGAGTCAGTCGCCTACACGGACCTCAAGAAAAAACTCAAAGAACCCTTCAAACCAAAGCTCTCCATCATTGTAAGGAGACATGCATTCGAACAAAGGGAACAGCTACTGGGAGAGTCAGCTGCTGAATTTGTGGCCGCATGATGACAGGCATCCAGGCTCTGAGAATTCCCAGACCTAGAAGAAAGGCTCAGGGACCGACTGGTATGTGGCTTGAGGAACAGGGACCTTCAGCAGAAGCTGTTTGCGAAGGAGACTTTGATGTTCCAGGATGCATTGAAAAAGGTAATGGCAGAAGAGACTGCCAGGGGAGCTGTCAAAGCCTTACAGCCTTCCAAGAATTTTCCGAACCCAATAACTGTCCACCATGAAGATTCTGAAAGAGCTGACGACATAGACATGGACAATGAGATCGACCGGCTACAGAAGCTACCAGAAATAGGTCGGCAACCTCTTGACAAGGCAGTTCCCTTCACTTAGCTGCACAGGCTGTGGAGGTCAACACCAGCGTTCTGAATGCAGGTTCTGTACAACAGTGTGCCAGGCATGTGGCAAACAAGGCCACATCGCCATCATTTGTAAAGGTTGCCAGAGGGACTCTCTACAAGAAGAATTCACCAGGAAAGGTACAGGGCCCCCAGGGCAGAACAGAGTTGGTTATTGCTCCAGTAGAAGGAGCATATTTAGAACAGGAGCCCATCGCCCCTTAAAAGAAAAGCTTAGGCTCAAAGTCAAGCTTCAAGGAATTCATGCCCCATGTAACTGGACACAGGGTCAGCTCTATCCACAGGGTCAGCTCTAAAAGTTCTCAAGGAACTTTTAACTATATTTGCAGTTACAGCAGCAAAAGAGTTAAACTCAAACCATCAAATCTTGTGCTAATGGGTTTTGAAAACTCCCGCATAACAGTTAAGGGTGAAGCTACACTTAAAGTACAGTTCAAAGAGTTTGAGGGTCCCCTTGACATCATGGTAGTTGAGGGACAGCACTCAAGCCTCATCGGTTTAGACTGGTTTGATGCCCTGGGCATCCATGTGACTGGCATCAACAGAATGTAAGCAGCGGACCTGTCGTCAGTCTGCCAGGAATTTGCTGATGTTTTCATGCCCAGTTTAGGCAAGTACAAGGGAACTCCAATTGCCCTCCACCTTGATCCAACCATAACCCCAATCAAGATCAAGCCTTACAGAGTGCCTTTTGCCCTCAGACCTAAGATTGATGCAGAGTTAGACAAGGTGGTGCAGTAATGGGTGTTGCAGCCAGTAGATAGCAGTATGTGGGAAACTCCCATACTAACACCTCTTAAACCCAATGGTGAGGTGTGCATCTGCATGGACTAAAAGTGCACTATAAATAAAGCACGTCAGCAGCATGCATATACAGTACTTGTAATCAGCCATATCTTGGCATCACTACAAGGGGATTGTGTAGTTGCCAAATTGGACTTGACACAGGCATACCAGCAGCTGGTCTTGGACAATGCCACAGCAGGAGCCCAAACTATAGTAACCCACAGGGGAGCATTCAGGGTTTGTTGCCTGCAGTTTGGGGTCAGTGTGGCCCCAGGTCTTTTCCAGAGTGCAATGAAGCGCACACTCAAAAATATTCCAGGTGTGTGCCCTTATTTCGATGACATCCTCATAGCCGGGGAGTCAGACGAAATATTGGCTGAATGGCTCAGAGCCATCCTTCAGCATTTTCGTGAAGTGGGGCTGAAGCTTAAGAGGGACAAATGCCAGATAGGAGTGAACTCCACTGAGTTCCTTGGGTTTCGCATAGATGCCACAGGCATACACCCCACTGAATCCAAGCTCAAAGCTATTCAGCGGGCTCCCAGACCAAAGTCGAAAGGGCAGCTACAGGCATTTTTAGGGTTACTCAATTTCTACCATGCTTTCCTTCCACATAAGGCTGCATTGGCAGAGCTCTTACACAGGCTCTTGGACAAGAGGGCAACATGGCAGTGGATGAGCATCTATGAGCAAAGCTTTAAGGCAGTCAAATCAATGTTGTCCTCAAACTCCGTCTTAACACATTTTAATGAGAAGCTGCCTATCAGTATTGCATGTGATGCATCCCCGTACGGAATAGGAGCCATTTTGAGCCATTTAATGGCTGATGGCAAGCAAGCTCCCATAGCTTATTATTCAAGGACACTGTCACAGGTGGAATGAAACTACACCCAAATTGATAAAGAGGCATTGGCCATAGTGGCCCGCATCAAAAAATTTCATGATTTCCTTTATCATCGCACATTCACAGTCTTTATGGACCATAAGCCACTTTTGGGTCTGTTCACTACAGACAAACAAACCCCTCAGATCTTCTCTCCATGGATGCTGAGGTGGTCCATCTTTTTTGTCAGCCTATAGTTACAGGCTAATTCATAAACCTGGTAGAGAAATGGGCCACACTGACACACTCAGCAGGCTGCCCCTCCCTCATTCAGAGCCAGACCCCACACCTGCTGCATGCATCCTGGCAATCTAGGACTTTCCAGAGTCTCCCCTTCATGCAGGGGATGTGGCTGCTGAAACAGCCTCTGACAAAATGCTCAGTTGCATTTTGAACTGGGTGCTGAGGGGATGGCCAGAAGTTAGCCTGGGGGCAGAATTTCATAGCTTCAGCAGAAGGAAGGATGTGCTGTCAGCTTACAAGGACTGCATTCTTTGGGGAAGTTGGGTCATAGTTCCAAACTCTATGAAGACTAGAGTCTTAAAATCTCTGCATGAGGGACATCATGGGATAGTCAGGATGAAGGCACTCACAAGAAGCTACCTGTGGTGGCCAGAGTTGGATAAAGATATTGAGGTCCAAGTACAAAGTTGCCACATTTGCCAGCAATACAGACCTGAAATGCCTCAAGCCCCAGTACATCGCTGGGAAACCACGCAAAACCCATGGTCTAGAATCCATATAGACTATGCAGGACCATTCCAGGAACAACTGTTCCTCATTGTCGTGGACAGTCACTCTAAGTCGTTAGAGGTCGCACCTGTCCCTGCTATGACTACTGCCAAGACCATTCAGGAACTGCGCAGAATCTTTGCCACACATGACTTACCCATCTCTGACAACAGAGCACAATTTACTGCTGCTGAATTTCAGTCCTTTATGAGGGCTAACATGATTAGGCATGCTACTTCAGCCCCCTTTCACCTGGCTTCGAACGGCCAAGCAGAACGTGTGGTCAGAACGACCAAGGAGTCACTAAAGAGAATCGTGTCCGGCGATTGGCTTCACCAACTGGCAGACTTTCTGCTCTGCCAGCACTCAACCCCCTGCTCTTCAACAGGTCTCAGCCCAGCAGAACTCAGATGGGGATGATGGCTAACTACAAAGCTGGACCATCTCCACCCAGACCGAGTTGTCTTGGACACTGCACAGCCGAAGCCTCCAAGGCAATTACAAGTTGGTGACCAGGTTTGGGCAAGAAATTATGGTCAAGGGGCACCATGGGTGGTAGCTGTGGTTTGTAAGGTGTCACAACCACTTTTGTATGAAGTGGTCCTGGAAGATGGTCGAGACACATTGACCAACTGCACTGGCAGCCAGAGAACCTGATGCTGGCTCCTCACAGAGATGAGAGCCAAAACTAGAACCAGCATGACAGCGGCTTCGCAACAGAACCTCAGACTACTGGTGAGACTCAGGGAATCATGGATGGTGGGTTACCTGGGAGTGGGTCATTCCCAAGTAAAGAGACTGCACTCATTGAACCAGACTTGCAGAGAGACCGGTGTTCCAGCTTGTCGGAAACTACTCCGTCCATGGACATTGGCTCAGGTCTACCCGGACAGACCAGCCAAAGAGACATGGGTCTACCCGTAACCAGCAGGTTGGAGATCTCTAGTCTACCCAGCCAAGTGAGGGAGTTGGTAGACCGGGAACCACCAGTGGCACCAAGGTGATCGGAGAGGTCAGGGAAGCCACCAAAGTACTTGCAGGTCTATGTTCACTTTGTAACTTGTGAACCATCTAGGGGGAAAGGGGTGTTATGTATTGAAGTAAATTATATGGACCGTTATAATCGAATAATAGCTGTGTTGTCTGAAAAGTTAATTGCCTGTGTGCAAGTTTGCAAGATTGTATTTTGGGTGGGAGAATTGCTTTAATTTCATTGGCTGCTGCCTATCAGAGGTCAGTATAAATAAATGTCAAGGCGGCTGTTAGAGCCACTTCTGTGTTAACCTAATAAATGTTCTGTTACTTTCACCTTCGCCTCATCAATGCCTAAAAGATCCCAGCATTTAATATGTATGTTTATTTCACATTGTTCTGAAGCAGTATTATGAATATTTTAAAACAGAAAATTCATTTATATGATGGGTGGTTTTTTTTAGCGGTTATTATTTAGTTTCATTATCATACAAATATATTTTTGCTTGCAAGATATCAGGACCAACAGAAGTATAATAGCATTTCTTAAGTATTTGTTATATTTTTTCTTTTAAAAATCCATCTTTCCATGTTTACTGTTCTTTTGCTAAGTGTACTTGGAATTAATTGGAATCAGGATTTAGTCCCATAATTCATTCACTTAGATAATTTTAGGAATCAGATCTTGAATATGTGAAGAACAAAGTGATTCTTGCCTATATGAGATAAAAATATTGTTAATATATTACTTTGTTCCATTTATGTCTTGATTCCTACCCAACTGCAATCTAGGTGCTAGACGTCTGGTATTGGTTAGCCAAGATAGCTGACTACTAATGTAATTATCCAGAAAGCATCTAAGATGATGTTGTTCCAGACAATTAAAGTGAGTCAATCAATGCTATTGTTGCCAGCAGATAAGCTTATTAGCGAACAAGCCTCATTTGGTGCTATTAATTATTTCACAACAATCTGTAGCCCTGCTAGATGGTATGAATGTTGGAACTGTTTCTTGTTCACTTAAACACAGAGGTTTCTTCTTTTGATGTAGGCCATGGGAAAAACAGTAAGTAATTCTATTAAGTCATGAATAATTCATAACTAAATTCAATAAGTTCTGAAAGTCAGAAAATCTTCATGGTCCCAGCATTTTAATTTAACCTCCAAATTTGCCCATATATTTTAATTTATAAATAACTATAGTATTTATACAGCTTAGTCACAGTTATAGCATACTGTTCTTAAGTTGAAGACATTATTGAATAATTAGAGGTAATTTGTCTCTAAACATATTTCATCTGAAGTATAATGGATAATAACCATCTGCAGATGCTTCCTTCTTCAATTTGTTTAAATTACGGTATTCTTTTTTTTAAACTCTGAAAGTGCACCTTTTGTTTAGGTTTTGTCTCTTCTGCATTCTTCCTTGAAATGGAAATAAAGATGAAAAATCCACATCCCTACAATTGTCCAGTTAGTCAAGCAATAGCCAAAGTAATGACAAAAATTTACTTGTGTGACATGAGTGGCCACACAATTTGAATGAATGAATAAAATAAAAAGATGGGGAAAATTGTAACATACATAGAATTCTAATGTGGAGTGAGTTGATATTTATAAAAAAAACAGTTCCAGACAGACACTGGAATAACCTGGGAGCTGAGAAGTACAATTAAGAAAATTCAACCAGCTGAAACCAGTTTGTTGCAGGGTGGTGGTGGTGGGGAAAGAGAAATTAAGAGAAAACATGATGAAAATAAACAACGGAAGAGTAACAAAGGATCATTAATCTGTTATATTTGCTTCTCCTGGATGTTATCACTCATTTAGAAGTCCTGAAAGAGAGTCAGGGAGAAAAAAGAGAGGCAAATACTACAACATGATGGCTATGTATGGTCTCCAGAAGAAGCAACTAGGTCTCTGACTACTAGTTGCTAAGGAACAGAAGCAGCAGGGTGCTGCTATGTTCATCTTTTGATAAATGCTTCTGAGTAGCACCTAGATCTCCACTGTGAATGTTGAAAAAAATTTGAAATACTACTGGGATCCTGCCTACAAGTACAAATGTGCTCATAGGGCCTTACTTGCATGGTCCTTACCGTACTCATTTCTACCTTTTTAAAATACATTATTCTAATGTGTAAATTAACAGAAAAATAATACACTACTATGGCTTAGTGTTTTGAATAAAAATATAAATAAAAAAATGACAAAGTTAAGCAGAGGCAGTACATATTTTGGAAAGGTGTTCTGATGTAATAGCAATAGCACTTAGATTTTTATACCACTTCACAGTGCTTTACAGCCCTCTCTAAGCAGAGTCAAAACCCCAACAATCTGGGTGCTCATTTTACTGACCTCGGAAGGATGGAAGGCTGAGTCAACCTTGAGCAGGTGAGATTTGAACTGGTGGCAGTCGGCAGAATTAGCCTGCAATACTGCATTCTAATTATCGTACCATCATGGCTCAGTAATCCTTTGGTAAGAAGTTTTGGTAATTGGTTAAATGATACATAGCGATCATTTTGTGAATTAGTAAGCCTCTCTCCCAACATCAGTTAGCTGGAACACTTTCAATTTATCTTAAAAATCTAAATTTGCTCTAAGATTAGACCAAATAAGATGGAGCTCTTTTTTTCCTTTCAAATTAAGTAGCCATTAGAAGTTGAACAGTGTATGAATCTTGGAGTTGAGAACCACATATTTCAAAGTAGTCAAGCTTGAGCTGTCATGTGCTTCCAGATAACTGGTTTTCATTTAATAAATGTTAATATCTAGCCTTGTAAAATCCAAAGTCATGAGGTAAAATTCTGCCCATTCCTTATAGGAGAAACTGTCTTCTCCCTACTCTTGTTTTTGGCTAATGTGTTAATTAACATTTAGAAAAATAAGCTAATGTATCGGGAAGGAGAAATGAAGCTTGACTGATGCATCCATTATTTCCAGGCTAAGAAATTATTTTTATTTTGTTTTTAATATTTGTGGATAACTTATTGCATTTCCCTGCAAAAATATTTAGAAACTAAAAAATTCTGTGTAACTAGCTGGGTGATTTTAAAAAAATGGAGGGGTGTCTCTAAGGAAACCAAAACAGGAGAAATAGTTTTGCTGCAATATCACTTAATTATTTGTATTTGCATTGTCCTGTTCTGTTTTTTAAAAAACTTTTTTAATTGAAGGGAGTACAGTTTTAATTAAAAAATAAGCATGCCAACTTAACACATATACTTTAATCTTTTGATATCAAAAAAGAAAGATTTACTATTCACTGTCCTGAATTTAAGTAACATTAACTGAAAGTCTTGGGGAGGGAAAGGCACATTTGCTCCCACTCCCAAACAATAACCATGTTGGTTTCATTCTTCATTTATAGCAGGGTGTCCAACTTTAAGACTTGTGGACTTCAGCTCCCAGAATTCCCCAGCCAGCATGGTGTCTTACAGCAAATAATGCAACATTGTTTTCTTTAAAGTAGAACATATGGATGTTGTAATCTTGGAGAATGAAAGAAGAACATCAGTGATAATTGATGTGTGAACCTGCCAGAATCCAAACAGAAATGTGGTTTCACTTCCTCCAATAGAAAATATATATATATGTGTAAGAAACTCTAAATTGAGTTATGACTATTTGTAATATCTGAACAAGGAAATATTATTCCTACCTCTTCTCCAATTCCGTCTTCATTGGAAACAAGTCAAGACATTCTCTTTCCAACTTTTCTAGTAGAACAGATTGGCTTTTGGTTAGTTTTCACATGCCAATGAGTAGGCTTTGCAACACACATATAAAAACAATCAATTTAATGGAAAATCATTTCATGATACACACATTTGATTATTCTACATTATTCTAGTTGATGTTAGGAGCACCTTACTCTGACAAACAACTACCTTCCACTCAAAGATCTTAAACTATGTTTTGCTCCTAAGATGCCAAGATAATTGAAATGGTGCCAACAATGTCTTTATGGAGAAATGTTTTTAAAAAAATCTGCAGTCTAATTATGAAAGAAAATGAAATGGAATCTTGTTTCCTTCTGCAGGTGGCTGTTCACAATTGCTTAGATGGAAACATTCAAGCTCTCAATTAATTCCCATCTGTATTTGCAAGAGAAGCAAGATGCTCCTTAAGAGAACAATCTGGAAGTAATCAGCATTTTCACATATTATTTTAAAGCAGGGCTAAATTATAATCTTATTAGGAGAGAAGCATGAGTTGAAGTTTATTTTTATTTGGAAGTAAGACTTTTGCAATATGCATATGTAAATGTGAGAGGTCCATGGCCAGTAATGATCATTTATAAGGCTTGGTATTAAAAAGGAATGTAATATGAAGTATAAAGAGAACTGCCAAATACAAGTTATTATTCCTGCTGAGTAAGGCCCCAGGTTGATTGCAATGGGATGAAATAAAAATATTTCCCAATCCTTTGTATAAATCATCTAAGAAAACAATGTAAAGACAACAAAATATTTGCTATTAATATTCCCAGCCACTTAACAGTATTAAGAGTATGCAAGTAATAATAAAATTTCCTGATGTTGATCTGCTGAATCCACTAATCAAATAACCACACAGCAACACAAAGAGATATCCAACTCTAAGAAGAAACAGCAGTACAATAACAATTGAGGGACTGGTTAAATTATCATGTAAAGCCATACAATATTACTATATACAATCTTGGCTTGATCTTGGGTACAAGTAAGCTGAAATTATTGCCTAAATGAAAAGAACTGCAACATTTAAAAAGAAGAGAAGGTTTTAGGGGCAGCGTTGAAAACAGCATCCACTTAACCCTTAAGACGAAAGATAAACATCATGGATGTCCTCATAATTTCCTACCAAAATGATGGAAGTAGCATTGTGCTATTATGACATAAGCTCTAGCCTTTCATAGTTACATGCAACTTCACACCTGTATTAGACTATGAAAAGGAAATCCTTCAGGAAACACTCACTGGACAAAATACTTTAAATTACATAGATTGATAGAAAAGCAGTGAAAATGTCTTATGGTATCCCAAAAGAATTGCTACTACTCTTTCTTCATTTAGAAGATTTCCAAGACTACAGTACAGTCATTTCTATGAAGAAAAAAAATTATTTCCACCAATTAAAATGGAAATCCAAATAATTTTGGGATTGCAGCTGCTTTCAACTCCAAAGTTTATCTGCACTGAAGGATTTGAGTATGTACCAAACCTGGGAATAGAATTTCATAGTACATGTGGGCCAAAATAATGTTTCTTGTTACCGGTAAGACTAATATTTACATACCTATTAAACACATAAAGATTCTCCCATCACAAATTTGTACCAGAGATGTAATAGTTAGAGTCTAATTATTCTTGAATCAGCTGTCATCCAACTCATTGATGAGATTTTTGGTTGACTTTTAGGTGACTTTTTAATCCTAAATGACACAAACTGCTCTCACTAACTAACACAATGTTTTTCAGACAACTCTCTACTACACATTGTTACAATGCACATACAACAAAGGAAGGGTTTTCATTTTAACATTACAAAACTGTTTTGCCATTCTATCTCCCTTGCCATTATAGATTTTGCTAGTTACCAAAATACTTACCAAGATATATCATTGAAATTGTCATTAAGTTTTTATCTTCCTCTGTATTTTGGTATTCCTTCAGGTTTGAAGGACAACAAAACACAACGTTCAGGAATAAGCTGGAGCTGAATGTTTCAAATGATAGAACAAATTTTAAACATAGTTAATACATGGTTAATAATAACACTTATTCTTGGCATCCTAGCTACTGATTACATCCTAAAACATCTTCGACTGGAATCTCAACCAATTAATAAAGTTGCACTCACTATTCCTAAACTTCTTGAAAAAAATGACTTGTCTTTGCTGTTTTGTTTTGTTTTGTCACATGCCTAATCTCAGCACATGGAAATCTCTATTAATTCTAAATTAGTTTAGAAAGATGTGGGAAAGAAGACTTTAGCTAAATTTAACAATAAAAAAGGAAAATGATTTTAAAATTAGAAAAGCATCTTTAATGGAAATAAAGATGAAGGCAAGAGTCATATGGCTTTAGGCTGAGTAGAAATTTCATAAAATGATTAAAACATCCTAACTGAGGTTCAGATAAAAAGCATACTCTATACAGAAAAATACATACAGGTTCAGATGAACTCACAGTTTATTAGCCATCAGAATCATAGCAGTGACTAAATTCAAAATAATGCTTCATTTTGGGAAATGAATCTATTTTTATAGAAGGAGAAAAATGTATAATAGAGGTTAAAAGCTTGTTAAAAATAAGGGAGCATTTAAAAAAGCATTTAATGACTTTACGGTACAAAATATACTTCTTTATATTCCAGTTTGAGGGGCCTGGTAGATAGGATATCCCTGACTGCTTATGCAAGGAGTTAAATATTTAAGTTCCTGTATATGGCTTGTTGATCAGAAGGTTGGCAGTTTGGCGGGTCGAATCCCGAGTGCTGTGTAACAGTGAGCACGTGTTACTCATCCCAGCTTCTGCCAACCTAGCAGTTCGAAAGCATGTAAAAATGCAAGTAGAAAAATAGGGACCACTCCGGTGGGAAGGTAACAGCGTTCTGTGTGCCTTTGGTTTCTAGTCATGCCAGCCACATGACCACAGAGACATCCTCGGACAAGCGCTGGCTCTTCAGCTTTGAAACGGAGATGAGCACCGGCCCCTAGAGTCGGAAACGACTAGCGCACATGTGCGGGGGAACCTTTACCTTTACCTTTTTTTATATGGATCAAAATCATCAGTCTGGCTCTTCCTTATCTTTTGTGGTGTCCGTAAATGTTTGTAACAGCCATTCTTAGTTTCTGCTAACTCACATCCTTTAACTAGAGGTAGAAAAACTACACATGAAATATTATTCATAAGTATATTTACTATTACTCAGCTAAAACATTTCCTCTTCCCTACATTCCCTGTTCCATGATAGCTGAAGACTGTCTTTTGGAAGACATTCCAAGATGTTTTGGCCTGTGGAGCTTTGAAAGAGATTTGACCAATGGTGGGATTCAGCCAGTTCACACCAGTTCTGCAGAACCGGTAGCTAATTTTTTGTTCCCCAGGCCCAGAATGCACTTCCAGAAGCAGCATTCACATAGAGAACTGGTTGTTCATATATCTGAATCCCACCACTGGATTTGATTCAATTGAGCTTCAACTATGTCACCCACCGAAGCAGGGATCTACTTCAAAGCAACAAACTGGGGGATTACCAAATTTGGAAAATTGTGTTTTTTTCTGTTTTGATTGAGGATCTTGCCAATCATAGCATTGCAAGCTGAATTCCATATATAAGGAAGTTGAAGGAAACAGGTGATGTGCTGTGCTTCCATACATGGGCATGAGTAGAAGACCATAATGAGATTTATAATTTATCATCTCATTATTCTTTCTGCTTTTCAGGGTACTTTGGAACTGTATTTATTTACTCAGGTTTCAACTGCTTTAATACAGCCAGATGCAGATTTTAACTTTCCTTTGTTACATTTCTATTCTAGCCCTATTAACAAACTGCCAATTCATCTCAGTTCTATGCATTCTAAATATGGGCCCAAAGTTAAAAGAACTTATTTTGCATGCAATTTCTGAAAGTTTCTATTTTCAGACCAACTGCACTGATTCAGCCAACTTTCTATGGATTCTTTACTAGTCAACTTGAAGAAAGTTGTGTGATCCTTTCCACATCATTGCTCTCTATGCCCTAAAATTGGGAAGATATCTCAAAGATCTAATATGGCAAGACTGAAAATAAATCTGGTTAAAATTCTCTAAAGGTTTCTCATGCATGCTATTTTCATCTCCTTCCATCCTAAAAAGAAAGTAACTGTATATATTTTGAAGTTTCCTGATTATAATCTAGAGATTCATCTTGAATTGAATCTTGAGTCTTCAACTAGCTTAAATTGGATGAGACTGTCATTAAATCTTGAATCAAAAATTCAAATTGAATTTTTCAAATCCTGAATCTCCAAATCAAACCAGGGCTGATTTACATGTTCCTGATAATGTGTAGATCCATGTTCAAGAGTGTGGGGGGCCCTTAAAATGAGATGGCATTTTTTTTTTGTTTACAAAACTTTTGTGCAATAATTATTCCATCAGTCTGATTACCTGGGAAATAGTTTTCAAAGAGCAAAAATCTTCTGCAACATCAATGGTGTGCTTAATTTCATCATTTCAGTATTGCCCTGAGATTCCCTTGTAACCACTAAGCAACAACATAAGGAGATTTACTAGCTCAGCTTAATTTCTTTTCTCCATCTTTGTACTCTCAAGTAGCTTCTTTCGTAAATTGGGTTATGCATGAGACTATTTCCAATTGCTTATTTGGAGATGCTCATTTCGAAGAGTCTGGCTGCCTGGCTAAGATGGCTTCCTGCCAAACTCTGCATCTCCAGTAGATAAGGTGAGCTGACTTCTGACTGCCTCAGCTAGTGGTATTTGTACTTCAGTACATAACGTTGTGGCTGTTGAAGAAAGCTTTAAGCCATTAAGAATCCAAACTTTAAATCTTATTCCAAACCATTTTCCTAGGCAACAATGTGTGTCCAATCTCTCTCTCTTCTTAATTGTATAACATGTCCTTGGAACTGGTGACATCACTGCTGAGGTGAAGAAAAATAATTGTACAGTCCTGAAAAGTAAATTAAGATTGCTAAATAAGAAAGGAAAGCCAGGACTTCCATAATAGCTTTTTCTTAAATGTAGCCTATTCATCTCTTACCACTACCACTTGTACAGTAATCCACATTTTCTTCCGTTTTACTTTTTCTCGGCCAGTGTTCCAGACAAAATAGAGATAATAGAGAATTCCCAAAAAAGGAAAAATATTTTGAAAGCAAATTCAAACAAAAAAGGAAGAATATAATCTGAGAAAGCAGAGGCTTACTAAGGGGAAAAGTAAAAAAAAGTGAATTTGCTGATTAGAGTATTTGATTTCCAATAGATTAGCCTGTAGGACAATTAGAATAAAATAGATAAATAGGGGTTGACTAACTTCATAGATACATACAGTATACAAATACAGACATACAATTGGATTGGAATGTGATAAGGAGTAAAACAATGATGGCTTAGCAATTATTATAATATTGGAATGTCTTGTTCATTGTATTTGCCAACTTCATTTTTATATAAATTTGTTAAATAAATAGAAACTGATTAACTTCACAGATATACATACAAATGCAGACATCCTAGTGATTGGAATGTGATAAAGAATAATGTGCTAAAGAATGGCTTAGCAATTATTTTAAAATTGGAATTTCTTGTTTATTGCACTTGCCAACTTTATTTGTATGTAATCATGGTCTCCCAAATTTGCTTACAAGGTTGGTTGAGAGACTTCCAATTATAAGTGACACATGGTCTTGCTGCTATGCTATATATAATTGCTTAATAATGGGCTTTGGATGACCAAGTCACAGACCAGAGTATTGTGGAAAAGAGTAAATGTCAACACAGGGTAGCATCCATGGATAAAGGAGCAAGGCATGACTAGGCTATTCAGAATAGCTTAAAATCAACATTTCTGAAAACCTGAAACAACCTTTCAGTGCTTCAGCAACATAATCTAAAGCAAAATACATTCAATTTAGATCCACAGGTGTCTGAAAAATAATACTAGGAAACTTGACTAATAACATCACCTCAGTTCAAAAGATAATATGTCAGATGAGATGAAATCCAATTGACTAACCTCAATGGCTTAGGAGCTAGTTGAAATTCTCAGCAGTGTTTGATGGTAGTCATGCGTACAATGTCCTAATAGTATGTTATTCAACCATCTCTGTGTCAGAGAGGCTGTAGCTGCAGAAAGGGGCTATATATCATTGCAAGCAATTCATGTTTTGAAAGCTAGGGTTAAATTCAGCAACTACAAATCTTATTCAACCTTCTCCAGAGGAAGCTGAACATCATCTCTGAAGGCAAGGTGAATTACCAAATGACATTATCCCCATCTTATACAATTGAGTTTCAAAGTATTGACTCTGATCCAGACCATGTGGTGAGCAGTAAAGGAATAAACAGAAATGGGAAATTCTGACACAGTCAGAAAAGCAGAGGAGACACAGCAGAGCAATTAAGTGGCTACTTTTAGCAACAGCATGCCAGCACCAGCAGCAGGCTATAAAGTCAACATGACAGGCCAGGGACTTCCTTCTTTCCCGTGGTCATAACATGATTTATTCTAGATCAGTAGGTCGTATAACCAGAAGATGAAGTTTACATCACAAGCCAAAATAAATTGGACCAAACATTCTTTCAGGTAATATTAAGACAAGAAAAACATTGTTCATGTTAAACATGCTCTATTGTATTGTAAATGTTGATAAATTTAAATAAATAATATTATTTTTAAATACCAAAACATGTATTTCCAAATAATAATATTGTGCAGCTTAAAAAAATATGTAATTGCAAGTAGAAGTAGAAGTTAATCTTTGTATCTTCTCTCAGATTAGTGTATAGAATGCTTCAAATAAGGATATAGTTCTGAGTAAATGTAATATAATATAGACAGGAGGGACACAATGGCTCAGCAGTTAAAGAAGCTGCGCTTGTCAGCTGAAGAACTGACATCCCGGGTTTGTGACCTGAGCACCACGCAATACGGCAAGCTCCCATTACTTGCCAAAGCTCCTGCCCACCTAGCAGATTGAAAGTCTGCAAATCCAAGTAGATAAATAGGTACCACTTTGGGGGAAGGTAACAGCGTTCTGTCACTGGCATATAGTTATGCTGGCCATATGACCATGGAAGTGTCTTCTGACAATGCTGGCTCCCTTGGCTAAGAAACAGAGATGAGCACTGCCCCTAGAGTCGAATACAACTGGACAGGGAAAATCTTTACCTTTTAATACAGTCTGCTTTTAATATAGAGCTGCATTTGCATTTTACTAAGAGATGAGTGGGGAAGAGTGGGGTGGGCTGCACCCTTACAACTGACTCCATATTGTAAACAGCCCCACCACTTGCCTAAAGAGCTAATGGCTGTACGAAGGTAGACTTACACACTAAGCTGAAAACCCATATCATTTTCTTCACCTTATTTGAACACTTGAAAAAAAATGTAATCAGATATAACAGTTAAGATAAATCATAGTAATTATAACTAGGCTAGTATATCAAGACCCCAATGGGTGTGTATCTAAGTAATATTACATTTTCCAATTCACTTTTGTAATATCATGTTTCCAGCAGGTATTTAAAAAAAACACTTTGTTGAGTCAAATTCAACATCTGGAGACATATAGTTTTCCTGGAAGCGGTTTGCCACTGTTTATTCCAGGATGATTCCGCCCTCCAACTTTCCAAAATAATCTACAGATTTTGAACTTCCTGTGGTCTTCAAGTACAACTTCAAATGCTAAACAGGCTCAGTCTTGTTCAGTCTTTATTCTGTGCTTATTTCAGTGTAAAAATTTTAGTGGAAAAGGAACAACAACAGAAACCCAGTTCTGAGGATCATCATTTTTGTCCCTGTTTAAGACATGCCTTCCTTCCTTCCTTCCTTCCTTCCTTCCTTCCTTCCTTCCTTCCTTCCTTCCTTCCTTCCTTCCTTCCTTCCTTCCTTCCTTCCTTCCTTCCTTCCTTCCTTCCTTCCGTATACCAGCAACTCCAGAAGAACATAAAGGCCCCTTGAAAAAATCAAGATATAAATACATAACAGCCTGGGCCCATATCATCAACCATCTAGAATGGACAGATGATTACATCATATGATGATGTTCTAGAACAGGGGTGTCAAATTGCCGGCCTGCAGGCCGGATGCATCATCTGGAAGCCATGCCCACCCCATTGCCAGCAATGGCAAAACTGTCCCGATACATTACGTGACATCATATGATGTCATGAGTTTGACATGTCTGTTCAAGAATTATAGATATTCTTATTTTGTCATATTAATTAAATGTTTTGTGAAAAGCTCAGTTTCAGTTTCCTTTCTGAATGTCATTCAGGATCTCAGAGACTAAATAATCTTGTTTTACTTTTGCTGCCCTAAGAGCGGTCCCTCCTGCTTCATCACATACTCTTCTTCCTATCTACAGTAGATAGCCTAGCTGACAGGTTGGAGGCAAGGGAGAGCTCAAAGGTATGTAGAAGGAAAGCCTTTCACCTCATTAGAAATTCTTCTACCTATTTCACTCTATGCTTTTCCTGCTTGCTTCCAACCTGTCAGCTGTTTGGGACACATATTGACTATTTTTTTTGAAAGAGCACTAGGAGTATTTCAAAAAGAGCCCAAGTGACCAGTCACAGGAATGAATCTCTTCCGTGCTTCCAACTTGTCACTCAGATAATTGAAAGCCTGCACACACAGAGGCCCACCACACTACAAGTTAATGAGTCTGATAGGAAGTTTTTTTCTCCCATGTCAGCAGGTGACATCTGATGGAAGGGGGAAAAGGCCAAATGAATCCACCAATCACACTGCCCTTAAATCGCACTGCTTTACAATTCTAAGGATGTCATCAAGTGCTAGTTTTATTGCTGAGGCAAAATATGTGACTTGGCCATCATGACAGTGCAATTTACATTAGCATACTTGCCCATCAACTAAAGAACCAGAATCATGTAAGTTAATGTAGAAAGGTACAAGGAAAAGACTTGGTATCTGAAGTCACATGCTTCTTAATAGACCTGAAGACCTGGCTCTTTGAGCTCTCCGGCCCAGGCTGAGGATTTTTAACTGGGTTTTTTATTTTTTAGGGATAATGTAATCTTTTTTAAATTGTTTTTAACTTTTGTATTGGTTTGGTTTTAAATACCCTGTAAACTGCCCTGAGTCCTTCGGGAAAGGGCGGTATATAAATCTAATAAAATAAAATAAAATAAATAAAATGATGCAATTATTATTACGTACAGTTCTAGCTTTTGCTTTAGAAATGCATCTCCACTGATAGGTTAAATGAAAGACGAGTTTATATCATTACAGATGGGCTTCTAAATACATGTGATGTAATGTAGCATTTCTTACAGTACATTATCATAGAATATAAGCTTTTCCATTAATGATTCCAGGAGAGGAGAGGGTAGGGAAAGGGAGAGGAGGGGAGGATTAAGCTTTTTCCTTAATGGTCATAGTATTGTGAACAATTCTACATGTTATATTTTCGGTTCTTGAGGCATTAAGCAAGACGAAGTGTTGAAACAGCAAACAAGTTTATTAACTCAGAACAGAAGCAAGCTTATGGGTGCTGTGCAGCTATTTATACTGTTGGCTTTTAGGTGGTGACCAAGAGGTTTAAAGTAGCAGTCTCCTGCCCCAAATTTAATTATCAGCCTGGAGACAGCAAGTCTGGCTCAGTAACAGCAACCATTACATAACACAGAAAAGTAGGTCATCCATTAAACAAGTGACCAGACATTAAGCAAGTGATTTTTACACAGAAATGGCCAATACATTACACCCCTTTCCCCTAGATAACACAACTCTCAATTGTTTGCATAATCTTTCAGATAATTAGGCAGCCTTCTTCACCATTCAGAATGTCTAGGAGTTCCAGGGATCTCCCGGTCTACCTGCTTACCTTCCAGGCTGGGTAAACTAGGGCTATGAGGTTCAGTGGAGTCAGAGTGACTGGCCAGTCCTGGTCTGCCCAAACCAAAGTCCAATTGTGCAGCAAAGTCTGCAGGGCTGTCTCTTTGTGTAGTTTGCCTGTCCTGATCAGTGGATACAGTCTGTGTGTCTGGAGGAGACTCTTCTACGGCCATTCCCCTGTCACCATTAGCAAGAGTTATTTCAGATTGTGCAAGTTGCTCTTATGGACCGCTGTCCTGTGGGTCCTGTGTTCGGCCCTCTTGGGAGTCCTGAGCCAGCGACTGATCTGCTAGCCACCGATGCAGCTGATCAATTTGCCGGTGAATGACTCATCCATCTTCCAGGACCATCTCATAGGAGAGCCGTCCTGACACCTTAACACAAAGCCACTTGCCCATAATTCCAGGTCCAAACCTGGTCACCCACTTGTAAACATCTTGGAGTCTTTGGCTGTGCAGTGTCTGAGGTGACTCTGTTGGGTGCAATCTGTCCAGTTTAGTGATCAAACACCTGCCATGGCTGGGCTCTTGCCCATGGTGGTGCAGGGTGTTGTGTGCTGGCAGAGTAGAAAATCAGCCAGTCTGTGGTGCCAATCCCCTGTGACAATTTGGGGATTCCTTGGTTGTGTGGACCATGTGTTCCGCTTGCCCATTCGATGACGGGTAAAAGGGAACCAATGTGGCATGCCTTATGAGATTTGCCCTGAGAAAGGCCTGGAATTCTGAAGTGGTGAATTCTGAATTCTGAACTGAACCCCATTGTCTGAGACTAAAACATCTGGAAGCCCATGTGTTGCAAATAATCTGTGCAGCACCTGGATGGTCCTAGCAGTAGTCATGGTGGAAATTGGTACAACCTCCAACCATTTAGAGTGGCTGTCGACCACTATTAAAAACAGCTGTCCCTGAAAGGGCCCAGCAAAGTTGATGTGGATTCTTGACCACGGTGTTTGAGTGTCCTCCCATCAGTGGACAGGGGCCTGCGGTATCTCCGGTCTGGATTGTTGGCATGTATAGCAACCATTTACTTGGGCCTCGATAGCTTTATGTAGCCCTGGCCACCAAAGGTAGCTCCTCACCAGTGCCTTCATCTGGACTATTCCTGGATGGCCTTCATGCAGAGACTCAAGAACTCTGGGCCTTAATGAGCTGGGGACTATGACTCTACTTCCCCAAAGAATGCACTCTTTATGAGCTGAAAGCTCATCTTTCCTCATGAAGAAACTTTGAAATTCTGGCCCTGGACATTTGTCCACCCATCCAGTGTGAACTCAAGTTAGTACACAGCTAAGTATTTTGTCTGCTGCTGTCTCAGCAGCTATGTCTCCAGCATGGAGAGGTGACTCTGGCAAATTCTGTATGGCTAGGATGGGTGCAGCCAGAGATGGATCTGGCTCCAGGTGTGGCAGGGGCAATCTGCTAAGGCCATCTGCATGGCCCATTTCTTTGCCCTGTTTGTGAATCAGCCTGTAGCTGTAGGCTGAAAGGAATATAGACCACCTCAGCATTCGAGGAGACAGAATCTGAGGTGTCTGCCTGTTCATAGTGAACAATCCTAGAAGTGGCTTGTGGTCTGTAAAGACTCTGAAATGGCAGCCAAGCAAATAGTCATGGAACTTTTTAACCTCAGCCACAATGGCCAAGGCCTCCTTGTCAATCTGTGCGTAATTGCACTCTGCAGATGACAGGGTTTTCGAATAGTAAGCAATGGGAGACTGTTTCCCATCAGCCGACAAATGGCACAACACAGCCCCAACGCCATATGGGGATGCATTACATGCAATGCAGACTGGCAGCTTTTTCTTAAAATGAGTGAGCACCAAGTTTGAGGACAGCAGTGATTTGACTGCCTGGAAACTCTTTTCATGGACATTAGTCCACTGCCACTGAGCCTTTTTGTCTAAGAGCCAGTGTAATGGCTCTGCCACTGTGGACATATATGGGAGGAATGCATGATAAAAATTAAGAAGGCCCAAGAAAGCTTGAAGCTCACCCTTGGACTCAGGGCTTGGGGCCTACTGAATAGCTTTCAGCTTTGAATCCGCTGGATGAATGCCATTGGCATTGATGCAGAACCCAAGGAACTCAGCTGACTCTACCTCAACCTTTCACTTTTCTTTCTTTAATTTAAGACCTGCAGTGTGGAACCGCTGAAGGACAGCTCTAAGGCCATTCAGCCAGAACCTTTGTAGATTCCCCAGCAATGAGTACATCATCGAAGTAGGGGCAGACCCCCAGAATGCCCTTGAGCGTGCGCTCCATTATTCCCTGGAAAATCCATGAGGCTACACTCACCCCAAACTGTAGGTGCTTGACCTTGAAGTCCCCCTGATGGGTGACAATGGTTTTGTTGGCTGCCGTGGCTCCATCCACCAGCAGCTGTTGGTAGGCCTGTGCCAAATCTAATTTGGTGAACATGCAGCCACCTTGCAATGACGCCAAAATATGGCTGACAACTGGCACTGGGTACGCGTGCTGTTGAAGTGCCCGGTTAATGGTGCACTTATAGTCAGCACATATGTGTGCTTCTCCGTTGGCCTTAAGTGGTGTTACTATGGGGATCTCCCACACCCCACTGTCTATGGGCTGCAAAAACCCCTGTTTGACCAGCTTATCCAGCTCTGTATTAATTTTGGATTTTAAAGTGAAAGGCACTCAATGAGGCTTGACCCATATTGGCGTTACCAGAGGATCAAGCTTGAAGGCTATCGGAGGACCCTTGTACTCCGCTAGGCTTGAACTGAAAACATCCGCAAACTCTTGGCAGACTGAAGACAAATTTGTCGCCTGTGTTCGGTGAATGCCAGTTACTTGGATGCCCAATGCATCAAACCAATCAAGCCCTATGAGGCTTGTGTGTTCGCCTTCCATCACAATAACATCTATTGGGCCTGTAAACCCTTTTAATTTCACTGAAAAGGTGGCTTTGCCCTTGACCACAACTCAGGAGTTTTGGAAGTCTGTTAGCAGAATTTTAGATGGTCAAAGTTTGACCCATCTGTTGCTGTGGTTGCATATGTGCCGGAAGGTTCCTATGGAGATGATGGACATGGCTGAGCCTGTGTCCAGTTCCATTTTGCATGGAACTCCCTGAAGCTTGACCTGAAGTCGAAGCTTCTTTTTAAGTGGGTGGTGGGCATCAATACAGAACACGCTCCTTCGGCTGCTGAAGAACCTACTCGGTGTTGCCCCGGGGCTCTGGTACCTGAATGAGTCTTCCTGCTGGTGGTCCCTCTGATGACCTTGGCAGATAGTGGCAATGTGGCCTGGTTTGCCACATGCCTGGCATGTTGCTATTTGGAAATGGCATTCTGCGTGTTGATGGCGGTCTCTGCAGCCCATGCATCACAGAACTGCCTTGTCAACTGGCTGCAGTCCCTTCTCCTGTCTGGCTCAGTAACAGCAACCATTACATAACACAGAAAAGTAGGTCATCCATTGAACAAGTGATCAGACATTAAGCAAGTGATTTTTACACAGAAATGGCTAATATATTACACTACACATCAAAAGAACAAGTCTTCCAGACTGTTTTACTGACTAGTGCATGGAAGTTAATTATATAGTAGCATAGGCAGCAAATGGCTACATGATTTAGAGCAATGGCTCCCAACTTTTTCTATACCCCACACCCCTAGAATGCTTCTAATATATTCTCGCACCACTTACAAAAATTTGAAATAATGAATTGTGCATATAATTTGAGTGCCCCCAGTTGGGAACCCCTGATTTAGAGGATCTTTTAAAGATTTCTTCTCTTCTACAAAAGCAAAAATCTTAATATAACAGAAACCATAAAATTCACATTTTATTTATTTTATTTATTTAATTAAATTTTTATACCGCCCTTCTCCCGAAGGACTCAGGGCGGTGAACAGGGCATATCTTAAAACTACAAAAGTACAAAAGTTAAAAACATAAGATGTTCTGATTGCTAATCAGAATAACAGAGTTGGAAGGGACCTTGGTGGTCATCTAGTCCAACCCCCTGCTCAGGCAGGAAACCCTATACCATTTCAGACAAGTGGTTGTCCAATCTCTTTTTAAAATCTTCCACTATTGGAGCATTCACAACTTCTGGAGGCAAATTGTTCCACTGATTAATTGTTTTAACTGTCAGGAAATTTCTGCTTAGTTCTAGGTTGCTTCTCTCCTTGATTAGTTTCCATCCATTGCTTCTTGTCCTGCCTTCAGGTGCTTTGGAGAATAGCTTGACTCCCTCTTCTTTGTAGCAACCCCTGAGATATTGGAACATTGCTATTATGTCAGCTCTAGTCTTATGTTTTAGCCTCCAGTCCCCTAATCATCTTTGTTGCTCTTCTTTGCACTCTTTCTAAAGTCTCAACATCTTTTTTACATCGTGGCAACCAAAACTGGATACAATATTCCAAGTATGTTCTTACCAAGGCATTATAAAGAAGTATTAACACTTCACATGATCTTGATTCTATCCCTTTGTTAATGCAGCCTAGAACTATGTTGGGGTTTTTTTGGTAGCTGCAGCACACCAGTAACAAGACAGAATATATTTACATATTAGGCACAATTTGACTACCATAGGGTATCATAAGAATCTCTTCTCATTCCTTGTCTTTGGTTATGCTGGCTAAGGCCATTAGGAATTTAATTTTATGACTTCCAGTTTGTATCGCAGTGCAACAGGATGCCGAAAGGCAAGGCTCTGCCTCCCTTGCCTGATTTCGTCCTGCTGGGGGTCCTAAAAAGAGCCTAAAATCACCACAAAGAGGCAATGAAAAGGAGGTAGTCCTTGTGAATCACAGAAAGATGGCTGTCGTTCCGTTCGATCCAAAGAATGCCCTCCAAACCAGCAGGGGAAGACCGGCTACATTCTTGTGGCCAGCCATTAGCTGCTGACAACCAAAGAGGAAAAAAAACACTACTTAATACATCGTAAACAGCATGTCTGGAACTGGGTGAGAATATTGATGCTTTCTTTACTATTTTACAGCTGAATTTCCTGGGAAAGGCTCCCAAGTAGCAAAAAAACCTCCAAATGTAAACAGAAGTGGCATTTTAATTTTATGGGGGACAGAAACATACAATATTGAAATGGAAGTAACATAAAGCTACAGTTTCGATAAATTTGAGAAGTGAGATAACTGTTAAGATTTTCTCTTTGAAAAAAGAAAAAAAATTGAGGCAAAATATACTGCTCAAAAAAATAAAGGGAACACTTAAACAACACAATGTACTGTATTTAATAGTAGGATGTCTTATCTTGTGTTCCCTTTATTTTTTTGAGCAGTATATAAGAAATCAATCCTTTGTTTTAAGAGTGGAAAATGGACTTTGAATGACATCTAGTGGTGGATTTGTGTATAGCACTATAATTTGCTTTGCTTTGTGATTCCTACCCTGGGAGAACAGCTGGCAATAAAGGAAAACATTTTGGCATACTTATCATCCTGAACTTCTTGGATTATAAATACCTACTGAGCTTGGACTTTTAACTTCAAGAGCTAGTGGGAAAGAAAGAAAAAAAATTGACTTTGGACTATGCCTGGTTGGGAGAGACCTTTGAGCTGTTTTTAGAGAGGTTGAACATTTGGAACACTTCAAATATTGTGGTTTACAACTTTGCCTAACTGACAATTTTGGGGATACTTGAAAGAAGGGATTACTATAAAATATAGCTTTCAGAACTGAATCTATACTTTAGAATATATTGGATTATAAGGATACATATAAAGACCAGAAAACTAATCTCCAGGAATGATGCCTCAAGAAAAAACAAACAACTTTCAGACAGAAAAATATTCTATGCTACAACTAATCCACCAAACAATTGTTGAATGCAAAGAGGATATAAAAAGAAATCATAATGAGACTAAGAACAATTTAGACAATATAAACGAGCCAATCTCCAAATTAAATCTACAACTAGAAAGCTCCCAGAAAATGATCACAAAGTATGAACAAATAATCCAGAAATCAGAAGACGAAACAGAGGAAATGAATTTAGAGATGGAAGAGATAAAAATACTGCAAGACTTAGCTATAACAATGAAAATGCAAAAGACCTTTTACTCCTTAGGTCTGCAAAATATATTTGATGGCAAAGAAAAAGATATTTAAAAAAGGGAATATAGAGCTGTTAAGGGAAATGTCACAACTTGAGAGACAGGAAATGCAAAGAGAAATGGAAGGAGAAAGGAATTGGGAGTTGTTTAAGGAATATAATTGAGTGGAATTCCCCCCCCCCCAAATACCCTACCCAAACTGTTTTCCTCATGCCAAGCAATTTTCACAAAAATAGAAAGAAAATTCTTGGGCAATCTAATTGCCCTGGCTTGGAAAGCAACTTGGCAAAGAAAGAAAGTGAGAGTCAGATTTAAAAAAAACAAGATTTGACCCAGAGGGGGCATTATATAGGATATTGATTAATGAATTGACATTATTGATTTATGAATTGATATTATTATTTGTATGATATTAATAAAATATGATGAAGATGCTTATATCTAACTTTGTATACATTAACAGTACCAAAAATTGTAACAGTGTAATGAAGGGAAAATGGAAAAAATATAGAGAAGAAAGGAGGATCAGGGGAAAAATACTGGATTGTGTAGTATTGAACAGATTTATATTGAAAAAGTCAATGTTAAATATTTGAACCCAGACAATATGTTGTTTACTAAGCACTAAAGACTGTAATTTTAAAAAATTAATAAAACTTTTATGAATAAAAGGAATTTTACAATGTTGAAAACTATTGCTCTCTGCTTCCAATAGTTTGACAAGACATGAATGAATGAATGAATGAATGAATGAATGAATGAATGAATGAATGAAAAGTTTGAATTCTAGCTGGTACTTTCTTAAAAAGACATTCCATCATCTTTGTATCTTTCCTATCTTAATAAATATAAAGCAGACATTGTGATGAGACTCAGACCACAACTGCCTATGGGAATAAGAAAAGGAGCACATATAATTTTACTCAAGTACTATCATGTTAAACCAGGGGTGTCAAACCTGTGGGCCGGTTTCATCATACTGAAGCCGCACCCACCTCATTGCCGGCAATGCAAAAACAGTTGCGATACGTCGCAACACGTCGCGTGATGTGGCGAGTTTGACACCCATGTGTTAAACAGTTGCAATTTAGGTTAAAATTAAGTCACTTGAACCATAGAAAGAAAGCAACGCTTTGGATTCAAAAGCAAGCAGGTGCTAAAAAATATGCCTTGGCATTTACATAAAGTCCCATTAAAGCCATTGTATTTTTCTCGAGGTGGTGAGTTACAGTGTGATTTCAAGGAAAGAAACATTTGATTTAAGGAACAGGAGACAGGTGCTGCTGCACGTGTATTCCCACAGTTTTTAAAGTATCATTTTTGTCTTTGAATCAAAAGTGCTGCACAGCACTAAAGTGTACTGAATCTGACAGGAACCTTAATCAAAGACTGCAGCTCACTTCATAAGTGTTGCAACTTTTGAAGTGCTTGAAGCTAAGATTTCTTGTCTCTGAATAGAAGATCTGAATAAAATGAGCCTTTCACTGAAATTTAACAGAAATTATACTCTACATTGCTATCATTTTTAAAAAAACAATCTATTTCAACATTATATACATTTTAAAATATATATGAACCTAGCTATAGAAGATCAGTGAAGGTCATCCTGCCAATTCGTTGAATTCCGCCTTCTCCAAGTCTCCATCCTGGAACTATTTTTAAATAAAACACTTTTTTTGCCAGTTTGGCAGATCTTAGCTTTTTCTTTCATCCACTACCATTAAAAACATTTTATGTTCAGATGACTTTATCTTCTGGTTTTGAGTGAAAGCATCATCTGAAATCCTGCTCATGTGGTGCCTGACATTTCTAACAAACTAACAAGTCGAATAGAAAGAACTTTAACCATTGACCTGTTGAACAAGCAAAGAGTCTTGTAGATCAGCTTTCTGCAGGATGCCGTTTGAATGACTAGGACTTCAACATTAAACATTCTGAAAATATTTGCGTAAATCCAACAAACAGAAAGTTGGGAAAGATTGTTAATATATTAATATATTCATTTTCCCCCATCCCAATCTAAATTTGATATGAAAGTTCTGAATCCCAAAACAGAAAATGTTTTTTTTAAAAAAAAACAAACATCAGAAATGTACTGAAACAGATTTCATCTTAAATGGTTATTATTCCAAACACTGACTAAGAACCTTAATGGTTGACTAAGCAGTTCTAGAAGTAATCGCATAGTTAGAAAAAAACTGAGACATAAATTCACCTGCTTAATTAGTCAAACACATTGCATTTTTCATAAGAGAAAAGTAAGACATATCATGAACCCAGGCTCAGATTAATCACCTCTTTTGCCAACACCCAAAGTTAGCATTTTTCAAGCAATGTACGTACACTGAGACTGAAATTCACCTACAGTTACACCTCAAATGTTTTACAAAGGATCAGTAGGATTTCCTTGAAAATGGCAATTTTCATTTTATCACATGGAAGATTTTATCCAGAGATCAGTTTCTGATGCATTTGATGCACAGTCCCAGGCTAATAAAAGTCAGTGAGAGCAGCATGAGATTCCATTAGGACAACCTTCCCCCCACAGAACTTTCTCTCCCCAGTTATGCAGTATGATATAAGGAATTACACAGAGTGAATTAGATCACTCAGAAAAATCAGATCACCCAATGGGTGCTAAAATTACAGTGATAATTTCCATAATTTCAAAAAGCTGGAAATTTATCATAAGCCTTAATTATTAGTCATATTTGCAGAATCATAGAATTGGGATGGGTTACTGATTGTAGATAATAAATTATAACACCTTCTTAGCAGGGTTCCATATTAAAGTTTTGGAGAAAGATGGCTGCCAAGCCTCCACATGTGTGTGTGTGTGTATATATATATATATATATATATATATATATATATATATATATATATATATATATATATATATATATATATATATATATATATATATATATATATATGTGTGTGTGTGTGTGTGTGTGTGTGTGTGTGTGTGTGTGTGTGTGTGTAAAACACATACACATACTCCCACCCCATAGCCAAATTAAACTTGTGAATCATTTGAAATGTTCAAAGTAAAGTTTGAAAAATGTTAGTCTGCCCTCTCTCAAAATTGTTTTTATTAAGGCTACATATAGTTCTCTTTTTTTTTCTCTGAAAACTTTCCAATTGCTCTGAAGTGCCCCAAACTAGGCATAATCATTTTGACCTATAAAGCCCTTAATGGCTTGGGTCCGGGATATTTGAGGGAACACCTGCTGCCAGCATCAAGTTCCCTTCGTCCAGTGCGCTCACACAGGGAGGGTCTTCTCAGGGTGCCACCGGTAAAAGATTGCCGCCGGATAACACCCAGGTGGAGGGCCTTCTCTGTGGGTGTGCCTGCCCTCTGGAACAAGCTGCCTGTGGAGCTTAGGACTGCCCCTGACCTTTGTTCATTCCGCCGGGACCTGAAGACCTGGCTCTTTGAGCTCTCCGGCCCAGGCTGAGAATTTTTAACTGGGGTTTTTATTTTTAGGGATAATTTAATCTTTTTAAATTGTTTTTTAACTTTTGTATTTTGTATTGGTTTGGTTTTTAAATACCCTGTAAACCGCCCTGAGTCCTTCGGGAAAGGGCGGTATATAAATCTAATAAAATAAATAAATAAATAATCTTGGATCTGATGAAATAATAGAATGGGATGATTATTTCTCATGATTTATAAGTTACTTCCTCAAATGTCATTGATATTGTTATTATCAAGTAATATGGAATAATAGTGGACAGTCTTCCATGTCACTAGAGAATGAGTTTATAAGTAGAGAATGAACAAAAATTGTCCATGTTCAAAAATTACCCAACATTTTTCATCTGTTTTGTAGAAATGGTCTTTTAGTAAAGATATATTCAAATATCAGCCTGACCTTTTTTAAAAATATGAAGAGTGCTACTGGGGCATAGTCATATTTCTTTTAAAAAATTGTATTATGCTTCAAAACTTTACTTAGTAAGGATTAAGAAATTAAAATATAATCAAATCAGGAACAGCTATAAGGAATTTTACTCATGTTTCCTGGATTTAGAAGTCTCCATATAGTCAACCAATTAAATTTCAATAAATAAGCTCGCAATTCTTTTCATAAATAAGAATTCAGCTTTTTTGAAAATGTACTACAATGAACCTTATAGAAATCATGTTCAAAAACTCCAGCAATAATAATGTGATCCAACACCAAACTAAAAAAAATATATATGAACAAAACATGTTGGCAATCTATATTTGGTTCATAGTGATGAATATGTAAACATGTTATTTATATATCTGTATTAAATATGTCCCCTTCATGGATTACTGCCTTGTTGTGGCGAAGGGGCTTGCGTAATTCAATGAAGCTATGAGCTATGCCGTGCAGGGCCACCCAAGACGGACAGGTCATAGCAGAGAGTTCTGACAAAACGTGATCCACTGGAGAAGGAAATGGCAACCCACTCCAGTATCTTTGCCATGAAAACCCTATGGACAGTACCAAAAGGCAAAACGATATGACGCTGGAAGATGAGCCCCTCAGGTCGGAAGGCGTCCAATATGCTACTGGGGAAGAGCAGAGGGCTAGTACTAGTAGCACCAGAAAGAATGAAGCGACTGGGCCAAAGCCGAAAGGACGCTCAGCTGCGGATGTGTCTGGTGGTGAAAGGAAAGTCCGATGCTGTAAAGATTTTTTCTCCATAGGAACCTGGAATGTAAGATCCATGAATCAAGGAAAACTGGACGTGGTCAAACAAGAGATGACAAGACTGAACATTGACATCTTAGGTATCAGCGAACTAAAATGGACAGGAATGGGTGAATTTAATTCAGATGACCATCAGGTATACTACTGTGGGCAAGAATCCTTCAGAAGAAATGGAGTAGCCTTCATAGTCAATAAAAGAGTAGGAAAAGCAATACTGGGATACAATCCTCAAAATGACAGAATGATCTCAGTTCGAATCCAAGGCAAACCATTCAATATCACAGTAGTCCAGGTCTATGCCCCAACCACCAGTGCTGAAGAGGATGAAATTGACCAGTTCTATGAAGCACTACAGCACCTTATAGAACTAACACCAAAAAATGATGTTCTTATCATCATGGGGGATTGGAATGCTAAAGTAGGAAGCCAAAAGATAACTGGAATAACAGGCAAGTTTGGCCTTGGAGTGCAAAATGAAGCAGGGCACAGGCTGATAGAATTCTGTCAAGAGAATACGATGGTCATAGCAAACACTCTTTTCCAACAACCCAAGAGACGGCTCTACACATGGACATCACCAGATGGTCAACACAGAAATCAGATTGACTATATGCTCTGCAGCCAAAGATGGAGAAGCTCTATACAGTCAGTAAAAACAAGACCAGGAGCTGACTGTGGCTCAGACCATGAGCTTCTCATTGCAAAGTTTAGGCTTAAACTGAAGAAAGTAGGGAAAAGCACTAGGCCACTCAGGTATGAATTTAATCATATCCCTGTTGAATATACAGTAGAGGTGACAAATAGATTTAAGGAATTAGATCTGATAGACAGAGTGCCTGAAGAACTATGGACAGAGGTCCGCGACATTGTACAACAGGTAGCAACCAAAACCATCCCAAAGAAAAAGAAATGCAAGAAAGCAAAATGGCTGTCTGAGGAAGCTTTGCAAATAGCTGAGGAAAGGAGGGAAGCGAAAGGCAAGGGAGAAAAAGAAAGATACACCCAATTGAATGCAGAATTCCAGAGAATAGCTAGAAGAGATAAGAATGCCTTCTTAAATGAACAGTGCAAAGAAATAGAAGAAAACAATAGAATAGGGAGGACCAGAGATCTTTTCAAGAAAATTGGAGAAATGAAGGGAACGTTTAATGCAAAAATGGGCATGATAAAGGACCAAAATGGCAGGGACCTAACAGAGGCAGAAGAGATTAAGAAGAGGTGGCAAAATTACACAGAAGAACTATACAAGAATGAGCTTAACGTCCCTGATAATCACAATGAGGTGGTCACTGACCTCGAGCCAGACATCCTAGAATGTGAAGTGAAGTGGGCCTTAGAAAAGCTGAGCAACAACAAAGCTAGTGGAAGTGACAGTATTCCAGCTGAGCTATTCAAAATCTTAAAAGACAATGCAGTAAAAGTGCTACACTCAATTTGCCAGCAAATTTGGAAAACTCAACAATGGCCACAGGATTGGAAAAGATCAGTTTACATTCCAATTCCAAAGAAAGGCAGTGCCAAAGAATGTTCAAACTATCGCACCATTGCACTCATTTCTCATGCTAGTAAAGTCATGCTTAAAATCCTACAAGCTAGACTTCAGCAGTATGTGGATCGAGAACTACCAGAAGTGCAGGCAGGATTTCGAAGAGGCAGAGGAACTAGAGATCAAATTGCCAACATACGCTGGATCATGGAGAAAGCTAGGGAGTTCCAGAAAAACATCTACTTCTGCTTCATTGACTATGCTAAAGCCTTTGATTGTGTGGATCATAACAAACTGTGGCAAGTTCTTAAAGAGATGGGAGTACCAGACCATCTTATTTGTCTCTTGAGAAACCTATATGCGGGTCAAGAAGCAACAGTGAGAACTGGACACGGAACCACTGATTGGTTCAAAATTGGGAAAGGAGTCCGGCAAGGCTGTATACTGTCGCCCTGCCTATTTAACTTATATGCAGAGCACATCATGAGAAAGGCAGGGCTAGATGAATCAAAAGTTGGAATTAAGATTGCCGGAAGAAATATCAACAACCTAAGATACGCAGATGATACCACTCTAATGGCAGAAAGTGAAGAAGAACTAAAGAGCCTCTTGTTGCAGGTGAAGAAGGAGAGTGCAAAACTTGGGTTGAAACTTAACATTAAGAAAACCAAGATCATGGCATCTGGCCCTCTCAATTCCTGGCAAATAGATGGGGAAGAAATGGAGGTAGTGACAGATTTTATTTTCCTGGGCTCCAAGATCACTGCAGATGGGGACTGTAGCCAAGAAATTAAAAGACGCTTGCTCCTGGGGAGGAAAGCCATGGCAAATCTAGACAGCACACTAAAAAGCAGAGACATCACCCTGTCAACAAAAGTGCGTATAGTCAAGGCTATGGTCTTCCCAGTTGCAATGTATGGCAGTGAAAGTTGGACCATAAGAAAGGCTGAGCGCCAAAGAATTGAGGCCTTTGAACTGTGGTGCTGGAGAAGACTCCTGCGAGTCCCTTGGACCGCAAGGCGATCAAACCGGTCAGTCCTAGAGGAGATCAATCCTGACTGCTCTTTAGAAGGCCAGATCCTGAAGCTAAAACTCAAGTACTTTGGCCACCTAATGAGAAGGAAGGACTCACTGGAGAAGAGCCTAATGCTGGGAAAGATCGAGGGCAATAGAAGAAGGGGACGACAGAGAATGAGGTGGCTGGATGGAGTCACTGAAGCAGTAGGCGTGAGCTTAAATGGACTCCAGAAGATGGTAGAGGACAGGAAGGCCTGGAGGAATGTTGTCCATAGGGTCGCGATGGGTCGGACACGACTTCGCAGCTAACAAATAACAATTAAATATGTCCTTCTGAATCACTTATTCCTTGTTTAACAACAGGTTTGGAGACTTCTTAACTCCTAGAAGATTTCGAATTATCTTTTTTTTGTATATATTTTATTAATTTTTTTTTTTTTTTTTGACATAACATAAATCCTTGTAAAACAGCATGTTGTCTGGGTAGCATCTATAAGACAATCCTTAACAATTAACTTTCTATAATCTATATTCCATATGTTAATTTCATTTGATTTCCTTTTTCCCCAACATATCTTTCTTTGCAAAGCGTTAAGTTAAAACACCCCTTCATGGATTACTGCCTTGTCGTGGCGAAGGGGCTTGCGTAATTCAATGAAGCTATGAGCTATGCCGTGCAGGGCCACCCAAGACGGACAGGTCATAGCAGAGAGTTCTGACAAAATGTGATCCACTGGAGAAGGAAATGGCAAACCACTCCAGTATCTTTGCCATGAAAACCCTATGGACAGTACCAAAAGGCAAAACGATATGACGCTGGAAGATGAGCCCCTCAGGTCGGAAGGTGTCCAATATGCTACTGGGGAAGAGCAGAGGGCTAGTACTAGTAGCGCCAGAAAGAATGAAGCGACTGGGCCAAAGCCGAAAGGATGCTCAGCTGTGGATATGTCTGGTGGTGAAAGGAAAGTCCGATGCTGTAAAGATTTTTTCTCCATAGGAACCTGGAATGTAAGATCCATGAATCAAGGAAAACTGGACGTGGTCAAACAAGAGATGACAAGACTGAACATCGACATCTTAGGTATCAGCGAACTAAAATGGACAGGAATGGGTGAATTTAATTCAGATGACCATCAGGTATACTACTGTGGGCAAGAATCCTTCAGAAGAAATGGAGTAGCCTTCATAGTCAATAAAAGAGTAGGAAAAGCAATACTGGGATACAATCCTCAAAATGACAGAATGATCTCAGTTCGAATCCAAGGCAAACCATTCAATATCACAGTAGTCCAAGTCTATGCCCCAACCACCAGTGCTGAAGAGGATGAAATTGACCAGTTCTATGAAGCACTACAGCACCTTATAGAACTAACACCAAAAAATGATGTTCTTATCATCATGGGGGATTGGAATGCTAAAGTAGGAAGCCAAAAGATAACTGGAATAACAGGCAAGTTTGGCCTTGGAGTGCAAAATGAAGCAGGGCACAGGCTGATAGAATTCTGTCAAGAGAATACGATGGTCATAGCAAACACTCTTTTCCAACAACCCAAGAGACGGCTCTACACATGGACATCACCAGATGGTCAACACAGAAATCAGATTGACTATATGCTCTGCAGCCAAAGATGGAGAAGCTCTATACAGTCAGTAAAAACAAGACCAGGAGCTGACTGTGGCTCAGACCATGAGCTTCTCCTTGCAAAGTTTAGGCTTAAACTGAAGAAAGTAGGGAAAAGCACTAGGCCACTCAGGTATGAATTAAATCATATCCCTGTTGAATATACAGTAGAGGTGACAAATAGATTTAAGGAATTAGATCTGATAGACAGAGTGCCTGAAGAACTATGGACAGAGGTTCGCGACATTGTACAACAGGTAGCAACCAAAACCATCCCAAAGAAAAAGAAATGCAAGAAAGCAAAATGGCTGTCTGAGGAAGCTTTGCAAATAGCTGAGGAAAGGAGGGAAGCGAAAGGCAAGGGAGAAAAAGAAAGATACACCCAATTGAATGCAGAATTCCAGAGAATAGCTAGAAGAGATAAGAATGCCTTCTTAAATGAACAGTGCAAAGAAATAGAAGAAAATAATAGAATAGGGAGGACCAGAGATCTTTTCAAGAAAATTGGAGAAATGAAGGGAACGTTTAATGCAAAAATGGGCATGATAAAGGACCAAAATGGCAGGGACCTAACAGAGGCAGAAGAGATTAAGAAGAGGTGGCAAAATTACACAGAAGAACTATACAAGAATGAGCTTAATGTCCCTGATAATCACAATGAAGTGGTCACTGACCTCGAGCCAGACATCCTAGAATGTGAAGTGAAGTGGGCCTTAGAAAAGCTGAGCAACAACAAAGCTAGTGGAAGTGACAGTATTCCAGCTGAGCTATTCAAAATCTTAAAAGACAATGCAGTAAAAGTGCTACACTCAATTTGCCAGCAAATTTGGAAAACTCAACAATGGCCACAGGATTGGAAAAGATCAGTTTACATTCCAATTCCAAAGAAAGGCAGTGCCAAAGAATGTTCAAACTATCGCACCATTGCACTCATTTCTCATGCTAGTAAAGTCATGCTTAAAATCCTACAAGCTAGACTTCAGCAGTATGTGGATCGAGAACTACCAGAAGTGCAGGCAGGATTTCGAAGAGGCAGAGGAACTAGAGATCAAATTGCCAACATACGCTGGATCATGGAGAAAGCTAGGGAGTTCCAGAAAAACATCTACTTCTGCTTCATTGACTATGCTAAAGCCTTTGATTGTGTGGATCATAACAAACTCTGGCAAGTTCTTAAAGAGATGGGAGTACCAGACCATCTTATTTGTCTCTTGAGAAACCTATATGCGGGTCAAGAAGCAACAGTGAGAACTGGACACGGAACCACTGATTGGTTCAAAATTGGGAAAGGAGTCCGGCAAGGCTGTATACTGTCGCCCTGCCTATTTAACTTATATGCAGAGCACATCATGAGAAAGGCAGGGCTAGATGAATCAAAAGTTGGAATTAAGATTGCCGGAAGAAATATCAACAACCTAAGATACGCAGATGATACCACTCTAATGGCAGAAAGTGAAGAAGAACTAAAGAGCCTCTTGTTGCAGGTGAAGAAGGAGAGTGCAAAACTTGGGTTGAAACTTAACATTAAGAAAACCAAGATCATGGCATCTGGCCCTCTCAATTCCTGGCAAATAGATGGGGAAGAAATGGAGGTAGTGACAGATTTTATTTTCCTGGGCTCCAAGATCACTGCAGATGGGGACTGTAGCCAAGAAATTAAAAGACGCTTGCTCCTGGGGAGGAAAGCCATGGCAAATCTAGACAGCACACTAAAAAGCAGAGACATCACCCTGTCAACAAAAGTGCGTATAGTCAAGGCTATGGTCTTCCCAGTTGCAACGTATGGCAGTGAAAGTTGGACCATAAGAAAGGCTGAGCGCCAAAGAATTGAGGCCTTTGAACTGTGGTGCTGGAGAAGACTCCTGCGAGTCCCTTGGACCGCAAGGCGATCAAACCGGTCAGTCCTAGAGGAGATCAATCCTGACTGCTCTTTAGAAGGCCAGATCCTGAAGCTAAAACTCAAGTACTTTGGCCACCTAATGAGAAGGAAGGACTCACTGGAGAAGAGCCTAATGCTGGGAAAGATCGAGGGCAATAGAAGAAGGGGACGACAGAGAATGAGGTGGCTGGATGGAGTCACTGAAGCAGTAGGCGTGAGCTTAAATGGACTCCAGAAGATGGTAGAGGACAGGAAGGCATGGAGGAATGTTGTCCATAGGGTCGCGATGGGTCGGACACGACTTCGCAGCTAACAACAACAAGTTAAAACAATTTTGTTTGCTTAACAGCAGTTAAATACATAGTTTCAATAATCCTGTGTAACATTTTAGTTGCCTTATCATAAATCCTGTCACCATGTTTATTTCAGCTTATTTCTCCCCCCAAGTTCTAAATATTTTTACAGTTGGTGGATTTCATTCTGTTTTTTTCCTACGAACCTGCTCATGCTTTTATAAAAACATTTTAAAAAAACATTTTTTAAATTTTCTTTATCATCACATTTAAATAGCTAGAACATTTGCTTTTATTTAAATCATTTCAACTTAGAAGAATAGACAAGTAAAAAAGAGAAAGAATAATAAAAAAGAGAAAGAAAAACCTCAGTTATATTAATTAGGAGGACAAGAAAAAAAAGTTTCCCTATTAAGAATAGTATATTTCAAAATTTTCCCATTTCTTAGCCATATTCAAACAAATGCTTCTTTTTGAAGTATTCACGCTGGTATATTCCATCTTGTTCCAAAAGTTTCATTTTAAAATTTTTTCTATGATTGATATCTTTCTCAATCAATATGTTTTGCTGTGTCATTTGTTTCCCTGCAGTTATTTTATATAATTCCATCTTCAATTTTCCATCCTCAAAGTTATATTTAATCATCTCTGTTATATTTTCCTGAGAACATTCTTGAAGTGAAATTAAGTTGAAAATAAGTTGATTCATGCACTCAACGTTTTTCTGCATTTCCTTATAGTTTAAAATCATTGTCCTTTGAAATTTTTGCTGCTTATCATATGTTTCCTTTTGTAAAATAAGCGGATTATAAGGTTCCTTTAAGTCACTATATTCAGAGATTCTTTGAGTCACCTCTACTGGATTTTGAGAGATTTCTTGGAGTGAAATTAGGTTGGAAATAAGTTGATTCATGTTTTCAAAATTATTCTGAATTTCTATGTAGTTTAAGGTCATTGTCCTTTGAAATTGTTGTCGCTCATCACATGTTTCCTTTTGTAGTGTATTCATTACTTCACCTGTGTTCCAATTTGTTTAAACAGGTGCATTCAAAGCTTAAGAGTTCAAAGGGGGGGGGGAGAAAAGAAAAAAAGAAATTCTCCCCCATCAGCAGGGGTCAGCATTTGCTCATTTTATGTCTTTCTGGTATTTTCCTTCTAAAAAAAAAAGTTCGCCACCCAAGTGAGAGAAGGAACGAAGTTCCCTTCCCCCATTCCTTCTTCGGAGAACTCTTATTTTGGGGATTTTCTTCTTCAGGAAAGTAGGTAGGATAGAGAAAATCAGTACTCTTACCCAGATTCAAGCATGCTGCTTTGCTATTTGCTTAGTTTAATCACTTATGACTTCCATTTGCTTCAGCTATGGCTGAACATGACGTTCATCAGCCTTTTCTTCCGTTGGTTTCTGGGAGGCTTTCCTGGACTATTTGGAGAGACCGCCATCTCTCCTAAGTCCCTGGGATTTCCTTCCTTCAGTCCACCCCTTCAGGGTGGATTCTGGCCCCTTAGGGTCCCCAACAAAAAGAAATTTCAGCTGGAGGATCTGACGTTTCAAATTCTTCAACTGCTCCGCTGAAGACCGGAACAGGAACAAGATTTGAATTATCACTAAGATGCCTTAGTGATAAAATAAAATAAAACATCATTTGTTGGAAAATATTAATTTCTTTTTAAAAATATATTTTTAAGATTTAAATGTTCCAGTTTAATAAAATCCATTTTCCTTTGAAGGGAATTTATATATGACAAACTATTAGCCAATGTTTTCATGGGTCAAGGAAAAAAAAGATTTAACAGCTGTAACATTTCTTTAAAATGATTAAAACTAAATGTCTGAAGAGCACCAAATTAAAGAAAAAGAAAATATATTTAAAAGATTTCTCCAGTCTTATTTATAATTTATGTTAAATTATTTTTAATTGTTGTTTTAGACCTTTTATGAAATAATTTTTATTAAAGAAATTTTAACAATACAAATTTTAGAAAAGAAATAAAAATACGTAATAGGTAAGTAAGAATAAGAAAAATAAAGTTTTTTTTAAAAAGAGAAAAAAGTGAAGAAAGAATTATAAAGTGGCTTTCAATCTTCCTAACAGATTAAAAATGCATTATTTTACCAACTCTCACTAAGATTACATCATAATTTACTTTTTACATAGTCTTTCCTTTCTAATCATCAAATCTATAAATCATGTTCATATTTTATTGTTTCAGCAAAAAGTCCATCTTTACTAATTCTATCCTTTTTACCAACTGTTCCTCCACTGTGTGTATTTCAGAATCGGTGGCTCAGTGGGTTAGGACGCTGAGCTTGTCGATCAGATGGTCGGCAGTTTGGCGGGTCGAATCCTGAGTGCCGCGTAACAGAGTGAGCGCCTGTTACTCGTCCCAGCTTCTGCCAACCTAGCAGTTCGAAAGCACGTAAAAATGCAAGTAGAAAAATAGGGACCACCACGGTGGGAAGGTAACAGCGTTCCGTGCGCCTTTGGCATCTAGTCATGCCGGCCACATGACCACGGAGATGTCCTTGGACAAGCGCTGGCTCTTCGGCTTTGAAACGGAGATGAGCACCGGCCCCTAGAGTCGGAAACGACTAGCACGCATGTGCGGGGGAACCTTTACCTTTACCTTTTATATAAGACTTGCAGTAGTTATCAAATACAAAATCACTGTTCCACAGCTCTTTTCTAATTAAGTTATTAATTATCTATCCATTAATCCCAACAAGAAAAGTTCTAGTTTCAGTTGAATGTTAATCTTTACAATTCTTTGTATTGCTGTATGTATTTGAACCTAAAATTTCCTATCCTTTTTTACAAAACTGCTATGCATAATAAAACAACTGTTTTAAACTTATCTTTAACTGTCTGCTTTATTGTACACTGCACAGAGTCATGTTCTTGAGATGGGTGGCTATAAAAATGTGATAAACTAGAAAAACTGAAAAAAAACTCCAATAATTATCATTAAAAAAAAATTAAGAACTGCTAAAACTACAAGGACTACCAGATGATTGAAAATATATAGTTCTAATACTTCCTCCTTCCATAAGGTAGAAGATCCAGTCCCAACTAAAACAGTGGTGAAAAGCAGAGAGACATATTGTCAGGCACAAGAAATCGGGGACAGGAATAGATAGAATTTCATGCTATTAATACACAAGAATCTGATCTACTAATGGTCAAGCTAAATTGGCTCTGCATAAGGATGAATGGAATTCACAGGGAGCTGGACTTAGGTCTCTTGTGGGAAGACAAGGACCATAAACTGGTATTACATTTAATCCCATCCTTGGCCTCTGTCTACTTATCTCCTAAAAAAAAATATTCAAAACAGGAGTGTGATTTCATTTCTCTTCCTGATCCCAGTTGAATCACCTTATCAGTTGCTCTAATAGAAGAAAATATTTAACAGAATAACAGGATTAGAAGGGAGCTTAGAAGTCTTTTAGTTCAATCCCCTACTAGAGTAGAAGACCCTATACCATTTCAGACAAATGGTTGTCTAATCTTTTTATAAACCTCCAGTGATGGAGCACCCACAAGTTCTAAAAGCAAGCCATTCCACTAATTAATTGTTCTAACTCTCTGGAAATTTCTCCTTAGTTCTAGGTTGGTTCTCTTCTTGATTAGTTTCCATCCATTGATTCTTTTTCTGCTTTCAGGTGCTTTGGGTAATAGGATGACGCCTTCTTCTTTGTGGAAGCCACTTAGATATTGGAACCCTGCTATCAGAAAGACCCCTGGTCCTTTCCCCCCCCCCCCATTTAACTAGACATACTCAATTACTGCAACCATTCTTCATGTTTTAGCCTCCAGTCCCCTGATCATCTTTGTTGTTCTCTGCACTCTTTCTACAGTCTCAACATCTTTGGTGACCAAAACTAGATGTAATATTCCTAGTGTGGCCTTACCAAGACACTATAAAGTGGTATTAACATTTCATGTGATCTTGATTCTATTTCTCTGTTAATGCAGCCTAAGACTGTGTTGGCTTTTTTGGTGGCTGGAGCACATTCCTAGCTCATATTTAAGTGATTGTCCACTTAGACTCCAAGATCCCTCTCATAATTACTATTATTGAGCCAGGTACCACCTGTTCTATGCCTGTGCATTTGGCTTTTCTTGCTTAGATGTAGAAACTTACTTTTTTCAGTACTGGATTTCATTGAACTGCAGAGTCCTTCATGCTCTCTGAACTTGATTGTTTTCTTTCAGCAGTTCTTAGCCAACTAGGTAGCATCTTCAGTGCTAAAGGTGAGTGGGATTTACATTCTGTTTATATACAATAGCTTGCCCTATTAGAGTTGGTGGCAGTGTTGTTTTCTTCTTGGTATGTTGTTCTTCACTGTTCAGTTGTTTGACTGAGTGGGTTGTTCTGTGATTGGGGTATTGTTTCCCACTTGAATGTTGATCTCTTTTTAATCCTCATGTTAATCCCTGCTTTTCTGCGAGTTGAATGCTGGTAACCAAGGAGGTGTTTTGGTCTTTTTGTTTCCATTATCAGCAGCTTCAGGACAGATAATAACTTTATCTTTATCCCTGAATCTAGGTTTAAAATAATGCCAGGGTAAAGGAAAAATAACAATGCCCTCCTGTCCCTACAGTCCCATTAAATGGCTTATGTTTCTGCGAAGAAACCTCTGAAGGTAAATCAGGAAAAATCGTTTATCTACTTGGGGTTCATTGTTGTGATGATATTTCTAAAATATCTCTAGTTGCAGATCTTAGAAACCTAACGATAACAGGACTGTTAGTGGAAGTCAACTTGATAGACAGATTTAGCTTCCAACTTAAATTCCAGCTGCAGTAAAATTTGCTATGAATTTTTTTACATGATTTTTTAATAAAGTGTGATCTTAACCTGGCACTGTAGGGATATTTTTTTAAATGTAGATTATTTCCAAGCACCATGTAAATTGGTCATTTCATTTTTCTTCACATTTACAATAATAGCCTTTCAACATTTTCTGTTTTTTAGTCCATTATGTTTCAACTTAGCTAGGGATAATTGTAACTAATGCAATTTTTCTTATTGCTGAAACTCAGTAGTTCTCTATTTTATGTCATGAGAGAACTTTTAGAGTAACAAGCTCTAAATTAGAAACTTCCTCCATCTCTGGTATAACCAGGGCTTTTTTCCCTCATAGAAGGCTCAGAACGGAGTTCCAGCACCTTTTTTGGATGGAACCTTGTAGGGTAGGCAAGGCAGGTTGTATGACATGTGTGAGTTCCAGCACCTTTTTCTCTTACAAAAAAAGCACTGGGTATAACTATAGGATCAGGAGTTAAAATTGCTCCTTGGAATTCTTTAGAAGCTTAAGCAGCCAGCTTAAGCAAGCTGTAAAGTGGTGCAAAATAGGCAGATAATTTCCTAAATGGACAGATACACTAGGGTCATAATTTGAAATGCCTATGAAAGTCAGCAAGGTTGATCTAGATGGATTTTTATTAAAATGGCAGCTGAGCACAAAATAATCTTTTGAAATATTCCACTAACATTGTGGATCATAACCTGGATTGGATGTTTTGTACCAGAAAATGAAAAAAAATCTCCAACCACTCCTCAAAGATTGCAGTCCTCCTTCAACATCATAATGTCCTCTTCCTTCCTTCCTTCCTTCCTTCCTTCCTTCCTTCCTTCCTTCCTTCCTTCCTTCCTTCCTTCCTTCCTTCCTTCCTTCTGTTAAAAGACAATACAACAACACAATGGAATAAGAATAAAAATTAAAAAATAATAACATAATCACTTTTATCAATATTAAAACTCCCATTATGGGTTATTGGACAACACAAAGAATAGCATCTTCTATAACACCAAAGTTCTGCTGAAAAAGCAACATTTTATCAGTCATCTTAAATGTTAGTTAATTAGGGGGCTATCCTAATATTAGGGAGTAATTGTTCCAAAAGGAGGGGACATGACAAATGAGGCTTATAGCCATGACCCCATCTATCCTACTTCTCAGAAGAAAATCCACAACTAACCTCATAGTAGTTTTAAATCTTAAGAGAAGCTGCTACTAAGCATAGACAGTCTCAGAGATTACCAGGGTCCAAGCCACAAGAGGGTTTTGTAACCAACACCTGATTTTTGTGGGCATAAATGACACATTTAGAAATACAGATACAATTAGAAAAGGACAATTAAACAGATAATGTTTTATCTACCAATAACATAAAAAACAGAACAAAAAATTACTTCTATTTGGGAGAGAAATATATGTTCAGTTACATTTCCAAACAAAATATGATGTTATAATTTGTTACTAATAAATTTGTATAATAATGAGACCTAGCAAAAATGAAAGAACATTTGAATGAAATAAAATAAATTTGTCAACAAAAATAAGTTCTTAAGCAGCCAAAGATGAAACTGAAGAGGGAATTTTAAAAAAATGAAATTGAACGAAGTTCCAGGATTTGCCAGTATTTCTATAATCTACTATAAAACTTTTCAGAAATCTTGAGTAAATCTTTAAAGCAAGCAATGAGTGAGATTCAACTATGTGAAGAAATCTTATCTCTTTTATTTATGAAGAAGGAAAGAGTCAGCCTGTTCTGGAGCATATAGACTCATCTCCAATGAATGTGGTTTATATGATATCACAGTTAATGGTCTTATGTCAAAGTATAAACTGTATTAAGAGGAACAAAACAAGGATGTCTATTTTTTTCTCTCCTTCATTTTTACCAGCACTAGAACCCCTGGCATTTCAGATATGTCAAGAAAATGGAATTTCAGGAACCAATTTAGTACACAAGAAGATAAACAGAAATTATTTGCTGATTATATTGTACTGATATCACTGAAATTTATAAAACAATATGGCTCAATGCCTGGTTACCAGATTAACAACAACAGAAAAAAAAGTTGACTTGAAATTTGTCAGAGAAAGAAAAGTGTGAATCAAGCAGCAGGCTTTGATACTGCTTTTAAAAAGATTAAATATTAAGAACTGTCCTTAACAATAAATAATAAAATTTATTTAAGAATATTTATTGACTTCAAAAAACGTAACATTTTGAGACGGAAAAAAATACATTTGTTCTGGTTAGGAAGTATCATAGATATTAAAATGAATATCCAACAAAGATTATTTTTCCTTTTTAAAATCTATTGAGAATATGGTACTCATAATTAATTACTAAGCACAATATTGAATTAAAAAAGTCTGACAAGAGGCAAAGGATTACATCCGAAAATTTAAAGGACTCAAGTTCAATCAGCCCAGATTCACTCAGCCCAGCTCCGCTCAGCTCAGCTCAGCAGAGAAACAGTCGAGTTGGCCCCACCCAGCCACCAGTGTCCTCTCACCAGTGTGTTAGATAGTTGGCTTCTCTGGCTTCTCCTCCTCCGTCCTCTGTCATTCCGAGCTGTATCCCGACGAGGGAGGGTGCCAACGCTCCACCGGCAGTTCCACCAACCGAACAGGGGCCAAACAATGGCAAAAAAGCCCCATGGCCACTCAGCAGAGCTGAAAACCATTCCGCACTAGAAGCTCAGAAACCAGCGAGCAGCCATCTTAGACATGCGCAGATAAAGAGGACCTGGTTATGGGGAACCCAGGAAGAATCTAGCACAGAAGTCCCCAACCTTTTGGGCACCAGGGACCAGTTACGTGCAGAGAGATTTTTCCACAGACTGGAGGGGGTGTGATTTTGTGTGCTGCCTGCATCTCATGAATGGGGCTTTGCTTGTGGTGCATGCCGCGGCCCGGTACCAGTCCAGGGACCAGGGATTGGAGACCCCTGATCTAGCAGATTGGTGTGGGATTAAGTGAAGCACAGATTGCCTCTCCCCTACTGCCCCTCTCATCAAAAAAAATGCCGAATTCAAAGGTTTTTCATAATAGTTCAAAATCTAAATCAGAAAAGTTCTTCACTTAAATATGCATTTTTTTTAAAAAAAAATATCTTCTTATTGATGTATTTCTAATTGGTTCATAGTGTAAAGTTTTTATGTGGATACTAGGCAAAGCCAAAATATAATTCAGACATACTTCTAAACTGAATTATTATTTATATATTTTTTAAAGGTTTTGCCTTTGGTTTTTAAAAACACAATATGCCTTTTCTTTATGCTGATGGTTGTTTTGTGCCTCATTTCTCTATCCTGAGCTTTTTGATGAGTTGACCCAAAGTACACTTAATGTTTTTCAAGGACTGTTATATAACTCTTACAGCTTTGTTTTGTCCATTTCAGTATGAGGCAGTTTTTAAATATCCATGGGAGGCAAAAAAAATGAATAAAGAACAGATGCTTACTCTTTTCAAGACATTATAATCTTTTTACAAACTTCAAATGGGTCTGATTGCAATTAGGCACCTCAATCTAAAGAAAAAGATGCTACTCTTTACTTTGGCTAGCAGTAGAGACCACTACATTTTAAATTTGGAGTTTACCAATTTTCCCCCCCCCCGTTACCATGGCTTTATTTGTAAATTAACAGCTCTTGCAAAGATACCATAAATTTCTGGTCCCTACCATTTCCAAATTCTTTAGCACCGCTGTTAAGTTCCTTTCCATGCAGAACAGATTGGTGTCTCTATCATTATTATTCTTTAGAAGAGGCAATACATTGAGACCTCCTTGTCTATTTCCAAATGATTGACAATAAAATGAGGTTCCCTAGTTTTCAGCTCCAATTATTTAATGATAAAAATAATCAAATCATGTTTTAGTTGCCTGTTTTGCTCTTTCTTTCATTGTTGCTAACTACCCAGAGCCACTTGTTTGAGATGGACCTATAAATTGAATATATATATATATATATATATATATATATATATATATATATATATATATATATATATATATATATATATATATATATATATATATATATATATATATATATATATATATATATATATATATATATATATATATATATATATATATAAAAAGTGCTCTAAACGGAGTTCTAAACAAGATTGCTACTGAGTGTAAAAGCCAAACTCTAGTCTGAATTTTAAAAAGAGTTGTGCTGATTATTGTGGCTTTTGGGCTTGTTAGTTGGATGTCAGAGTCTGTTGCTGCTAACTTGCTCAGATACCAAATCATCAAATTGTAGTCATTTCTTCTTCTAATGTCAATCATCCCCACTCCATTTTGGTTAGTTTCTCTTTTTGAGGACCTGGGTGGAACAAAGCGAGCTAACCTGGTCACCTATGGACATAATTATTTTCCTACAAAGGGTGGCTAAATTATTCAGCTGTGGTTTGGGGGGAAGAGTGGTAGATAAACTAATTATTTTCTCAAGCTTGATTTGGAAGGGGCAAAGCTGTTTCTGGCCTGAAGCAGCCCTGTCAATCAAGACAATTCAGCTCTGGCTCTTTTAAAGGCAGAGGGTGCTTTCAGCTATATTCCTCTTGTTCCTCCTATAGTGGAGGTTGGTATTATTATTCCACTGATTTTTGAAATTGAAAGGAATATCCACAGTAATGTGGATAAAAAAGTTAAGTTCAGGTTTTTTTCCTCCTAAAAGGGAAAATGATGAATTATTAAGACATTAAATCATTTGAAAAAATATCTTAGGCACTAAGTATGCAGTATATAAGGAGATTTGTATCCTCAACACATAGATGTAATTACATTGTAATAAATATTCCACTTATATTTACAACATTGTCACAGCACAAAGAAAGCCAATGTATCTTGTCTATGGCATCTCAATGTTAGAGATCAATCACCACTCTCAGTTGTCATCTGGCAAACGCCAGGTTGCCTAGGCTTTTATTTCATACTGTAGAGCAGGGTAGGACTGTAGGGAATGACTACAGCTATAGGCTACAAATCAGAAAATTGTGAATTCTAGTTCCACTTTAGGCATGAAGCCACATGGATGATCCTCAGCCCTAGCAGGGAAGCAATGGCAGATCATTTCTGAAATCTTGCCAAAAAAAACCCTGCAAGAACTTGACCAAACAGTAATCAAGGATCAACACTGATTTGGAGGCTCCTTCCAAAAAAAAAAAGTAGAATCAACAGAAAAAAAGAAGACACAGAGATTTGCACTTCCCCCCCCCCTAAGAATTTATCTTCCATTGGTCCTCCTCCACTGACAACTAAAGAAATTTTTGCAACAGGCTGGAAAGTAGACCTAGAAAACTTGGGTGTGTCCTATTTTATTGTTGTCTCCAGTTATCAACTAGCTGACCATCAATTCATTCATGTCAATTATTTTTATCTGCCAAAGCCATTACAAAACCTGTAACTAAGAAACTGGGGTAGTTGCAAAGGAGTAGTAGTTTGGTATAAAGTAATAGAAGTTTGCCAAGAGAAGTAGAGTTAAAACCTGAGGGTTTAGGACCTGGGTCTGTAACAAGAAATTAAGAAAGGGGAGGATAATAACCTTTGGAGACAGCAAATAAAGTGTAAACTAAGGGAGAGACAAAGTGCCACTGTTGGACAGCATGTCATCTGTAAAGAAATTAAAATAAGGGGCCGTTGAGTATGGGAAGGGTTTTTATAGGAGTAGACAGCTAGACAATAAAGCCAGGAGTTAGGAAAGGTATAAAAGTAATATGTGTGCAAAAGATGCATCAGAAGGTTAGGAAGAAACGTATTGAAGAAGGGTTGTTGTTGTTGTTGTTAGTTGCGAAGTCGTGTCTGACCCATTGCAACCCTATGGACAACATTCCTCCAGGCTTTCCTGTCCTCTACCATCTTCTGGAGTCCATTTAAGCTCACGCCTACTGCTTCAGTGACTCCATCCAGCCACCTCATTCTCTGTCAACCCCTTCATTCTCTTGCCCTCAATCTTTCCCCCCATTAGGCTCTTCTCCAGTGAGTCCTTCCTTCTCATTAGGTGGCCAAAGTATTTGAGTTTTAGCTTCAGGATCTGGCCTTCTAAAGAGCAGTCAGGGTTGATCTCCTCTAGGACTGACCGGTTTGATCACCTTGCAGTCCAAGGGACTCGCAGGAGTCTTCTCCAGCACCAGAGTTCAAAGGCCTCAATTCTTTTGCGCTCAGCCTTTCTTATGGTCCAACTTTCCCTGCCATACATTGCAACTGGGAAGACCATAGCCTTGACTATACGCACTTTTGTTGACAGGGTGATGTCTCTGCTTTTCAGTGTGCTGTCTAGATTTGCCATGGCTTTCCTCCCCAGGAGCAAGCGTCTTTTAATTTCTTGGCTGCAGTCCCCATCTGCAGTGATCTTGGAGCCCAGGAAAATAAAATCTGTCACTACCTCCATTTCTTCCCCATCTATTTGCCAGGAATTGAGAGGGCCGGATGCCATGATCTTGGTTTTCTTAATGTTTAGTTTCAACCCAACTTTGCACTCTCCTTCTTCACTCGCAACAAGAGACTCTTCAGTTCCTCTTCACTTTCTGCCATTAGAAGAAGGGTAGCTTTGAAAAATAGGAAAAAGAAAACAAAAATGTTAAATCAAAGGAGAGAACCATAAATGGTATGAGAATAGGAGACTACGTTTTAAAGCAAGAGACAAAGGTGATTTGTGAGTGAGGGAAATATGGAAAGGAACAGCGTAAAGATTTTCTCTCTGTAGTACTCAACTCCCCACAACTAACAGGGAAGAGAGAGAGAGCATGGGGTGCCAAAAAATAAGAGTCTCAATTAACAATGCTTGATCGACAGAGGAGAGAGAAGCTGACAACCTCACTAGCAAGGGAATTACCAACCGAATCATCTGAATGAGCCTTGAAGCATTAAGAGGAAATGCCTGGAAGTGAAATGGACTAGATTAAGGCAGATGGAAAAGATCCAACTAGGAGCAAAGCAGAGGAAAGTGAAAAATGTACTGCCTGTCCCAGCTGCTGGCTCTAGCCTTTTGCAAGGGAAGAGAAAGAGCTGGTTCATTTAAATACGCATTGAACCTTTAAGGAGATAAAAACTGGGATTATAGGATGCCCTCTCTGTCTGAGAAAAAGAGGATTCATCTCAACAAACTCAATTAAGTGTTGTTTAAATTATTTTTATTTCTGTGTGGTACTCTGAATATGGCTGTGGATTCTTTATTGATGGATTTGTAAGTAGTGCTCCAGTTGTTTTGGGATTGCACCCAAAGCACCTGTTACTATTGGTACTACCCTTGCTTGCCTTTGCCACATTCTATTTCTATTTGCAGGTCTTTATATTTTGTTAAAAGGGACGTGGTGGCTCAGTGGGTTAGGACGCTGAGCTTGTCGATCAGAAGGTCGGCAGTTTGGTGGGTCGAATCCCGAGTGCCGCGTAACAGAGTGAGCGCCTGTTACTCGTCCCAGCTTCTGCCAACCTAGCAGTTCGAAAGCATGTGAAAATGCAAGTAGAAAAATAGGGACCACTACAGTGGGAAGGTAACAGCGTTCCGTGCGCCTTTGGCATCTAGTCATGCCGGCCACATGACCACGGAGACGTCCTTGGACAAGCGCTGGCTCTTTGGCTTTGAAACGGAGATGAGCACCGGCCCCTAGAGTCGCAAACGACTAGCACGCAAGTGCGGGGGAACCTTTACCTTTACCTTTACCTTTTTATATTTTGTTATCTTCTCCTGTTCTTTCTCTTCTCTTCTGCTGTCTCCATGTAGTAATGACAATGAATCATGCCCTTCATCCACACAGTGATGTTGACAGATTTACCTACCAAGGAAAATGGGTGGGTGTAGAATGTTGCAAGTTTAGGTAGTCCTCAACTTACAGCAGTTCTTTTAGTGACTGTTCAAAGTTATAATGGCACTGAAAAATGTGACTTATGACTGTTTTTCACAGTTAGGATTTTTTGCAGCATCCCCTTGATCATGTGTGATCAAAATTCAGATGCTTGGCAACTGGTTCATATTTATGACCATTGCTGTGTCCCAAGGTCATGTGATCACCTTTTGCAACCTTCTGACAAGGAAAGTCAATGGGGAAACCAGATTCCCTTAAGAAGCTGGGTTACTAATGTATCAGCTGCAGTGATTCACTTAACAACTGTGGCAAGAAAGGTTGTAAAATGGGACAAAATTCACTTAACAAATGTCTCACTTAGCAACAGAAATTTTGGGCTCAATTGTGGTCGTAGGTTAAGGACTACCTGTACATTAGATGGCTGAAGAAGAAAAAAAGGCACTGGAAGAATATCTGAAAGACAGTGAAGATCATGCATTGAAGCTAGCATACCAGGAAGGCATACTAAATACTGGAGAGACCAAACTAACCTACAAGAAAGATCAAATGAAGAAAAAGAGGCATGAGTAGACAAAGTATTACATGGCCAGTACATGGAAAAAATAGCAAGGAAAGGAGATAACAACAGGATGTGGCAATGGCTAAGAGGAGGAATGTTGAATAAAAAAATAGAGAGCTAATTCTGGCTGCATAAGACTAAGTCTTAAGAAGTGTTGTATACAAAGACAGAATTGAGAAGACAGCAATAGCTAACAAATGCTATCTCTGCAAAGAAGCTGAAGAAATAGTAGATTACCTACCAAGTTTCCCCAAAAATAAGACCTGGTCTTATATTTTTTTTGCCTCCAAAAGAGGAAGTAGGTTTTATTTTCAGGGGATATCTTATGTTTTCACCAACACCTGCCTCACCTCACGGCTGCAGCACCAGCAGCCTCGTCCAACACAAGCCTGCCTGGCTATTGGCCCACTTCTGCAGCCACTCACTCACAGCAGGAGGCCACGTGGCCCACCGTGACATGCTGCCACCTTGGGTTTATACTTGGAGTTAGGGCCTAAAGATCAGTCCCCCCCCCTTCCAATTGAGCCAATTGTTTTCCAAACACATTCTGGTTCTTGTGAAGTGTAGCCCATCCCCTGCCAGAAGCCCCCTCTGTAAATATTGTAAACTATGGTCAAGGAATCCAAAGTTCTCTCAATGGCACCACCCCCTGAGCCAGTGGTTTACTTTTAGAATTAGTATAGAGTCAAACTACAGTGGCTTGCTCCGACAACAGTGTACATTTGAAAAACAAAACAAAACCAAACTCTGGATAATATTTATATCTGATTGCATTCAATGTAAACATAATTAACTTCAAGATGATTGTAATGTATTGGCCTTTTGTATATGTTGTAAGTGTTTGCTCATGTTGCACTGCTTGCTAATTGCTTGCATTCAATTGCTAAGTGCTAATTCACGTGTATGCTTGTAAGGGTTGCTAGCTGGCCCAGACTGGTTGTCTCAGCTGGCTAAGTAGATCTTTGGGTGGGAAACCTATGCTTCAAACCTTTTGGTTGTGCCCTATCAGCCAACTGTATAAATAGCTGCACAGCAGCTCCCTTGTTGCTTCTGTTATGTTCTGACTTTCAATAAAGCCTGTTGTTGTTTTGAACCTTCCGTCTCACTCAATGCCTGCAAGAACCAGCTAAACAACACTGGTGATGAAGGTGGGGTGTGCTGCTTCATTGTAAGAGCCTGAAGTCACTAGGGGGTGAGGCCAGCACAGATCCTGGTAGGGAACAGTGTTCCCCCCCTTGTTCTGCCTAGCAAGCCACACTGGAGACCACCCCACCCTGAGGACCAATCCCAGGGCCTACACAGAAGCCAGCAGCATGAGGCAATGTGAGACATGAGCCGCGAAGACTAAGCACCCTGGCAAAGGTTGGAAAGCTTGAAGAATTCGATGTGATGCACCCAGAGAGATGGTCATCCTACATTTCCTGCGTGGAGAACTACCTGCGTGCAAATCAAGTCAGCGAAGATGGGCTGAAGGCTGTGACCCTCCTCTGCATGTGCGGCCCAGCCACCTTTGGTATTGCTGAGAATTTGGTCGCCCCAGCACTTCTACAAACTACCATGTATGCTGACCTTAAGAAGAAACTGCACGACCATTTTGAGCCTAAGCTATTGGTGATAGCATGGAGGCACGCCTTCAAACAATGCAAACAACAACCTGGCAAGTCAGTGACAGAATTCATCACAGCACTTCATCAAACTTCCCAACTCTGCAATTTCTCTGACCTAGAGGAGTGACTAAGAGACCGATTAGTCTGTGGACTCAGGAACAGAGAGCTCCAACAAAACCTTTTTGTGAAAGAGACTCTCTCACTTCAAGAGGCCTTAAAGGAAGTTATGGTGGACTTCTATGGTAGACACAGAGAGGTCATGAAGGCATTACGGCCCTCCAAGAGCACACCATCTACCAAAACCATCCACCATGAGGACGTCAAACGAGTGGAAGACACTTACTCTGATCACAAAGTTGAAAAGATTCAGTGGGATCTTAAACAGAAGTTGATACTGCATGTCGAACTTCAAGGAGTTCCATGTAAAATGGAACTGGACACAGGCTCTGCTGTGTCCATCATGTCCATCGGAACTTTTCGGCACGTTTGCAGCCGTAGTAATAGATGGGTCAAGCTACAACCATCCAATATCCTTCTGACCGACTTCCAGAATTCCAGAGTGGCAGTCAAGGGCGAGGCCACACTTGCGGTGAAGTTCAAGGGGTTTTCAGGCCTGCTAGATGTTATTGTTGTAGATGGCCAATGAACGAGCCTCATAGGGATCGATTGGTTCAATGCATTGGGCATCCAGGTCACTGGTATTCACCAGACTCAAACAACAGATTTGTCTTCTGTCTGCAAGGAATTTGCACATGTTTTTGCCCCAGGTTTGGGAGAGCACAAGTGCCCTCCAATAGCTTTTAAAGTTAATCTCCAGGTCGCGCCAATTCGGGTCAAGCCCCGCTGTGTGCCGTTCACATTAAAGCATAAAATTGATGCAGAGCTGGACAAGCTTGTTAGTCACTGTCTACATCCTGTAGACAGTGGAGAGTGGGAGACCCCCACTGTAATGCCACTCAAGGCCAACGGAGAGGTATGAATATGTGCTGACTACAAATGTACCATTAACCGGGCACTACAGCAGCATGCGTACTCCATCCCAGTCATCAGCCATATTCTGGCATCGTTGCAAGGAGGCCACATGTTCGCTAAATTAGATTTAGCGCAGGCCTACTAACAGCTGCTGGTGAATGAGGCTACAGCAGCCACACAAATGATTGTTATGCACAGGGGGGGGCCTTCAAGGTAAAGTGCCTTCAATTTTGGGTAAGTGTAGCCCCAGGGATTTTTCAGGGGATCATGGAGTGCACACTCAAGGGCATTCCAGGGGTCTGCCCCTACTTTGATGATGTACTCATCACCGGGGAGTCCACAGAAGTTCTGGCTGAGTGGCTTAGATCTGTCCTTCAGTGGTTCTACGCCACGGGATTTAAATTAAAGAGAGACAAATGTAAGATTGGGGTCCCGTCCACAGAATTCCTTGGTTTTTGAATTGATTCCAAGGGCATCCATCCTGCAGAGTCAAAGCTGAAAGCAATTCAGCTGGCACCAAGCCCTAGGTCTAAGGGAGAGCTTCAAGCCTTCTTGGGCCTCCTGAATTTTTATCATTCATTCCTCCCCAACAAGGCCACAGTGGCAGAGCCACTGGCTCTTAGACAAAAATTCTCCATGGCAGTGGACCAAACTCCATGAAAGGAGTTTTCAGGCAGTCAAGGCATTGTTGTCCTCAAACTTGGTGCTCACGCACTTTAACAAAAAGCTGCCAGTTTGCATCGCGTGTGATGCATCCCCATACAGGGTTAGAGCTATGCTGAGTCACTTGTCAGCAGATGGGAGACAGTCACCCACCACCTATTACTCGAGGACTTTGTCCTCAGTGGAGCGCAATTATGCGCAAATTGTCAAAGAGGCCTTGGCCATCATGGCCGAGGTTAAGAAGTTCCATGACTATTTATATGGGAGGCACTTCACAGTCTTTACTGACCACAAGCCCTTGCTAGGCTTGTTCACAATGGACAAGCAGACACCTCAAATTCTGTCACCACAAATGTTGAGGTGGTCTATCTTCCTTTTGGCCTATGACTACAGGCTGGTTCACAAACCTGACAAAGAAATGGCCCATGCAGACGGCCTTAGTAGATTGCCCTTGCCACATGTGGAGCGTGATCCAGCTCCAGCTGCATGCATTTTAGCAATTCAAGACTTGCCAGAGTTTCCCCTACATGCAGAAGATTATGCTGCAGAAACGGCAGCTGACAAAATCCTAACTCACGTGTTGGCTTGGATTCACACAGGGTGGCTGGAAAATAGCAGGGGCCCCAAGTTCCAGAGTTTTTTCAGTTGGAAAAACAAGCTTTTGGCTCACAAGGGGTGCATCCTTTGGGGTAGCAGGGTTGTAGTCCCCAGTTCACTCAGGCCCAGAGTTCTCCAGTCTCTGCACGAAGGCCATCTGGTCATCATCCGGATGAAGGCACTGTCGAGGAGCTACCTCTGATGGCCAGGACTTGATAAAGCTATCGAGGCCCAAGTACATGGGTGTTACATGTGTCAACAGTCCAGACCAGAGATACCACAGGCCCCTGTCCACCGATGGGAGGAAACACACACACCGTGGTCAAGAATCCACATAAATTTTCAGGGAAAGTTGTTTTTAATAGTGGTCAATAGCCACTGTAAATGGTTGGAGGTGGTTCCAATTCCCAATATGACTACTGAAAAGACCATCCAGGTATTGCGGTCACTGTTTGCAACGCATGGACGTCCGGACATCTTAGTCTCTGACAACGGAGCCCAGTTCACCATGTCAGAATTCCAGGCCTTCCTCAGGGCCAATCTCATTAGGCACGCCACATTAGCTCCTTTTCACCCATTGTCAAATGGGCAAGCAGAACCAAAGAGTCCCTTAAATGCATTACTACAGGGGACTGACACCACAGGCTCGCCAACTTCTTGTTATGCCAGCATACAATGCCTTGTACAGCTACAGGCAAGAGCCCCGCAAAGCTGCATTGGGGCAAGAGACTAATAACAAAATTGGACAGATTGCACCCCAATAGAGTGGCCTCCGACATGGCACAGCCAAAGGCACCTAGGCATTTACAGGTGGGGGACCGGGTTTGTACTTGGAACTACAGGCAAGGGCAGTTGTGGGTGCCAGCAAAACTTGTTAAAGTGTCAGGACCACTCTCCTATGAGGTGGTCCTGGAAGATGGGCGAGTCATTCACAGACATGTCGATCAATTGCACCAGCAACTAACAGAGCAGTCGTTGGCTCAGGACTCCCAAGGGGAGCTGACCTGGAGTCCACAACCTCACACTTCAGCAGAGCAGTTCAGATGCTCTGAGACATTTTGCATGGAAGAGAATGGGGACGGGGCCATAAAAGCACTTCCCCTGACCAGACAGCAAGGGCCGGGCAGTCACCCGACACCCAGCAGCAGCCACGCCAATTTAGCAGCACTGTTAGACTTTGGGCTGGGCTGACCAAGACAGGCCAGCCAAAGGGACTCAAGTCGTTTTGACTCTACTGAACCACAGAGCCTGGGTCTACCCAGCATGGCAGACAAACTGGTAGACCGGGAGATTCTGGCAGCACCCTGATGCTCTGAACGAGCTGAAGACTCCCCGAACATCTTCAAGATTTTGTAACCAAGTAAATATGTGTACCATCCAGGGGGAAGAGGTGGAATTTATTGGCCTTTTGTATGTTGTAAGTGTTTGCTCATGTTTCACAGCTTGCTAATTGCTTGCATTCAATTGCTAAGTGCTAGTTCACATATATGCTTGTAACAGTTGCTAGCCGGCCCAGACTGGTTGTCTGCAGCTGGCTAAGTAGATCTTTGGGCGGGAAACCTATACTTCAAACCTATTGGTCGCCGCCTATCGGCCAACTGTATAAATAGCTGCACAGCAGCTCCCTTGTTGCTTCTGTTATGTTCTGACCTTCAATAAAGCCTGTTGCTGTTTTGAACCTTCTGTCTCACTCAATGCCTGCAAGAACCGGCTACACAACACTAATGAAATTGTCAAATTCCTATCATTTAGGTGTATTCAGTATTGGGCAAAATATGTAGGCATACCTCAAAGATTCATTTTGTATATAACCATATTCTATGGAGCTCTTCAGAGTATATCTCTCTTTGATCCAGGGGCTGTCATAGGCAACAAGTACCAGGAAGCTGTAAAGAATCTCAGTAGAGCCTTGGAAGCTTGTGAAGAGTCATTTTCTGAGGGCAGTAGAAGATAAATAAGAAACTCTGGGGGAAAAAAAGAATATGAAGTCCAAGGAGAATGATAACAGCAAGGACTGGAAAGCAAATGAAGAAGCTACATATCCCTTAATTTCTGGTAAGGTTACATGGTCAACTCTGGGACTGAAGCTAGTACAATTAGAAGATCTGTTCAACTAAGGACAGAGGTTTACATTATTTATGAACTGTGGTTTCTTTAATTAATGGACTCTTGTTTTCCCCCATTATTTTGTTAATTAAAGATTTGGTTTAAAATTACATTACTTGCTTAAAGGGTGTATTTCTGCTTCCCCAACTTGTAAAATAAACCTTAGATTTTGCATTGGAAATTAAGCAAATTAGTCATTTCTCCATTATTGGTGAAGGGGCTTGAGAGTTGCCATGCAAGTAGTCTGTACACAGGCTACATTACTGTAAGAAATATTGACTACTGCACCATGAATACAGAATAGAATGTTGAATACAGAATAACAGAGGTGGAAGGGGCCTTGGAGGGCAAGCTTTTCCATTGATTGATTGGTCTCACTGATGGGAAATTAATTAATCTTAATTCTAGGTTGGATTTCTCTTTGATAAGCTTCTATATGTTACTTCTTGTCCCGCCTTCAGATGCTTTAGAGAATAGGTTGACCCCCTGTTCTCTATGATAGCTTCCAAATATTGGAAGACTTCTACCATATCATCCCTAGTCCTTCCTTTGGTTAGACTAGACATACCTGGTTCACACAACCATTCATCATATGCTTTAGCTTCCAATCTCCTAATCATCTATGTTGTTCTTCTCTGCACTCTTTCTAGAGTCTCAGCGTGTTTTTGAACCATAGGGACCAAAATTGGATGCAGTATTCTAATTCTTGTTATAGAGGGTTCATGATGAGAAAACTAGAGTGAAAAGTGGTTTGAGGAACATTTGTTTGATAGATGAACATTTGCTTCTTTATACATTATTCATTCTTCTGGGTGATTTTTAGCTGAAGAACCACTCAGCTGAAATGGATAGCCGGCTGTTGAATTCAAGAAGAAAAAAATTAACGCATATGCAATGCTTAAATGAGATGTCTGTTCTGTGATAGCAACTAATTTTAGAAATGAGAGGAATCATGAGAAGAAGATGAAGTTGAGTGGAGCTTATCAGTTTTATTAAGAATCCATATAATGTGAATAATGGTATGGAAAAAAGTTTTTTAAAAAGAGGTGAGATGTCAAAAGGATATCTATGGGCTGAAGGATATCTCTCGTTTCCAAAAAAATTTACATTACTTTCAGCTTTTAAAAAAGTGTTTCAGAAAAATATATTAATAAAATTTATACAGTCTGAGTGGGTCAGTTAAAGATATTCCAATATTCATTGCTGTGCAGAACAAGAACCTGCCTGAAGTTAAGCTGACAGCAAGAATCAAGATTCTATCAAGACCCATCAACAAATGATTTCTTTTAGTTAACTATGACAATGACAATTTCTAACTTACTCCATTTTGGCTCTCTGGCTTTCTGCTAGAATTGTGCTTCAAAAGTCATGCAAATATGATATTCCCAAGATAGAAATAAAAACAAAAACACTTCAAAGTTTAAATTTCCAGAGGAACAGATGTTGCAAAACAACAGAGTCCTGTGTCATCTTAAAAGACTAACAAATCCATTATAGTATAAGAGTTAACAAATGATCCACAAGAGCTTATGTGGAGTGAGAATGAGAGAAATGT